>NC_135057.1:13300357-13925357 GCF_051014685.1 Ptiloglossa arizonensis
AAACGTTCGCCGTTTCGAAGATTCGTTCTCAAGCGAGATACCACGATTTCCTTCCACCGGGTGAACGAGTTAACAAAGAAAAATCTAACGTCCCGTGTGTTTTTGACACAACTCGATCCACGTGTACCGTAAGTTATACGTTCACTCTCGAAGTTATACGTCACTCCGAGGGGCGTGGACCACAGAGGTGTCGGTTCCTTGGGGTTCGTTTTGAATTAGCGAAATTTAAAAACGAATCCCTCTTTTGGAATTCGAGTCTCGTCCCGTGACACAGGAATCGCGAATCCCGAGCGAAAAGGTCACGACACGCTAGACGAGGGACGCGGTGCCGAGCGCGAACTGGATCCAGTTAGACGGCTCCCAGAAGAGGACCGTGGCGAGCTTGCGTAGGGGAAACCAAACGGGCCAATCCCCTCGTTCCCCGACCTCGCCACGTGCTTTCACGGCCATACGCTCGCGGTGGAACTTGCGATCCGACGACGTGAATACCGTTCATTTTCCGCGGACATCGCGCACCTGTAATTGGCCAACGTTAACAATTCTCTGTACGAAAGGGTTCAATTTTTTTTTCTTTTTTTTTACTTCGTGGAAGAGGTACGATAGTTTTTCTAGCAGGGAAGACTTGTCTCTGGAGCCACACCACCGTAGAGTTTCTCAGTCTTTGAGAAATTAAAGAAGAACGAGGCTGAATAGAAACCTCTACTTTCATTCGAAATTATTAACCATTGTGGAAGAGCTTCGGTATTTTTTCTATCGAGGAGAATTTGTTTTTGGAGCCACCATAGAGTTTTCCAATCCTCGTGAGATGTAGAAAGTCGAATAGAAATATTTATTTTTCATTTGAAATTTTCAACCATTATGAAAGAGCTTCGATATTCTTCCTATCAGGAGGGCTTGCCATTGCAGTCTCATTGTTCTGGGGGTTTTCAGTTCCTGCGAGAACAAAGACGGGTGAAGCCAAATAGAAACCCTACTTTTTGTTCGAAATTATCAATGGATCTGAGAAAGTTGATCGTTCGATTAACTCTCGCGCTCCATTTATTTCGATCAAATTCTTCCTCTTCGTGGACCACCATTATTCACTTCGACGTACAGGATGCCTCGTGACAAACTTGTGCAATACGCTCGGTCGGTACTCTGAATTGAAAATGTCATATGCATCGTGGATACATTTTTCTTCACTGTCGAGATGCGACAGACGCAAGATACTTTCGCGCACTATTCATTTCGTTTCTGTGTCTTTATGGTAACGTCTGTTCCTTTTCGTGCAAAGTATAACGATACTGTTGAAACTGGAGTTTCTTCTATCTCTACACGCAACACCGTTCGCATTTAATCTCATTAGATAACACACGAGGTAACGTACTCGACGAATGGTACACCGAAGTTGAGGTGAAAGTAATTGACCGCTCAAGGTCGCCGACAGGCTACCCCCACCACGCGTCAAGCTACCCCCCTACTCTATATTTCTGGCGCGAACTTTTGTACTCGCTCTGCTTCTGAAAAGGAGATGCCAGTTGGTAAAAATAACGATTCGTAAAATTAGTAAATTGTTTCGTACAAAATTAAAGAAAGTACGCTTTTAATTTACAGCGATTCGAATCGATAAAATTTCATGCGTTTCGTTGCGATGATTTTGCGTACCGAAATTACTAGTTTCGTTAATTTTGTAAATTTTACAATATTTCTATCCCGAAGCGTGGAAAGGCAAGTTTTTCTCAACAGGTATGGATAATCGATGTAGCGCTAAAGTGTGACTCACAGTCCGGAATCGAATTAACCTCGGTGGTCATCTTATTTGCTACAAGCTAATCGATAAAGCAATATAACTGATTTCTCGCGTAATAATAAATCTGCGTCAACGCGAGGAGTGTTTTCGTGTTGGAAAACTCGAGCAAGAAGTAGCCACGAGTTTACAAAAGTATGGAGGTGTACATTAACGACTGCTCGATCACGATTCCCCGCGTTACCATTGCATCTATCTTTATTCGATGTATCACTGTCGAGTTAACGAGTACTCGCTAATTTCACTTCGATTATACCGCAACAATTTACATACGGCGGCGCGACACGCACGATATATTATCTATGTATCTCTTTGAGATCGATGTTTGCCGTAAATTATCGACGGAGGAAGGGATCGGTCGTGAAATGTGGTAAAAGGATCGAAGCGACAGAAGTCATAATTAGATTTCGATTTTTCAAGAACTATCGCGACTTACCGGCGATAAGAGATCGAACGAAAGATGGAGGGACTAATGATCCGCTCGCGATCAGTGGGGGAACCTGTTTCGCGAGCACGATCGAATCTGAAAGTTTACAAGAGAACGATCGCCGGTGCTTGTAATCGATCTCGAGGGGCGACGTTATCGTAGCGATCGGCCATCTTAAATGCGCGCACGGAAACGCCTGTTAACACATTCGTGACTTCGTTTTTCGGGGAGAAACTTAAATTATAAGAGAATATTTTAGTAACGGTAATACTTCTCGTTAACGAAACAATTCACCACGATGTCGGTGTCTAGAATACTCTGTTGTTTAATAATTGTTCGAGCGATTCAATACTTTCTCGTTATCGCAAAGTATCGTTGCTGAAGAACGATTCTTCGTTGAAGAATAAATTTTCAATTGCAAAGTCCACCTGTGTAACATCGAAGTCCTTCGAGCTGTAGAAATGTTTGTACCAACGAATTTTCGTAAGGCTCAACGACGAGGACACATTCATAGAATAACGGAGTATTAATTAATAAATAATTGACCTACTTCCGGATAAAAATTCACTACAGCTAGATCCTTGGTGAATGCACTCGCTTTCGACGCAGACGCGAACGGAGACCGGGACGTCACAAACCGGAACAAAGGATAAATGTCGGTAGCGTTCGTGATCGATATCGAAAAGGATAATGTTGATTTAAATGTACGCCCGATACGATTGAATTAGTTAGCTCGCGTGTACACTCGATGGCTGGCATGAAATACGAGTTACAGCGGGCCGCGACGCTTTCGTAAATTATGCAAAACAGAGAGAGGGTGAGGAACGTTCTAAAGCTGCTCGGTGGCATGACGTGCGAACTGCTTTCAAATCGTCGACTGAATGCCCAAGTAGACGTTCGTAATAAATCTAACAAACAACGCGTACTCGTTGAACGTTACGAAAGGTACTCTTCTATTTTCCAGCCTCGCGCTTCGTGAACGAAGTTTACATTTCGACGACACTCGATGCTTCGAGTTCCGTTGTTTCTGTGTCTTTGCGTGGAAAGAGATCGATATTTCTTTGGAAATTAAAACAAAACGCAACAATTCGTGTTCCGTTCGATGTTCCGATCGAAGAAGATCGTGTTCTCGTAGAAAACGTGGCGTTTTAAAGACACAGAGAATGACACTTTTGTGAAAAATATGCATTCTTGCGATCCTCCTTTCTTTCCAGCTGGTCAAAGAATAGAATTACGTATGTAAATAGTAGATAGGTCGTGTAACCCTCTCAAGATAATGAGAATCACTGCGTAGACCCAAGATTCGAAGTAGATCGTTCTCAAAACCTAAGATTCGGAATAAATCGTTCTCTCTAAGATCCAGAGTAGATCGCTTTCAAGACCTAATATCCAAAGATCGCTTTTAAGACTCAATATTCGGATCGGATCACTCTCTCGAGACCCGAATCTTTAACCAAAAATTCCCCTACTATTCCCATCGATGCAAATTCCAGTATAATATAAACCGTGCTCGTATAACCGCGATATCGTATAATCGAAGCGAGTCGATCGCGAAGAACGAAGAAAAGAAAAATTCCAGCGACGTCGACGAGTTATTGCCCGTTTAATCCGGTTTGACAATTCCGGACGAAGACGGTGGAAGCGAAGATACACTCGATACGTAATAATGTGCAACGAAACGAGCATGATCGCGGGGTGGTCTCGTGGCGAGCACGCAGAGATCAAGCTCGATCGGAGAAGCGCGGAAATATCGCGGCGAATTTCGTCGGATACCCGGAGAGTCGTATGGTAAACTCGTGGTGTCCGATCCTATTTTTACGTGGTCGCCACGTTGCAGCTGTCGAATCGTCGGATGATATAAATCCTCCGCGCTCTCACCTCTTCTCTCTCTCTTTCTTTCTCTCTCAGTTCCTCGTGGCGTCGTTTCTTTAAATTCTTCGCGGCCAGATTGCCCGACGATTAATCACTGTATCGTCGCGCGAAACACATCTCTGTTTTGTCGCCCTATTCTCGTCCCCCTTCTTCGAGGAACCGCCACTCGAATGCCACCACCACGCGACGTGGACAAATATGGCGGAATTAATTGGATCAACCAAGGGGAGAACGTGACGCGATCGTATCCGGCGCATAATCAGGCAAATTGATTAAGTCTCTCGGTTAGAGAGGTGCCGTGTTTATTTCCACGTTCTGGGTATTGCCACCACGTGGAATGTTCGAGGGCAATTATTCAAAGACGTTTGTCTTCCCTATCGTCGAGTTTGGCTGTTGGATCGATGGTATCTTTGAAATGGCACTCTATAGATTCGATAGATCGTGGAGGTATGAAGATTCTTTTGGCGATATTGTTGTAGTAAATAACCAAAGAAATTCTTTTGTCTTCTTTATCGTCGAGTTTGGCTGTTAGATCGATGGTATCTTTAAAATGGCACTCTATAGATTCGATAGATAGTGGGTGTATGAAGATTCTTTTGGCGATATTGTTGCAGTAAATAACCAAAGAAATTCTTTTGTCTTCTTTATCGTCGAGTTCAGCTGTTGGATTACTGGTATCTTTAAAATGGCACTCTACGGATTTGATAGATCGTGGGGGTATAAAGATTCTTTTGGCGATATTATTGCAATAAATAACCAAACAAGTTCTTTGTCTTCTTTATCGTCGAGTTTGGTCGTTGGATCGATGGTATCTTTGAAATGGCAGTCTATAGATTCGGTAGATCCTTCGGTGTAAAGATTCTTCCGGTGATATTCTTGCAACGAATAATCAAAGAAATTTGTCTTCTTTATCGTCGAGTTTGGCTGCTGGATTATACGTATTTGGAAACTAGCATTCGACGGAATTGATGGATCGTGGCGCAGAGATTCTTCCGGAGATATTGTTGCAACAAATATTGGAAGTAGTTCGTTGGTCTTTTTACTGCGGAGCTTGGCTCGCGTGGATTGTCTATGATTTGAGAACGGTACCCCAGGGGGTTACGGATTTCGTGAATGGCGACGAGAAACCTTGTCCAGCGAGATTGTAGTAGAAATTGGTAGAGAAGGTTCTTCGTTTTATTTTCCAGTTTGTTCGTTGGATGTTTTGCCTCTGGAAAATAATTCTTGGGAGACTCGTTTGTCTTTTTACTGCTGATAGACCATCAGCAGGGTTTAGTAATTTTTACTTAGTTAATTCGAAATATCCTTTTAAAGTTTCTTCCATTTTGGACTTTAGTTCGAATCGATAGATTTTTTGAAATAAATAAATAGCGACGAACCCTTATCCTAATCCCCTTGTGTATGTTACATGGATGATGACACAACGATCGATAAATGTATACAACAGAGGAAACATTGGCATTCAAATTGCCCGGTATCGTCGTTGCTTTCGACAAATGGCCCGGCTAATGGCTGTTCTTCTACTTCGTCTAACCAATTCCGACGAATTCGTCGAATGGTCAGCGTTAATGGTGATTTACAAGCACGAGGAGCATCGCTCGACCAACTACTATCCAACAGCAAGTTGGAAAAATCGCAATGTCAAGGTTCCACGAGACGAGAAACAGTGAACTGAATCTGTCAGGCCTGTTTCCAATCGATGAAGACGAACGAAAAGCAAACAGTAATCTTACTTTGGCGTTCTTGATGTATTTCTCGATAAATTTGAATTATTATATCGTCTCGATAACACTCGAATACGATAATCTACATTAAGGAGAAAAAATGTATAAATTGTACAATAATATACACATTGTCTTCGTCTCTAGTTAATATCTACGTCAATTATTATGTACAGTAAATAATACTACTTCGCTATATTTTTCTTACCGTGTAAATAACTTTTAATTTCATTTTATACTTCGATTTGTTTAAATAGCAAGATTTCTTCGCGAAACGGTTCCTTGGCGAATAATTTATACATATTTGTTCCTTTTAACGCGAATCGTCACGGTTCTTATCGACTCCTCCATCAAAGAATAGAAAACAACGTCGTCAGCGAACTATAGGAAGGAGAGGAGGAAGGACCACGGATGATGATTCTCGAGAAGGGATGTGAGTCACTCGTATAGATTTCCAAAATGTCCTTATCCACTCGGGTGGACGACGATGGTGGATTCCAATTTCCTACGTTCGAAATTTCGATCGATTCCTATGCAAATTGTTCCTAGCGCTGGTTTAGCGAGCACTAAAATACTTCCTGCGACCTCGACTTTTCTTTTTTAACACCCCGTCTATGTAAACTTTGCAAAGTAACGTAGCTATTGGAATTCTGTCGTCGAACTTCTGTTCAATTTCCAACCGAGTTTTGCACCTCGAAGAATTTCGATTCGATTGAACTCGATGCACTTAGATCTCGTATCGAATTGAACATTCGAATAAAAATCTATGATATCGGTAATATTTATGCGTGTAGTTGAATAAAAAGGTAACGAAATTTTTGTCGAACGAAAGAAATTAATTGCTGCAGGCAATAGCAGGATTCGACCCCTAAAAATATTTATTTTATGCGAGGGTGCAACGAACGATGCACCCAATTTGTCGATGGGTAGCTAAAAATATTGTCCTAATTCGTGTTTGTCGATTTCGTACGTTCGAGGGAGACTCCAGTCGATATTTATACATCTAGTGCGGTTTGCTTCCATTGTTTCGATGGTATCGATTCGGTTGCAACGTTGGCTGGATGCATCGTGGGGTGAGTGCATTTTCTACCATTGGGAGGTTGACATTCTGAATAAATAATCGCGCGTGTTCCATTGTGAAACGATGTAACTAATCATCGATGTTATTTGATTCTGCAGTTACCTGTCACAGATACCAAAAGTTGAAACAAATATTTGGTCGATTGTAATACTTTAAACGATGATACATCGCGGCTGTGACATCGAAGAATTATTATGATTGTTTTTCGAAAATTACACGCAATGATTACGTACGAGCAATTTTGTTACAATGTCTGAATCTAAATAGTGAATCTAGGATTGTAAAAATAGCTAAACGATAAAGTAAAAGTGTCTTGTTAAAGTTGTATGAATATTTTTAACAGTATTTACAAGCATTAGTGTATTTTTTACCATTTGTATATTCAAGTTAATATATGTATCAATGGGAGGGTAAATAATTAAATACGTCGAAGGATCGATAGTTCAAGATCACAATTTGTTTCGATAATTGAGTTTTAACTGTTCGACATTTTTACCATTGTACTAATTGCATACAGATTAGTGCGGTAGAAATGATTGCAGACGCTTTCACAGGCTTTAAGTACTTCGAGCGGAAAGAGTACCACGCGTAGGTATTTGGCCGAGCTTGCAAGCTTTTAGAGCCGATAAAGAAGGTCTCTCGATGTCTGGTCTTCGACTTATCTGAACCAGATAAGCTTAAGGGACGGATACTTTTACCACAAGCTGGCACTTTCTTTCTTTGCTGGAACTTAATATTTTCCAGTCGATGTGTTTCTCCTGAGTCAACAGGATCGAGAAGAATAGTTACGGTAAAGTTTCCTGCTTCCGAAATCTTGCAATTTAACATTATAGACAGCCTTGTAAAATTATCAGGAGATTAAGATAGCCTTTTGTTACACTTACTCCGTGTCTGTGTAGTTCATTCCTAACTTCCACCATGAATTTACCAATTTATTTAATCAATGAACGAATTTAATAAACCGTGTGTTCCATTTTCGTGTAAAAGGGAATCTTCCGTTAAACCACGACCTATTTTTAATTATTCCTCCTTCTGTATAAGTTACAGGTTCTCTCACGATACATAAATTTAACTTACAAAATATTTTTAATAACTCACTCAATCTCCAGACGTATTCGTCGAGACGTTGACCAAATCTGCTCAAATTAGACGATTAATTTCTACAAGAAACTTCACAATTGATTCTACAACTTATATTCTACTCTTATATTTTCTCGAACGATTTTAAATGTTCAAATTTCTCGGAGTTCACTCGCGATGGTCAGTACGGTTCTGTTGATTTTAAACCCGAGACAACATTTTCACGGAGAAAACTGGCCGCTGACTCAAGTCGCGATTTCCACGGGGGGACCGGTTTTCACAGAAGGAAACCTCCAGCGGCTCGATGGAACTCGTCTTTTCCATGGAAGGCGTTCGTCTCGAAAGCAACGCCTCGAAAACGCGTGTACACGCGCCACGAAGATAAGAACGGCCAAGAATCTCTGCCGATGACAGCCGCGAAAAGAACCTTTGACCCTTTTCCAAGGCGAGTATCTTTCCCAATGGGAGGCTGCGCTCGAAACTTTTTCTTCCAAGTTTTTTTTTTCCCTGGACGAGGGATCGAGCGTTGCCTTTGACAGAAGGCGTTGGTTACCGATGACGAAGTGGTCAAAGGGAGAAGCCAGAAGATACGAGCCACCCTTCGACCCAAACGATGAGAAAGGTCGACCGTGTGTCACATCGACGATAACGAGCAGAGAAGAAATTTCACCATGTTTGCAACAATTGCGATAGATCACTGTAGAACACAACTGTGTTCAGTTATATTGAAGTACACCTTAATGAAGTGTCATAGGAAACTAGAATTTATAGTAAATTTCTTCGTAAAATCTCTGGTGTTCAAATTTAGGATTTGATGAGAAATATTTTTAGAAACTTAGAAACTTGGAAGAAGGTTATTGTATATAGTGTTCGTCAATTTATTCAAATTGTCCGTCGAATTGAAGAGAACGAAGCAATTTTTAGAAAGAGGTATCGATTGAATTAATTTCCAGCGATGATCGTTCTGTGAGTAATGATTTTTCATTACTCAATTGTCGAACGAGTAAATCGATCAACGAGCATCGAATTTTATTTAAATAATAACCCGCGCGAAATTTTGTAACGCTCAACGTCTGCCGAGAATGGCGGTTCGTGATAAAGAGTAGCGCTCGATGTCATTGATAGATCGACTTCTCTTTCTCTTCGCGCGATCTATTCGAGATACGAATACCTGTCGTACGAAACGAGAACTTCACCTTCCACTGTGTCGACTGTTCCGGCCCCACTTCATAGATCACTTTTCGCTACGAGCGATCGAAACTCGTGTTCACTCTCGTACCAATCGACCAGACGGCGAAATATCGCTAGAGGGGATCCTATCGTCTGGTTTCGAGATCTGGATCGACTCGTACGATCGCCGAGCTATTAACTCGTAACAGTATGATTCGACACGAGATTCCTTCTACACGTTGCTGCTAAATCTCACCATTTTGAGCACACTTAAAATCAATCTCAAACCCTTTGTAAGCAATGATTATTTCCATTCTGAATTTACGATCCTCCGAGTCAGTGGCTTCTAAATTTTTTAAAAGACGCTTCTCGAAAGAACTATGTTTGTCCGGTCTTTTAAAAAATTTCTCAAAGAAACATAGTAGTTCTTTCGAGGAGCATCTTTTAAAAAATTTAGAAACCACTGGTTCAGAGGATTGCAAGTTCGGAATGGAAATAATCCTTGCTTAGAAGAGACATCGTTCTTTTGGGGAGCATCTTTTCAAAAATTTATAAACCACCTTAGAGGATCGCTGTGCGTACGTAACGTTAACGACGTGAACCGTTTTAACGCCGAGAGGCAAACATCCTAGGGTGTAGGAGGAAATAACGAAGATAACCTGGAAATAATACTCGGAGGTTCGGGTAATCTACGTAATGCGTTTCAATTTATTTAATGATATGAGCACAACTAGGCGCATGGTGAGGGAAACTCCAATATTTCAGGCAAATGAACTCAACTACTCCCGTGGGAGTAACGCGTTAAATATCAAGGGAAAATTGTATTAAAAATTATTTACGATCAACGAGCAGCAGTATAATCAGCGAAAGCAAATTGGTCACGACTCGGGGAGAAACTATAAATGTCACGGAAAAGGAGATTTCGATTTATTTCGCGACCAAATGTTCGGTTTTATGGCGTTTAAAAACAGATAGAAGTCGTAACACGACACACGAGCTCTAAACCACGTCCGATCCTTTTTACACATCGTTCTGTTTTCCCTTCCGCTACACTTTCTTTCGTCTAGCTTTATTTCCCTTTGAAGTAAATAAAAATAATCTATCGACACGTCGCGAAATAAATTTCAGAATTCTTCATCCTGAAACAACACGGTTTGCAAATATTAATCGCGCATATAAATTTCAAGAATAATAAACTCTGATCATTTTTCGCATCCCTTTGAAAATCCAATTAATAAAAATATTGTAAATTAACGTGGAAACTCTGTACAGAGACTTGATTCTCACTCTGGAATACGATTGTTAGGTTAAAAGTACGAATCAGCAATCGTCGCGAAATTGCCTTGCAATTATCTTGAAATCAATTACGATGCAGTCGCAGCTGCACTCGCTGCTGCACTAGATTGGAGTACAATGAAACGTACCTGCTAGTAGACGTATTCCGCGCAACACTCGCGACACAAAAACAGTAGAAAGAAAGAAAATAGGCTGAGAACGGCGTAAATTTGACGAACAGAGTGTCATTGGCAATTCGCGAGTCGTTACGTGGAATTTCAAAAGATTTACAAATGCGTTTCGAGCATCGAACTTGAACCGAAGGAACCAGATAATTTTTTACTAATATTTTAAATAGAAAATTAGAAATTCCACAATTTTGATCTTTATACCGGTAAAATAAATATGGTAGCAATAATTCATCGGTAATGTTTGTCTCTCGATTATAAAATAGTTTTGGTACACGCGTGTACACTCTATACTTATCGTAGTGGGGGACGAAAGAAAAGTCTCGAGGATAAGAGGAATGTGGTACCGCGAGTAAGTAGAATGTGGACAGTTTCGAGTATTCTTTGCTCGGTGTCAGACCTAACTGTCTGACTAAAACGTACGACCCATTCTACTTGCGTTTCCATTCATGATCGATCTTCTTCGTTCCTTGCAATCTTCCATCGCACAGACAATTACTGCTACACAGAAGTACTACACGATCGCAAAGTTCTTATTTCGGTTGAATCTTTCCATTATTATCACGGTAGATCGCAAAGTTGTACAATATTGCACAGTTCATCGCAAAGATATATAAAATAAAATTGCTTCGATCACCTGGTTGGAAATGAATTCCTAGACATCCCGAGGCATAAAAAAAAAGAAAAAGAAAGAAAATAAAAAACACTATTTCTTTCAACTCCATCGAATCAATTGTTGCTCTGGAGACTCTCTCTTTTCCTTCATCGGTTCCAGCTCGCCTCGAATCTCTCCCAATTATTTTCACCGAGGCGCGGTTTCACTCGTTTCGTCGCAAATTAAAATAATCAGCGGTGGTCGTTGCGGCGTTCCACGCGATTCCGTCGCGTTCCTACGCTCGTAAGCGGGCTACACCGCCTCCGCCGCCTCCACCGCCTCCGCCGCCTCCACCGCCTCCGCCGCCATCTTCGTGTCGGTCGCTTCGATAAATCTGCCTTCTTTCCTCCGCCCGACGACTCTGTTGCGCGTTTCTTCACCCTCGTTTCGGCGCGCAACAGCCTCGCCGCTGTCCCGGTATTTTTGCACGGTCCTCCCGTATCTCTCGTTAGTTTACGGCGGGCAATTTGCGCCGCGACGCGGCCACGGTTAGTCACGCGTCGCGACGGTTGCGTCCTCCTGCCCCCGGGGCGGGTGGCGGGAATTATTTCTAAAAAATTCGATCGACGACGCCTCGTAACGCTACTTTTCGTCGTGTCGATGTTTACGGTTGACAGTAACGACGCCGTGCACCGTACACGGGGTCGCCACGCGTCTCCCCACGGCGTGTAACGGGGATAAAATGGGCCAATCATTTCGACCGTGAAAGTAGCTCGGAACCGAAAATAAGTCCGACCGGTTGTAAAATCAAAGAAACGCTCGACTTATGTCCGCTCCGACCGCGGAGATAATCGATTCCTCGTGGAATATCGAATTTTTTAGATATCTTTCGACGTTCGAACGCTTCTCCACTGAATTACACGCTCGCGTTACTTTCTCGTTGTGGACGTAATTTCAGGTTAGGTTCATTTTTTAGCTACCTCTGGAAGTCTAAATATATCTGCGCGCCATTATGTATCTTTTAGTATTCGTATAAGAATTAGGTGAAGTTTCTAGACACCTTTGGAAACATATATTCTCTTGCGTAGAGTTATGTTTCTTTTCACTCGATAAGAACTTTTAAGTTTAGCTGCGACATGAAATTTTTATTCCGTTTAATTGAAATTCTCCAAAGAATTCGCGCCAATCGTACACGTTGAAACGTTTTATTCGGTCGTTTCTCGATCACCGGTTACACGCGTTCGACGTCCTCCGTTTCGTTTCGATCGATTCGTCTACGTCGCGTAGACGAGTTCCCGCACGTACCAAAATAAAGAAGAAGAGAAACGAAAGAAAATTCGTAACCGATACCAAGGTTATTCCACGAGATCCAGGGTATTCTCGTCCGATTGTTAACATCCGCGAAACGAGCGTGGTTCCATCGTTGCTGATACCGGAATCCTCTTACCCGGGATTCTCTTCTCTCCTCCGAAAGCCACGTTTCTTTATCTACGTTGTTACAATAATCCTCACCGCAGAACGAAAACTTTCCCAGGAGGCGTCCGAACGAAACCCGCGTCCTTAACGGATGGGAATTTCGTCGCGAAGAGAAACAAAAAAGGATAAAAAATAAATGGTGGAAAGGCACGGAAGGAGGCGTGCAAAAAATAAACGTACAGATATAAGAAAAAAGAGTATAAAAAAATCACGAAGAACCTCGCGCGATCGGACGATGGCTACGAGAAAATTTCCACGCGTTCCTCTCCGACCGGCGCGTATCTTCTCGCGTTCCGCGCGCGACGAATTCCACGTTGACGGCGCGCGTATTTCACGCTCTTATCGGAAGCGGATTCCCGAGACGAACGACGCGAGAGGAACGGAGAAAGACTCCCAGAAACGAAGGGTTGATCGTGGACGGTTACCTTCTAGGTTTACCCTTTAATCCAGTTGCACCGAGCTTGCCTCACAACCTCGCGAATTAGGGGTTGTTGACCCTAATACGAGTTTAGGATTGCGGCTCGCTTTCGAATAAATATATTTACTCGTCACGGTGGTCTTTGCTAAGAATTTATTAGAATAATTTCCATCCCTTCTTGAGAACTATATTGTACTTCATTGTACAATTATTTTGCGAAGTATCGCAATTTTAGTAATAATTTTAATTTATTTTCTTATTTTCTATAAGTCGGTATGACGTTTAATGGCGATGATCTTTCGGAAAAAAGAAATTGCAACGCGTTGTAATCTTTCATTTTAAATCATTTTAAATTTCCAAACCCTCTCAGATATCTTTGCGATTGAAATCACCCAAATCTTTTTACATAAGTGGCTGCAATGTATCAAACGTTCGTTTCTACGCAACGAGGTCGCAACGTCGGCCAAAACATTTGGGAGCAGTGACCAAAATCGTTCCATAATTGAGGAGTGCTCTGGAAAAGGGGCCCATAAGACGAAACAACGAATCGAGTAAATCGCGTCGAAAGTTTTTTGTTTCAATTTTTTTAGAATGCACCGTTACGGTGAAATCGGTAATTAAACTCGAAGAACTCTTGTTGTTTCTATGAATTGTACAATAGGAATTTCTTATTCACAATAATACCATTTGGAAAACCGAATCGCGAGCACGTTGGCAACGTAACATCTGCTTCGATTTCGACGATAAGCATTGCTCTGTTCTTAATTGCTGGAATATTAAAATATTCATTAAATCTATAGAAAAGAGTTAAGTTCTGTTTCATTGTAAAAATACTGTTCGATGATACTTTACTCCCCTCTCCAGAGAAACAATTATTTAAGTTACGTCTCTTCTTTAAAAAAAAATACTGATACATAGAACTCATAGTAAGTCTCTCCTCCAGAGAAATAATTACTTTTCGTACAACTTCAACCTTCCACTTAGAGAATCCAACTTTCGCGAGTGTGGGGGGTCACTAACAATTCTTTCCTTGAAGAGAAACCAATTCCATATGAAAAACATTCTACACGAAGCAAAGTATAATACAATCTCTATGGTTCGCCGTAAAAATTCTCCGTAAGTGTTCGACGAAAACGTTTCGTGCATCGAGAGGAGACCAATTAACAGGGAAAAACGATGCAAAGTTCGACGAAAAAGTTTCGTGGAGAGGCTCGGTTAGATTGCTTCGACTTCGCTCGTGACTTCGCTCGTGACTTCACTCGTACTAAAACGAAGTACTTTTCTCACTGAAAGAATGTCAGCAAGCAGCTAATCGCGCGATCTGGAACACATGTGCGGTCGTGAGAGAAGTTGGCCCACCTGAGGGTCTCCTATGTTCGTTGCGAGCGCACCTGTTGTAACTTGTGTGCACGCACGTCGAACGCGAAGAGAGACACTTTCTCGAACGGGAACGGGATCAACGTTCCAACGTAGGTCCGTTTAGGTGACGTCAGAATGCCCGATCGTTAAATTCTCGCGGTCTCGAATCGTTTCAACGACATTGAGAACCAAACGCGGAGGCCCTTTCGTTGTCAGAGGATGACGTAAAGTCGAGGAGAATCGATTCGTCTCTAACGGACCGCTCGTGGAACACGATCGTCGAACGATCTCGATCGTCGCGATTTTACGACCGGCTTCGCGGTATTCCGAGTCTTTATGCTAATTCCGTTCGATGCGTTTGTCGATCGAGATGTACACCGCTTCGTGTTTTCTCCCGATTGTCACTGGTTTTCGTACGTAGCGCCTCGTGCGCGCGAACCGAGCGGAGAATTTTAAATTTTAGGCGCCGCCACCTCGTTCGTATCGTTACGATACGATGTCGAACGGAATCGTGAATTCGTTTGAATTTTAACGAGTATTTTACAATATTTTATAGTACTATGAAATATTGAGATAGCTACAAACAATTGTATAAAATTTGAATCGCGTAGAGTACCGCGTAAGTGCACTTTTCTCTACTTTGTGTACTTGATCTGGACTAGGTGTGCTTATAGCGAATAGGTGCTCTGAATAGGAAGTTTTCAAATTATTCTAATATCGGAGATTCTAAATTTATGAGTAATTTTACACAGTAGTGAATTTAAAATTTTGAGAAATATTCCGGAAAAAATCTCGGTTGTTTCCGCAGAGAATTCGAGATAGCGTTTAGGTCAACCACGTGAGGAAGTAGTATCGGTAATTCGATTCTGTGCTCGTTTCGTGGCCGAGCTTTACGATAATTGAATAGTTGTCTGCTTTCCAAGTTCGATTCGGTTGCTCGTGTTTCGATAAGGGAACGTGTGCTTCCGTTACGTGAGATAACTGGGCCACGTGTGAGAAACACACCAAGGGACCACCCGCCATCTCTTTACAATTGCGAATATTTCCCAAGGATTATTAGAGCCAGCCAGCACCATCCCAGGCATGTATAGTTCCTCCCAGTGGTTTCGTCCTGGCGTCGGTTATGACGCGTAAACTCGCCGTAGAAATTTCAGTTCCATGATCGCGCTTGTATCTTGGATTTACAACGCCAATGATAAAACACTTCCCGCATTGTCTGAACACTTGACGTACACGTGCTCAATTCTCGCCAAGTTCTCGATACAATTACCCAAAAACGTTTCGCGAGTGGTTAAATTCAAAATCGTCTCAACTTCGCGTTACGACACACGGTCGATCTCGTCTCAATGTTTCCTACGAACACAAATGTAATCTCGCGAAGAGGAATCTCAATAATTTTCGTTATTCTTCGTTTTCATCTTTTCGGAACAATCTAAAGTTCTTTCTAGATATTTTATTTCCAAATCCGAAAAGTTCTCATTCTTTCAAGGTTCGAAGATACTCGAATGTTAGGTAAGTTCTCTTACGAAGTAATTTCAAGTCCTGAATATACTGATAAATAATAACTAACTTTGTAATTCAAGCGTGGTTGTAACTTTCATTGTAAAAAGTAGTCTATCGTTCAAAGTACTAGTTAATACCACACTCCGTGCTTTGGAAATTAGATATTCTCGACTCGGGGGTCTCGAATGATCCGGAAAAAAATGTTCTCGATAAGTTCCTTTCGATTACGGAGTGTACGTGTTTGGTATACACCCAATAAGGCTTTTCAACGTGAGTATGCAATGACCCTCGCATCACCTCGGGCTCACTCGCCGAGTAATGGTACTCGAGACTGCCTTCGTCTCCCTCTCGAGTGCATTGGAGAATTAAACGGGCGGTGAGAACGTGTCGCGTATAATTAGCGCGATTCATAACCCGTTTATTAGCAGCAGCTGTAAGAATACTCGGCGACACTCGTGGCGGTTGGCCGGTCGCCAAAGCGAGACAAGCACCTTAAGTTCCGTACGAGGAACGAGAAACTGTCGCGCGAGCAACCAGGCGAAAGATGCATCACGATTTCACCCTCGTTTCACGTGAACGAACGCAGATCGTTAACAACTGACGCGTTTTAATTTCATCGATGGTTCCCACGACCCTGGAATTGTCCGTATCCGAGATAGAGTCGTTTCGTCCAACCCTGGTGGCTGCATCGAAACGGATTAGAAGTCTATCGATGGCGATAAAAATAACGAGCAATTTTTCTCTCGGTGTTCGAAGCTAGAAACTTCGAGTGGATACTCGTAAAAGCGATTTTTCCAATGCACTGTATACCAACGATCGAGGATCCTAAAAGTAACACCATATTGAAGAGAGAAAGAATGTTTTTCCGAACAGGGTAGATACGATTGTGTCTGTTAAGAGTTGAGAAGATTTTCTCTCTCTTTTATAGACCTCTAAAAAAAGATTAAATTTAGAATTGTGAAAGAATAATTATTTTTGTATAAAAATGCAGATATTATTTTCCAATTTTGCGCCTCACGGCATAATAACGACCTCTTGAATCATCCCACTCGATCCCCGATAACGTTCCACCTCCCATAGACGCGACGTTTTATCGTATCGCGTGTCGTACGTCGAGTTGCAACGACGATCGTCCCGAGTTGCAACCCACCGTTGCAACTCACAGGTTACAGGGCAAACCCTCCCCATGCAACTACGCACACTTTACAGTTATCGTTCAGTCGTACCAACATCGTATAAATTCTCCGCAAAATGGTTCGCAACCTGGTCGCAACTAACCTGTTTCCCGATACGCGTGCTGGCCAAACATCTCGGCCACCTGCTGCAGAACAACACCACCGGCCCCGTGTATCCCGTGCGACAGAATCTGCACCAGCACCCCAACGATCAGCACCACCCAACCCCATCCACCCTCCGGGTAGTAGTGTTGCCTCAGCGTGTGCAACTGTTTGATATCGGCGACCAAATGTTTGGCGGTGTGCACCTGGCCAGCTACCGGTGTTTGCTCGTTCACGCTGCACGCGACCCCGCTGTCGTGCACCGACAAACGTGGCAACGATCTGCTGTGATAGAGCGTCGCGACGACCGGCGCAGCTGTCTCGTTCCTGGTCTCGATGTGTCCATCGTGCGCGACACTCTCCCGATCTAGGTAACCGGAGTACCTGCGCAGATAGGGAGGTCTCTCCCGGGAGAAATGGGATTCACCGCAGTTCTCGCACCTGGTAGGACCGATCTGTCTCCTACCTCTTCGATTCGACGTTCCGTCACCGGTTAGTCCGATCTCCTGACTCGTCGACCACGAACTCCTCGTCTCGACGACGTTCTCGCGTCTCTTTACGACCGATCTGGCGGTGTCTCTCAACGAATCGACCAGTTTACGAGCCACTTTTGTCTCCGAGTTACCCTCCACTGTACCATCCACCATCCTGTCTACGATCAGATTCGTGAGTTTCCCCGAGCGCGTCTCGGCTGGGGATTCCCCGCGTTGATCCCCTTCGACGTTCGTCTCTCCCGGCTCGTTGCACTCGCTGTTTAATTTGTAGATAACCCCGAGGACCGTCTCGGGTTCTGGGTTCTGTCTCGGTTCTTCGAGTTTCTTGGCCCGTGTGGTCTCCTCGACCCTAAAGTCTACGCTGAGACGCCTTCGATGGGGCCATCGAAGACGACAGGAGTTGCAACATCGACCTTGGGAGACTCGATTCAAGGTGTCCGAGTGGAAACTCTTCGAGTGATCAGCTGGATAGGTTTTTCCGGTTGGCTCGTCTGTGTTCTTCTCGTCCAGGTTATCACGGGTCACTGTATCGATCTTGGGATCAGGATAACTCGCGTCGTCGGTGGTTACTTCGTTCTCAGGGACTCTTCCAGTTCCTTCGGTCTCGTTGGTACCTCGATTACTCGAATCGTCATCGATTTCTCGCGATCCCGGTTCTCCTGGACAGTCAACCGATCTCGTGGTTCTATCGTCGCCGATTTTCGAATCGACGCGAGTGGTAGCCATCGTCCGGGTCTCTCAGACTTCGGGGTGTCCTTCAAGGTCGCGTCCTCTTCGTCGTCGTCGTCCTCGCCGTCTTCGTCGTCGTTTCTCTGCTTCCTCTGTCTCCCCTTGCTCTTCCATTTCCTCTCCGCCGGGGGATCCCTGCTTCGTTGCTGGTCCTTTAGCGAGGAACGACCTTATCGAATCGAAGCGATTTTAGGGTTACGTGGTCATAGATCGGTCCGACCCGGTGTCCAGATCGAACTGTTCCCGATGTGACGGCGATCGAAGCACGCGGTGTTCATTTTACGTTTCTTCGAGTTCAAGGATCGGTGGTTCCAGACTTGGTGTCACTGTTCGGAGAGATTGCACAGCTTTCGTTCGTCTCGTGTCTCGAATCGTCGCTACTCGAGGACAATTTTACACAGTATCGAGACCAATTTACCCGTAATCGCTCGATCGATGATCGAAACGTGCAATTATTAAACGTTGGAGAGTAGAGTGTTGCACAACTGTAACACCGTTCATCGACGAGGTCGTCGATGGTCTGTCGAAGGCGGGAGAGTCTCAGTCGATTTCGGTGGCTACCGTCCGATAGGCTACCGAGTGATTCAGGTATATGTATCGTGGTCTCGATCTAGGACCGTCGAGGACACGAGTCGCACAAGGAAGCGACCGTGCGCGGCACGCTCAGCACGCAAACTGGCCGAGAACCGCGCCGGCCAAGAATCGTGCGGCTGTCTGCGACAGCTGCGCTTCTGGAGTCGCTCGGATCAACCGATGCCCGTGGAATCCCTCTCTCTTTTTCTGAACCCCCCTCCTCACGGTTGTTTCAGACACTTTGCGTGTTTACCGAGTGTTCAGAGTTCGGTTCGACGACGCTCGTCGACAAAACACCGACGCGATCGAGTTCCGAACGTCGCGTGCTCCAAAGCGACCATTTCGAAAACGCTTCGGGCAATTATGGTACGGTGGGTAGATTTTTGTTGCAGTAACGTGTACACGTGTTTCGTTTTGTACATAATTAGGGTTGAATGGTGTGTCAGGGGAAGTAGACGTCTTAATATTGTTTCATGAACATCGATATGCAGATTAGTTTACCCATGTTGTTCCGTGTGGCTGTCGAAAATATCAATTTAGGTACGTAGGATATCTTCGAACGATTTTAAAATAGTCTTTTACGAGGAATCAGTGGCACTGGTTTGTCAAAATTGTTCACATTCCTTTTTTTTAAGTATAGTTTTACTACCACGGTGTTCTAGGTAATAGAAGTCCATGTTTTGATTTTTAGATGACCTTGAATCAGAGATCAATGATATTCTTCTCAAGGTCATGGACCTATATCGTCTACTCAACCGTGTACAATATCTCTACTTTCAAATAACCTTGGCAAGGTTACGTTCAAAATCACGATAGTTCAAGGTAGACAAAATAGTTTAAATTAGGATCCTAAGAAAACATCGTACTCTAACTATTATCTACAAATACATTCTATACATAATAGGTCAATTTTTAGAAAACTGAGCACATAACTTTTCGTTCGCCATTACTGTTTGATGATCAAGTACCGTATAAAAATAGTACAGCCTGAACGTCAGAGTCGAGTCTTTATTTTTCACGTAAACTCTATTACCAACGTTAATATTTCGCGCTAATTATACGTTTTAGAAACACGAACGAACGACTTTTCTCGTAAAACGAACACGGAGCTTCGATACGTAGAGAAGAGAATAATATTTCTCGCATCGATTCGTTTAATTTTCTAACGTTCTTACCACCGTGGCAAAAATAATACCTAAACCCGACGTCTGAAGCAAAGTGTCGGTCGAACTACCGTAAGAGTCTCGAGCGTAATCTGCCCTTGTCGCGGTATCGTCCTACGCAAGTCTTCCACGCTGTCTTTACGGCATTATATAATTATAGTCGTACTTCTCGTGGATCGCCGGCAATTTTATCAGAGCCGAAGGTAAACGACGAAATCGCCACGACGATCCTAACTTTTTCATTTGCGCCGAAATACCTTCTCGCGTTGCAACGCCTTTCACGCGACCCTTGGCCCCCTAAATCCCAACCCATTGTGGCTTTCCCTTCGTCCGGCGGCGTTATTTTCTCGTTCTACGGAATATATGGATTCGTGAACGCGCGTTTGCTTTACAACGACGTGTATCATCGCCGGGCATTACGCGTATACTCCTTTATATCACGGAACCGGCTATAAACGCGGAGTAACCGGCACATTCTCTACGCCAATCGGCGTTAACACGTTGCGAGCGAGGCAGTGGCCGTTGCAACCGTACAATTTAATCGCTCCGATTTATTCCGATTTACGTCGACGTTACCGACAGTTACGGTAAAGGTGTTCTTGGTAGAATGGTTAATATATTTTTATATTAATCGATCGATTTACCCGGATTTGGTCACCGTATTGGATCGAATGAAAATTTAGTTTAAGTAGAGTGCGAGTAGAGGGTGAGTAGAGGGTCAGTAGAGTGTGAGTAGGGTATGAGTAGAGTGTGAAGTAGAGCCTGAGTAGAGTGTGAGTAGTGTGAGTAGTGTGAGTAGAGTGTGAGTAGAGTGTGAGTAGAGTATAAGTAGAGCTCCTTTTATAGCAAAGCTTCTTTTATATTAGAGCTCCTTTTACAGAAATAATCCGACAGAGCGAGGTTCGGCGAATATTTGCAGTAGAATAAATTATTCTTAACAAATTTTTCGTTCAGCTAAATATATTTTGTTAAACTTTGCTTCGAACAGAATCTTTGTTTTCATTGTCAATTGTATCGACTCATAGCCACGATTAAATATCGATAAAACGTCAGTGTCAAAGACGACCGAATCGTTCGATCAATGTTGACCAATACCCTCGTGGCGTATCGAGAAAAGAACCAGCTGTCAGCAATTACACGTCGAGATGACCTGCCATGGCTCACGGGACTGATAATCCCGGTAAGAAACCGCTCTAGATCTCTTCTGCCGGTTCCAGATTATTCTAGCGACGATAAAACGCTACAGCCACGCTGACCCCGCTCTACCATCCACACCTCATGATTTTATTCAACGTACTTAATGTCCGTTTTCTCGCAGCCCCTTCGATGTGAAAAATACGGTACAACAATAACATTTTTATCGCCAAATTCTCCACGTTTCTGTCGCGAAGTTCATCCAATAAATATTTCATCCGTCGTCTCGAAGATTATTTTACAAACATTATTTTTCCCAGCAAAGAGTAACAAGCTTGCGCCTCAATTATTATTTAGCAAATAACCGAAAGATCGGTTAACATATTCGAAGAATAATCCAATTAACTAATGGTGTATGAATCACGTACGTCAGCCCCCTATTCACTTTTACCCCATGGGGGAACAACTTTCCCGGTAAAAGTTTCCATCTTCTTCGCTGTTATCTCTGTCGACGTGGCTCGTGATTTCTCGCTGCGAAATATCCGATCAGAGAATCGTTGCATCGTAGAAATACCCTCCGATCCGAAAGAAAAACACGGAAGTATATCGGCCAAGTCGAGTGGGAGCCCAAAATCAAACACAACGCTCCGAAGTATCGAAGTTTCAAACTTTCTGCACGGGTTGTCGAATTCCCTTCGATCCGTTTCATCGACGGATAAAAAAGAACTCGGCTGGACAAGCATAATCGTATCGGACGCGTATCGACTGTTTCCTTTGTCACGACGTTGTACTCGATTTGAACGTAGAGTGCGCCATATTCCGTTAGCTGCGCGTTAGTCGGTAATTCAGATCCAAAGACGTAAAAATTCCCTAGATCTCCCACGATAACACGATTCCTTTATCGTTGAAACGATGTCAGTGTGCACGCTCGAAACGTTGATCGTAAACCGTAATAACCGTATTAAAACACTACCGCAGGCTATGAAACGTCGAACGAATGCTCAGCGTTTATTTTTAGAAAACAATTTTTACTTTCGAAATGTTACGAGATTCTGCCGAGGCTTTGTCCCGTTTTATTACCGAAACGATTGTTAAAATTTCGGTCATCGGGTTGCAGATGTACTCCGATCCACCTACACTGATGTTTTTATCTTTTTGCGTCTCGAGACACGATGAAAGATAATAGAATAAAATGCAGCGAAGAAGGAAAAAGAAACGTACGAACTACGTTGAAAATATTTTTTTGCAATACGCCAAGGTTATCCCGATGAAACTGTCTCTACCAGAACTTCAATTATCGAAAACTGAAAGTAACGATCTCTCTGCGATACATTTTTATCCGGATCTAAATTGTCTCGAACAAGACAGTTATCCTAACCTCGATCTTAGTATGCAACTGTGTAAAATGTTTGCAACATTCTAGGTCTATACTTAGATCTAATATAAGACGAAGATCACAACAATAATCTGTCTTGACAGGTGTACAAATTGGTACAAAAATGGCGGTGGCAATAAGACCGATCGAGTTCGAGGACTGTGATAAATGCCTTTCATAACTGTCGCCAAGTTTCCCTCGAAGAAACTCACGTCTCGCATATTGGCTTCAAGAGCATCTCGATGTTAGAGCGTAACGAAACAAAAGGAAGACAAATCGGTAAAGAAATATCGCCAAGTCGTTAAGGGGTAAAGTGGAAGAAACTTTCCTCGACTTGAACCCCTCGACAGTGGGTCAGACGTTGGAACCGATGTTGAGTGCTCTAATATCTGAAATAATTTATTTCCGAGAAACTTTCGCGATAAAAAGGTGTCATCTCCATCCGAAGATACATTTAGAAACTTGGAAAAGAAATTTTCGATTCGAGGTGTTCGGATATAACTCCATTGTATTTGGAAACTTAAGTGGTTAACCTCTATTGAGGTTTTAATCGATCGAATGATATCACTACACTAAATTGAATATAATTTTCACCGTTGCTCCGTAGCAAGCAATTTTGGGTTACCCAATTTCGTGTTTAATATTTCGGGCGTTGCTCGAAAGGTCAAGAGCAACGATTCCGTTGCAACGTAAGTGAAAATTTACCACGTTTTTCGGTCGTTCGTTAGCCTTCGCTAGGAAGCAACACCGATCGTTCGACTACGTCGATTGAAAGACAGCTTCGATAGAAAGCAGCACTCGAAACTTCGTCGAACTTTCGGCACTCCGTTGCATAACCAGCGTCACACCATCTGCTTCTCGTAAATTTTGAACAAGACTGCTAAACCGAGCGGGAACACGTATAAAGAAATGGCCGTTTCCTTTCATCTTCGGCCATCAAACGTTTCTTGGCGACGAAACAGATCGGGGCAAACTTCTAATTAAACGTTTGTTGCGCCCGTTGGTAAACCAAGCGGAACTAATATTCCAGAGAAAAGCAATTTATGGGAATAGTCGTGGTACCGGTGCCCAGTGGAATGCCATAACGAACGCTAAATTTTAAACCCAGTGTTTGAACTCTATGTTTAGAAACATCGTATTTTATCGCGGGCTGTTTTATCTCTTAAAACAGTTTCAAGTCGGTTAAAAGTCGTACGCGGTAACACTATTATTCGTTGGATTTATTATTAGATCATCGAATGTATACTTCTCGTTTTTGCTACCTCTCGTGGGGAGAGTACCATGAAAAGTGAGACGTGGATTTTGACAAAATTTTGCAAAAGACTTCGCTCCGGTTACTTTTCAATTGTAAGGGAGAAATTACTCCTTGCAGCAGAGATATACTACATCTGAAATTACAAAAGATATTGAATAATGTTTCGAGTAAAAGTTGGCGAAGAAGTAGTTTTTTTTCTCTTAAAAAAAAGAAATATATGACATACAAAATTAAAAATTCATTCTAAGGAAAGCTCTCGAGTACACTTGGTACAAAATAATTTTCAAACAAATCAATCGATAACAATACTCCTCGAACAACAATCCTCACCGACTGAATTTTCAAACAAATCAATCGATAAAAATACACCTCGAGCAGCAACTCTCGCTATCTCGCCCAACCTCCAACAACCGCAGTACCAAAACTACCTTATCACCCTCGAAAACTATTCCACACCCCTCTCGGGCAGTGTTGAACTTCCAATCCTGATCTCCAGCAGCCGCTACACAGTATTAAACCGAAACTATTCGCAGAGTCCGTGGTTCTCATCCGCGATTGATCGACCCCTGACCGAAAACCACACGTTGGAACAACGCGAGCGTCAGCGAAGATAGCGGTTCGAGAGACTCACCAGCGGTGTGCAAAGGATGATGATAGAACTTGACCGTGGCTGGCAGAGCGAGAGTGGCAGGGATCGAGAGTTGGAGACCAGGTCCAAGTAGATGCACCAAGGTGCTCACGACAGTCACCACCCAGCCCCATCCACCCTCTGGGTAGTAATGTCTGGAAAGTAGCCGACGTGCCTGGACCTGAGGGCTGCCGTTCAACGGACGACACTGTTTCTTCGTCGGGACCTCCTCCTTCGGTTTCTTGGCGTTCTTCTCCACGCTGGTGTTCCCCGGCACCGTGTTCCGTTTAACCCGGGCGTCCAGGAGCGGCCAGGAACGAGCTCGCGACATCGACATCACACGCGCGTCTCGGTTCGCGGTCGGGCAGACTACGTGCCCGTGTCGTCCGCGCTCGGTGTTCCTCTCGCTCGCGCGTATACTCGCGCGAGTTGGGAACTCCGCTCGCGTTGACGCGTCAGAGGCATCCTGACGATCCTCCGGGAGACACCTTACGCCCTTGTCGCGCGTTTCTTGCCCTTAACCGAAGCCACGAACCGCTGCGCGCTACGCAGCAGGTAGTGTTTCTTTCGCGATGGTTCGTCGCGCTTTGGGGATTCCCCGACGCGGTGACAATCTCCACACACACCCCTCCTTCGTCCCGGGAAAGAGTCTAGGGTCTCGGGGACCTCGAACGATATATCTGCCGGGATTTTTAGTGCCTCTTAAACTCTTCTCGGCTTTTTACGCGACGCGGTACTCGTGGTCGCGAACGGGATGCTCTTCGGGGCGGAATACTTTCCGGGGAGAGTTTCGCTCTTGGAACGGCCACGTCGAAATTAAACGCGCAGTTTGAACGGTCGTCCTGGGGGGATTGCTGTAACAAGGAGGAAATTTTTTTTTCGCCAAGACGTGGGGTGGGTTTGGGTCATTTGAGTGGTAAGTGGTAATGGAAATGGATTTTTTCTGGGGAGTTGTATACCGAGTTCAGGACTGCTGGGAGGAGGATGTAAGCTGTAAAATAGTTTGCAAAATGGGCTAAGAAATTTATAGTAACACCGATGGAATTCTTCAATATTTTCAATTTCCGTTATATTGTATTCTCTATCGATTACAATAGATATATTTTCCAAACTCTGTAAATTAGTTAGCAAACTAATCTAAGAAGTTCGTAGCAACACCGATAACGTACTCTGATTTTAAATAAGAAAGCGTCAATTTCACCGAACTATCGACGTGATTTTCCTTAAGAAAAAAAAAAAAGAAGATGACCGGTACAAAAGATTCTCCCCGCGAAATTTGAAATGAAAACGCGGTTCGATGTCTCCCTTTCCGTCGTCGTCTATAATTCCTCGGCATAAATCACCAGCTTCGATCGTATTTGTTCGGTTCCTCCGCGTATCTCTCAATGCATCATCAACGCGACGAACAAAATGACCAAAGAGGGGCGGATCTGCGATTTACGTAACAATTTTCGGCGGAGGGGAGGAACTTTCCTCGGAAAGTTCTAAAGACGGATTAACGACGCGCTCTCTCGGGCCCTTTCGAAATGGGTCCGTTATAAATTACGCGTTACGACATCGATCCGCAAGGTTTAATGCAGGCGCCTGCCTCCTCCCCGGGGGTGGAGCCGCGTAATGGCCGATTTTAATAAATTCTCGGCTCATTGTACGCCCGCGAGGATTTATCGCGTTGCGTTCAACAGCAAACTTTAACATCGCCCGATTCTCCCGTACGAATATACTCACAGTATACTACTACGAATATACGCGGCAAAACGCGGCTTGTCGTCGACCGCATTAACGAACGCCCCGCCAAACGCGAAACGAGTTTTCGCGCGTGAAATCGCGACCAGCCGAATTTCTTTTCCGCGGCGAATCGATACCACGCCCGCGCGAACCGATACGACTCGAGAATTCAGGTTAACACCGTAATTGATGGTTAACACCGAGCCGATGGATACCCTTTCTTTCTTTTCTTTTTTTTTTTTCATTTCCTCGTCGAATTCCGGAGAAAGTTACTGTGCGAACTTTCCTCGAGTCGCGAGCGCGCAAAGATGGTGGTTAAGTGCCGCAATTAGAGAGACCGGGATCCACCTGTTATTCTGTGAGCACTTTTTAAGAAAATTGCAAAATTTTACGGAGACGGTGTACATTTAATCGGTCTTCGTTTCGAGCGATCTACGAATCGATTAAATAAAAATGACACGCGTTAGTTTTTTAATTTTTACAAACAATTTCTTAATTTTGATTCTCTAACCGTTTCGTAAATTATATTTCACGATCAACGAGAGAAACGGATGAACTTACAATTGTAGAATTGAAGATAAAAAATGACACGTTCTCCAAAAGGTGATACGTGTCGTTTGTATTGATTCTAAAGAAAGTTTAATCTCGATTTCGTGTCGAACGTTCTTTCGTAGCTCAATATGTTTTTCGTTCGTGATTGAATAATTCTTGTTCGGCACTCAGCCCTTTTGGTACCGTACCATCGACGTTCGCGGTCCGGTGTTGCTAATCGGTGATCGATGGTCACTCGTAAACGTCACCGGAAATTGCCAACATCGCGGAGAACGCGTTTCCTTGGCGATGCTCGCGGTACATCGATCGAGAATCTCTCGACGATTCCTCGTATTTTGGAATATGAGCGTCAACGAGGAAAATTTCCGCCCCGGGAGCCGATGACAACCACGAGGATCACCGATGATCGTATTTCCGTGGATCGAAGCCAGATCTCCAACAACTTTTACAAAAGTTTCTCGATCGCGATATCGTGCACAGCGATCAAATTGTTGCTCGAAATCGCGAAATCGGTACCCTTCGTCGCGTATTTAGGCTCGTCGTGGATTACGCACATAGTTCTCGAAGTACATTACTCTGACGCTAAACTATCGAGCCTCGAATCGACGATAAAAAATGTTTGTCAATATTTTAAAAATAACCCGAACGCGTTCTTGGAAACTGCGACCGATATTCTGACACCAGTCGTCGAGTTTCGAAACAAAATTTTCGAGAGTCTTCTAATATTATTATTCTCGATACTGTCCCGACACTAAACCGAGTCGAATTATCTAATAGTATCGTTCCAATACCAAGCTGTCGAGTGAACGAAAAAGCCTCGATAAGAAGTTATCGGTAAAATCTTCGAATATCACTCCAAGCGAACCGCGATCAATAATTCTATCACCGAGCTGTCAAGTTTGGAAGCAAAGGTGCAAAATTTTCCAGAACTTAAATTTTCCATGCAATTCCGGATATTGTTCCGTAACACCGAGTTCTCGAGTGTCGAAATTGGAACGTTACCGTTTCGAATATTCCTCCGACACGGAGTTCTCGAGTCTCTTTACAACGGAAAAAAGAGTCCCTCGAATTCGAATACTCGGAGCTCGCGGGTGACTCGAAGACGGCTTCTCTCGTTACGCGTCAAGTGTCTCGATCTCGAAGACGAAAAAAAAAGAAAAGAAAAGAAAAAAGAAAAGCTACCGATTACTCGTTTCTTTCGATCCGGAGTAGCCACGAGCTAGGTGAAAACTGTGTCCGATGCGACGTTGATCTGACGTTGAACGCCGGTGAATCGGTTGATCGCGTGAATACGATTCGCGTGGTCTGTTCGCGCTGAAGCGAATGATCGTTTCGTTGAACAAGAACCGCGCGTACTGGCAGATCTCTCTAAAGCGCAGGGTATCGCGCGTTGTCTGCGACTGATGCTGCCGGAACGACAGCCGGCCAACTGTTCCCTCTCTGTTGCCAGCTTTGCCCCCATCTTGTCCCGAGTGTGCACGAACCGCCGCCCGATCGCCGCCCGCCATCGAGCGCGTGTATATATCCTCGCGTGGGCCCAGGTATCGCGCGCCACGACCACGTTTGCACCTGTGATCACCACCACGACACGTAACCGGGGCTATCAGCCCCGTTATCGTGCCTCCTCCACCCTTCTTTTCCTCTCTTTCTTATTTCGTCGACGGTTAATCGTTCGCGGGTGCACAGGTGTTTCGCGGCGTGTACGCGAGCAATTTTTACAAAGGCTAATGGTCGTTGCGTGTAGCCGAACAGATACACATCGTAGTCTACCGAACAACTTTTACGTCGGTTAATGGCGCCGGTGGTAATACATGTCGCTGAGAAGACACGCGTAGAACCAATGCTGTAAATCTCTCCCCGTTGGAGAGAACCTCGACCCACTCGGTTTTGGAGTTCGATGTTTTTTTCGAGCGATGCTTCTACCCGAACGTGAACGGGGACCCCGTTGCACGAATAGATCCCGGGATCTAATTTATAGGGAGCATTTTACGGCCGGCTGGATAATACGGGATAAACGTTTTATTCGAGCCGACGTTTCTGGCGAATCTCGAAGCTTCTGGGGATCACTTTGTACGTTATTTACTCGCAATTGCGGACTGGAGGTGTATCATCGATGGTTCGCGGTTCTGGGTAACGATCACGGTCGTGTCTTGGATTTGTAAGTTGTATTTTTTATTACTACCCGATGGCGAATGTCATTCGATGTTTACGATTCTCGAACGTGAAGAATTTGTTTTGTTCGTACGTAAGTGATATTGTTCAGGGTGCATCCAGTGCGAAGTAGGTGAACGCACAAGTGGCCCGATTCTTGTTTTTTTGATCGTGTTCGAGGGACACGAAATTGAAAAATATTCCGATGTAATCCTATCGCGTCGGCAGGAAACGCGTAACTGACGAGATAGCCGCGAGCGACACACACACCGTATATTATATCTTTGGCGCCTTGTCGCGCGGGCGCCCATGAGTAATCGCGACGGACGAAAAGAAAAAAAAAAAGAAAAGAATAAAAATAATCCGGGGAGAAACGAGGGAAGATATGCAAGTCGCTCGTAATTCGTGTCTCGTACATCGATGACTTTAGGAGGACAGCATGATGCGCGCGTCCGGCGATTCACTACGGTCTTTATGGTACCACCGTTGGAAGGAAACGATAACGCGAATGCTCAAGGCCCTCTGAGCCCTCGAGATACGTCGAAGTAGGGGACGAAAGAAATCCTGACGAGTGCAACGAGAATCGAGAACAACGAAAACAATAACTGCCGTTTTTTCTACGATTTTCACGGTAAATTTTACACGAACTATTCTTATGCAAACGAGAGTTAAGTGTACGGTAAAAATTGATGGATCTGTTGGACGTTGTATGAATTCTAATTTTCAAGACAATGCAAATGTTTCTAAGAAGTCAATTGAGTCAAAAGAGTCTAGTAACTCTGTGGTTGGATCAGTTCCGATTGTTATGTTTTTTTATTGAAAATTTGGGCAGGTGCAATTTCATGTAGGTTTCTATTAATTGTTAAATTTATTAATTCTATGGTAGAACACAGGGGACCAACGTTATTATATTTACCCATATACTTCACCCCCAACTGGAAGTAGCTAAATAGCTGATCATCACGGAATGTTTAATTCGATGTGAATACTAATCAGCGATACGTTGAAACGAAAAGAACTCCACCCTGGATATTTATATATATCGAGCAAAAATAATATCAACCGTACAAATCTTCGTGTATAAATTTCCACCCTATTTTTATTTCACTGATCTTCCCCTTTAGTACGTTCAGACATATTAATGAAAACAAATGTATTTCAATATCTTTTGCACTTATATCGAATCTTTCAAAAGTATATTTGTACGAGAAGTGAAATTGTTCTCGTTGATTGTGCGTAATTTTCCATGCAGTTTCAAGTCTGTGTTGCACTTTGGTGCATCGGAAAATATTGAAGACCAGACACGAGATTACCAGCACGGTGAACCTTGTCGATTAAATATTCTTGATATTTCTTAATTAGTGTAACGCGTGACAATTAAATCGTAAACACCGAAACTTAAATTAAGACGAGAAGACGTCCAGGGAGTCCCATTTATCAAGACTTTGTCAGTTTTAAGGCCCGAAACACGCACCATAAATTCCCAGACACCGTGTTGGGAACATCCTGTATAAATTAAACGTTTCGGTCGTATGTCTCGTCCTCTTGACGATCGCGCGGTCAGATTGTCAGGCTGTTTCCAACATCGCGGAAATCGTTTCTCGGCGTATAAACGTGCCTCGTGCCGGTGATTGCCTCTCGTAAAGAAGCGCGGCGGTTTCAAAGCGTCAGCCTCGGGTCGCGGTTAGGTCAGGCTGAATCATCGGTGACGGAATCGCGCGTGAGATCGCGGTCCACTCGATTAGGGTAAATCGACGCCGATTTAGGTACAGTTCTTCGTAGGTGAGAAACTTATCGGTGGTTCGCGTTACAGACCAAGACACGTCGCAATGCGATTTGAAGAAGCGTTCAATGGCGGTGATAAATCAGAGAATTGTTATTCTTAATTCTACCTCGTAAGAAGCTCGTATTCCCCGGTTTACTTTGTGAGTCATTTATATATTGTACTTTACTTGCGATCGGTAATTTTTATTCTCGAGTTTACTTTGCGTATCGTTTCTTTCTCCTGAGATCACTTTGAGAGTCATTTATATTATTAAGTTGAAGAGTTATCTGCTCAATGAGTAAGTTATCGATTGTTTTAATTGTTTTAAAACGAGCGAAAACTATCTCTAATGTTTATTCACGAGTATCGAACTCCGTTGCCTCGAATTAAACCGTAAGGTCGTCATAAGAAAGCTGCCTGCATCGCGCGAAGACATCTTGATTCGCCCGAAACTACATACGTCCCTGACCAGTTAAATGGAAGTTTGGTAATTCCTGAACCTTCAGCGTTACGTCCAACCGTCTTGACAACGAAGTTAAACCGATTGTCTGGTAGGAAATTGCATCCATTAGTTTCTCTCGTTTCACGGAAATAGGGTGTTAAACCGCCAAAGATCGGGTCGAAGCGTTCACCGATTCGCAAAGAAAGGAGAAGAATATTAACAAAAGTATCGATTCGCTTAAAAACAACATTCTCGTCAGAGTGGAATCAGTTTCAGAATTTTAGAAATGTTCTCGAAAAGTACAAGGCCTCGAGTACACTATTTCGAAAGTTGCGAAGAAAAATGATTTCAGCACGAAAAATAACTTAAGTCATTTCGTTTTGTTTTGGTGAAAATAAAACACGATTTTTTTAGAGTGTACAAACATCTTGTATCAATTTATGTATTCCCCATTTTGGAAAAGGAAATCACTTTCCGAACAACCGATATACCGTCCAGCCATGTGGATTCAAAGTTGAGACGACAATGCTAAAGAGAAGTATCGGTTTCTTAAAAAATCGACAAGGTGTTTCGCTTCACCCCGAGCTTCCTGAAGAGACCTTGTCACGTATCTGTCACCCTCTTTGAATTCTAATTTTCGTCTGGAACGCTCCCCGAGTAGCCAGCCATCGCGCGTGTTCTATACCGAAAGAATAATCCCGTTCGATCGAATTTCGCGGGTACCATGCGTGCTCCCCGCGAAAGTTCCTCCAAGTCGGCAAGAAACGAGGCGAAGCGTTCGCGCTTAGGCGAGTCGAAGACTGTCGGATGGAATGAAGTTCCCCTCGGAGGAATTCATCCGGCAGGCTTCATCTAAAATCAAATGAGCCACGGATTAAATGCATCTCGTTCAGCCGGCGACAGGGGGGCGTCGTCGAGCGAACGCGTCGATTTGCGTTTCCCGCCTCGGGGGGGCCCCCCTGTTTGCGTTCCGCGTTCCTGACCCTCGATATTGGCCCCAATTAAGCGGAAGATGTTGCCGGCTGGCAATCCTATTTTTCCGGGAATTTCCGTGATTGGACTTCGGCGGTTTCCGCGATTCGATCGTGATTTTATTCCAATTGAAGGCTTACGGGTTCGATCAACGGTTTCCGCGGAATCGACCCCCTTATCGTACTTGAACACAGTTTCTTCTTTTTTTTTTTGTTTCGAATGCACATTAGTGCGTTTTCTCTTCCCGTGTATAATATCGCGGAACGAATTAAAGAATTGGATTTACGAGCGTGCCGGGGAAATCGTGACGTGTACGATTAGAGGTTATGTATCGATCTTGAGAGGTAATCCGTGAGTGGAAAATACGATCGAGGAATCGTAAGGGACGGTTACTGTGTGAAATTAAGGGAGGCAAAGTTACACGAATATTCGGTGATTATTCTGTCGATAACAATCGTAAGAAATTGTTAAAAAGAATATATATATTTCGAGTGCAGTTATCGTTGATAATAGTCTTCTTTAAATGCAAAGAAAAATTCTCGGGGGTGCGAGTGATTTTCAAATTGAAAAAATTCAATTTCAGATCCAATTGAATTTAATGCTGTCGTCGGGTTCGTTGCGCACTTCCTTCTGTTTTATACTAATAAGAATATCAGTAAGATCGTTAAGAAACACTATACATACTGCTCGAGTTCGATCAGTTCTTCCGAGTCACGATCGAGCGAATTCCGTCGCGGAAAGGTTCCGCTGCTATGAACAAACCGAGCGGTGCTAATCGGAGGGTATTCCACGTTCGAAGAAATTCCGCGCGTCGCGGAGGTTAATCATGCAACGAGCCAATTGAAACAGAAAAAAAGGAAGGTCTGTTTCGTCGTGAACCAATAAGAAAAAGAGGAACGAGACGAGTCTCGAGGCAAGAGTCCCTCCGGAATGAAATACCCCGGTGGAAACGACGTCGACGGTGGTGGTGGTGGTGGTGGTGGTGGTGGTGGGTTGGGGGACGAATAAGAATAAGAAAAACGGTGCGGGTCTGATAAGCTCGCGGCGGGCAGAGAGAGAACCGGGGCCACCACTTTCACCGAATGAAAGTAAAACTCGATTCAGCGTGCACGAGCACTCGCCCGTGCAGCGAAAACTCTCGCGAGCGCGGCGAGGAGCGGCGCGCGTGTTCAGTTCCCCCACCCGTTGCCCCTCAGAATGTCATTAACCGACCTCGCTTCCATCTCGTCCTCCGTGCTCCCCCACCCTTCGACTTCGCGATCGAGCCGCGAGCAATAAAGCTTCGTGCGCCTAGGAGAGGCCGTGCTTCTCTTCCTAATAAAGTTTTACGATCCACGGATCGGTAACGAGCAACGTCTCCGCGCGCGCGATCACCACGCGTATCTACCGAAACGTTCGGTTTAAAGATTCGCGTGGGTGACTCGGAATGGTCGAACAAGGGTGGAAAAGATCGAAACTCGGCCTCGAGTTCGCGAGTAATTTCTTTCTGTTATCGCTTCAATACCGTCAAATCTTCCACTACGTGAAATGTTTTAACACGAAAGGTTTTAAACGTTTCCAATGGGAATATTGTGTGCTTTACGATGGATATCGATCGGTTGATTCATTGGTAATTTTTGAGTTTGGAAAGTTTGATACTGTGAAGAATTTTGAACGATGGTCGAATATCAATGTCGTAGGTAATTCGACATACGTTGGGTCACCGATGCGAATTATTTATAATGGTATTCCACGATCGGTGATAGATTGGTAACCGAATCCATTGGTAACTAATTCCACGTCTCGGTGCAAGTAACCTTAACCCATTCGACATTGGTAAGTCAAGCCATTGGTAACTAATTCCACTTCTCGATGCAAATGGGTTAAGGTTATTTGCATCGAGAAGTGGAATTACCAATGGGTTGACTTACCGATATCTATCACCGAGCGTGAAATACCGTTGATGGCATCGTACGACGTAAACAAAAAGGTAAACACAACGGTCTCGGCCATTAACGTATTACGCTCGAGTGCAGAGTACGAAGTGTACTTGTTTTCAAACACAATTTCGTTCGGGGTTGTCCACTGAGCGTGGAGAAATTTTGCGCACGAGCGTTAATATTTGTCCGCGAAAATTACTTCAGGTTGCAAAATCGGGACACGCGCTATTATAAAATTCGATATGGATGCTCGTAAAAAATTTGCCAATCGTGTACGAGGACGTGGTAAACGTTAAACATTGAATGTATAAAAATATAAAAAAGACACCCCTCAAGTTTTGGAAGGACAATTAATGCATTTTGTTTTACCGTATTTCGATCACTTTCGATAGAAAAAAATTGTAAAAATTGTATTTGCAATTGAGTAAAAATTACCCAAATATTCGAAGGTTCCTCAGTCTTGATTTAATACTAAAAATAGCCAATGGTATAGACATACTCAGCGTTGAAACTTACTCAGAGGAAGAAATTCCTTGAGATCTTGTAAACTCCTCTAAATTACACCGAATAACTTTTTTTATAGTTTCGATAGCCTGGTACCGTGCATTAACAATGACGGACGCGTGTTATTTTCAGCCTGGTCGTTACGAGAGTCTCCTAAATTTCTGAAGACCCCCCACGAGATAATTTAGATTTAACGTCCACTCCTTATATCGTGCATAATAACGAAAATTGACCCATACGTTGCAAAGTTCGAATATTTTTGGGTTCCTCGAGACGATCGAGACTACAAGTTCGAATAAGGGTTGAAGTTGTTCGTTGAGTTTCGTTGCTCCTTTGTTGCTTACGCAGGAGTTTCTATTAACATTAGTTATTGCAACGAGTATTGGTCCGAGCTTGTACGTTCGCATAAGCATTCAATAAGTAATGCGCTTCGCAATATTGAAAAGTATATCGGACCATCGGTGTGTTGGAGGTTCTGCGTCAGTGTTGCAGAGTAACCTACCGAGATGATTGGATCTCATTAGCTATGTTCTATTATCCTTAGTTATTGCAACGAAGATTGATCTGAACTTGTACGCACGCATAAGCACTCAATAAGACGGTGTACACATTGCAATATTGAAAAGTACATTACATTATCGATGTGTTGTAGCTTCTGCGTCTATGTTGTGGAGTAGTCTACTGGGATGATTGGATCTCATTAGTGGATCGTTGCTAAAACATTTTCGATAAAATATTCTTACGTCTCTCCGTTTTCTCGTTCTGCGTTCTAATAAAAAAAAAAGAAAGAATAACACGTGCTGCGAATACTATATTCGTACACTCATAAAACAAAGGTGCCCTGAACAACTAATTCTAGCACGAACAACTTTCGTCGTGGTCGGTGTTGCTTATCGGACAGATTTAAATTCGAATTTAAATTCGAATTTAAATTCTATCATTGGATCCGTTCTGGACTTTTATTTTTCTTTTACAGAATGCAATGTTCTTTTTCGTTGATTTCTTTGGCAGAGGTATTACGATCAGTAGAACGATACATTAAAATTATTACGAGCGAAAGAACAACATGGGCAGTACAATACATTAAAATTACTACGAGTGAAAGAACAATGGATTGAAATTATTACGAGTCGAAGAACGATACGTTAAAAGAAAAAGGAGTAAACAGCCTTGTTGGCATTAAATTGCGAAAGTTTCCCCGACGATTCGAGCTCGACCACGCGGAGTAAACGGGGGAGAAATATTTTTCAAAAATTTTTCTTACGATCGCGTCGTAACGTTTCGCGAGATTGCAGGCTTCAAGATGTTTCGAGTTTCCAATATAAGAATCCTCTCACGGATAACAGAGGTAGCGGTTTTCATCGTAGGTCGCACGGAAGGGTGAACTATACCCTCGGGGGTCGTGAATGCACCATTGTTGCTCCGCGGAACAACGTTGTTCGTCCGTTCTAACCACTTTCGGATTGTTTTTGTTCTCGGGCGTCTGGTCGTCAGCGTAAAGCGACCGTACGCGTTGGGTTGCAGTCGTTCGACTCTTCTTCGTGGACGTCCTGCCTCTCGACGTCTCGGATGTCCTGTGACGCACGGCCGCCTCAGGACCGTAAAAGCTATCTTTACGGTTTACACCTCGGATACCTTGCGGAAATGCTCGTGATTTTACTGACACGGTATCAACTGCCGGTTCCATGGGTTTAGTTTTCAGTTTCCTCCGTGAAACTTAGTTGTACCGGAGACCGTTACGTCTCCAGAGATCACTGTTTGAAAAATAATTCCAATCGAACCGTCCACGATGATCTTACCGTAAGCACTAAACTTGTTAGACCGTAAATTTCAAATTAATATTTGACATTGAAACTATTTTAATAAATAACGTCTAGAGAAAGGTGTCTTCTCGTCTAGGAATTGCCTAAAAGAAATACAATTTTCTGAGAATTTTCGTGATCTTGAAACTTTATTAACGCTCATCGTTGCTCAAGTTCTGTGTTTCAATTGCACTCATTTTTTCTGTCAATAATACCTCCTTCAGAAGTTTTGAGTAAACTTTAATTAGAAATAGTGAATAATTATAGATCTGAAGCGAGAAAGGATATTTCCCTAGATTGAATTTTAATCAATTCCATTGCTCTTATTTTCGGAATCGAACGACCGACATCCAAAGGATGTTTAAATCGGATTTACATAACGGGAAGCACCGTGGCGACATTATTTTCCGTCCCGGCGACTTTTTGCGCTTTGAAACCGTCCTGATTGCGCGGAGACGTTTCCGCGACTAGAGGCAAACTAGATGTACTCCTTCGGCAGGGCTGCTTTGCATTCGCCGTGGCTAAAAGACATTTGTCACCGCCGTGATTCGCTCGAGTCGAACGACTTATCGATCCATTAAACCGACAGACGTTTCTTGCGAACGAGCATTAGTCACGTTGGCAATAAGGTTTCCACGAATTCCCCGGATCCTCCGTACACGCTGTAAGCTCAAAAAGCTTTCCGGTTAGAAGCTCGTCGCTGTACCGAACGAATTTCAATCAACTCCGCGTATCCGTGTCGCCGAAACTTCCCACGGCCATCTTTAATCCTTTAATTTGTCGAGCGTGGAACTCGCGAGAAAGTTTCACTGCTTAACGACGATTCACACGGTAACAGACATTCGAATACCAATTGATTATGGTTTGGAGTACTGTTCAAGAGACGTTTGATTGCCGAAAATTTTCCAAAAGTTACTCGAGTTTCCTCGAATTCAATTTTATCTACTCGAATCACTTTTCTTTTAGCTCTGAGCGATAGGTCAACATTTTCTCCAGGCCCTCAAACTTCTCCAAACTCAATTTTACGCAGTCAAAGTCCTTAAGATCCCATGATGTTCGAGTTATCCCGCTCTTGAGATCCAATTCATCCACTCAAAGTATTACCTATTCAAGATCCCATGATCTTCGAGTTCTCTTGCTATTCAGAATATTACCTACTCAAGATTCCATAAACTTCGAGTTCTCTTGGCACTCAGAATATTACCTACTCAAGATCCATGATCCTCGAGTTCTCTCACTACTCAGAATATCACCCACTCGAAATATTACCTACTCAAGATCCACGATCTTCGAGTTCTCATACCACTCAAAACACTACCCACTCAAGATCCACGATCTTCGAGTTCTCTCTACTCAGAATATCACCCGCTAAAAACATCACCCACTCGTCATCTACTCCCCTAATTTTCTAGTTTCCCCGCTCTCGAGATCGCTAAATTCTACTCGAGGATTCTCCGAGTTCCTTCGTTCGATATTCGAAAAATCGTAGCCTCCCGGTTACGAGCCGAAACACATCCAGCTCTCTATATTTCTTCCACGCAGCTTGTAAAGCACGACACCGTGTCTCGGGGAGTTGAACAATCGCGATCGACGGGAACACGCAACGTTGTTTCTCGCGTCCAATTGAATCGGGAGGAGGATTTCGCGTTCACCTTTCGCAGACAAAGTGTCTGTTCAGCGATTGCGTCTGACAAGGGGGTACTGGGTTTCGCGGATTTGAATGGACGAAAGTCACCGTCCCCCTTGGGGAATTGCAGCTCGACTGGGGTATCCCAGCATCGCCGCGACGTAACGGCCCGAAAAAGATAGGACGAAAAGCATCTCTCGGTGGCCGGAGGATTTCATTCCTACTTGGAATTATCCTTTCTGTTTGCCTGATAGCGGTCCCTCGCTTCAGCTCGCAATCACTTCTTACAAAGGGGGGTTGCTGCCCGCGGCTCGCTCGTTGCAGTGAAACAATCTGTATTTTCCTATCGCTTTACCAACCCCCACCACGACCATAAGACGAGATACGCAGCGGCGACATTCTCCCGGATAAAACCTTCCGTTTCAATAATTTTCTCCCTCGAGAAGTGTTTTTTTTTCCTTTTTATTTTCGAAGCACAGTAGTTTTCGAGGCGTCGCGAAACTTTCGTCACTTTTACGATATATCGTCGAGGGGAAATCTACACAGGGAATTTTCCAACGTTACGATTCATTGAGCGATGAATTTTTTCAATTAAAAATACAAACTTGATCAATCTCTTCTGTGCAGGTTGGTAAGATTCGTTTTACTGATTCGTAAGATAGGAAATTGTGAGATTAAGTAGTTTTTAGGAATAGTTTCTCAATTGGATACTATGGAAGATTGTGAACTATGTGAACGCAATGTTTGGGAGTTTAATGTCGCGCCCTTCAGTGGTAATTTTATTTAAGTATTTTTATTTTTTTATTTCGGGGAATTATGCAAATAAGCTTCTGAAGCATCTGCACATCTCTGTTGCACGATTATTGGGAACTAAGTTTAGAATTTTATAATGGTAGAATTATTATCAGTTCCTTATATGCGATAAGAACGGTAGAATAGCTCGCTAGAACTATGTTCTTCCGTTTCACAGTCCTATCTCGAGCATTCGATCCAGCAAACGTTTCAGGCAATTGCGAAGCATCCTGTGTAATTAAATGGAAGGAAGTCGGGAGGGATCTCCTTTTACTATTCGCGTCATTAGTTATTTTATTGCTCGAAAGGATTCACTGAATTCTCAAGGATAGAACAAAGACCGGTTTCCATACATGAAATGTCGATCGAAGGGTTGCCGAGACAGGATCGTGCAACGTCAAAATGAAAAATGCAACGAAGGAACGATGAAATCGTTCTCGAGCTTGGATTTTGAGGCATCTTAACGACTACAATTTTTATATTTCATTTAATTCACATCGTCGAGTTTTAACGTAAAGATATCTTTCAATATAGCCGTAAATTAAATTATCTGTATTTGCAAACGCAAACAATTGAATTTATACTTTGCGAGAATGAAATATCTCGAAAAAAAAAAACAGAACTTTTATGTACCCAGATCGCTATCGTGAGAAGAACAGGTTAAAGAATTGATGAAATGGATATATTAACGGGAATTTCGTAATGAAAATATGTTGAGAAAGTTAAATCGTATTTTTTTAAACGATATCCACTATTGCAAAAAGTGTAAACTGCGAACGAATTTAAACTTTCGCAGTTTTCTAGGGACTTTGAATGCAAAGGTTGCTTACCAGAACCGATAAGTTGTCGATGGTTGGTAAGGTAGAATTTGACCGGGAATTACAAAGGATTCGCGAAGATACGAGAACAGCCAATAAGGATGACGGATTCGACAGCTTGTAGTTTGAATCGCGGACAACCTATAGGACTGTGTTTGTATCGAAAATATTGAAGTATCGTCTTTGTGAAACATCAATGTCTTTCTCGCGCGCCCTATGTTTAAGAACGGTGACTCCGAGAATCATATGCAAGTGAACCACTGAAGTCGGTAAAGATAACAGACTAAAAAAAATTGTCCATTGCTGCTATATCGACGAAAGAAGCTCGGAAACTGCGTTCGTAGCTGCGGACGAGGGTGGCGGAAGTTGCTTTTCTTTGATCACGAGATGACTATAGAAGATATACCTCTATAGGTATGTATTCTCAAAGTAAATTAATCTTTCAAATCATATGGTCCTAAATTTAAAGAATCTACAAGGATCTATGAATCTGGTTATAATTTTCCGTCACGTTTAACATTACGTCAAAAAGAAATGTCCAATAAAGAGATTGAGCTTTCCACGTTTAATAATTGAAAGATATTGAAATAAATTTTCAAAGCATTGGATTCGTAAGTAATCGACAATGTTTCTAAATATTCGTTACTTGGGCTTGTACCTTAAAAAGTTGAATTCATCACTTATTTTCTCTTACATCGATCTACATGTATTATAATACTATGGGGAAAGAATATTGGCTCGGGCCACTCTCATAATCAGCTCGTATATTCTTCAATGTTTTCCGAAGATAACATAAGAGGATCGCGTAATATTTCAGCTTCCAAGTCGTAAAGTGCGTTCAATTTCGTGCATGTTTTACGACGATTGGGGCACTCGGTTTCCCAGATTTTCGAATTCTCACGGGGGTCACGGGGTCTCCCGAGAAATCTATGAACGCACGATCGAACGGACGCGTTTCGCGCGCGAAAAACCGCGAAAAGGATTCTAGGAACGAGAGTTGCGAAATGGATTTAATTCTCTTCGAGCCAGCCAATAATTGCAACGTTTCAACAGCTTTCCAATAAAAGCGCGCTCGGTGGGAGCATAAATCCTCGAATAATTGAAAATTCCACAATCTCGTCGGAGGGATCTCGAAAATCCATTACAAACCTTTATCTCGACTGATGCGTTTCCGATTTTTCGCGCGAGTTCAATTTTCTTCGAGACGATCGAGAACCAGCCGTGTCTGACAAATAAGGGAACCCCACGAGTGCCAATTGTACCAACGATTACGAGAAGATCGATTAACGAGGATCGAGGAAAGATCGTGGAACATTCCAGGAAACGTTTCATCGTCGAATGCATCCACTCTCGCTCGATTAGCACGATACTCGGTTTTTGGCGATCTCCCCAATGGCGTGTTCTTTCACCGCGCTACTTTCCCACTGCGAAAGAGTCTGCACTTTACGCGAACAGCAATGCTAAGTACATGGTTTTCGTCTTACGAGCGATAGAATTTTATTTATCGAACGATCCACAACGAAAGAAACCTTGATCTCCGATTTTACGTAACGTGATTTCGCGAGACGATGTAAATTTCCGTTGGAAGACGCATTGGGAAATTCTATGCAAATAAACGAGTAAATTTATTCTGCTTTAGAAAGCGGACAAGTATTATTGCAGCGGTAATTACGTTTCGAAATCTGATTATTTTTATATTGCAGTCAGAGGACTGTATTTAGAAATAAAAAGTATGTCACAATGGGTGTAAATTTGTCTTTTTTTGTCACACCTTCGTCGAAGGTGCGAAGTAAATAGGTGTGAAAGTAAACTTCCTCCGTAGAAGGTACATTTTACCGAAGCTGCTACAGGTGCAAGTTCGAGATCCTCACCCACCCTGCGGTCCAAACTTGCCACTCAGTCGCCATTCTTCGTTCTCAAATCCGAGAAAGTTTTCACGCGAGAATTCATTTTTAAACGACCTCTTCACGGTGACCATCGAGGACCCTTTTACCCGAGGAAAGAACGAAACTATTTTCCAGAGGGTAGGAAAAAATTAATTTCAAAATCTTGAAAGTCTACGGTGCTCAAAGGAAAAATAAAAATGTGTTAAAATGTATATAAACTTTTCTTTCTTCGTGGTACCATTTAATCCCTCGCTGCAATACGAGTCGACATTTACACTATTTTGAGTATACGTGATCTCATTTTCCACTAGTCAAACTCGTGGTGTTCACGTCTGGTCCAAAATTGTTATCACGAGTCAGATTTTGAGAAGTTCACGTTTGGTTCGATATTTTTACCACGAGTCAGACTCGTGATGTTCACGTTCGGTCCTCGTTTGATCCACGAGTCAAATTCGTGATGTTCACGTTCGATCCACGAGTGAAAGTCCTGATGTTCACGTTTAAATCAAAATTATTATCACGAGTCAAACTCGTGACGTACACGTTCGATCCTCGTCCGATCCACGAGTTTGACTCGCGAGGTTCGTGTCCGGTCGTATAAATAAAATAAAATTTTTACCACGATTCTTCGAAGCGCTTCAAGGGGTTAACGAGGTGCCCCTCCCCTCCGTGGACACGATGTAATCAAGTACGGGCAGCAGGTTACGAGCCGTGGTGCCGATGGATCCGTTTCCCGCGCGTTACCATCGGAATCGATAAAACGATCGTAGCGCGCGTACCAGCACCGCCACGCGATTGCACGTGTACCCTTGCCGCGGACCCATGTAGGTTAAGAGTGCACGGTCGTGTGCAATATAGAACAGAACTCGTACAAGCCGCGAGTGCGAGTTACGGTAGGTAAGTACCGTTCACCGGGACGACAGTTGCCGTGCAGGTGTATGGAATCGCTTACACGCCGCGCGTATCTCGCCGCTAAGCTTCCTCGTTTCGCGGAAAACTTTTCGTTTCTTATCGGAGCGGTTCGGTCGTTCTCGAGTGGATGCACCCATCGACTCGGTACGATTTCGTTTATTTATCACGACTGTTGGCTAACTCGGCACTGTTAAGGATTCTTTTCCCTTTTTTCCGTCACACTGGACAAACTTAGATTCCATTCCGCTTCATTTGTCGATTTTCTACATTCGTAGGAAATCGAAACAGAGCGAAGAACCGTGGTATATCTCCGATCGATGAAAGAGACGGTGGTTAGCCTTACCTCCCCCCTAGGTTGCTACCATAGTTGTGGTTCGCTCGAAAAGAGACGAAGGTTTCATTTTCGTCCGAAAAGTTCAAGAATTACTGTCTTTCCACGGCCAGGAGAACTTTCGCATGAAATTCAGTCGTTAAGGAATAATTGAAGTCTAAGGTTTAAAGGTTAACAAGTCTTAAAGTTATGCCTGGGGAACTATTAAACGTTCGCGGAGATAGAAGACTAAGAATAATTTCGAGTCGGCATACGGTTATCTTAGAGATTCACTAACAATTTTAACATATAGATCGTTCAGAGGTATCTTTAGTCATGGATCTTAATTCTTGGTGATTTTCCAGCCCTCTAGAATCACTGTCGTCGTTTGGGCTCGTTCGAAGACACTGTAGGTGCTGAAAGGTATCGTTTCGGCCAAGATGGTACGAGAACGAGCGCGTTGGTGTCTCGACGCGGTGAAAAGAATACTTTCGAAGGAATTCGAGCATCGAGGAAACATTAAAGTCCGTAGGATGAGTCTAAAAAGCACATTCGCAGGTGCAGGAGGCTGGAAATAGTTAAAAAAATATTAGAAGCAACCCGGACTCGGCACACGGCACTAAACTCGAGGATTTACCAGCAGTCCCTCTATTCAGATCGTGCGAAGATTTCAGCGGTGGGCATCTAAGCTCATTTGTAACGCTCCTCGGTACATCGCGAGTGATATCATCCGCCGTGATCTCCGAGGATCTCCGCGATTAAAGAAGAAATTACCAACTGCGGGCGCGGGGATATCATACACGCCTCGTGAAACCGCAAGAACCTGCTCGCTGTAAGCTTATTAGACCCCAGTGATCACAACTACAGACCAAAAAGACATAATCCGATAGACCTATCCAGCAGATGTATCAGCGGTAATCTTGATTCTTAGCACATGCGAACATCTCGCGCGTTCGAACCGCTACGGTGGAAATATTTAGGTAACCGCAACCGCGCGGCCACAATGTACACGATTATCGTTTCTTCTTGCATTCGTTTACATCCTCCCGTGGGAAATTTATAAATACACCGCAGGAACGACCAACCGGAAACCGATGTTTCTTTTTCGGGGCACCTAGCGTATTTAAAGACGAGACGACCACGCGATGCTTCCTTGAACGCCCGGCTCTAACTTTGGAGGTGTTTGACAGATTCGTGAAACATCTATGTAAACACCGTGTGTTTACGCGTAGCGAATGAAACGTCGCGTATACGATAGGGAATCGTCGAGTATTTAAACGTAGAGGAAACTCTAAAGAAGAATCGTGTACACGTTTCTCAAACGCTGGAATATTAGGAACCTTTGAGCATCTAGACGGTTGACTCGATTTAAGAGGGGAAAACAATAGGAGAGGTTGGTTCAGTCACTTCTTTCACCACTGGTCCCTATAAACTCGGTTTCCCATTTAGTTCCTGGATAAAGGTATTTTCAGAGTCCGATATCTTTTCCCTGAACAGTTGGCGATGTTAAAGAACCATCTGTTCGAACTATAGGTCCCCAGAGGTATTAATTTCACTGCTCGTTCTTTGGCAACCCAATCCTCGTCATCCTTCCATCTACCTATTTTAGACAGTACCGGACGACACTATCGTTCGATCTCATTCGTACAGCTCACTCCCACGCACGGACCACTCCTCCGTGGTAAATTTTTCCTAACGTTCTGAGCTATACTCCACCTCCTTTCGTACCACTCGAGTTAACCTCGAGCACCTCTACTCGTATTCACGAAAGACCGAAAGTGTCTTTCTCGACAACAACGCTCGAATCTCAATCTCTAATATTTCCCCTACCAAACCCATTCGTGAGGGTTCAACATCGTGCCGGGCCCTGCGGAGTAATCCCCGGACACCTGTCTATTATCTAGCCATCGACCATACGTTTCCCTCGTCCTTCACAAATCTCGAAGTAACTTCCCGGTTAACGTCCGATAAGAACCAATCCCTAGGACAACCCTCGTACCTGCGTGTCCAAGGTCCATCCGAAACCGTTCCAGCATGGGCGAGAGTATAGTTCCCGAGGCAAGCTGTACACCGTGACAGATCGTCTGAACGAGGACCGCTACCAGTACGATCGCGTGTCCCCAACCACCCTCTGGATAATAATGTCTCTTCAACGTGATCCTCTTCCGGGCATTTATCGCGGTTAGGGACTCCTCCTCGCCGTCGTTTCCCTCGTCCATCAGATCCTCGTAATCGTGGACGCTGCCCAAACCACCTTCGAGGATCAGTTGCTCGGAGAAACGTCTCCTCATGATCTTCGGTGTGACGGTCGCGGCGCTGCTCCTGCGACGTTCACCGGGACTCTGTTCCACGAGTCCCCTCCTCTGAGCGGAACGTTTGTCCGCGGGGGGTTCTCGGTTGGTATCGTTCTCGTGGTTACGCAACGACGACCAGGCCTCCTTGGCGACCTTCTCCTCCGGTTGAAAACACGGTGGACTGGTTCTCCCGACGATCGGTTTCGTCGCGGTCGCGTCTATGGTCCTTTTGGCGCAGTCGGCGGTGGCGTCTCTGGGCGGCGTTTGCTCCGAGAAGCGACGCTTATCGGCGGCGAGGATCTTGCAGCCGCGTGACTGCGTTTGATCCGAGTGCCGACGCTGGATCACCGCGGCGATCGTCTCCCGATCCTCCTTGATCTCGTGGAACAGACTGGCGACCGAGTTCCTGCCGGAAGAGGGCGGTAGCAGGCTCTGGCAGGTGGACACCGAGTACCCGGAGTCCTTCCTCTTGGTACCGGGGTAAGAGTGATCCTTGCTCGAGCAGGTGGAGATCTTACGACGATAGTATTGGCATTGGCTGCAACGACACTGGCACTGGCACTGACACTCCGACGAGACGGACAGCTTCGCCGTTAGCAAGCAACGACACTTGGCCAGTCGGGCCAGTAGCTCCGGGTGAGACAGGAAGACCTCCGGTATCTCGATGCTACCGTTCCAGGATCGACTGGTGTCCGTCGAGGAGGTCCTCGTCAGGTCGCGTTTCAACGCAGAACTCGCCGTGGACCATGTCTCCGACTCCAAGCTAGAATTGTCCGGCAATCTGGCCCGTCTCTGAACGATCGGTTGCTGGTACCTTATTATCGGCGCCTCTCGATGGCTGGATTCCGATGCTTCGTCCGTTTCCAGATTGACCATCGCGGCACTGTAAGAGTCGCGACGCTTGCGATACGTATCGCTGTTCGGTGGACTCGATAAACCAGCTCCAGCCTCCATTCTGCCTACGTTGATTTTTCAACGATCGTAATTATGATTAGATGGTGATCGATAAACCCGAGACGCGCGCATGCGCCCGGTCTGGCTCGCGTACGGTGGTATCGCACCGTTCAAATGGGACCACCGCAGGGCAACCCTTCGATTTTTCGCTACGGTTCGGTTTTTAAACCGCTCGCGAGCCAGTACCCCGGCAAGGATGATGGCGAGGATCGATAACGAACATCTGCCTCGTTCGAGAGATTTGTTGGTTTACCGCTCACCGTTCCTCCGACGATGTAGATTCGATGTATTTAGACCAGCGACGGCCGAGCTATGGGCCAGCTGGCAAAATTGAGAAGACTCTCGAGCTATTGGGCGCTAACCTGTTGGGTATCCCTGGAAGAGGGAAACTCGTTCACTTTTTTTCTCATTGAAAGGGAAAAGTAACCTAGACCCGAGTTCAGAAAAGAGAGATACGTCACTTATTTGGGATTGAGAAGATAAAGTAACCTGGACTTGATTTTAGAAACGAGAGATATGTCAATTTTTGTAATTGAGATTGAGAAGTAGCTTAAACCCAATCCTAGAAAAGAGATGTGTAAATTGTCTTGCGCTATGAAAGGGAAGAGTAACCCACACCTAACTCCAGAGAAGGATAGCGAGTCGACGCACCGACTATCGCTCACGAGGAAGATGTAAATTGAAATTAGACACGTGTCAACGTTTAGATCTCGTTCCGTCTAAAACTATTATCGTCAATGTTAACCGATCGGTGGTTCCGCGCGAACTACCGCTGTTGCGCAAACTGCAACGACACGAATGCACCGTCTTCGAGAGTTCATCAATCAACGGTGCACAATGTTCCCCTTGTGTTACGCAAACCGTAACGATATTAATACACTTCAAAATTCATTAATCCATCGGAATATCACTCGGTCGGTACGCAACTCGCGAAAGAAAATGTTCACCGGCCGCAATTAGAAGAGTATTGTCCGCTACTAGATGCATCCACGACCGGGAGTCGGTTATGCAAACCAGTATCCTTTCTCACTTTTCTCTGGTAGCGCGGTTCGCGCTGTTTCATCCTTCGATCGGACGATGAGAGATCGTCGGGCGAGTGTTCTCCATTTGTCCACGACAACCGAGAACGGTAACGACGCGTGTCCGTTGGCACGAGCGATGCACACTCGGTAGCGCTCAACTCACCGTGAACTTGTTTCGAGGTTCGCCACTGGTTCGTGTATTAACCCGAAAACGTTAACTTTCCATGAAATTACGAACGAGAACTCACGAGAAGATTCCGGGAGATCGTGGTCGATTACGAGTCAACGCTCAAATCACCGCGAACTTGTTTCGAGGTTTACCACTGATTGGTGTATCAACGCGAGAACGTTAACTTTCCACGAAATTACGAACGAGAACTCGCGAGAAGATTCCCGTAGATCGTGATAAATTACACGAGTCAATGCTCAAGTCACCGCGAACTTGTTTCGAGGTTTGCCACTGGTTGGTGTATCAACGCGAGAACGTTAACTTTCCACGAAATTACGAAGGAGAACTCGCGAGAGTATTCCCGTAGCTCGTGATCGATTACGAGTTAACGCGAAGGAACCGCTCGCGTCTGTTTGGAAGCGATCGCGGCGAAAGCCTCGTCCTAACTGTCAGGTACGAAGGGAGGGGGGTAGAAACAAATCGAGAGTCTCGTCCCTCGTAGGGTCCTTCGCGGGTTGCATCGCGATGCCCTGCACGCCTCGACGCCGTACGTGAGGCTCTCGCGACGCGTACAGACTGTTGATACGACGTCCCCGATTTTTTCACGCGACGCGTGGCGATCAGGGGCACGCACCGGTGTCGCCTCACTTTCGTACCGTTTAACGAGCCGGAGAGGGGGAATTAAATAATCCACCGTACGCGAAACGTTTACGAGCGTGATCGCGGCGCCACGCTGACGCACACCGGTTACACGTTCCCTCGTTTTTTCTTATTTTCCTTTACGACACGGGGCACGGCCGTCCGGTAACGATTACGTTCGTGGATTCACCGTACGGAGTGGAGGGTCGGGGGGCACCATTAACCGTACAAAACCGGGGTGCAAGAGACGCGAGTACCGAGCGTTTAAAATATTCATCTCGCCGCCCGCTAACGAAGTAAACCTCTTCATTTGCGCGGCCGATGGTTCTCGCGAGGGAAGATACGATTACCACCGACTCAACGATACGGTGCGCTATATATTTTCGGTTTTGCGAGCCACCGAGATAAGGAGATCGCCCGTCGAAAATATTGACCATTCGTGGTAATGCACTGCAATCGGAGCCGATACCGAACGATGTTCCACTCCGCTGAGTCATTAAGCGATCGTTAAACAGACCGAGAAGAAAAAGAAACGCGTGGGAAGAAAGTTTGCGGGAACTACGGTCGGATTTTTTCTTTTCGAAATTATCGATCGACCGCGCCGTGTTATTTAAAGTACAGCGGCCAACTTTTTAAATCGATAATACCACGAGCGGGAAAAGAACTCTTCGGTTGATTGCGAGAGGTCTCCTCGAGTGTCTCGAATCGAAATAACGCTGAAATAGAACGATTCGTCTTACGATTTGCCCACTTTCGAAACGATAAATATTCTTCGAGAGAAACACCGAGTTGTAAAATACTTAGAGGTGACGATCGCTGTTCCAGCGCTCGCGCAATGGAGTTACTTACCTCGAAGCGTATCATCTACCGAGGTTATCTCCGGTCAATTTACGTGTTACGATCACCGTGGTAATCAACAATCGAGCCACGTTTTTACGATCAACCCCACCTGGATTAGTCAGGAATTGTCGACGGAAGGTAATTTAAAATCGTTTTAAATCACCCACGAATTTTACCAATGAATAATACAGAGGCGGAGAGAGGTCCTCGGTGGCCTCTCGAATTAATTCTCACGGAATTAATTAGTTTCTTAACCGGAAATATTTCCGAGATTGGAAAATTCTTATCGGAGCGGTACGCTTTTGTTATGCCAGTCACCGAACGAATACAAATTTGAATATTCAGGGGTTCTGAACGTTTTCGAGGCAAGTATCGTCTTAGCTTTCGGGAAGCAGACTTTTCTTAAACATTTACCCTGGTTATCAACCGTTCACTTTGGCGTTACAACCGCCATCGCGATCAACGAACTATCGAGCCGCGTTCCAGTCCATCCTTGTCATTAAGCCCACGAGGCTCGCGTCAAATATTTGCCGAGTCTGTCGTAACGAGCGCAGCTAAAAAAAAAGAAGGAGAAGGAAACTCGACAAAAAGTTTGATTTATGGACCCACGGGTCCGATCGTATCTTCGAACACGGTTTTCACTTAACGCGATCGGGCCGGCACCGAAAATCGCGCGAGTCCTCCCGCCCGATCGCTTAATAACCCGATTCGACAGGCGGACTTCCGATTAAGATAAACGACCCTCGATTAAGGGGGTAGGTCCTAGAGAGCCGAAATTTAAGCCTCCTTTGGCTATCGATTTTAAAAAACGAACCCTCGGTTTCTTCTCGAGACGCTTTTGTGTATTTTAAGCGACAGGGAGGATGAAGTGTTGGCGAGAATCAAAGAAGTTCTATACGTAGAAAGCAATCGATCGTTGAAGCGCAAGAACGAAACGTATCGATTCTCCTTCGGTATTATCGCGGCCCAGAGGAGAAAGAAATTTATTTTTTTATTGTGCGAGTACATTAGTATCGAGATGTAGTTTGCACGTGTGTCAAGTTTCGAGTCAATCGATCGATTTTACCTCGAGATGTATCGACTGCTAATTCAGAGTCTTATTACTTGGTCAATTTTTCCAACTTTCGTAATCAGTTTGTCGGTACACGATTACCGAAGCTACGATTACGAGAAAGTGGGAAAAATTTCTTTTATTCAAAAAGGAAATTTTTGTATCGGGTTGTTCGGAAAGTCATTTCGTTCTTTCTCGGTGAAAATGAAACACGATTGTTTCAGAGAGTATAAACATTTTTTTAAATTATACATTCTCCATTTTGAAAAATGAAATTACTTTCCAAACGACCCAATATTTCGTTCTCGATTCCTAGCACATATTTCCCACTCGACCGTTAAAAGTTAATTTCAAGAGTAACTACACCCACGCACTTCAATCCCTCTCAATATCTTACATTCAGAATTGCAAGAAATTGTTGTACGTTCTTCATTTCGAAAACACCCTCTTCCTATACACTTCTTTCCCAAGACGTACTATATCGAACCGTTGACAAATAGCCCAATAAAACCCAAACACGCGACATTCTTCTCCGCCATTCGATACCCCTGAAATCTTAGTCAGACCTATCGTCGCGTTCCCTCATCAGAATCTCAATCCTCCTTTAAAAAAAATTCATTTCCATACTCATCCGCAACATCTACGAAAAAAGTTTCGCATATCCCGATCGATGTACCCCTCGAGCAACGAACGATTCCTCCGCATAGGTAGACGGACGAAGGGGTCTACACACGTGCCTAAGGGGGTTGCTTACCTGCGCTGTGAAGCGGCGGCTGATGGAACTTGAGCTCAGCCGTGAGGTGCCAGCTGCCCGGCGCCGCGAGCTGCAAACCGATCCCGAGGAAATGAACGAGCACCGAGCAAGTCACGATCACGTATCCCCAGCCGCCCTCCGGGTAGTAGTGCCTCCTCAAGGTAGCCTCCTTCCTGACGTCGTTCGTCGATCGACGTTCACCGTTCTTCTTGCGCCCGCGTCTCTCCTCACGGCCGTCCTTAATCCTATTCCTGGCGCTCCCAATTAGACCGCTCGTTCCTATTCTCTGCCAGCTGTTCCTCATTTTAGACTCCACCGTGGAATATTTACGGATCGCTTCCGCCTTCCCGGAACCGGTGACTCGACACCGGCCACCAACCACCGCGTTCCCATCCGATATCGGAGAACCGAAAGGGTCTACCCTCTGCCTGAGCATACCCTCGGACGTGCACTTGGGACAGGCGTGTTGCGGTCTACCCGCGGCTTCGGTTGGAGACGTGTAATCGTGCACCTGGTCACGAACACGCGGATCCTTCCCCGGGGTCGTTTCACGGGACGTGCACGCCTCGACTCGGACGATCGTCTCCACCGCAGGGGAATCCTCGTCTTGGTCGTCCGGTTTGCGATTCTCTCGGTCGCGTCTCGAGGACTCGGAGACCTTCGATTCGATCTCGTTGGTATCCTCCAGAGATCCTTTGTCGATCGAGAACGATTCGTCCCGTTTCTCGACAGGTGGATCCACCGTGGTTGGGAACGCGACACCGTTGGACGATTTCAGCTCCTCGAGATCCTGGGTGCGTTTTGTCGACGACTCTTCCGAAGTTTCCAATCCGAGAGCGTTTGCTCGGGAATCTTCGAGTTCTTTCTTGTCCTCGCGATCTCTGTCGCGCGTCGGGGATCCCCTTTTCGATTCTATTGTCTCTTCTTCCGATCGGTGAACCGTCGAATCCGATTCACTCGGTCGAGGGTCTTGTTTCTTGGAGCGTTCGTCAGTGGTTTCAACGGAGAGATCTCCGGATGATTTGGATTCTATGCGTCCGGGTGATTCCGGTTCGGTAGGGCCCCTTCTCGGCTCGTTCATGACGCCAGGTGGTAAGGAGCGTAGCTCGAACGTTTCGTCGTGTTCACCGCGACGATCGCGAGGCCCGATGGCCACCGTTTCGTCCACGAAGAGACGTTTCATATCCGTGGTGGTCGCGCCGCCATGATCGAGGAGAACGATCTCGTCGATCCAGCCGGGCCTGACGAGCAACGGACGGAGGAGGAGGTTCTCGCGGATCGTCGGGATGATCGTGAAAGCGCGCGAGAGCGGATCGACGCGCACCTTCACCGTCTGCGGCGCCCGGTCCGGCCAGGAGCTGCTGTGTCTCATGCTCTTCCGATCTTCCTCGCGCACTGTCATCTCCGGGTGGTTTCATCGGGATCTAGAGACCGATAGCGGCTGGAATCCTCTTCGCGGAGCGTCTGGACAAAATTAGGCGCGCTCTAGTTTCGACGAGCCGGGATCCCAGCCACGGACAAACGGACGAGAAGATCACCTCGGAGAGTAGAATCCCCCACGGGACACTGTTCTTCCCAAGATCTCCGGTGAACGGGCACTGCTGGATACCGTGGAACGACTGCATCTTTCGGCACCGTTCGCGATCACTAAGATACGCGCACCCTTGTTCGATTAACCGATACGTTCTGGATCCTCCACGGACACTCTTACCTAGACACTCCGGGTCATCTGAAATCGACACGACGACACCAGGAACAAGAATACTATTCTATCTGTATGTACAGAGTTCTTGGACCGTCCAGGTTACACGGTTCCTCGAGATCTCTTCGGTTCGTCCGCGCAGAGTCTCTAAATCGTTGTCCGTTTCGAGATCCTCGCACCTGGTCGACGAATCCTCGCGCGCGTCGATTTACAGTATGAGGAAGATTCTCGGGAGAACGGTTGGCGGTTCGGTGGGTCCGTGACGAAGATCGTTCGAAAAGGAAGAAACGGTCCTGGCGAGTGCGCCAGGATGACTGCTACGCACGTGCTGCTCAGTTGCGAGCAACCTCCCTCTTCTTCCCTCGTTCTCCCTACCCCGCTCGCGCTGTCCTCCTCTTCCCAATGGCGGGCGCATGCCTGCAATATTCGACGAATCGCGGAGCCCGTGCACCAGGAGGGTTCAGTTTCCCGTGCGTTCCTCGGATTTCGGACAATCGCGCGCTAACGAGAATCGGGAGGACGGTACCGCGAAACTCCTCGCGGATCGGGACGCTTTCGTTTCGCGCGGAATGCGACACGAACGCCACGGATCGACGTTTACGGTCCGCGAGGAACACGCGCGCGTAAAACTCGACTCGCGTGGAACTCGCGAGAACCACCGTGCTCGTAAAACTCCCTGGAACTCGTTAACTCGGATTCAACCGTGGTTTGACAAGCGTTTCGCGCTCGTTATCGGGAATCTTTATATACATCTTCGGGACAAACCGTGTCGAGTTGCTTCCGGTTTTCAGATAGGTCGAGGAACGCAGAGGAGACGGTCCGAGCTGGATTTGCAACACAGCTTGGGTCCTGAACGGTGGAACGAATCTTTCGACAATGTTGCTATTTCTGAGTTTAATCGTCGATCGAAGGGAGTGATTCGAGAGAAGAGGTTTTGGATAAAGGAAGGGTTCTTTATTTCAGTCCGGTAATAATGTTTGGAATATTTGGAACTTTGTGAGAGGCAACGTGGGTCAGAGGTCTGTCAGAAGTGAGAGTATTGGAAATTTTGATTACAATTTCGAATATCGATTGTTAATTTTACATGGGACACTGGATGGAACGTTAGAGTTCTTTAGAAGGTAATACGATTATGTGGAAAATTGAGATTTTAATTGAATTAGCTAACTCAGACCAAAATACTAAGTTCTGTCGCGAGTAGTAAAGTTAAATCGGAAATTCAAATTTTATTCGAATGAAAATAGGCTAACTTCGTCGAGCACATCGACCAAAGTATCCAATTGGACGATATGAAACATAGAATAATCGAATCGGCTCTGTTCTCCTATCTAGAATACTTTCAAGGACCGAGGACAGTTTAAAGACACGTGAAATGTCTATAATTGAAGCGACGATTGAAACAGATCGAGAATGACGAACAATCGATCAAAAACCTATTCTCGAAATCAATTTGAGCCGAGGTAGGGCAATCAATCTTCCCCAGTCACGGTCCCAAACACTGACCTACCCTCAGGACGCGTGGCTTGTCCGAGGTGCCTACCGTGCGTCAATCCGAAAGGGAGTCAGAGACAATGAGTTATGAGAGGAGGATGTCCGTTGTAAATGAGGCGAAAGAAGGCCGAAGGCGTCAGAAAGACGTAGGTAGCTCACCCTCGACATCGAGCGACCTGGATTTTAGAAAAGGAGAGAGAGAGAGAGAGAGACAGGAAGCCGTAAAAATGAGCCGGAAGAGATTGACCGTGATGATGTTATCGCCACCGGTGTCAGCTGTACAGACATTCGACTCCACGCGCTCGATACGTGTCCCGTGTGCTTTAATCTCGATAAAAAAAAGTCGATTCTTCCGGCAGGTTGTCGTAAAATCCAGCGAGAATGATCATTAACAGCGTTGACGACAAACGTTGACGACAAACGTTGACGAATCGAGGTTTGTTTCGAGTGCTCGTGAACAAGGTAATCCTACGACGTCTCTCGACGAGATTGCGACGATCTCTCTACCTTGAAAACATAGAAATTATTAGATAAACTTCGAGAAGTTTTCGTGCCTTTGAGCAAGCTGCGAACCAACTTCCGAAGAAACAATTTCGAACGAGGAGGGATTAATTCGCGAAGCCTCGGAAGCTAATAACGCAAAACTGGCCGAGTAACTTTCGAAAATTGATACCGGCTGGCTTAAACGAATCTTAAAACGCAACAAAGGAACCTGTTCGAGCGGTGTGTTTCGTGTCTGGTAAACCGTGCAGTTTATTCCAACCCCTGTTCCACATCTTCGATTAAATGTCTCCTATCTTGAACACGCTCAACCGTTTCTTTTAAGACGTAATTATACGTAGGTAACGTGGCTTCGTTAATCCTTCGAGGTCGAATCGGGTTAATCGGTGCATCGGTTCGCGCATGCAACCCCTTGGGGGTTTATTTCTCGGAGGGTGCACTTTTCACGGAGGTAATAAGGTGTTCTAGGAAGCTTTATTACGGTTTACTACACTCGTTCCGTTGAATAATTCGCGCGAAGAAAGTGCCCGGTGCATATTTTCCGAGTTGAAACTCGAAGGGCGTGTAACGTTCGTGAAATTTAATACAATCGCGTGAAATATCATCTTGCGCGTTCTACACGGCGAGCTTGGTTACTACGATTTAGCAGAAATAAGAAATTCTCGAAGAAATCGGATCTAACCCAGATTCGAGCGAGAGCTAAATCAAAATTCGTTCTACGGGCGGTCAAATATCGTTTGTTCTTTCGGAACGTTTATTGTCCGGGACTGGAAATGGGGAAAGAATCGTCTAGGCTTTTTAGAGTTATAATAAACGAGATCTTCTGACGCAGAGGTCGTTACATTTCCACTTCGCGGGACATTTAAAGCGTATTGTGCAAGCGACGCGAATTAATGACCTTTGACACTTGCAGGGAAAGATACGTAATATTTTTCATTTTCTTTAATATACTGTAACTCGCTCGATAGAGAGTCTCTCCTGATATAAAACGTGTCTCTGATTCAACGCTATAATAATGATTCTCCACGATACACTTTTACCCAATACAAAGTAACAGATTCAATCGAATGTTATTTTACGACTCGAATTGTTTTTCACGTTTTAATTTTACGCGTTAATCGCAGCTCTCTACGGATAACAATAATGTATTCTTGGTACTCACCGGTGGCTTTCCGACGAGATATCGTTGCTAGTATTATCCACCGGTGACTGTCGAGATGGCCTTGGATCGGTTAACGCACTTTTCTTCTGTTTAGTATTCTCGTTACGAAATATTTCGCGCGAATGATTCTTCGCTCAGATTTACAGAAAGTAAACATTCACCGTACGAAAGTGAGGTATACTCGAAGACTGAAGTACTTTCGATCGTGACATTGGGTGAAATGTTTATTATTTCTAGGTCGACGATTCTCGGTGACTGGAAGGGTAACGCGATTATTCGATGCAAGAAACTTAGAGTACAGCCTTTGTTTAGATTAAGAATACAGGCAATGAAACCTGCTCGGTTACATTTTTTTTCAAACCTTATCGAGTAGCAATACAACGCGAGAATACGCTCGTGAGACAATTATTTAAACGGTCCCCGCTACAACATTTAATGTCTCATCACCCGTAAAAATGATCCCGTACACTACATTTTCATCCAATCGTATTCACCAAGTCGGTTACCAAAGTTCTCCATCGCTAAAAAATTTCATTCCGCGATAGAGTCCCGGACTCTAAATTCGCCACGCGTAAAACCAATCACCGCTGCGGGAAAATTTCATTCCACGTTGCTCCGGATTCGTCTCTCGTAAAAATCACCCCGTCCATATTTTCGTCCATCCTCGCTATTTTCACCCATCGGGGAGTAAATCAATTCTCCGTGAACGATCGAGGTTCTCCAAATTTTCCACTTATTTTCGTCCAAGCGCTTATTACTCCACCGCCTGTACGAATGATACGTAACACCCCGTATTTCATCCACGTTGCACCCATCTAGGCTCGGTGACAGCGAAACGAAAGAAGGGCGAAGGAAAAATACCGCGGTACAGTCATCCAGCCGGTTTCAGAATACCGACTTTTAACTCCCGGTTTAAATTGAAAGTCTACGCAGAAATGCGACAAGTGGGGTCGGGCGGTGAGTTTCGCGGCGACGAACGGCCCCCGGAAAGACATTTACCACGCTCGATGCATACGAATTCCACGTGAGGAGGACTCGATTCCACGTAGCTCACCGTACGAAAGAACAGACGCATCTGTCGCCGGTGTCGCTCCTCGTAAATTCGCGACTCGGCGTCCCATCTAAATGCTCGTAACTAACGCCGCGGCGCGCGGCACCACCGCTTCCTGCTTTACGCGCCAAATGATTTACCTCCGTATTAATCCAAGATGGTCCGCACGTGTCGGTGCGAGCTGTACGCGACGACAACGCGCAATTTCAAAGGGATTCCTGGTAAATTGAATATGATTCATACGCGAAGCGATCCGTTAAATGGGTTCGTTTGAACCGTACTCCAATTGGCTTAAGTGGCTACACCTCGACCACCGACAAAAGCACACTTTTTTTCTCACGGCACGGAATCTACGAGACGGAATATCCCGGACACGTGTGCAAAGTGTATATATCACATCGAGAGATATCTACGTTCGTTGAACAATGTCGGGGTGCATAGATCGTGCCAGTGTTCTCGTATCGTGGTATCTCAACTTTTTAGTCGAGTTTGCACAGTGCGTTTCTCTGGTCAGGATGCACCGAATTGAATTCAATTGGAATTTTCACAGGATGGACGAACGTTGGTATCGAGGATTTACGAGAGATTTGAGCGGATAAGGGTTTCAAAAGGAGAATACGAATTTCGTACGAAAAAATTGAAGCTTTTGAAATTTTAGAGAAGAATTAGAAAGAAAAGGTATCCGTGTGCAGGATTTTGATGAGAATATACGGTGCAAATTTCGAGTCAACCGGACAAGTAGTTTCCGTGGAAAGTTATCCGGCCAGTTCTGGGTAACTTGTTTCGAGAAAACCGCGTTCAAAGTTTAATCATAGGAGCGCTCCACTGTCGAGTAGCTACAAGAGCCCAGAGACACGCTCCACGAAAAACGTTACGCCTTCGTGAATATTTTGGAATGCTCGAAAAGGCTAAACTTCGAAACAATGCGAGTAATAAAAATTTCAATATCTCCAAATCCAGGTAACGGTGCCTAATTGAGACCATTCTCGAAGAGCAAAAGAAAGACTAATATTTCTGAATATTTCTTCGAATTGCAACGTTCTAACAAATGCAGCTCGTACAATACTCGCACCGACGAAAAAAGATAAGGTAGAAGGGGTGTAGAAAATAATAGGAACATCTGTACGGTGCGAGGGATTGTTTCGTTAATACGAGAGAGGGCCATATGGCGTTTCCAACAGTTCGAAACGCGAGGGGCCGTGTCATTTGAGGCCCCATCGTGGCCCCGAACGATCTTATTATCGTCGACGAGTAACAAGTTCTGGATCGTAGGATCGTTTCGTGTATTGTTCGCCCGCAACGATGTTACTTTCCAAGGGGGATAATCCGTACGCTAAGTGGAACACTTGGAAATTCACGTTGGCTCGGAGACGGGCTAAAATGGCCGACAAGATTTAAAAGAGATCACGGTTACGTAGGTACAGGAGGCTCGTTTCAGCGATACGTTATCCGCTCGATCCGTTCCACTTCCGCGACTTAATATTATCTGGAACTGGGTCGATCTTGATGCGTCCTGTTCACGTAGACTCGGTGGCCACTTCATTAACCCTTTCAGGCTCACCGGTTACCCTAACCGCCCGCGCAACGTGCTACCTACCCGCGCGATCTTCCAGGCGTGAAAAAGACGAACTTTGCGACGAATTGGACGGAACCGTGGATTAACGACCGGGGACCGGTGTTTATTTTAAAATCGTTGAACGTTAAGTGCCAACGTGTACAACGTTTAACCGCTTTCTGGACGCATTAGTATCGGTTTTTTATGGATGCGTCCGTAAGGTTTATCGAACGCATCAATCCTACGAAATGGTGACCGCGCGTCGCGTAAAATTGGAACGAATCCACTTGCTCGTGATGCAACAGCGTGCACGGTTTTTAATAAATACGAGGTAGCAATTATCGGGAGGAAATTTACGAGTCGTTGGAGTTCAGGGAAAGGGATGGTGTCGAGTGTAATTGAATACTTTTAATAGAGATAAATTATGTTTTTTTTTTCTTTTTTTGCTTAACTTTCACTTCGTTGCAAAATTGTACCTTGATAACTTTGATATACAGTGTTAAAGGAATGCTACCGTATTAAGTGTAGTATTTTGTCCGTTTTTCATACTTGGCTCATTTTTTTCTGACGCAAGAGAGTGCACGATTTTTAATAAATTCGAGATAGCGATTATTGGCGAGAAATTTACGAGTCTGTGGAACCTGTCCCGAGGGAGGGAAAGTCTCGACGATCGATTTTAACGAAACTGACAGATTCGGGATGCTTAAATTAGTAGCATTCACGTGGACCACCGAGACACGGATTCGAGTGAATTTTGTTTGTTTATTTAACACCTCGCTTGGTTGTAAAATCGTACCTCGAAAACCTTAACGTACGATGCGACGCTCGTATAAAGTTCGACGAGTATCGTCATATTAAATATAGAGTATGTTTTCCATAACTCGTATATTAACTTGCGTAAAAATGGTTCACGCGTATATATACACTGCCTATAAATTCCAATGATTTATTAATATCCCGTACAGTACTTTTAGACATCTCGTACATGATTGATGTTTTTCCTTTAGGTTTATGCAAACGGTTACTCCATTCACAGTTGCATCAATTAGGTCAACCTGTTCTGCCAGTTATATCGCAGGAGCGAGAGAAATGTCCAAGGAGGAGAGCGATTGAAATGTTTAGGAAAATAAGAATCCGAGGAATGTGAACGCAAGTAGGAGCGACTGAGTGGTGGCTGTCAGCGTATACGTGTGGGGGTGAAATTACTCAAGGATGGTCGGTGTGGTACCAGCTCCTCGAGAGTCGGTTGTAATGGGCACAGGGAAAGAACGAAATACCAGTTCGTTAACATTTATTCGAGTAACCACGCGAACTGGTACCGTGTTACGAAACTGTTCTCGAACTTGAACCGATTTGGTTTTGAAATCGATCTTCGACCGATTGGAATTCAGACTGATGAGATTGAATCGAAATTGAATTTAAATTAAAAAATTGAATTGTATTTTAAAGTCTTTGGAGGGAATGAAGTAAGAATTAGAACGTTTAAAGAGTCTCGAGCATTACATTTTTTGATATATACTCAGAAGGGTTTTAATAATTAATTGGTGAGATTTCCCCAATGAAAATGTCTTTAACCATCTTATTCTCGAAACAGAGTAGTCCAATACGAATTTATAACTTTTTAACTTATAACTTTTTTAGTTATCCGACTTTAAAACGAGTATCGTTAAAATTAACCGAAACGTTTTATCGTCGAGATTCAGAACCGATTATAGCCGATGCAATCAAACATCTTTCGCGTTGTACAACTTTCGAAATACACAGGAGACCGTAGAAAGCTATCAAGCTCAGCGACACGGAACTACAACGTAATTAATTTTTCCCCCAACCATTCCAATTTCCAATTCAATCCCGATCCGCTGAATCAACAGCATCGATTGCGTGCGTCTTGTCCCGGGGTAGGGGGGTGATTCATTTCCTCCAGGAAACTTCATTCCACCAGTAGTCTTAATCCTTCCGCACATTTAACTTTATCACCAACCAATGTAGTACGTATTCCTTTATCTCCGAGAGATTTATTATTTCCTTCCTGAAAATTTCTATTTTATTTCGACAAACTCTATGTTTACGACGGTCGTACGAAAATATGTACGTTTGCAAAGTTGTTCAATCTCTTAAATTTGTTTTCTCAGACTTCATCCTCCCCCACGGTGAACAAATATTTTACCCTTGCAAAGTAGGTTTAAATGTAATTACAATCGCTAGATTTAATTAACACCTAACAGACATTTGCACAGAGGGATTAAATGCACTCTACTCTTCGCAGCTCCTTTCGAACTGATAAATTATTTCACCCGTACACCCTTCTGTTAAATATACTCTTCGATCGCAAATCTCGCTGAAACCTCTCCGCGAAGTATTTAAACTTATTCGCGAGCAACTCTCGTCCATCCACTAGCTGTCAAACTGAGAAATTATTTTACCTCTCTACCACGTTAAATGCACTTCACGATCATCGCACTAACCGAAATCTTGCAATCGTTAGATCCAACCGAGATTCAACATAGACACTCGCACAGGTGGATTAAATGCGCTCAACACTTCGCAGCTCCTTTCAAACTGATAAATTATTTCACCCGTACACACTTCGGTTAAATGTACTCTTCGATCGCGAACCTCGCTGAAACCCCTCCGCGAGGGATTCAAAGTTGCACACTCGACCGATACTCTCGTCCATGCGCTAGCTGTCAAAGTGAGAAATTATTTCAACACTCGTCCAGGTTAAATGCACTTCACGATCCACGCGCAAACCGAAATCCCCGGTCGGAAAAATGAAATGCAGCGCGTGGTAGCCATCCATATCGCGAGCACACCGAAGTTCTCGCCTCGAAACTCGATTTCCCTGGTCCCGCGTCCGGCCAGATGTTCACCCGGAAACTTTCGGTTCTCTCGGTCTCCAACGGTGTGGATTTATTCAACTCGAGTCCCGTATCATGAATATCGACGTTGAAGGAGGGTTTCAGCGTGCAGCGTGTGTGACAGCCACGTCGAACTTTACGCTCCACGACGGAACTTACTTATCTAAACGTCCGAGTAGCGTTCGCGTCTTATCTGGTCTCGGTCCGACAACCCTCCAGTACGCGTCGTGAGCTATTAAACTCCGTTACGAGTTCGACGCCACGGTTTATACGCGCCTCTTACGATTTATCCAAGGACGCCGGTAACGCGTAGCTTCCACGTTGCAACCGACGATCCAGCACGCGATCCAACCCTTGTTCGCCACTGTACACGCTATCTGAACGTCGTGAGAAGCACCTCGTTCCAGCCACCCGGGAATCGGGTTCGTTAGACTACCCGGTTCGCGAAACGAACGCGGAGACAGTTGGGGGGGCATCGTAAAAGGGGAGACGATCGCAGATAGGCAAAGTTCTCCTCGAGTTTTCGATAAGGAAACGGGGATTCGTTAACTGCATTCCTACGAGAGGAGAATACGATTTTCGTCACTCTTTGAAGTTTCGTTCGAGGTAGCTTCTGTTCTTTCTACTGTGATGCACAGCCAGCGAGTGTTAGAGGAGGATCGAACAAATAATTGTATGATGTACGTCTTTCTAAAAATTGTACACTTTGGATACTTCCGATTACAACGAATTCGAATCGGGTTAGTTTCAATCGACTCGATGTATGCAATACCGTCGCGTAACGTGCATGTTCTCGTTCTCGTTCGAATTCTCTATCGAGTCGAATCGTAGAGAGTCAAGCGTGCACATTTTATCGTACGCGAGCCGCGCGTCGCTGCGTCTCCACGAGTTGAGTTATAAAATCCGGAGACGAACTCTCAGCGGGGATGGTATCGGTCGACGTTGCGTTCTACCGATGCGTTTTCAGGGTTTCGTTATCGAGACGAACGTCTCCGCGGGGAAACGTTTAAAAATCGCGTTTCAACTCGTAAAACGAAGCCTGCTGCCGTAGGAACGACGCAATCAAGGGGCTATCGTGCACGAAAAACAGAATGTGATCAACGCGTTGTATTAGCGAAGCGTCGGGTGTTTTATAGGCAGAAGGGAAAAGGAAACTGGTTACAATTATGGACTCGTAAAAGGCGGGAATACGATGCAATAAACCGCGACTGATAGAACAGTTCTGGCGAGTTGCGAGCAGTCGTTGCATCGGGATGCACCGCTTGCAATTAACCCCTGCATCGGAAAAATGGGGGGGTTGTTGGTCCCGGCGTAATTACACTATTCGGCGCGATCGTTTAGCCCGGGCAACGAGTATATTCGGTGTTTCGGGTCGGTGCGGTGGCAAAAAATTAATGCACTTTTTTTTATTCCACGCCGGTCAAACGGGGAGAAATGGAAAATAATATTCGCAGTCGCTGCGAAACGTAAAAGTGTATTTATAGATCGTTGGAGGGATTTATATTCCAGATGAAATTGATATACGGTGAAGTATTATTGTTATTGAGTTTCGTTGATAATAATTGCAAAACTCGTTTAATATCGAATGGGAGAGACACCGCGTAGATTTTAGTATCGTGTAGCGAAGAAGAAATTCAGTTTCATACCCCTGTAATAGATTTAATTGAATTTTAGTTTACGATTCGAATTGCTCACTTCTTATGGTCAATATACATACTTCTTTGAACGTTTCTAAGATTTTAATTTTACGCGTTAATCGCGGCTCTATACGGATAACAATAATGCGTTCTTGGTACTCACCGATTCCTTTCCGTCGAGGTATCGCAGCTAGTATTATCCACAGGTAATTGTCGAGATGGCCTTGGTTCGGTTAATGCACTTTTTATCTATTTAGGATTCTTTCTAGTAATATCTCGCACTCTGGTAATATTTTACACGAATGATACTTCGCTCGGTTGTACAGAATGTAAACACTCACCGTACGAAAGTCGCTCGAAGACTGAAGTACTTTCGACCGTGACATTGGACGATATACGGGGCTCTACGAGTCAGTTGACTTTCTTGGGAAATGTTTATTACTTCCAGGTCGGCGATTCTCGGTAACTGGAAGGGTATTATTCGGTACAGGAAACTTTGGGTACGGCCTTTGTTTAAATATTAATAATATAGGCAATGAAACTTGCTCGGTGAAATTTTTTTGCAGACCTTATCGAAGCAATATAACGCGAGAGTGTGGTCGTGAAACAGTTACTTGAAACATGCCGCGCTGCAACCTTTAATGGCTCACTGTTGCAAAAACGACCGTTTCGTGTCTACAAGATAATTTATTGCAAAAGGTCGATCCTTCTCGAAGGAAAGGAGAGAGAAAAAGGGAACTCTAATTACGCATGGACTACAACGTATTTCAATACTTTGTACGAATCCCTCACTTCGACTACGAAAAATGATCGATTCGACGTGGAATGTATCAGTGATCTTTTTTCTTTTTTACCGAGTATAAATAAAATTTAGCACGGATCACTCGTTACTTTGCATCTTTCTAGAAACAAAGTGTTTCAATACGTATTTATCCATCCCGTTGAACATTTTACCGTTTCGTATTAAAAGGAGGTTACTTAGGCACGATACAAGATGAAAATTACATATCGTGAACCGTCCCCGCAAAAAACACGAAAAATTTCCAAACCGGTCTTCCTCAAGGAAACACTAAGTATCGATCATTTTGCCGAGTATATCTCTTCTGGTGATCAATTAGAGATAATTGTTTCGACCACGTTTCGTAGACAAGGTACAATAACCGCCCATTATCGACAACTTGTCGCTTCTTCGAAGAAGTTCGCGATGAGAAATTGTCACCAATTCGTATCGATGAAATGTCTAAATCCAAACGCAATTATACTCTTAATTTCAAAACGAAAAAAGTACCTTCGAAATGAAAAAATACTCTTAGAATTAAAACTATACTAGAATTATTCTCTGAAAATATACACATTTTCTATGAAACGTTCGAATGAATCCAAAGAAAGACTATAAACACGATCGAAAAGACTAGACGATATTTACCACAAAGGTGATCAAGGTGCTCCAGACTTCAGCTGTACGATCGAGATTAGTGAAAGTAAAAAGGAGGCATCGATTAACTCAACTTTATTATGTACAAAATCTTCGTTCCCGGTCGTTTCACGCGAACGCCTTCAGGTTGGCCAGGAAGACCCTCATCCTCGCTCTGAGCTCTTCCGCGTACCTCAACGCGGACTCATCGACCCTGACGTCCTCCATGAGTAGATCGCAGTCCAAGTGTCCGGCGTCGCATGCCCTGTGGTGGTGCTTCAGCACGTCCTCGGGATCGAAGTGGTGGGCTCGTCTGGTGGACGGGTTGAGCGTCGTCAGCGCGTAATGATTGTGCACGGTCAACGCGCGTCTCGTGGAGACGAAGCTCTTCACCGAATCGCCCTCTGGGGAGATCGAGGTGGTCCTGACGGTGTTCAGATAATCGAGATCGCCGAGGAAATCCGTGTCGTAGGAGGTACGATCGGTTCGATTCTTGGTCTGTAACTCCGGGAAAAAGTAAGCGTTCCTCACCGCGTACGAGGCGAAATCCTTGAAGCTCCTGCCGAGCTTGATCCTCTCGTCCAGCAGTAGCTCGTGCCAGTTTCGTCTACGGACCGGTACGATCGCCTCGTCGATGTCGATCGGTAACACGAACTCCGAACGGTGGAGATTCTCGTAGAAGCAATGATTGTACGGTATCAGTTCCATTCGCCTCTTGATCCATATGTCCTCGCCGAGCAACCGTCGTCTGGCGTTCTTCTCGTTCGGCAGATCACCCGGTAGCGTCAGATTGAACCATCTGATCACGTTCGAGCGTTCGTAAAGTCTTAGAACACGCAGCACGTTCTCGTGCACGTTGAACACGTAAAAGTGGAAGAGCTCCGCGCCGAGGATACGATGAAGCTCGACGAACGCTACCAGCTTCGTGGATATGTCCTCGTCGAAGTCCAGCCCCTTGATGCACACCGTGAACTGTCCGCGTCTATCCACCACGCCTTCGTTCCGATTCCCCGGGCTTATCGCTAAACTATGACTAGCATTCGTGTGGCAGGGGTCCGGGCCCACGTACACTCTGGATGGCTCGAGAACCGCGTCCGGGGATAATTGACAACCGACCAGAACGCCCGCGTAGCTGTCCACAGTTTCGCCCCACTCGTCCAACCAAATCGTCGTGACCAGCGCCTCGACGCTGACAGCCCTGCCTCTCTCCTCCTCCTCGTACCTGGTGCGACGAACGAGAAGCAAACATTTACCGTGAGTCTCTTGCGGGGGCCACCGAGAACCAAACGAGTCTCGTATTTTACATAATCGCGGACGAATTACGAAATAACCGCCTACTTGGCGATCAAGAGGGAAACTTTACTTTACGGGACCTGGACTGGAAGTTAGATCGGAACGAACACGAGAGCGTAGAAGTCTCACGGTCGTACGAAGTGTCCTGGTGATTCTGGTACGATCGAGAAACAAATGGAAAATGAAAGAAGTCTAATTGTACTTTTATTATTTTGTATTTCGAAATAATCTACGTTACTCTTAATTAACCCCGGAGTAATTTTCCTAAAAATTCTAGCGCGTTCGATCCGATGAGTTAAATTACTCGACACGGATTGCAAAAGGAAAGCATTCTTTCGGATGTGCGTTTCGTCCCAGGCCGTAAACAATGCGTAAACTAAAGTGGACGCGCGATCTAAGGCAACATACGCGATACGGGATTCCGTACGGCGTTGCGTCACCGTAGGGTAGAGCGTTGCGCAACGTTGCGCGAGACGATCGCAGGGTACGCTTCGAACGCGCTGGTGCAACGGAGAGAGCGGTGACGCGCCGTGACTTTAACACCGAGACGAACCGCGAGAATCCGTTCCGGAAAAATGTCTCACCAAACGGTGCAGAAAAGACCAGAGGTCGGCAGAGGTCCACGTTTCACGCCAATCACCCTCAGGCTCGGATAACCGGCCACTCGGAGGTCCAAGTGGGCGCTGTACAGGAAGAGCTGTCCGGGGATTGTCTCGAGCCACTTCGCGTCGGCTAACTTGAACGTATTTAACGTCGTTCCGTACGTTCCATTACCGTCGCACTCCTTGGTGGGTCTGTAATCGAGTGCCAATCTCCGCGCCCACGAGTAAGCCACGATGCTTCTTGTGCCTGGAGGCTCGCCACCTAGAAAATGTGTCAGGAAAGGTAGTGAGGCTGCGGAGATTGAGATCGTGATAGTCGCGTGACGTACGGTACGCTTTGCTCATTAAGGCGGAAGCGGCCGCGTGCGTTCCCGCTGAAATTAATTCGAGGCGACCTCTTCGCGAACGTTCGCCAAGTTTCGCCGCTAGAGGCCATTGCTCGTCGAACGGACCGAACGGTGGGTTGGGTCGGTTTCTAGATAACTTGAACCCTTACGGGGATCACCGGAGGGCTAGCTTTTGGGTGAGTATTGTTGCGGGTGTTCTTTCATTTCGTTCTACTAGTGTTCTATTGGGTACGTCGATAATTAGAGATACACAGCTGTCGGAAACTAATGGGCTGTTTGGTAGTTGTTGTCGAGAGATACGATATTTTGTTTCGTGTTCGCTGATCGAATCGAGGGGTTGAAGAATATGCTACAGGGTTAGTGAAAGATCGAAGGGTTTGAAAAAGTTATAACTCGTTCGTAAAAGTATTTTTTTTAATATTTTTTTTTAAATAGAATACTGAAGAGAATACATTAATTATATTTCAAAATAAGGTAATTAGTAGCCAAGTAAGGTCTTTCAGTAGCCAGCCTGTATTAGAAATTATTAATTTAGAAACTATGTGTAAAATGCGACAATTACGTGTCAGGATCGAGAACGGTGCAGATGTAATTGTCTCTCGAGTTTAACGAGCGCGAACAGCTGTTTTTTCAAATATCTCGAAACGTGGTTTTCGGGCTTGCTCCGTTCTTCGACTCATCGATTCAATTTGCATATCCGATAATGTCGCGCGTGGTCCAAGTAAGGAACGTTATACGGTTACTGTATACTGGGTGGTCCAGAACGTCCAGATAAAAGTTCGTATCCAATTATCCACCAATGTATCTTACTTTGTGGATAATTACATACTATTGTGGATTCTACGTACCATGCGAAAGCTGTTACTTTAATACAGAGGACGTTCCATTTTAACTCGAACAACGAAGTATCTCGAAAGCATGGTAACAATTGGAACGAAAGTCGTAGGGTTCGAAGGGGGACATTGGTGTCCTTGTCTCGAAATTGGGTCAAGGTCGTTGGGCTGTACCACGGTCAACTTAGCTCCTTCGAATCGAAACCTGACTTTTCCTACGATGAGATCCGATCCCACGGTATCGCGAAAGAATTTTTTTACGTTGGTCGACTTTTCCATTCCACCTTCTGCTTTCGCGATATTTCGTCGTCAAAGTCGAAACCCGATACTCGTTGGAAGTTTCTGCGGCAAGCGAGATACGGTAGAAGAGTTCCGTTGGAAAGTAGAGTTTTATCGACACCCCGGACGTAACAGTGTCCCAGTTTCGAGTAGATCATCGGAAGCCCACGCCTCTGTTCCTCGGCTCGCGTAGAAATTCGATTCCGGCTAGCCAGTGGCTACATCGATAGGTTTGCGGAGACCGCGAATAGAAAGGCTATGCCCAGAGACATCGAAGTTCTCGAACCGGACGGAAGCGTTGCGTCATCGTCCGAAGCCGGACGCGGTACACCGTGAATACGATTGCGTGTTACTCGGCGATCGTGCCATGTCCAAATAGTCCTTCCCATAATTCCCGTGTAATTTCCTTAATTCCTGTCCCAGGCCACGTCGATGCGCGTCACTGACCTCGGACGCGCGGCGATTAGTTACATACACAGAATTTCAATCGCCCGGTTCGTTAATTGGCCTCTAATAGCGAATACGCTTGGGCTGCGTACCGAGGGAAAACTCGTTTCGCGCGGAGTCACGAACGCCCGGAGAGTCACGACTACGCCGTACTGGCCATATTTTAATTTCTTTTCTCACCGATCGATTCCTTTAATGAATTCGCTCGTGAATTACGCGGCTCGTACACGCATGCGTACCGCGCGCGGGCTTGCGCGTACGCGATAACGCATCCTCGAACCGTTGACGTTTTCCCCGCGACGACTTTCAAGGCTCTCGCGAACCGTTCGTGTTTACACAAATGCGGCGCGAGCGGATCGACCGAGACTCTTTTATTTACTCGCGGGGCAATTGAACGTCGATCGAATCTCGTCCGGGAGTTCTTTTATTTACTCGAGGACGGAACGTCGAACGATATCGAAACGTTCGTTCCGTACGATTCTCCTTCGACGGAACAACGTATTCCCATTACCGTTGCGCAACGATTAAGATCGTGGATACGCGTGTACGACTTTCGCGCGGACTTCCAGGAGAAACAAGATTAGTAATTCGCCGATCTGGAATCGTATCCAAGTTAACGAGAACAATTTCGGATAATCGTTGAGAAAAATAGTTTTCCACGTGATTCTCCCTTTGACGTTTCTCGTATCGTTGAGAATAAGCGAGACATCCGAGACGATCGAAAGTTCAATCTTCGAATAAGTTTCGTACTCTCCGCACCAGTATACGTGACACCTTCCTACACGAAAATAAAAGAGAAACCATCGAAGAACGAATTCCAATGGGTCTCGTTTCAAAATCCCAAACAACCGCGGAATAACGAATCCGGTGAACACGTACCGTGGGAGGAGGATCGTTTCAACGATCGCGTAAGGAAAACCGAGTTCGGGAAACACTGTCTCGGTGAATTCTCAGGTACACCGGCTCCTCTCTGGCGAAGGTACCCGCGAGCAAAACGAGCCACGAAGGAAGGCAATTTCTTCGATCAATTAAACCCGTGGCCCACGGGATGGTTCATGGGCCCGGATTAATTCCGCGTGCTGGCGTGTAAAACAATTTGTTCCGTTCGAGCGAAACGACGAACCGAACGGCCGATAACGCGCACGGTTGTACAACGTTGGCTTGTGTCGTTAAAAGTGGTGTCTACGCTTGACCCAACGACCGCGTATTACGTGATGCGCGGTTATATCCCCACCAGGCGGCGTCTCTTCGTGCCCTTTTACCAACGCCGCTTCCTCCTTTCCCTCTTCGGCGCCACGGTTCGCCAGCTTTACGAGAAAGTAAACGTTGCTCTACGAGGGCCCGGCAGCGGGAGCCGCCACCGACGCGGTACAAATACGGGAATAAATTGGACGCTTGAAGAGAGAAAGAGAGAGAGAGAGAGAGAGAGAGAGAGAGAGAGAGATGAAAAGGAAAAAGGTAACTGGTATCAATGGGCATTCTGGTAATTTCTCGCGAAATTTGTCACGTGATACTCGGAGAGAAAAGAAGGGGAAGGTGATTGGTACCCGAGGGTTTCTCATTCTGGTAATTTCACGCGCGATACTGAATGGAAAATGGGGGAAATGGTAACTTGGTATCCAAAGGTTTCCTAGAGTGATAGTTTCTCGCGAAATTTGTCACGTGATATTGGGAGAGAAAAAAGGGGAAGGTGACTGGTAACCGAGGGTTTCTCACTCTGGTAATTTTACCCGCGATACTGGATGGAAAATGGGGGAAATGGTAACTTGGTATCCAAAGGTTTCCTAGAGTGATAATTTCTCGTGAAATTTGTCACGTGATACTGGGGGAAAAAAGGGAAGGTGACTGGTATCCAAGGGTTTCTCACTCTGGTAATTTCACGCGCGATACTGGATGGAAAATGGGGGAAATGGTAACTTGGTATTCAAAGGTTTCCTACTTTGATAATTTCTCGTAAAATTTGTCACGTGATGTCGAGAGAATAAAAAGGGGAAAAAAGTAACTGGTATCCAAGGGTTTTTCACTGTGATAATTTTTTACAAAATTTCTCACGTGATACTTAAAGAAAAAAAAAGGAAAAATGGTAAGTGGTATCCAAAGGTTTCCTACTTTGATAATTTCTCGTGAAATTTGTCACGTGATACTGGGAGAAAAAAAAGGGGAAGGTGACTGGTATCCGAGGGTTCTTCACTGTGATAATTTTTTGCGAAATTTGTCGGAGATACTTAAAGAAAAAAAAAGGGAAAATGGTAAGTGGTATCCAAAGGTTTCCTACTCTGATAATTTCTTGTAAAATTTGTCACGTGATGTCGAGAGAATAAAAAGGGGAAAAAGGTAACTGGTATCCAAGGATTTTTCACTGTGATAATTTCTCGCGATGGTCCCGCAATACTGGGAGAAAGTAAAAGGAAAAGTGCAACTGGTATCACAGGGTATAGCACTCTGTTAATTTCCCGTGAAATTTGTCGCGCGAAAGGGGGTTTGCGACTCGTGTTTTCCAGTGGTCGAAGGGTGGTGGTGAGTTCGAGGCACCGATCACTCGACGAATCGGGTTGTAAATTACGTCACCTAATGAAGTCGCTACCGCCCAAGGAACCGTGTAGAGATATGTAGCCGCGATAAGAGGCCGTGTCTCGAAGCGTCGCGGTGGATTTACGGGCGTCGGTGGCCACGCTTTTTGCGCGGGAATTAAGACGATTCGATCTGGGGGCCATGAAACTCGCTCGAGTGCCTTTCTGGACCGAGATCGTGGTCGATGGTGGGAGGATCGATGTTGGACAGTGTTTCGGATATATTTGGACGATTTGACGTTTGGTAAGGATACATTGGATCACGGAGAGGGATTTTGAGACAATGATGCTACGTTGATGGAGTTGGTAGCATTCCGACCAAGAGATTCTTTCGTTTGGGTGCGAACAGTAGCTGATCATCCAGGACAGCGAATACTCAAATCTAAATAAAAATTCTCGAGAGATAGTTCTTCTCTATAGAATCGATAGCCATCTGATTTCGATCGAAAGACACTCTTACCCTATCGATACTATAATTTAGAAACGAATATCTTTTTCGGTAATTCTGAGATCAGCATTTGATACGATAAAATGTTTTCTCGATGGAATCGAGCAGTCTCTCAATTGCGATTGCGAACAATAATCTTCGTAAAGTTTCGACGAGGATATCAACCGTTTCGTTGTTCGCGAAGACAGTAGCTCACCCGAGACATCGATCAGTCAAAGTGTCAACCAGGCGAAAATCTTCGATTACTATTCGGGCATGTAAACAGAAATTCTTGGGAGTTTCGCTCCGAGGGTTTCGTCCGGGTTACCGAACAGGTATGTTAATTACCGATTACACGGATTAAGCTGTCCCCGAGGTCTTGTCTCGGATAATCGGTGTTCTACTCGATTGGACACGAAGTATAACGCGGCGTTGACATTCGATTACGGATTACATCGAATTACCGCGATTAACGACTTGTTTACGGCCAGTCCAGGTTGATACATTGTCAGCGAGTCTCGGTGCTCGTTGAGATCGACCGGGGTTGAGTTTTGCAATCGTAGGAACCGTGCCAACGACTTGGAAACCAGCGGGGAATTTTCCTTTTCTTTGTCGGTAGGCACGTAATACTGGGAAAGTATTCCCGGGCAAGAAATAGTGCGAACAGCGCTGTACAAATGTCTACTAGACTCGATGCAAAAGTACCTCGGCACGTGGGAATTACCTCGTGCGACTCTAGATACTCGTGTCGTATATTAACCGCCCTGTCGGCGAATGCACTCGCCTATTACGTCTCTTTTACTTTTCCTGCGATTTTTTTCTCTTTTTACCGCGCCGCTCGAGACCACGTCTTGCACCCGAACTGTTCTTAAACGTACGATTTACGAGTGACCAAGTTGCTTTATCGACTCCAAGTACCCGATACACACGACGTGCCGTTAAATAACGTGATCAAGAAAAGTGGAAAATTATCACACGGTAAGTTCTGTAATTTGTGGCTCCCCTTTCGAGACGAGATCCTACACAGCTGTAATTTAATTACTTGTAATTTACATTACTCAAGAATCTTCACGGAAGATATTCGAAACAACTACCTTGCAATTCCAAAGAGACTCGTGGACGTTTTAAGATCGTTTCGTAAAGTGACAGTTAAATTTTGAAAAATTGTACGTTCGTGCGGATTTTCTTCGTTACTTTTCGATGTATGATAATCTCCCGAAGCGGATCCCGCAAATTACAAGACACTTCGTACGTTGCAGTGATTCAAGTACCTAGTCGCAAAGGGAACAATGATTGTATTTGTTCATTTGGTCTTTCATGTCACCGGAGAAGCGTCGAGGTGTCCTTCGACTCGGATACATCGATTCGGAGGGAGACTTTGGAGTATCCTTCTTATCGTTTCCAATATCCGACTCGGTGCACGGCTAGTCCGATTCTTTCGAATTGGAAATCGTTTCTTGCCGCGAAACAGTGGAAAGGTGTGCCGCGCGTATCGGTCTTCGTCCATTCGAAGAGTCGTGCATTCCGCGAAACTCGTGCCATCGCGTATCGCTATCTGAGAGGCTCGTAAATTTCTCATTCGCGATGCAAGATCAGTTCTTGCAGTAACACGGGCTACGACGCGGCTTAAAGGCTAAACGGGCTTGACGGATTTCTGTAATTAGCGCTAAGTGCTATAAACTCCGAGTACGAAGTGACTGAGCACTAAGTAGCAACTCGACTGCGTCCAGAGACTGAACTATGTTTTACACGATGTTAATTGATACTTTCTGGTTGCTAATCACGCATTCCCTTTTTTCTCAAGCGAGCGAGAAGAAACGCGAACGATGCGCAGCGGTAGGACTAGTTCAACGATCGGAAGATTTATAATGGATGTCTCCTCCGAGCGGTACATTAAAATTAAATAAAACGATTTCCCATTATTCGAGGTAATAAAGATATTAGAGATGGAATTATCGGATTAACTCTGTGTAAATTCAACAACGAGAGAACCTGCTCGGCCTTTGGATACCGGACGGACGAGGGACTATGAGAATTTAGACATTGAAGCGAGAACTTCGTTGAATAACACCTCGAATACCTCCAAGGTTCTAGCCAAGGTCATTCAAGCATTAGTCCAAAGAGTCTTTTAATCTCCTCGGTACATCCGACAGTCCTACACACGGAGCTTATCCGCACCTATCCTCGAATCCCTCGAAACATCTAACAGACTAGAATTGCCTCGCGCAGGTGTGCAGGTTGTTCACCGCGCAAGGGTGGCTGACCAACAGGGCGGCATTCGGAACGATCGGTCGAAGGTCAATATCTTGTTCCTGACGACACGAACATTGTTTCTTAAAATTTAGCAAAAATTGTGCTACAAGATTACCTAACCCAGACCTAAAATTTGGTAATCTTCGTAGAGTGTATTTGATCAGTTCTCCACTTCGAGACCCCATATATTTCTTTCGAGCAAGTTCTACTCATAGTGCAATCAGTGCACTAAATACCTACAATTATAGAAATAGTTCTCTTTCAAAAATTCCCTTCAATCGTTCCAAAACCCTTATCTACACTAGTTTCTAAATAATTTTTCAAAAACATATACCAAACACCGATCGTAGAAATTTTTCCCACTAGAATCATTTCTTAAAATTGAAAAATCCACAGAGAGAGAACTTGAGATAAAATTCCTCTACATCGAGGCCCCCCGGTATCCTTTTTCCCAGCAACATAGCAACATTCTCAGCAATTACCGCAACATAGCCGAAAACCGTTACACATCCGATCGTTTCGCTTTCGAAGCTTTCAGGTCGACTGTCTCCCCCGAAAGTTGTAAAAAGAGGCTAGCTTCGACGTTGGTCGCGTGACAGATGTCTCGATTCACGAGGATTCGGTTCCGATGATCCCTCGGGGTATGGAGAACGCAGGCGCGAAAGAAACGAGCATTGTTAGGCGGGTTTGGCGCGTTAGCGGGGCGCTCGGGTTGCGAACCGTTCAGCGATAACGAAAGGGCAAAGGGTCGCGCGCTGTTGGAGGCGATGGAGCGCGGCGGCCTGGGCCCTGCGAAGAAAACTGCTTACCAGGCGTGGGAGGTGGATCCGCCGGTGGATCCGGGAGTTGAGGCGGCGAATCCAGCAGAGTCAACACGCACAACGCGGTGACCAGCACGCCGGCCAGGCCCACTCTGCATAGCCTCCTGGTGCCCGCGACCGACATCACCGTTCTTTCTTTCCTTCTTTCCGACTATATTTTTCTTCTCTCTCTTTCTCTTTCTCTCTTTTTTATCCGTTCCCCTACGAGTTGTCTCCTCTCGGTGACCGAGTCTCTCTCCAGGGGCCCTCCCGCTCGAGTTTCGTTTCACCGCGCGACTCTCTCGAAGAAATCCATGTTCCCGCACGGGCGCGCGCACACCGGCAATTTGCAATTCAAATCGGAAGGTTCCAGAGCCGTGGAATCGTTCGGCGATCGAAGCTCGCGGGAACGAACGATTCGCCGAAAGAGAAGCAATATCGTTCGACGTTCGAAACCACGCGCCGAATCATCGAACGCGACGAAGAACCGATCAAAGTATCGCGAGATCCTCGAGGCGAAATCCTCTTGCGTAATACACTTTCGTAATGTCTTCTCGGTGGGATTGTCCGTAATCGTGCGTAATCTCGACCGATACGAAGATGGGTCGTCCCTGGCGATGTTTCCGTTCGGAATGTCCACGCGGTGAACCGGTCGTCCCGATGGTCTCGGGTTCGTACGCGCGCGAGTTAACGACACACTCGCGATCGCGGCGAATTCGATAGCAGCACGTCGGATCGATCACCGCGGGATCAGGCTTTTCTGGTTCCGGCCGAGAGCGCTGTTTTGCATAACACGCTCCGCTACACTTTCATCGCTCCTGAACGCTTCCACCTCGTGGTTCTAATGATACTCCCGGAGGAGGCGCCGCGACATATATACCGGCCGTGGACTGGTTCACTCACAGGGATCGCGGAAATCTGGATTTATAGGATGCGCGGCGTGGCCGGCCGTGCCGGGCCGCGCGCGCCGCACCGCACCGCACCGCACCGCACCGCACCGCACCGCACCGCACCGTACCGCACCGTACCGTACCGTGCGTTGCGCCGTTGAAATTGAAAGTCGGCACGCGATTCCGCGTTTAACGCCCAGCCACCACCTGGTCACGGGCCTGATCGACGAACTCGCGTCGTCGAGTCCTACGTGCTTCTCTTCGTCTCTCCCGAGAGATTCTGTCACAGTTTCTTGCCCGGGGTCCCGTGAAATCGAACCGTGGCTACTGGAGCGAACGCGCACTCGCGATCATCGGGTACTTCTTCGTGTAACCAGACCGTGTACGTTCCCCAAGGTGAGCACAGAAATCTGTCTTCTCGAGCCGGGCGAAACTTATGGAGAAATTAAAGCGTGACTCGTTGGCGAACCGTGTGCAGATGGTTTTGCGAGGAGCGACGAGGGCGGCTCCCCAAGGTGAGCATTCGTCTTCTCGGGGTGGTTGAAGATCACGGTGGAATTAAACCGTGGCTTTTTGGTGAACGCTCGGCGAGTATATGGTTTTTCGAGGAGCAGGGGCGTGCGGACTCCCCAAGGTGAGCGCGCGAATCCGTCTTCGCGGAGTGCGTAAAGGTCACGGAGGAATTAAACCGTGACTTCTCGGTGAACGGTTGCGGGTCGTTTGGAGAGCAACGAGGGCGTGTGGGCTCCCCGAGGTGAGCACACGAATCTGTCTTCTTAGACCGGGGCGAAGATCCCGGAGATATTAAACCGTTCGCTTCTCGACGAACACCGCTGAGTATTAGATCGTTTCGAGTGGCCAGGAAGAGGTCTGCAGGCTCCCCAAGGCGAGCGCTCGAATTTGTCTTCCTAGGGTGCGTACAGGAAATTCAACCGTGACTTCTCGATGAACGTCGGTGGTATTAGGGCCTTCGAGGAGTAATCAGGGCGCGTGGAATCCTCAAGGCGAACACGCGAATCCTGGCACGCGTAAAACTCGCGGTGAAATTAAACCGTGTCTTCTCGATGAACACCCGTGGATGTAAGATCGTTCGAGGAGCGACGAGTAACGCGTGGGGTTTCCAAGATCGGCGCTCGCGAATCTGTCTATCCCGTGGCGCCCGAGAATTCCGTGGAACGACGAAATCGTGACTTCCTTCGAACAGCGGTGGGTGTCGTGTCGTTCGAGGAGCGACCGAGGCGTGTGGGCTTTCCCGATACGAGCGCACGAATCCTACACTGCGTAAAGATTCAACGATATCGAACCGTGGTTTCTCGACGAACACTCGTGGGTATCGAGTACTTGGCGGAGCAAGGTCTGGACTCCCCGAGGTGACACGAATCCGTCTTTACCGGTCGTTGGCGAGAATTTCAACCTACTCGGGTAGCACTCCCGAGTGTTAGGTCCTTTGAGATCGCGAGCTCCGGACTCCCCGAGGTGACACGAATCTGTCTTCGCGGGACGCGCGAGAGAATTTCAACCTTCTCGGTGAATATCCTTGGGTATTAGGTCCTGCGAGGAGCGAGATCCCGGACTCCCCGAGGTGACCACGCGTATACGTCTTCGCAGGGTGTGCAAGAGAATTTAAATCTTCCCGGTGAACACTCCCGGGTATCAGGTTGTTCCAGAGGCAACCAGGACGTGTGGACTCCCCAACGCGAGCACACGAATCCGTCTTCCCAGGGTGCGTAAAAAGTGAGCTGGAAGCAGCACGACCTCCCACGCGTCGCTCCTGCTTCTTCCCCTGTGCTACGTAGGCAGCTGGACCATGTATGGTCGTCCCGGCAGGGCCCCTCGAGTTGCTCCCGAGACCGTCGATAATCTAATTAACCTGGTATCTCCGTCGCTTTAAACGCTTTTTGCGCGCCACCGTTTCTTCTGCATCCCGTCAATCCTGCTCGGTCGCCTCCCCTTGTTTGCGTCGTTTTTTCTTCCACCTCGTCTCTCCGTTCGATCGCTACACTGATCGGCTGGCCAGGAATCGGGAGGTCCATCGGGAGGGAATCGCGATCGTTCGCGTGGATCGCGAGTCAGGGATCGGGATCAACGCGATCCCGGTTCACCGATATTTCTTCGTTGCTCGATCTCGCCTTCGAAACAACCAAAGAAAAAAAGAAAAAAAATAGAAATCCAAGAGAGATACTCGGCAGGGTCGAACTATTCGATTTGGACTCCACGAGGTGTTCCCTTCGTGTTCGAGATCGGATTGCGACGAAACGCCAGTTTACGTTTCTTCTTGGTCACTGTACGCCCGGTTCCCATTCTTGTTCTTATTAATCGTCCCGCGACTCCACGATCGCGCCAGCGCCGCCGATCCCACTGTCAGAAGAAGTAACCGCTTGCCGCTTCCGCTACTCTCTGTCTAACGATCGCCCGGAATAGACCCGCGACACGTACATCTACATCCTTTCACCGATCCGCGAATAGAATCCCGTGGATCCGTATTCGTTCTCCGTGTTCGCGGAACGATTGTCACCGATCGGTGTCCCACCCGCGCGCAACACCATCGAGAATCTCATCTCCGATCCTGGCTACCGAATCCTTTCACCGTAAACACGGAACCATCGATTCGTGGAAGCGTTCGTATTCGAGCACGATCGCGCGCGACATGACACCCGGTGCTCTATCTCACCGGAACAGTTCCTCGAGACACCCGACACTCACGGTTCCTTTCAACTTTTTTCCACGGTTTATCTTCTCGATCTACATCACGGTGGATGTAAACATAACCGCCAGTGCCTGACCAGCTGCTCGCACTCTACCGCACGCGAAAAGTCCAACAAGACCGATCACTCTCGTTGTTCAGTTCATCTTCGAACGCGTTCGTTCGTTTCCCCGTTCTACGATCCGGATGGGTCTACGAAATCTTCAGAATCTGGGACAAGTGGGTCCGGTATTGGTCCGGTCGGGATGAAAATTTCGCGACGATCCCCGCTGTCCGAAATCCACCGAGACGATCGATCCGGCGCGTGTCATCTCGGGCACGGTTCGCGTTTCACTTTCGCGCGGTAAGCGTCGCCGAGCGTCCCCCGCCCGGCGGGTGGTCGCCGAAAACACGTGGATGCGAGGTCAGCCGAAACACCGCCAAGCACCGGTGGAACGTTCGGTGGCGCACGTGGTCGCCGGATCGACCGAGCGGATTGGTGCAATCTCGCCTGCGCGAGAGTCCGGAGCGTACTGCGTTCGAGCGGGAGGTGAACGCGCCACCAGAGCCCCGTCGTGTCCCGACGACTTTGGACCCGTTGGCTTAGCGTTTGCCTCGCCAGCGCGCCTTGCCTCCATCCCTACTCGGCTCGCTTCGCCTTGCCTCGACCTAGCTCTTCCCGGCCCCCGACTCGCCTTTGCTTAGCTACCTCTCCGTTCTGCTCCTCTCGCGGACCAGGATAGTTAGTTGACTTTACCTTGTCGCAGCCTTGCGAACCACGCTGCTACCACCGCCGCCACCGCCACCGCCACCGCCACCGCCACCGCCACCACCGCCACCACCGCCACCGCCCCGCGCGCGCACGTTTCCCTCGCTTCTGTTCTCTTTTCATATTCGCATGCCGCCGCGGCTGGATTTCCACCGGTAGGCCCTTTCCAGCTAACGTCTCCTCTTGCCTCCCTTGAACACGCCGAGTGCGTGCGCGAGACTGTTCGGGCTCCGGTGGTCCGACGGTGACGCGCCACGGAAACGCGATTAGAGAGCTTCTGGATGCGCCGAGGATTCAACAGGGGAAAAGAGTTGGGTTTTGTGGATCATGGATGACGATTGGAGTTAGAGAAAAGAGATTTGGGGATTCTGGGTGCGCGGAGGATCTTTAGAAGAGAGTATCGGGGATCTAGGTTTGATGTGGGTGCATGAAAGATTCTCAAAGGTAGAAAGCTTGAGTTCGATGGATCACGGCTGATGATTGGAGTTAGAGAGAAGGGATTTGGGGATTTTGAGTGCGCGGAGGACCTTTGGAGGAGAGTGTTAGGATGTAAGTTTGGTGTGGGTGCATGGAAGATTCTCAAAGGTAGAAAGCTTGGGTTCGATAGATCATGGCTGATGATTGGAGTTAGAGAAATGGGATTTGGGGATTTTGGGTGCGCGGAGGATCCTGGAGGAGAGTGTTAGGATGTAGGTTTGGTGTGGATGCACTGAAGATTCTCAAAGGTAGAAAGCTTGGGTTAGATGGATCACGGGTGATTTGAGTTTACGAAGAGAAGTATTAGATTTCAGGGGAGAGTATCGGTGATGTAGATCTCGGTTTGGGTGCACGGAGAATTTTAGGGGAGAAACAACGAAACGTACCCAAGAATCTTCTACAATAGAATATTGTTGATCCAGGTTCGCGCGACACTCGTCGGTCAGTAGGTCACGATACGTTTTGAGTATTAAATCTACGGAGAATCGCGTTAAACGGACCACGATCGACCCAGATTAGGCTCGTCGATCGGTAAACGATACTTCGAGGCACACAGAATCCGTTCAAGGATTTCGAGTATACGAACGATACCGTAGAACGGACTATTGACCCAGTTTCGCGTGAAACTCGTCGGTCATTCAGCGATCATTTTACGTCTAGCTAGGAGTTAGGGTCGCGAAGCCAATTTAAATATCTAACACGGCAAGTGGAACATACGCTCGATCGCGCCAACTTTTTTCATTCCACGGCGAGTTCCTCTCCGCCGTACCCGTCGATCGGGACTCGTCGAGTCGAAGTCAGGGATTCCTTCTAGCTCGCAGCACGTTCTTGTTTCTTCTCTTCGACTCGATACCCCAACGTGTCGTTTTCTTTCTTTTTTTTTTTTTTTTTTTATTTCTCCGTTGTGGCGACCACCATGAAGCATCCGCCACTTGTTGTACATGTCAAAGCGCATTGCATGTTGACCGACGGGCGGCTGCGGCGACGAGCGAAGGAGCGAGTTCATTTTAACCATCCAGACGCCAGCAGAGAAGAGATAGCGGCACGAAACTTTCCCCTGGAAATTGCATTAAACTTGGATTCAACGGTGCTGCATCTCGCCAGACGGACGGACAGATGGAGCAGTTCATTATAACGTGGGTGGCGAGAGCTACACCGCATAGGCCGGGAGTTGATGTAAACGTAAATGATATTCGTAGGTGCAAAATGCAATTACCGCCGCGTTTAATGTCCGGCCAGCCGGGGAGACTAATTGCACCGCGGAAATAATTTCACGTGCCGGTCCAGACTTTCGGGTAATTAGCCCGTGAAAAAATTCGTTGACCTTGGTCGTCTTTTACTATAGCCACGAGGTACTTTGAAAACACAGAACGAGTAACGTTGCGGTTAAGATCCATTTGCGATAAAACTCGGTGAGTCGACCGAGTGTGCACGGTCTCGTCCGAAAAATTTAACCAAGTCGACTTCGGTAAACACGAATGAAAAATAAATATCATTGTTTGAGATTCGTCGAAGAGATATTTTATTTTTATCAAATATTACTTGGTTACTCACGATGCAATATTTTTAAATATATAAATTCCCAAGACACTTACTCTATTAAAGGGTGTCAATATTTGCACAAATATTTCCAACAGAGATTCTATCAGTTTACGGTACTTTTATAAATTTCTACAGGAAGTTGTACCAACTTACGATCGAACGAGAATCTCTGCAGGTTAGAAAAGACCCAAGGGCGATGCATCGAGGTGTTAAAAAAAAGTTTCATCCGGGAGAAGATTTATACAAGCTCGTGTTGAAGTCAAAGCATGTACGGGACCAAATTGCTACAAGGGAGAGCAGGTGCCGCAACTGGCAGAGTTATCCGATTGCGCTCGCGTCGGGTTGTTTTCCACCGAAAAGAAAACACCACGTACCCAATTTCCCGGATATCAATCGCTTCCTGAACATTCGCCAGCGATGTAAACTCGAACGCGTCCCGCAACAACCCAGGAATCACGCTCAGGAAACCCGCACGTGGAAATGACTAGGCTCTGCGCCGTCACGATGCATATCTCATGAAACGGGAACAAGTAAAATCAATCAGAACCGTCGAATCGTTTTCCCTCTCCGTAATTACACGTTCGATAGTGGATAACACCTGCAAAGGTCAGACAATCGAGTTGAGTTACCGCTAACGGTAACATTATCGATAAATATCGTTAGATATCGGTAGCGCGCACCGAACCAGACCTAACCCAGACCTAACCCAGACCCACATTATCGATATTTATCGATAAATTGAACGTAACCAGAGGCATTGGAGTAAAGGGTACATGCGTCTTAAGTGCACGAGGATGCAACAGTATTGGGTCGATGTGGAAGGCAAATGTTGGGAAAATTGCCACGGGACTAAACAAAAGACGAAGGAATTGTTTAGAATTAATTTATTTGCGTAGTTTAATTATTTCTTACTAATACTTGTGAATTAAGTAAGTATTTTTCAAAGTATCTCACCCGAAGGGGATCGCGAAAAAATAGAAATTCATTCTTCCGTGCTCGGTGAAAGCAAACGATAGTCGATTCCTTTATCGAGTAGATTTTTTGCGAGAACAAAAGATGGAGTAAAAGTTCTCCGGTCATGAAGGATAATGATTAACCTCCTCGAAGCGGAGTTCGGCGCGAGAGATCACGGTTTCGTTGCATAATCGGCACTTCGGCGAGCGAGCGAGCGCAGCCACGATGGAACGACGTGCGAAGAGGAATCGCTGACGGGACACTTCTTTCTCTGCATAATGCACCGAGAGGAACGCGTCGGGCATTAGGGCCCCGCGTCCACTCGCAGCGTGGGGCCTGAGCGTCGTAAGAAACACACCGACGCGCATCGGCGGAATATAAACGGCAATCATTCCGAACTTATTATCGCGCGTAAGAAACTCATAAATGCTTATGACTCTCGTGATGGTTTTTACCGTAACCTTCGGGCGATCCAGTTAACCCTTAACTGTGGTCCGTAGGACCGGTGCTTTTGTTTCTTTCTCGCCCTTCTGGAAATCGTTTAACCTTAACGAACTGTGCTGCCCGATAGTTGTCGTAATCCCTTCGAGGATGAGTACGGCCACGGTCAACGTTATTATTTCTAGATAATTGACCGTTGGCTTCCGAGATAATGTTTATTTCACAGATCTGTGCGATACGAATGATTATCCGCGGGATCGTCGTGTGTTCTACCGATGAATTTTTACGTTCGTCGTGTAGTAATTGGGGACGAATTGTTCGCGAAGATCGACGAATGGTTTTTGCTTTTAAATTTACAGGATATCGGAAAAAGTACTCGATGAAGAAAAGGTGTAGAAGAATTCTTGTAACTACTCTGTAATGACAGAAAAAGTTACAGAAGAATTCTTGTAACTACTCTGTAATGACCAAAGAAAGTTACAGAAGAATTCTTGTAACTACTCTATAATGACAAAAGAAAGTTACAGAAGAATTTTTGTAACTACTAGATAATAATGTAAAAGTAAGGTTACACAAGAATTCCTGTAACTATCGTATAGTGATAAAAAAATAATGGTTCTCAAAGAACGTCGAGGTATAGTTGCAGAGGCCACACAATGTTAGTCGGACCATAGTCAAGGGTTAAAGGGTCGTTCGCTCGAATTGATCGTGGTCGAAGGTGGACAAGAAGCGTGACGCGGGGAACGATAGGGAGGAACGCGAAAGGGAGAGTGACGAAGGAGGAGGTAGAGAGTCGAACAGCGAGAGGAAGAAAAATATGGAACGAACGATGGAAAGGGACGGGAACGGAGAAAACGAAACACGCGGCGAGCGTGGAGACCGAAAGAGAGATCGAGACGTAGGAGGGCAGAGGGGGAGGGCAGATAAGAGCGGTGGAAGCGAACAAAAGGAAAGGAGAACGGTCCCCGGGAGTCTCTTCGACGTCATTTGTAATACCGAATGGCCTAATGATGCGACTGGTCGTGACAGGACGTGGATAAAAGTGGAAGAGCGCGATTGCGGAGATTGAGGGTGCCCCTGCATACAGAGTACAGAGTGCTTCTGGGTAACCATTCGCGTGGTCGTTCGATTGTTAAAGGATCGATCTAGTTTCGAGATGAAAAATTGCGATTTAATTTTTTTTCCTACAACTTTGTACACGTTCTGATACACTCGAGCCTTGCAAACGTCCGGCTGCAAACCTGACGCGACTGCTACTCCGACGAAATCGATTATTTATACTTGAACAAATTCTTGTATCACGGCGAAACGTGGACAAACGTAAAGTTTAAAATTGATACGTGTAATAGACGTACGAAGTTTGAAATTAATACGTTTCCCGAAAAAGAAAATGTCGAATGTATCAATCTATTTTTAAAACTCCACGCTGGTCGGAGTTCTCTCAGAGGAATATTAATTATTTGTGTTTAAAAAAGAATTCCCGTATTTACGAGAAACGTAGATAACGTACGATGTTTGAAATTGATACGTTTAAAAGATTTCTCGTGAAAAAGAATCTCGAATGTCATCCGATCTTTAAGGCTCCGCGAGAGGCCCCTCGGGGGTCCCGCCTAGGGGAAATCTCCGAGAACGTTTCTTCGGTGTGTAATGGTGATTTGCTCGAACGTAGAAACGGAGGCGCTTCAGCGATTTCATCGGGCAATTTTTGCACGCGTCGAATGCCAGTTATTGCTGCGCGTGCATCGTCCACTATGTCGCCGTAATATCGTTGGTTCGCGGACTCCATGCTGTTTCGACGCGCGGAACGTCCCCTTCGCTGGTGCCGTCATTACCTTCGTCCTGAGAATCGTGTGACGAACTTTTTACCGAATTTATTCGCTCCTACCGGGGAAATTAGGTCTTCTCGAGATTTAATGCCTTTCGAAAAAGCGATCGTCGAGTTTTAGTCACGGTAGTCTCTCTAATCTCGAGAATTGCCATGTAGCAACGTTGAAGTTGAACCGAGAACGCGGCGAAATCGAGGGAATTAATTAATTACGTAAGAACGAGTCGCGATAACCGTCTACGATTGCACCAAAGTGTCCAAAAATTCTATAATCGTCACATTGGAAATTCAAAAAGCTTCGTTACGATGAAACAAGTTACACGAATACCGTGTACCGAGTAACACAGTGTAACGCTCCACGTTACAAAAATGTATCAGGATGCTTGCGCGAGTACAGCAAGAGAACCACTGCGTCGCCATTTTCAAAAATCCCTCGAAGGCACGCTCGCCTCGAAGATAAATTATTCGCGATAGCGGCTTCATTTACGTCGACGATTATCGACGATTATCAAAGTGTCAACCGGTTTCGTATCAAATTTTTCGTACGTACCAAGTCCACCGCGGGAACGTGGCCGTGCCTCGAACGAGGAATCCTCGCCGCCATATTGTATCTATTTCACGGCCGGGAGGAATTTCCATTCGTAGCGGGGCTCAAGCTGCGCACTCTCCTTTTGTGCAAAATCGTCCCGATAGATTCGTCAGTTTAAAATATGGCGTCCTCCCCGGTGTTCCACCCCGATCCATCAGGGGATTACCCGTAAAAGAAGAAGACGAGGCGGAATGAACGTAAACGAGCGTGTAAAATGACGAGCGTACCGAGCACCGAAACTCTCGTTACAATAGCGTCCGAGGAGTTCCCCCATGAATCACGTGGCGAGTACCGATTAAGAATTTCAATTCGCGCGACACGGCGGGAGATCTGTGTCGCGTAAATCTCAAGCAAACTACTCGCCGAGTAGAAAAAGGCAAAGACTGGAAGAGGTAGACATTACTCACGGTGAAGCACTTGCGCACCGGCGCTCTAAAACGCACGATTTATACCTACAAGAGGCCGCGTGTCAAAGCCAAGAAAAGAACCTGCCCACACAGGTAGTATCGAAAGATGCTGGAGATTGCGCAGTATGTTTTACCGTATCGCAGCGTGAAATTATACAGCCGGGACCAAGGGATCGGTGAACTCCCCAATCTTCGTGGGACCCACCGAGCAAAAAGTGCTCCCATACCAAATGTGGAACAAATCGGTTCGAAGTGTTTCTCTTTCTTCTTTCCACGCGTGGGGGATCGGGTACGTGATCTCTCTCCCCTCTACTCTTGCTGGAATTTCGATAGTTGAACGGACTTCTCGACCAGATAATCGAACGGTAAGAAGAAACGGTAGCCAATGATTCGAAGATTTGCACGAACTTGCGCAGACGTTCTCCAGACGCATCGGACGAGTCCCGATGAAAATTGATGAAATTTGAATAATCGAATCGCGCATCGGTGGATCGTTTTTCGAGGAGGCAATTTTCTTTCCTCGCGTTTAGTTAATCCTCGAGAGCCGCGATATCACCGCTACCGTGTGCACAGACAGAAGAGGGGATGGTAAGAAAATTGGAGAACGCGGAAGAAATTGTGAACGAGTTTTCGAATAAATCGAGGAGCGGTTGGAAATCGATTTTTCGAATGTTTTACAAGTTTTTTTGTTCGTATTTACGAGTCGAGCGATCGTTTCCGTCAAGATCGCGCTCTTAGATTCGAGTGGAAACATATTTATATCCGCGCTCACATTTATCGTACACCTTCGCGAGGTATCGGAATATTGAAACGTAATTAATAACCAGCGGCTGTCGACGCGGTTTCCGTTTCGCGAAAAGCCCGCGACGTTCCAGCTTGTTCCGGAAATAGAGTATCCGATCAACGGTTAAATATTCATCTGTCATCGGTAATTAATCTTGCCCTCCAGTGTCTCATTTTACATTCGAATAGATACCGGAGAACCGATCGTGTTACACACAGCAATAACACACACCCGTTAGGTGGAAAAAATCGTAACACACTGCCAATTTAATGCTAAATTAAACGCACCGGGACAAGTGTCGGTAAATTTCCGCGGCCGCGTGGCAGCGCTCACTATTTATAGTCCGTGCTTAACGTAAATCAACGATAAACTATCCACTTATACTCGATCTGTCAAGCCTGATTTATGCCCATCCCCCTCTTCACGACCCATAAACATTCACGACACTCAATCTTCGGCGAAGTAATCTAAAATCAGGAGATCGAGTCCGAGCCCAAACAGACCAGAGCTCTGGCTACGAGCTCGATAACATCTGCTAACTTAGCTCTTATCGCGGTAACCGAGAAACTTGGCAATAATAAAAGCAATTTGGATCGCGTTCTTCCAAGTGGCTCGATTTCGCGACGTTTTTGCAACAAATTGTGCGTTTCTATTCAAATTTTAAACATCAGGGAGAGCCTTCGAACGACGACCACCTAATGGTAAATCGTTACGAGGGATGATAAATTCTTTTTCCGGAAGTTGAGGGCGTGCAAGTATACTTCGTGGGGTTACCTCGGTTTCGTCTCGTTTTATTAAAATTTTACTAAAAATCTTACTTATCACTAAGTACAATTGTCACCTATTGTTCTCCGTTCGATTTGCTTCTTTATTCTACGAAATTAGCAAAGCTTCATGGAAGTTTAACTTTAGATTTTAACTTTACATTGTAAATGTCTATAAAAATTTTAAAATATCCGACAAGTGTATACTTCGTGAGGGGTTAAGCCTATGTTTATGCCTCAGTTTTGGGAAGTAATTTCCGCATTTGGGGAATCCGTCCGGCACAGGTGGCAAATCTTTTTGCTCTCCAATATTGAAAAGCATTACCATACCTATCTCCTGGTGGTACACGAAGTGGCAGTGGAACATCCAGTATCCTTGATAATTAAAAATTTCGATGAAACATTACCGGTAGTAAGATACACCTGTATAATGTCGATGAAAAAACTGTTGCATTCAATTGCAACGAATTAAAGCAATTACGTTCAGTACCGAATCTAAGCACACGTATAATATATGCCTGTAGTACATTAAGAATAGCGATGGAATTCAAATTCTAAAAGAGTATTTATAAATACATCTACAAATCGATGTAATCTGTAAAATTGAAAGGAAAGAGATATACCGAGTATACATTACTAGAAAATTTACGAAATTTAATTCCAAGCAACTTTAATACCAGTATTGTCGATTATCCATTTGTTGAAACGATCGATTTCGAATAAAACTCATAAGATCGGTAACGTTCCTCTAAAACATTTCCACCCAACGAATTAAATCGTTTGGCACATTGAAACAATTTTAATTAATATTTTAGAATTCTATTTTCTCCTTTTTATTCTACTTTTTCCCTTTCTATTCAACTTTACCGATACTCGATTACGAACTTCGTAAAACGCATGCAACGTACCTGGATTGTTCGCGAAGAATCTGAATATGACGTAACCATTGTTCGGTAAAGCAATGGTATCTTTGTTAGGAGGTGACTTGAAATTTCGAACTAGACGGTTGTCGTTGTCAAGTTGTTTCAAATATTCTATAGATATTTGCCTACGAGGGTCAGTTTTGGATGTATTAGGTCCGAATGGTTGGCCCATACTTAAAACAGTATACACGTATCCATGAAGATGGAAGGGGTGATTCACAGACTGTAAATGCGCTGAAATTATAATGCAACACGCTTATTTATTATTCGTTGGTAAATCCAATATTAATCTCATATTGGATGCATCGAAGAAAACGTTTCGTTTGAAATACTAATATTTTTGGTAAAAGTAACGAACATATTCGATTTTAAGCGCGTATTATATTTTATTATTCCGAGAGTGAACGATTCGAAGTCCAAAAAGTTTAAATGTTTCTTTCGTTCGAAGACGATGGTAAAATTTACGGCTTAATTTACCAACGAAGGCTCGTGTTTCTAATTCGTCGCTCGAGCTACTTGTAGACGTCAATTTGTTAACGTACCTTTATCAATTAATGCGTGTTGGGTTCGATTACTTACACTGGTCGACCAATATGACTTCCACGACAGAGTTCAATGGAATCTTTTCCATATTCGTACATATGCAAGCAGCGTTCCCGTTACACTCTGATGGTTTGTCCCTAGAATTGCAGAATTGATTCTTCGGGAGGTCGGCTAGCTGAGAAATCGGCGGAGAAGACGGGAACGAGTAGGTTATATTGTTTATGGTTCCCGAAATGGCCAATCCAGTATTCGGCACTGTTGCAGAAATGAAAATTGAACGTGTAAATTCTTAATAGAACGTTAAATTTGTCTATGATCAATTTCTAAGTATAACTTTATAAGTATCAGTGTACCAATTAATAAAATAAACAGTGGTACATTCAATTTATATAGTAATAGTTTTTATATAGCTATAAATTATATTTAATGTATTAAGTGAATCTTATTACTTAATACACGGTGAAAGAATTACACACATAGTCGAAAGAAGAAAGAAATGTTACGTAAAGTTTGCAAATAAATGTTTCGTTAGAGGATTACAAACAAATATTTCACGCTCAAAGTATCTAAAACGAAACGTTTACCTCCAAACTTTATATAAAATTTTTCTCTAAATTTTAAAACACCTTGTACATCTTAACACTGTCTCACCCAAAAAATCGAGGTACTTGTTAGGCATGTATAACTCCTCGACCGAGTAATTGTGGAATCCTATGCCCAAATACAATTGTACGTCCGCTTTTCGTTTGAAAATTTCTTTGTTAAGATGATTCCCGTGCGCGTGCCTCAATTGGTTAATGCAAATGGCGTTACGCTGTGGATATCTGCAGTCACCAGTTGTTGGATTTAAAACCTAAAGTTGCGGGAAAATTCTCTGTCTTATTATCGTAACTTGTAACACGTATACTGAAATATCTTTTAGAAAAACGATTGTCGGATGGTCCACAATCTACGTGTTTTGTTTTAAACATGCAAAATAACAATTTTGGTATCCTTAATTCCTTTTCACGATACGCGCTCTTCTTGAACGGACTGTGAATTTTTTCATGTGGTAATAAAAAATGAAGTCGACGAACTACTATCCGAAGTTACTTGAGCGTACAATTCAATCCACACGTTATACCGATTGTCTCACAGAACTCAAGTATTATACTTACAACTCCCGTGGGAAGTCCATTTTGGTAGGTAGGTTCTTCTGTTATCCGCCTAATAGGATTATCCAGGTATTCCAGTAAAGCTAGTTGCTGGATAGTTCGATTCGTGCAAGAACCAAGTGCACGAAGTTGTAACCAGTAGACACCAGGAGGTTGATTGGTATGTATGACAAAATCGAATCGTTCCGCTACGAAGAAGAAGAAAAACGTAAATTTTTTTAACGCAAATATTAATTTTTTTACCCTGAAAGATTACATTTGTAATTTGAACGAAAGAATTTAGCTAGGCGATTGAGTAGCTCAATTGAGAATAAAAGTAAACTACGAACGATCGATTATGTTCCTCTCGTATACCGAAGGAATGTAACGACAAGAAGGACGACATAAGTGTATAACTACGTATTGCTTGATTTCGTTTGAATTTTGAAATCAATGTACCTGGAAACGAAATGATAGAAGTTACCATAACAGGTTGCAGCGATTGGCCATCGGTCGCAATGACAATTAGATCATGGTTTTCGATAGTTAACATACTCGGGCAAATGGCGCAGAAAGAGTTAATTAAACGAAAACGATATCGTTTGTTAGCTTCCACCGTGATGATTTCCAATGGCGAATTTGTTGTTTTGCCTTTAGAATCCTAAAATATAATTACGAGGAGTTCCGTAAAATTCGATCCTTTCGCTCTCAGGTTGAAGAGACTTTGGAATTCGAGGAAAATTTCTTTCGTCGAAATATCCCCGACTTTCGCGATTACGTCCACAATGTTTACTAGGGTTACGGTTAAGAGAATTATACAAATTTCTTTTAAAGTATCTTCGACTTTCTCGACGCATCTGTAATATTCACCGGGTTACGATTAACAAGTTTATAAAAATTTCTTTCGTCAAAGTACGACTTTTTCAACGTATCCGCAATATTCACCAGAGTTACAATTAACGAAACCATACTTACCCTGGTTCGCCCTTTTCCATTGATAAGCAACGAATTGGCACTCTGTCCAGTTACACCAGTTTCGCGACCCGGATATCGTTCCGTGGATTCTTCGTTCATCCAATCGTTGATAACTATAATATGATTCGATAGATCGAAATCGTAAAGATCCGTATTGGGTTCGGTTTCTATTGGCTCTCGTATGATTAAGCTGCCGAAGATACCGTCCATTTTGTGCAGTCCTGTATGAGCGTGCCAGAAATGGGTACCAGAATTGCCGGCGGCAAACTGATACCTGCGAAAAATATAATCTTTTTGCCCGAGTGTTTCCTCGAAATATTTTTTACCGTCGAAATACATTGTTCTTGATCGAAATTTATTCGTCCGATCGAACCTCGGTTACCTGAAGCTATTTTGAAACATGATTGGACACTGTGTTACTAATGGCACTCCGTCGAAATATTGTGTACCCTTTTGGAATATCCCGTGCCAGTGGATCGTCACCCCGCATTCTTTTATTTTATTTTGAACATCGACCACGATTTCATCGCCCAGGCACACTTGTATACTCGGTCCTGGAATCATTCTGTTCACCGTTAAAGCCATACGTTGCACTCCGTCGCCAGGTACGCACTGACAGTTGGCGCAGATTTGATTGGTAGAGTCGGGGAGGCACGTGCTGCACGCTCTGAAAACAGGTAATAAAATTGTAATTTCGATTGTATTCCTGGGAACATCGAAACGAAACCGGCGAGACACACTGTTCTATCGCGAGCTGCCAGGCATTGAAGTCTCCAAACCGGTTGCGAGCTAGGAACGACGTGGGTTTATTAAAAAGCTCTTAACATTTTCCAGCCCTCGTATTATAACCAACTGACGAACACGTATTCTTCTATTTGAAAAATAGAATTGGAAACACTTTGAATTTTTTTTATTTACGTGTTTCTAACAGAGAACCCGTGCAAAGTGTAATGCTTGAATTTGAACCAAATTTTGTATCCAATCAAAATGAACGACACTTGAAAAGAACACTGTGATCGTCAAATTGTATTTACGATCATTTATTCAATAATTATTTCACGATGTACGAGATGTTTTAACGACAAATACTATGCTATATTACTATAAAATCTAACGTAAAGTTAGCGTAAAGGAGTAAAGGTCCCAAACTTTGGTTTATGAGACGACGTAGACACTACGTTAAGTAATGCATCTATGCGAAATAATTTTCAATTACTGATAATTGTAAGGTTTGTGAAATAAAAGTTTACCGAATACACTTACTTGCCATTAACCGGGTAACGTTCAATCACGAATTTATAATAACAAGTTTTCGGCTCTTCCCCTTGCCTGCATGTACGAGCGCACTCACTGGCACTGGATAGGTAAGAATGCTCTTGAAGCATATCATTATCACAATTCTCCTGGTTGATATATGGTATACCACTAACTCCAGGTACATAACCAGCTACTATGTTGGGATTCCAGCATTCTTCTTCGGTTGAAACTACATAGAAAACGTGTTATTTGTTATATTTTTTTATCGAAATATGTAGCAATTATACAGCACTTAAAATTAAACTCAGTCAAACAGATCGATTGCTTTCTTTATAATTAACTCGCTGATACACGGCAGTCTTATTATATATAATTAATATGTCGTATTTCATACTTAATTGTAATGTATAATAAAATAGTATAAATAATTGTGAAAAATATAATAGAATTTATATCATTGTGCAAAAAACATCAATTACAGAATTGTTTCAATCTCAAATTTCGCACCGAAAGTAACGAGCATAAAGCAAAAAAGTATTCCCCGAATGATGCACATCACAGTGAAACTGATGAACAGATACTACATTAAATTCTGATTTTGTTCTTATATATACCAAACATATACCGTATCTGGACTATTCTTTTCACAAGAAAAAGAAAATACACAAAATTTACTTGAAAACGCTCCAACGCATTACTTATCTATAGCGTATGTTATTGCAGCTGAGTATATCCAATATACATTGTATATGTCTTATTACTGCAATGTTCGTAGTTTAAACAATTCACTGTTAATTTATAATCATAATAGGGAAAAAGTTTTCATAAAAATATTATCGTTACTGCACTTAATAGCTTAATAATTCGTTATCTACAATTCATCGTTACAAAATTCAATTTACGTTTACTTCAAAAATTGCTATTGTCGGTTACAATATTTCACCGTATTACTTTACCCAACATTTCAAGGAACATTCTGTTGTCGCAAAATTTCGACGAAAATATTATTTGAAAACATTTTTACTGCGAAGTGTGTAAAGAAAAAACACTATCGTTTTTACAGTTATGAAACATCGTTTAAGAATACCTCGCATCGAAGAGCGTATTCTAATTCGACTCAAACTCAATCTCGTTCCTCGGCATCCTTTTGCTCGTGATTTTGGTACAAGTGTCCCCAATTTATTCGATACAAACATATCAAAACAACGAAGACGCGAGCTCTTTCACCGTGTTGTTATCGAGTGTACTCCAAACCGGCGATAAACAGATCGATTGCAACAATAATCGTGCCCTGTTTCGTTTAAAATATAACCAGACGGTAAGTACGTCATTGGAAAGCAAAATAAGTGTGCTACGTGTTCCGAAAAAATAAATAAAAGTTCCGAAATGCAAAGAGGAAAACAATACGAGGAACGAGGAACAGGAGGTGAAAGGTGTTCGTAGCCAACAACTAGAATCGAAAACGCAGAGATCTCGAATTTTCTTATCTCGCGCGATTCGTATCGCGAAAGATCGTGGATGGAAGGGGGGAGGGGGTTCCATGAATCGCTACGGTGCCCCATTACCTCTCGCCCGCGAAGAAAAGGGCGAGCCTCCGTCTCTCCCTGCGATCGATCTCTCTCCGCGCGCAATTTCATCGTTCCCGTTGATCAAACGTGACTACGCGCGTGCAATCCTCGCGCGCGGACGGATCGACACGTAGGCGTAGACTCGCCGCGGAAAAGGAAAGGGAATCGCGACGGGGCCACTTCTCGAGGATCTCCTTCGCCGGCCGAATAGATGGAACGCATTATTCACCGTCGCGGGCCACGCAGCCCAGCCGTGATTCTAACGGCGGTAATATGCTCCGACGGCTCGGTACATCCGCGCCGCCTTGCATCGATCTCGGTCCCCCGATGCATCGACGAAGCGACGAAATAGTAAATCAACGGGAGATCGCGTAGAGACTCAGGCTAGAACCCTAGAGAACTCGCACGAGAGGGTGGATGACATCGACGAAACCACGACTGACGTTAGAATTACCGAAGGGGTCAATTCGATTTGTTTCGAAACGAAGTTTTAATATTACTCAATTATCAACCGTGTATTTGCTTACAATATTCCTGGACAATTGTCAAGATGGACGACTAATGGTACTGGTAAATTACTTTGAGTTTTTTTTATCTAGGGTCCGAGATATGCACGCGATCTGATATAAATGGTATTAGGTTTAAAACTTCGGTAATTTTAGTTTAACGGTTAACGCGTTAAGCGCCATGTCACCGGTGACTGATATACTTTCTGAGGGTAGAGGGTTGAACGTCTTTTTATACCATTTTATGAATCTTCGTTACGGATCGTTCTAAGCGCTCATACTATATACCAATTGTTTATAATCCATTAAAATTTTTATTTTGAAATTTACATTTTTCTTCTACCGTTTGTATTTATATGTGACTTTCGTCCGTTTAACGAGACGAATGTAATATCGAAATTCATTCTCTTCGGTGCTTTCTAATTTCATCATTCTCTATACAGAATACTTAAGTTAGCGTTAATAGAACGCGTTAATTTTGTAAAGTTAGCGTTAATAGAACGGCCGCGTATGAGTCGCGGTCGTATTTAAATCGTTCTTCCGTAGATCGTTATTTACGACGTATCTCCAGGGAACCGCTTAACGTTAAAACTTCGCGTCATCGTAATTTATCGATGGTCCTTGTGCGCGTTTCCTCGATGATGTCGCGACCGCGCCACGGGGGACGGATAATTACAAAATTATAGAATTTATTCGTTTTAACATTCTTTTCGCCGGATTATTTTGGCTGTGTTCGCGGAAATGTTTAACGTGATTTAATATTTAACGGTGATCCAGCCGGAGAATGTATAATCTTTCTATGATTGATTCGCGAGGAAGATTGAATAGAAAACGCATACTTTAAGCGAATGTTTCGTGATTTGCAATAAGAAAGTAGTATACTGTATATTGTTATCACCAATTACCGATTGTAATTCGAATTTAAATTCTCAAACACTACTGTGGTCGAAATCCCTAGAAATCCATACAAAAATTCTCTCTCTAAACTTACCTTGTACTTCATTCATGGTGAAAATATTCGTTTCAATCCAACGTAGAATATCTCTGTGAAAACTTCGCAAAAATCTCCATCGTTCTCTGGTTTCTGATATCCACGGGACAAAATGTTCCTTTCCGAGCTCACCACGTTGCAACGAAAATCCACTGGAGAAAAAAGAATCTCTTTTCAAACTCGTCGTACCTTCTCTTCGCCTTGAAGGAAAAAATGGTACCGTTCATCTCCATTGATCCGCGAACCCGTAATTAACCGACTGGTACCGCTCCGGAATGAATACGTCACTATCCAGAACCCCTTGGAGAAACATCGTATCCGTGGTGGGACCGCTCCCCGTACCGTTAATCCTCCCTACTTTATTCGAAACGATGCGTCCGCCAGGATGTAAGCGGCTTATAAAGCATGCGCTCATTTTCGAACCATTCGATATCGCGGTTTATATTGCTAATTAAGTAATTGAGGGTTAAGGGGGATCGGTCGAGGATAACTGCTCGCCGAGAGTTGCATCGCGATAATCTCTCTGGAACGCTTCCTGGTTCGGCGCCGGTCGAGCCGGGCTCGAGCGAGTACGAGGACTGCACGCGCGTCTGCGCGCTCGCGCGAGGAGAAACGAAGGCGAAACGTGACATCGTCCGGCTTACGGGCTTTGGGAATTACGAGCCGCTGGATATACCCCCACCCCGTTCGATACACGGTACGCTACCCCCACCCCGTCTCTTACTCGGTGGCACCGCCAACGGGGGTTTTCCGCTCGGTTAGATTTACGCATCGGTAATTACTTTCCTATCGCGGCCAGGCTAATAGCCAAAGGTAGGGTAGAGGATCGTCTCGTATCGAACTTATTGGGACCGTGGGGGCCCCCACGATACGTCGAACACGCTCCCCGGTTGGTAGCCGCCGTGGACCGCCCGTGGCGAGTGGGCCCTATCCGTGCGGCGAGTGATAAAACCGTCCGTGCATTCGATAATCTTTGCCCACGGTTAATCGAAACGGATATCTCGGATTCTTCCGCGCGCGTTATCGCGAAACTATTTCGACCGTAGGATCCTGGGTGAACGCGAACGGGGTGGTGCGACGATGATATCCCGGTTACAACCGCAACGGCGAACGTTTATCGAGATTAATGCTTTCGTCGCTCGAGATTAATCGAACGAACTACTTTCGAGATGTGATAATTACTCGGACCGAGGTGCGAAGAAATCGGTTACAGTAGGGTTTACACGTGTACGGGGACCGATAAAATGGGGGACCCGTAACGTGAACTCGGGAATCGATTCTACGATATCGGACCGAGTGGTTTCGATTACTCGGTCTTCGTTTATTCGAGTACGGGGAGACTCGAAGTCGGAGGAGATATTTGGTAATTCGGGAACTATCATCGAGGTACTTGTATTCAATTGTTCGTAGCTGATAGCAATTGGTACTTGTATTTGCGATTATTCGAATTTATTTTTCAGGGTTGGAGAACCGACTTATTCGATCGTTGTTTATTTTTAAAAGTAGAAGAAAGCTATTGAGTTTAAGTATTATTTAATTTTAAAAGAGAACTAGTTGCAAAGATTTCCTGTCAATTTTACGAATTATAACATACGCCTTTTTTAGATATTTGAATATTGTACGCGAATGTGTAACAAGGAACAAGGAAGTAAAATTGTTTTTGGATCGTGAAATCGAAGGAAGTACTATCGTGGTATCGTGCGACGGCCATCATCGCGATTAAACTCTGAGAGACGTTGAACAACATTCGGATCTGTAAAATGAAACATCGTCTTTGAGAAGAGATGTGAAGTTAGCAATTAGAAGGAGTTGAAATATTCTTTTTAATTAAAGTTTAATCTTAATTCACAGCATACGATCAATTATTACGCGTGCAAATAGTCTCGTTAATTCCGAAGAAGATAACTCCGGAACGCGAAATATTTTCCCATACCAAAGAGGCTTCCATTAATCACTCAATCATCGAGCGAAATTTACCGCGTTACGACTAATTTAACGTATAATTTATTACAAATAGTTGGTCGTCAATGGCGGGTCACACGGGTTGGGTAACGGACGATGCGATTTGGAAATCATCAGTATCGGGTTCCTCAGCTTCGGGGTCATCAGTGTCGAGTCCCATGGTACGTAAATTGTCGGTATCGACTTGCATATGCCTGAGATTCATGACCACTAAGCTTTCGAGTCGTTATCATTGGTTCCCACGATCCCCAAGATCGTTTCTGTCTGAGAATTTTGTAAATCGGTGTCTGTTCTTATTCTCGAAAATCGTTCAACGACGTTCTCAAAAATTAAGCAATACCTTGTACATTTGATTCGTCCGAGATATACTTTTAACAAACTGGTGTCCACATTTATAGATCAGGTGTTCCAATACCATTACACGTACTTGAAATTAAAACAGTAACGTTACTTTTCGTGGTTCCTCTTTTTATTTAATTTCAAAAAGAAACAGTTTACATTCGACAATGTCGCACCATGATCGAGGTTACAAGTTTCGCTGTAATTCGTTCACGGTGTTCGTCACGAACCGCCTTGTAAATTGAGTCCTTTCGTCGCGACAAAGACGCGGGAAGAAATCGGGAACGATCGATTCGATTTCTTCGCGATCGAATAGGTACACAATCGAGGCTCGATATTGTACCTCGATTTTGAACGCAGAGTCTCCGACACGTTACACCGCGTGGAAAAACCTAGCCGGGTAATTAAGAAGAATACTGTTCGGTCCCGTTTTTGCGCGGCTGTTTTCAATCAACCGGCTCTCGTAACGCTCGTCCCTCTATTAACAGTAACGTGTATACGCAAGAAGTGGTGTACGTGTTGCCATGAAAATGAATGAAAAAAAAATAAAAGAAGTGCCCTCGCTCGGAAGGAAGGGCTTCTCCTTCATTGGGTGGACGTCGAGTTCCGTGCGAAAAACCAAATGGAGCCGTGCGGTCACTCGATACAAATTTAACGGGCGCGCAAGAAACGCTTTAACTGCGCTATCGAACGTCCCGGAACCCAAATAACGCGCTGCATTACCGTTCTTCACCCTGCTCCGTTCCTTCGCGGCAATTTGCATGTGCTACTTAACTCCTACAGGCGTATTTGTATTGCGCAAACGCGGTCCGCATCGTCGAAGGAAACCACGAACGCTGTGCGCATCGTTTCGAACTTTCGCCCGGGAATATTCGTAATTTGAAAATTACAGCGTCGAGAATTACACAAAAGTGCGCATTTCGCAGGACTTTTGCCTCGAAGATTCACTGTCGATTTTGTTCTTTCTTCTAACGCTAATCGGATCGAGTCTTTCTCGACACAACGTATTGCTTTTTCTATAATTGAAGCAATTACGATGGGTTAATTTCGCATTGCATTGAGTCCAGAACGAAAGAATGATTTTAAGATTAAGAGGAACAATTTCAGACAAAGATATCGTAGACGGATCGATCTGGATTATCTTTCTAATACCGATCTCTCGAATCAACGATTCAGAAGTCGTGCACGAACTAAGAAAATCGATAAGAAACTGTACAGAGAACGCAATGTACTGTACTACACGAGGTATATGTATATTAATTTTTATACCGATCCGGTCATTATTTCTCCATAAAAAATAAAAGACGATAAATAACCCACAATTTTCTGCCCCGTAATGATAAGCTTGCCTCCTTAACGCACAGCGAAACACTGCTGCTGGTTATTAACCGTAGAAGTATGTATGTCTGTGTAATTTTCTCCGCCTCTTTGTGCACGGGCTTCTTCGAACTCGATTCGACTAATTTGAATCGCTAGTGTAAGCGATACGGGAACGTTAACTTTGTTGAAAATATGTAAAACTCCCGTAGGGCACGGTCGTGACACGATTCCGATTCTAATCCACACGTGCCGCTTGTATCGCTTCACGCTCGATGAAATATGGATTTCGCTTGGGACGCGCGTGGGAGAGACCACCACGCGGAAGAACAATACGTGGCAGCACTTACGTGGCGCGAGGATTGAACCGTGAGGACGAGTAACGGTGCAGTGTGTATTTTTTTAGAAATTCAGCTCTTGACACGGTAACTGTAGTGCTAATGCACATGCTTCTCCTGCCGGGTTTAACAGTTATAATTCTTCCAAAGTCAACCACGACCACGTGCAACGCAAACTAGTCAAAGCAGTTATCAAACTAAGGTCACCATTAAGTTCAACGAAACTTGTTTTCGGGCCTTGTTTCCAGGGGAAACCCCGTTAGCCGAGCCTATAGGCGGACACATCGAAGTACATTTGCTTTTCTAATATAATTCTGAGACAGAAACGGAGGACTCGGAGGCCAATCGGTTGCGTGTCGCTGTAGAACATAGAAATGGTGGTAATTATTCAAAATTGATCGTAAAGAATTAGTAATGCCAATAAAGGTACTAGGGAATGTTTATACTAAAGGATAAGGTACGAACAAGCTCGTGATAAAAATAAACGAGAAACCAATCGGTGTGTCAGTGAAATAATTAATTGTAAAGATGGACTAATGTTAGTAAAGTATATTAACTTAACTTAACTGAGAATACACGAGTGTACTTAAATAGAAGAAAATGTAATTGAATCGTCGTGGTTTGAAGAAGAAAATTATGTTTAATAAAAAACCTTGGAAATTACGTGAAATACTCAATGAAAAATTTTAGCGAGCGTGTATATTCGTCGGATGAAAGTTTTAACGACCAGAGTTTGTGGATTTTTAATTATTCTTAGCCCTGTGTTTTTATCTTCTAAATTGTCAGCCCCGATATTTTACCAGGCAATAATATTCCACTGGTATCTAAAACCAGCTGGGATGTTCTGTTACCGGGACGAACGCTCGGAAGATTTTTAATAAAGACATTTTTAACGGCGGTAATGATAGGGTTTCCGGTACCGTATATTCTTACTAATTTTACGGTACTCTCACCACTTTCCAACGCTGGAATTATCTTGAGTTTTATTTCCACAGTTAGCTCCACACGTTTCCGCTTTGGTATGGTTATTACGTGTGAACGCGCACGTCGTCCAAGTTTTATACGACATTGTTACAATCGAAATTACTTCCCGCCGTTACGGAAGAATGTTTCGATAAAGAGAATAATAGAATGTTTGAACAGTTCGCCGTGTACAATTCTTAAAATTGTTCTCAAGCGCGTGCAAAGTATCGCGTACGAACAGTTCTCCGGGTATACGTTTTCGCGAGCAACGATCTTCGATAGCAATAATCACTCCCGGTGAAATCCGCCAACGTTCGTTCCCAAGCGAGTACAAAAGTATTGTCGGATCACGACGTACAATCACTTTTCAAGTAACGGAGAATCACTCCGGGTCCGATCGTTCGTCGCTAAGGAATCAACGTTCGTAACACGATCTCGTGCCACGATGGTTGCGTCAGCTTGTCGGATATTCCCGTATACTTAACGCGACGTTACGCGACGTTCGATATCGCGATTACACAACGATCGGAACAAATCGAACGAGAGGTGGATCGAGAACGTATCGCGATCGAGAACACGAAACGTATCCTACGCGCTCGAAACGCTTTTATTATTATTCACCGAGAGCTCGAGCGAGGCGACGAGTACCCGACGAGTGCTCGACTCGTCGAGAAAACGAGGACGCGTTTCCTGTTCTTAATTTCAATTTTCATACGTCGTATCGGCAACTAGAAACGCGATTCAAAGCTTGTGCCGATAAGACGTGTGTCGCACCGGCCGTCAGTTAAACGTTCGACGATAAATACCGGATCACTGTCGTTTAATGCTCGATCGTATACGCGTTGACGTTCCACGATCGAACCACCCCGATAAAACAGGCCAGCGGTACAGCTGCCTCGAACGCGGACGGTATTCGAAATCAGAAATATCCCGTGGACGCGGCTCGCTTCGTGTCGAATTAATGCATCGGAAGCGGCTTTCATTACTTCGCGGTAACGCTGTAATCGGTTACTACAAATCTACGAGGTCATTAGAACGCGAAACGTTCGATTCGCGGTAATCTCGGCCCTACGATCCAGCGTTTCTCAAACCGTGGTCCGCGCGGGATCACGCGGGACCACGCGGGACCACGCGGGACCACGCGGGACCACGCGGGGGCCCGTGCCGTGATAAGGGTGGGGGGAAAGCCGCGGACCCGGCCAGAGACCAGCTGTGGAAAACGTACCGGCGAAGTATCACGAGTACTTTCTTTTCGTTCGTTACGTAGTGGTAAAACGTATTCTATCGTCCAATGGAAAACTAACGAGTATTTTAATTTCGTTCGTTAAAAAACGGTAGAGTGTATTACATCGATGTGACGTTATTTATATTATACAGTAGAACGGGAAATAACGAGTTATCACTTTCGACTGTTAAAAAATAGTAGAATTTTACGAACAATGATTTCTATCATAGAGAGTTGTAAAGAATTCTTCCATTTGGTGATGTTCGCAATAAGAAGGTCCAACTTTCCAAGAGGGAAGTACAGATTCTCTAATACCACCCGTTGGAAAAATTAATATCTCATTACACGGTATTGGATAAATCCCAAGACCCATACTGATCCACTGATTTTTCTTGGTATTTGCCTCGTCGAATAAGTATTACGATATAAAATATAAAAAAATGAGAAAATGGTAATCACCCTCCAGAATGGGTATTGAAATAAAAAAAAAAGTTATAGTCCCCGCAGAAAATGGGTATCGCGAACGAAATAATTCGATTCCATCGTAGACGGCTCGTCGACGATTCTCTTTTTTTTTATTTATTTTTTCCATCGATGGGGGCCCGGTGTGGCGTAGTTTGAGAAACGCTGCGCCAATCAATGACGCCGCAGGAATATTCGCCGATCGGGCAGCCTCGGTTAAAGCGTCGCCGATCGAAACGGGAAGCCAGCGCCGTAGATTAGGTCCTCAGCGTCTCGTTATTCGCGGCAACGGTACGACGCTTATCGATTCTCTGATATTTAACGTCCCCGATAACGCATCCGCGGCAATTAACGGGCGAGCTGTGGGAATCAATTAGCGGAGCGGTCGCGGACGCGCCACGGGGCCGCTACGAACTTTGCAAACAGAATGAGATTGAATTACGAGAGGCCGGGAGGGTTGAGAGTTTACGATCGCGCGGGGAAAGAGAGCCGAACGATGCGCTATTGCGCTCGTTAGCGTTGCTTTCGGTCCCGTTTTATGTGCGCTGCCCTTTCTGGGTGGGTGAGGAGCTCCGGAGGGGATTGAAAAAGAAGAAGAAGAAGAAGAAAAAAAAGAAAGAAGGAAAACACACAGCGAGAACGACAAAAAATGAAACGAGAACCGATGCTTTCGAAACAACGAATAAGCAAAAGTTATTCGCGCACTGCAACGCGCAGCGATCGATTAGGATATACTAACATGTCCTTCGGGTTGTTCGAGTATATCGTTATTGTTAACGCAACAATATTGTGTCAATAGCGATGCTGTTGGAATCTTCTTCAAGGTGACTCTAACACCTTATACATCGAGGTGACAGTGAGAACGAAAAACTGTCATGGCTACTGAAGGATTGCCGGAGCAGCGAAAAGCATCGATAGCCAATAAAAAATAACGAAAGTAAGCGAGAAGCTTTGAAATGTGTCGGGGATAACTTTGCGGTATAGAAATTCAAATTTATTGCTCGTTGTCTTCATTTTTTAGTACCTCTTCGTAAAATGTGCGTAACTCTATACATACCTCGTAAAATTTACGAGTTTTCGTATATATACGTTCCCATTATTTCTCCAAGTTGCAAATAATCGAAATAGTTCACCTTACTTTACACGCAAATATAAAATAAATAACCCATACCTCATATTTTTTCGTCGTTGTTATCAATCTCTTCTAAATGTATTTATAGTCGCATAAACTGCTAATAGTTATTAGCGACTCGTATTATTTCTCTCAGATCTTGTTCAATAGCTTGTTATTCTTAACGATCTTGACTTTTTACCGTTTACCTCACGACGGTTAATAATTCGTTTAACGTTTGACCCGAGTTTTGTATTTCGTTTCGGTTTCACCGGCGACTTCCGTTTCCGAGATAATTGTTACTGACCCGTTTCGTTGTTCGGGATGATCGCCAGCTGACAAGGCCATCCGCGGCTATAAATTTTCAACTACAAAGGTTACGACCGCCACTGACCTTGGCCAATTCGAGTCCGCGGATAAAAAGGTGCATCTGGCCGCGCGATGCAAATGCGTTGATGCATGTTACATTGAGGACGTCGCTGTAAATCAAGCTTGGGATTTTTTGGTCCTGAAACGTGCCACGTGAACGTAAATAATGGGACAACGAAGAAACGTGGCTCGCGATGATGGCGAACAGTACTTTGTTAGAATGTCTATTGATTTATCGTATTCGGCTAGTTACGCACTCGTAAATCAGCCAAGTCGGTGATTTAATTTCGTCTCGAGCGGGGAAACGGCAAATTTACGGAAAAATGAACGGGGAGCTAAGACCCCACGTTTGTAAAATTAATACCGAAGGAAGAAGAGAACTCTCTTGTTCGTTGACTCTGATAAATTACACAACGGTGAACAACTTACCGTTTAATATCGATCACGGTTCGTTCGGGAGCGATAACTCTGCAATGGTGTCTTGACATTTCTCATTTATCGACGAATACAAATTTTTTCAAATATTAAATATTGCGTATCAACGAGCGACGGTTACTTTTCAACCAATAACTCGAACATTTCGACTATTCAATTTTCAAAAGTTACAATATTTTTTAACCGTAAAACCATAGATAGCTACAAAATAGTAACTCAATGTTCGTTTATCCACTTTTGAAAATGTTCAATATTTTTCAACCGTAAAAAATACTGTAGGTCCGTTCCTCGAGAATACCATGGTCATCAGGGTTGTATAAATAGTATGCTACGCGGCCAGAAGAATCGGCTATAATTCTCAGTTTCTCAGGTTACGTTGAAGAGGTTCCATCGCATGTTCCCATACACGTTTCGACCAGCATACTCGACGATCTAAAATCACGATAGCGCGGCGCACCGTTCGCGATTCACGATCCGCGATTCACGGTCGTCCTCCTTTCTTTGACCGATCTCCCGATGCAACGGTATTCGCCTATGGCGCCCCATTCGCGTTGCCAACGATCGACCGATACAGAATTTCCGTTCCTCTTTTTCCGCCGTGGCTTTCAGATCTCGTTAGAAATCGGTTGGACTTTTGTTGCTTCATTTCAACCGGCAATATTCCACTGAGAGCGTGATAGCGTGTCCACGTAAGTAATTTATGACACTTGTTCGCCATTTTTACGCGGGATAATCGAGGTCTTATCTTCCCGATGACCTTGCGGGCCCTTCTTTCGCGAGGAAGGACCATTGAAACGCCGATCTTCCCTACGCAAAGGACTGCTATCCTGTATATTCTATTTCGGGATTTACGATCGAGTGGGTAATTTTTTGTTTAAATTACGAGCGACGTTCTTTCGACGATTAAACTTACTCGATTATCTCGGAATCGTGGCACCGAATCCTCTACCGAAAACGGAACGTTCCATACGACGTAACCATAATCGATATTCGTGCTTCGATCAGTAGAGACATTACGGAGACCGTATCGAGACCTCCAGGAAGTCGTTAAAATTATTTAAAACAGCGATGGCTGTTCCGGTAGGAATATTCTTTGGTCGAAGGACTCTGCAGGATAAAACGTTACCGGTAACTTCGGAACTGTTTTCGTAACGAGAAAATCTTCACGGTTTTTTAAATATCTTCTTTCTTTTAAATAGACTATTTTCCGTCCAGCTGAATAGTTTTAGTATTTTACCGTATTCTAATTATATCGTGCAGTTTAAAATTTGCTCTTAGCAAGTTGGTCACTTTCACCGAGTTTTACTAACGAACCTTAATTACTGAATGCAAAGTTAGCAAATGAACGAAGTTCGGTGGTAGTTAATTTCAAACAGCGAAGAAAGGGATACTCGGGAATTAAACTATACGAGATGCACTCTCCGGGGAAATGCAATTGAAAATTTAAAACACGTGCGAGGTTTAACCACTTCGAGGACGTATTAATTTAGTTCGAAGGGAAAATTCAAATTGATATCGATTTTGTTACGTTGTCGCGTATCCTTGCTAAATTTAATCGATGTCCATACTTGTGAATATTCGTTCACAATTTCAACGATTACTTTCACGTTACATCTACAACATAAAAAGTAAGAATTACGCACGTATTAAGCATACATTAGACACACGTCTACTATCTCTGAAGAATAGTCACTACTTCTCTCCTGTACAATGAAATTTTACTACTCAATATTTTCGTTAAATTTCTCCGCTTGGTGTTAAACTTTTGTAAAGATTCTTTATCGATTCTACAGATTATACAAGCTTTCCAAAGTCCCTGAGTAAACCGTCCCCGCGTTATAATAATTAAAATTCAAATAAAACCTTATTCTTTCCATAAACGTGTCACATTTTTTCACACTCCTGCATCAATTTTTCCCACACCGATCGCGACAAAGTTCCCAATCGCTGTTATCACCGAGTTGCTCGCGAGATATTAACCGTAGGCCTAACGGAAGCGCGAGCTTAGAACGCGAGCGTGGCTGCCAACGATATTCACCGAACAAGGTGAAACGTACCCGACGAGATGCACCTGCTGGATAGGTTCGAAGAAAAAAACGACGAAACGTTGCAGGCAACATGAAATCCACTGGGGTTATCGTCGAACCGAGCTCGCTGAATTATTAAAAAGTAGCGACTGCTCGCGGAGAAGCATTCTCACGGAATCTATTTCCATCCGGCGAAGACCTCCCACAGTACGCGCCTCTGGCCGACTTATTTTTCCCCCGCGAGGTGAAAAACTTCCTAAGATATACGGATGCCGTAGAGAAAGGGCCAACTAATAATTAACCCAATCGTGCCACGGTGCAACAGTGTGCGCTTCTTGCGCCCCTTCTTCGCCCCTTCTTCGTACGTTGGTCCCGGGAGGCGCGCTACCGATCCACCAGGAAAGCTCCCGTTGCATACGCGATATCCTAGGCAAGGAACGAGGATAGCCTCCGGTACACCCTGTACAAAGAAACACGCCTCCGGCTCGCGTAATCGTCGTTCTTTCGGACGAACTCGTAAATCCCGGTTCGTTGAATACCGTTCACGGTGGAATAATAAGCGGCGAGGAGCGACCGAAAGAAGCGCAGAAATCGAAACTGCGCTTCGGCGAAACCGCTCACGAGCTACGGGGATTCTCGACCGCGAAAGAGAGAGAGAGAATCGAGTTCTACAGCTCGAATACGTTCGGTTTAGGAAATAATATTTTATTCTTTGGAGCGCAACGGGGTATTCTGCGATGGTGTCGAACGAGTTTATTTTTTCTATTGTCGATCGTTGTAAAAATTGAGAAAACGAAAGGACTTGGTGAAATATTAGAATTGAAAGATCGAGGGTGGTAAAATCGAGAACGGTGAAAGAGATACGCGTTGTTTTTTTTTCACAAAACGGAGTCGATTGTCTTGTTTCGGGGTACCTACGCGTGATTGTTGCAAGAACCAATGAAAGAGAAGGGTAGATTATTCGCGAGAACTCGAGAATAGAGAATAGATGAAAGAGAGACGCGATATCGTCCTTCGATGAGTTCGTGCAGCCGATTTGTCTAGGAAATGAATCTTCTCTGCGAGCGCAATGATACATTTAGTCAGTCATATACCTTTCACGTATCCTCGGCTATCAGGGCACACGTCGATCGCTGTCGTGGAAACGAATGTGAAGGAAGGAGCACGGGAACGGTGGGGGGACTCGAGATCTCAGTAGTGACGACTGCCTTTCCAATGAGCCACTGCCGAACCGTTCCTACTATCCTGTTTCTCAGTAATGTCCTCGGATCAGGAGTCATCCCCACCACTATTTACGTTTCTTCGACTCGAGCGACCGTCGTTTCCAAGAGTGCCTACGAAAACACAACACAGCTGGCCGAACTTCGTTCCATTGAATTCGAGCGATCGTCCTTTCCAGGAATTTACGACGATGCAAACAAAACTCAGCCTGGACGTACTTTGATCCAGTAGAACGTTCGAGTTGAAGCAGTCGCGACGGAAAATTCTCTGTCTGTGCTCCGAGAAACGGCGATCCTGACTTTGGAACATTAAGCGAGGCATTGGATTATTTTTCTTCACGGGGGACTCTATCCTACGCCTATCGAGATCGAGGCGGTGGAACGCTGGAAGAGCACGCGAGGTGCGAACGTAGAAATTTCATAGAAATAAAGAACCTTCGGGGGTTTTAACGCGCGCCGACGCTCGTCGTACGAGTTAACCGGTAACCGACGATCTGCACGAGACGCCACCACGTGTTGAATCGGTCGTGTGGGAAGATTGACAAACTGCGCGTGCGTGTTAAACTATTGTGGACGACAGCAAATCGTGCACGAGGTGTTCCGAACCGAAGTAACCGTGTGTTTATTTCCAAGTAGCGCGTGTGGAAATTACACAATATAACGAGAGGGCGCATGTGCGTGTGTCGTGTGGAGGATTTGGGACGAGTGCAGCGATGGAACAGGCAGTGGAAAAACGAGCGTGGGACAGTATGGCACACAGTACGGTGAGTAACCTTAGAATATTCATTTCGATACTTTTTCACAAAAGTTGTTCTTTCAAGAAAAAAAGAAAATAAATAATTATCAACCCAGTTAAAATTACGTCTTGAATTGTCAAATAAATTCTTCTATTTCAGACGGGATTTTGGGCATCTAAAATCGATGTTACGCGAAACATTTCTGATGAAACTTTCAACAACGATAGAAGAGAAACGATCGTACCTACGTCGAAACCGGTAAATACGACGATCGATGTTGATCCTCGGACTATTGAAATACTTGGATACCAAATATTTTATACACTCGTGAAAAATCCGTTCCAGGAGATGGTAACCGAAGCCCGGGTACCGGATCTCGACAGATCTCTCGAGATCTCGAGAATCTCTCGCGAACACAAGGATGGAAAAGCAGAGGTGGTACGATAGAGGCTAGAGCGGAGGAGCCGCACGGTGGCTCCGAGCATGTAAAACGCAACGATCGGCGAACGCGGCAGTACCCGAGAAGTAACAAAACCGCTAAATTATCGGCTTGTCTCGGTTCTTCGGAAAGCAGCAGGGTCGAGCGTTCGTCGAGGGAGAAGTTCGAACGGGGAACGCTCCGAGAGAACGGAATATGGGTAAGACAAAGTCGCCTGAGCAGTGTCGGAGTTTCCAGATATCCTGTAATTATGGGACGTGGCAGCTGAGCCACGGGAATGCGCGGTTCAAGAGGGGAGATAGGTACAATTGCTTTCAGCAAGTTTCTAGTCCCTGTCGTTGCTCCGAGCAGTGTTTCTTTACGCTCAAATTACACGCTCCGCGATAACGGTCGACCCCGTTCGATAGAGAGAGAAAGAGAGAAAGAGAGAGAGAGAGAGAGAGATCGCGGGGAGCTTGGTTGCATTCTACGCATTGATCTGTTTGCCGAAGATCGGGTCCCGCTTTGTCGTCGTACCGTTGTAATTGCTGTTATTTGCTCCTTTGCTTCGGGCTGGTCTCGCCCGGCTCGGAAACCGATATTGCGCCTTCGAGAATGTACTAATTTTTGGAGAAGTCCACCTAGCTGGACTTTTGATCGACTTTGTTCGAAAATGTCGAGCAGTGTTCTCGATTTCTCGACGTTTCTCGTGTTTCGAGTAATCGAGAAGTTTCAACGACAGTAAGGGCAACAATGGTACGTCTTTATCTTAAATTGCGTGAATTCTGAGGTACGGTACCGAGCGAAGAAATACGGAGGAGAAAAGAATAAGAAACTAACGCGTAAAGGTAGGAACGAGTATACATCACCTCGTAACAAGGGTACCATTATCGAGCTAACCTTCTATCCATAATCACGGTACGTACAATGGTACGAATACGGTACGGTCTTCGTAATTAAATTTTGTCTAGACGTATATATACACGTTACTCCGAACAAGGATCCCGACCGATGTAGAAAATCGCTCGTACAATTGTAAAAAAAAAATCTCTTCGGATGTTGTTTTCGTCGCGCTGTCCGAGCCTTTGTCTCGCGGGAAGTACCCTAGCATTGTACGCTTCACTTCGCTCGAGTAACAATTCAAAATCACGCGAGCTTATCATTACGAGAATCAAAGGAACGCCTCGTTGGAGACTCTTGTTCCGCGCAACGTGTAATCGCGACGTGTGTTTTATTGCGTGCGCCTTAACATCGGCCATATTACCGTCTATCCGCGAAAGCATCGTCATTTATATCGGGTGTAACTGCAACCTTCGACGCTCTTCTTCCTCTTTCTTCGTCGTCGCTTCGTCGAACGTGTCTGACAATTTTCAGCCGTGGCTCCCTATTGCGTTTCATCGTCGTCGGGAACGTGCGACCCTGCGATCGCAGTAATTCTCAAGCCGAGAGACCTAAGTAGGCGCATACATCGCATCTATGACGACGTTCGTGAAGAGTCGTGACGGTCCTCGCGTGAGCTTCAACGGAGTCACGACGTAATCTTCGATTCCTAGGGGACGTGACTTCTGACCGAAACATCGGGTCGAAAGGTACGGGACATCGGTTCCGTATTACCTACGGTGGGTACGTCTCGCGGTTCTTTCGATTAGGATCGAACAACAGACGATTCCAAGTTGTTACGATGACATTTGGAACGCGTCCGAGGAGATTCGCGTAGCTCTGTACGTACCTCGCGTGCCCTTGGTTGCTCAAGATACTACTTCGAGATCTATACCGTCACGAATTGAAAAGGTAGGTAACGTAATTCCTATTCACAGGGTGAATCGCTCGATTTAATTTGCGTAAATGAATACATACGTCACGTGTCCTCGATTGGTCAAGATTTAGAAAGCATTTGTTTCGCGTGATATCATTTCGCGTATTTTGAACTCGAACGAATCGCGTAGAAGTAACCATTCATGGTTCAGGGCTGTACACGTCCATGTATCGCTCACTTGTGGGTATCGATGTCTATTCGTGATACGAAATTTGCCTCTTTTCGAAGCAGAGTCTCCCCAGGCAAATAACGTTTTACGTCCGAATAAACTTTACGTTCCAACTAGACGAAGTAGCACCGTAAAGGGCAAGCTTGCATGTTTATGCGAATTTGGGGGATGCATACCGAGCTAGACGTTCCTCCTTCTGCGCGCGACGTCTTAATAAAATATAACTGGATTCCCGAGACATTGCACACGAGACGCAACCAGGAATTCATTTTTGAACGTTTCGTAGCGAGTATTGCGAATTTCTGGGGCAGTCGTGCTTTTCGGACGTACACGGAAACGTGGAAACAGAGTTACCACTGGAGACGTTACTTCGGAATTAATTTAAAAGTCTTTCTTAACAACGGAATACAAATTTTCCAATCGAAAGCTTTGCACTCGGTCCTATAGCTAATAGATCCCCTAGTCTTTATCAATTAACCCAAAATGCAATCTTTCCAACCGTAAACTTTACATATTAATTTCGAAATAATTTCTCAATCTGTGATAACTCGGCTCTATTTCGCAGACGTGCTTTTTCCCCAGCATCTCCTATCTCCTATCCATCTCTACTCGTACTTGTACTCTTCATCAGCTTCAGATGTATCACGGTGCAGAATCTTTTGTGAAAAGATTCTCCCGAAAGTTAATTCATAAACCGAGGAACGTTCATCGGTAATACTCGTCGCGGTATTGGTAAGACGGACACGTGACTCTAGCCCATTTGCTCGGTCAACGAAACCACAGCGAGCCGCGTACGTAACCACCGCTGCGTTCTAAAACCTTGACTCCTTCGGCGCTCTCTACGAACAAATCTTGGAAGAAACATTGGCTGTCGCCCGTACCGCGAGACCTTCTCCGCTTAGAAACGCTCCGCTACGGGTATAGTTGTACTCTCGATGTGTACCCGTCCTCCGAGTTGCGAGTTGCATCGACGACCAACAGGATTTCGCCGTTTAAATCGCGCGTTGGACGCGCCGTAGGCCGAGACGGAGAAAAACGCTACCGGCCCCGCAGGAAGCATCCCGCATCGGCTCCCGATGATTTTTCCAACCGCGCGAATCGCGGATCTCGATCCCCAAGGTTCCATCGAAATGAATATAATTAGAGCAGGAAGGTCGGTTGCGTTTGCGCGCATTTTCGCCCGGGTTCTTCCCCGCTAAGGCATCCGAGTCGCGAAGGGGGAACAGAGGAGGAGGATGAGGAGGACGAGGAGGATGAGGAGGAGGGGGATGAGAAGGGAACGGGGCACCGTGGAACATCTCGCGCCTGGACGCGCGTCGAAGGGCACGAAGACTGACGGGACGGTCGGCGGCGCTCGATTAATTGGAGGATAACCTCCTTCCTGGCGGTCAATGTCATTTGCATGAGAGCGCCGGTCCAGGCGAGCCTCCTTTCAGACTCAGCGCGAGCTTCTGCTCGGGACCGCGCGCAGAGAGACGGGGGGTCCCGACATGGGCGTAGAAAGCACGAGAAAGAAAAGCCACGGCTGAGTCGGGTACGAGAAAGAGGCCGCGGGGACGAGGGGGGTTGCGGCAGAACGAGCCCATTAAAGTACAGAGTTCATGTACGCCCGAAGCACCGGGATGTCGGAACGTCACCCTCGGACACGTTTATACGGCCTTCTCTTCGCCGGGCTAATAATATATGTAAGTTCGCTCGCGGACTTTATAGTCGGCATCACGATCGGTCGCCCGTTCGCGCTCGAATTCCGCGCAAGGTACGCTCGACGCCTACATGATCCTTTTTACGATCTGTGTGCGGTCGACGATAGCTTTTTCGGATCCGCGGATACGATTCCAGACGGAATACGATCGAACGGTTGCTCTCCGTGCCCGCTTTCGAGCAACGAACTCGAAACCGGGGTCGGAGTCGTTTTTGCGATCCTTGCGCGGGCGAAGGCGGTTCTTTGAGATTCTTGGCTTCGATCGAAGGGGAGTTCGACTCGTATGTGTGCACTCTGTGTCCGTTTTCAAGCGACGAAGTCGATGAACTTGAAAGCGGGAACACCATCGTGACTCGGATCGACGAATCGACGAAATATACTTCACGAGAGTTTCGACGATGCGTTGCGAATTAATATCGTCTTGTCGAAGAAATTATAATTTTCGGACTTCTCGTTCGTTCGAATCTTCGCGTATAATTTACAACACTCGGTTTGACGTAACGAAGTCGACCTTGGTATCTCCGTAACAAAAAAGCCCCCATCTACAAAAAAGGTGCACACGCTATGTAATCCCCCCCTCTCGAAACCGTGGAATTTTTTATGCAACAATTTTTCATACAACGCATAATTTACAAGTTATTCAAGGTGAGCGTGTTAGGTGCCTCGCCCTGTATTCGCGAGTACCTTCGTCACTTAAAATTCCACTTGAATACATTAACCCTCTTTATGCCTAAATATGGGACTCGTTTCGAGTTTACTCCGATAAACGATTCTCGAAAGCTTATCACTCGCCTCCATATTCTTTCATCGACAAAATTTTACGATCGTTTCGTGACCGTTTTCCTCCACCTTATAGAACCAGTTCGGTTACATTGATATTTTAAGAGTGAAAATGCGAAACTTTGCGCGATTAATTTCACAAGCGAGTCTACGTAGACTTCGATACGTTAGCGTACCCGCGGTAAATAATATAAATTTTTTACGGAGGAAAGTTCAGACCATTCGGATCCGTTACGACCGAAAACCTTTCCACGAGTCACTAAATCGACCCAACGATTCCTGCGCGAATATAGAACTTCGCGAACACCGACAATCGCTTCAAACATTCTCCGTATAACATTCCGCGTGGAAACTCCGCCTCGTCCATTCCGCCTCGTTACCCAATTCATACGGACTTCAACATGCGTTATTACCATAATATCCAGGTACCGTGGCATGTTCTCTAACAGAACATCTTCGACAACTGTCACTTTGCATTACAATTCCCGATGAATCAAACTTACAAGAATCCCTAACCATCGCCGAGCAACAAAACCGAGAACCCTTTACGCGACCAGCGACCGAAACGCGGCTATAATCCAGCCCTGGTCGAATCGCAGCCCCCTGATACCATTTCCACTGACTCGAGATGAAAATAAATTGCATCGGGACAATAATCCCCCAGAAAAAAAAACCAATAAGCTGCTCTGTCCCCTTTTGAAATTTCCTTGAATTGATTTATTACTACGATCTTGCTTTTGGTTCACACACGGGATCCCGAAGGACCTTTCCTACTCTGTGTACACGACAAAATTCTCTGCCTTGCATTCTCTCGAAGATTTAGCTACCAGAAATATATTTCCAAATCGTTGGATCGACGTATGAAAATTAGTCAAAGAAAGTTCTCCTTAGTTTTTCGATTTCTATTCTTTTGCAAGAAAAAAAAAAATAGGGAAGCGTTCGATGGAAAAATTCTATACTATGAAAACGGAAATTCGAAAAATTGTCAAACTTGCAAGGATCGAACTTCAAAGCCAGATACTCGTCCTTCGGTTTACACACGCGCGCGTAAAAAAAAATATACATGTACGTATATACGCACACAAGTTTTCCTTGAAACTCGTGCAACCGCCTCAAAGTCCGAGGAAGGCATTGTCAAGGGGGGAAGGGGTTACGGTAGTAAAAAAAATTCCTGTGGAAAGGGGTCTCGCCCTCGTCTCGGGAGCCCCTGAATTAAATTCCCAGCGTGCGCCGGTGGCCATTGTGAACGACGCGATATGCAACGTCCGCTATCTGGTCCGGGGATCGGCGTCGCCGTTCACGCCACTTTGTTCGGCTTTTCTCGCGTTGGGGGCCCTCTGGAACGGTGGTGGACCGAGGGCCCCCGAGGCGGCTCCCGTTTTTACTATTCCACGAAGGACGCGCGGCGTTCCGGGGCAAGAACGTCCGCGCGTTCGTCGAGAGAGGACACGGCCGGGCAAGAACCGAGTCGATCACGTCCGCCGCAGAAAACACACACAATCGACGCGCAACGAGACGCATCGTGCCACGATCGATCGATTTCATCGATCGGGGCCCGCTCTCATCGGAGCATAACGTCCCGGGATGCCCCGCGACGCGACGAACCACGACGTTCCACCGCTGGGCCGTTGTACGCGCAACCCGCTGACATTGAATGACGTTTCGCAATCGTTCGATCGTGCCCGCCGACCGACTCGGTTTGCATACAAGGAGCGGCGTAATAACGACAAGATTAATTAAACTCGTTAGGCGAATATCGAGAGTGTACCGACGCGCGGATAGAATGATCGAGGGGGCTCGACGAACGAGACGGGGGGAAATAAAAGATCGCGAGAGTTTGCTGGAATCGTGGAAGAAGTTCTACAACGAGGGGACCGCTGCTAGGTTCTGGGCTCCGAGTACGGTCGAGGAACGTCGAACCAATTTCGTCACCGCGACGTTTCTTTCGCTGGGTGAGAAATATTTCTGTCGATTCTTTTTTTAAAATATTCTATTTTCTCCGGTACGACTAGTGATACGTTATCGATGTATCGCTGGCCCGTAGTGACGTTATCTACGATTTGCTAGAATCTCTACGAATCTACGAAAGCTACTTTTCTCGGGTTCGAAATTTTCTTTCATCCAAGTTAGTAGTTTTCGAGAATACCCAAAGTTCTCTCGTATTTAACATTTCCCCTAACGTTCGATCCTATATCCACTCTCTCTCCCCGTTGACTCGGATCGCGCGTTTCCCGAAACAACTCTTGGCAAAAAAATTGTCAACCCGTCGTCGCAACCTCTCGCCGCGCGAACGATTCCGAAAACTCGCCCACGAAGCTCTCCAAGAGCGTTGCGTCGCGTCGCGTCGCGTCACTGTCGCGTCGTGGGAGCGTGTTTCGTTCCTCGAGGAGCTGTCGCGGCGCAGAAGCTTCTCGTCCTCGAAAGACATACCTCTCGGGATACATCTTCCATCGCATAACACGGTCTGACGTTGAAATATCGACGCGCGCTCGCGCGCACCCCCCTCCGCGGCGGTTCGGAACTTAAAATAACCTCGCGACGAGACACAAAGGCGGCTGGAAGAATTTCCACGGCGCCGACGCCACCGCCGCGCCGCCGTCGCGACCGAACGCGCCACCTTGAAATTACATCGCTCGCCCCGGCAAATTGATTTATCAAAACGGCTAATAGGTATAAATCGCGGCCTGATTAATGCGTCCGCGCGGAGCCCGGGTGGTGCGCGCGCAGCCTGCACCGTAGTCCCGCGGGACTCTCGCGCTCGGGCCCTCCGACTCTCCCCTCCCCCCCCCTCCCCTCTCCGCGCCGGTGATGCCCCGCAGAGGGTGGAGTGGGGGTGGCGGAGCACCCATAGGGGGGCATTTATTTATTCCCGTGGCCAGATACGAATCTAATAGCGGCACGACAAGAATGATCCTCATAATTGACGAACGCGCTCGCCTAATAGCGAGCTCGGCCTGGAAAACTCCGGGGCCCCCGATCGTAACATAAATCCCGACGATAATGAGATGGGTAAATATCGGTTGCCACGCACGTTTAACCGGAATACCTTGGAACTCTCGGACCGAGCTGGAGCGCTCGATGGGAGAGTTATTGAATCCGTCCGGTCGCGCTTAAATCGATCCGCGATGCCTATTTTTTCCCCGTTGCTCCTCAGCAACCCCCCGCTCGTCCCCCCCGAGACTCTTTTCTCCGTCCGTTACTTTTCATTTTTCTTCGGTTCCCCTCTCGTCTTCGGTGCCCCCCTCACCCGCAACACGGATCACCGATCGATTTTCGCTGCCTCTTTCGCGGTCCACCTTGTGCCGAGGTACCGCTCGACTGGTTCAATTGTGGAGATCGACGACACGCTGCGTACAACGGGTATAAATATAATACGATGCTGGAGGAGGAGAAGAAGGAGGGGGAGATGACCGAATCTCAACAGATTGGAATTTACCGGCGACGATGAAACGTACGGCTGGGAGCGCGAACCTGTGTCGTTGATTGTTCAATTGTGTTCCCGTGGAATGTTCGAACGTCTACGGGACGTGTCGTGGATGTCCGTGAGATCCGGAGTCGCTGTCGTGTCGAACCCCTTATCGCGTGAATTTGATCGTACCTTTGAAAAAGAAGCAATTATTCCTCGGTTACTGGGCGCACCTATAAATTATTATAATTAATACTCTATTCGAGGGATAAGTAGGATGTGCCCGAGGGGCTACTGTTATAGATAGCCCTAACCCGTTGAGCAAAAATTTCAAACCAGGTGGGTGATGGTACGTTGCATCGGTATTTATAAACGTTGAATTATTTCGAGAATGTAGAATTCAATTTGAATATTTTATTTAAACGAGGAGACACTTCGAAGCGCATTCTATTCGGTTATCGACGCTCTTGGGAATTATTGGAACAATTCGTTTGAAAGACAAGTGGAACGTATCCGTGGAACTATTGTTGTACGGATATCCCTACCGGTAGTGATGACATTTCGTTGTATCCGTATTCGCGAGTGAAACCAATTTCTCCAATGCGGAATTTATTTCAAATATTTTCAAAGAGAGGATCGTTCGAAGCGCAATCTATCCGGTTACCGTAGGAATTATTATAACGCTTCGTTCCGAAGGTAATTTATACCCTAAAAGTTAAGATACGAACTTTCGAACAGTTTAAAGTGCGTGAACACCGACAGCTCCTTTCTTAAATCGTCTGAAAATTACACACTCGAGCGTTTCCCCGGGGAATCCTCGAATAAATTCCCACCGCCTCCGATTTCAAAGTTACTCGCCGCTTTCGCGAACACGAGAATCCTCGTCCCCGAGAGCGACAATCCAGCCGTAATTATCCTGGTTCGACGCCGATATTGCGAATGTTCCCGTGGCATCGTGTACAGTTACCAAAGCTAACCTTTCTTCTCTCCGAGTGGAACGCGATAGCTGTAGAAATTTATAAACCGTGGTACTCGGTACGCGTGCACGGTCGACGAATAAATACTTTCGGAGAATAACCGCCAGGACGAAATTACTAGTCGAGCAAACATCCTGATTCACGAGGAAGGCTGGCCGCACCGTTCACCGGCGCTATTCGCGTCGCTCGTTTTTCCTCGTTCGTCTGAATTCAACTACGCTAGATCCAGAACCAGAACCGTGGCGATCGTCTCTACGGTGAGTCAGTCGCCGGTACACCGAGGCGTTTCATTACTCAATTAACGACCCACGCGCATATCCAGTTGTACGGTGTATATACGCCCCGACGGTACCGCCACGAACGACGACGACGACGACGACGAGGTACCCTGGATGTCGTCCAGGCTGCTCAGGCAAATCGAACACGAGTGTCGGACACGGTACTTCGTAAATATGGACGATCCTGACCGGTGATCAGAGCGTGCACCAGCCGGCGATTGTCGAGTTACACGTGCATCGGGGGGCTGTGTACGCGTCCAGGGCACCGACGACCGGACCAGAAAAGAACTCGAGGAGGGACCCCTTCTCTTTCATCGTGAGCTGGCAACGTTTTGTTGTTGTTTGTATTTTTATTGTTGCCATTACTGGGGCGGTGATCGTCGATTATCTCGATTCTACGCTGTTTTCCAGTGGCTGGGACGATACCCTTTTCAGCGTTCCGTGTACAGAGGTATCCAATAGGTACCGAAGAGGTACCGAGATTTCCCTCTGCAATCTCATTAATCGGAGATATCGAAATATAGAAGTGTATACACCTTAGTATTTGACACTAGTAGGGGTATAGATAGATCGAAAGACTTTGGATTCCAATCTCTAATTGTTGGATGTTTATTCTTAGATCGTGTTTACAGTTAGAGTTTGACAGTAAATAGCGGCGTGATTGCTCTACGTGACTTGGATCTAACTCGGAGACCTGCACGGAGATATGCACTTGCAATTGGTAAACCTAATCCGAACCTGACACTTGGCAAAGGCAAGTGATCAAACGCACTAGCAATTGGTAGACCTGATCCAGATCTAATATAGACCCCTGTACGTAGATCAGCGATACTTTAGTATTCAACTCCTCTTAAAGTGAAAAAGTATGTTACCCCTAGGTGGTTAATCAATCGCACAATGGTAAACTGGTAAGATCTTCGAGCGCGAGTTCCGCGTTGTAACGAGCATAGGTGTCCAAGCATTCGTTTATAATCCACACTGCTCGAAGATCGCAAATTACACAAGTATCTACCCTCTCGAATCCACTAGCAGGCAGTTTGAATAACCAGCCCTCGGAATAACTAGCCTTCTCGTAGTATTCGAATCATCGAGGTACGGAGGACCCTTGACTCCAGCCTCCGGCACTTGCGAGGATGTTTACTCTTGGGTCGCTTTTGCCGCTGGACTTTAACAAACAACTCCATCGGGGATACGATTCTTCGGCCCTGACGGACAGATTTTAGATCACAACTACGCGTTGTCCATGTTCGAGGACATCCGTGGGTGTTTAGGTAATCTTTATATCCGCACCTACTGACCAATTCCTAGCGAGTAGCTCGCGTAGGACGAAACCTTCGAGGCTGAACAATTTCAAAGGAAACGTTCCATTTCTAAAAATTATACTTAACCTCGATCGCGGCGTACTTCACTTCAATATAGTGGATAGTTTTACGTAGGCGTGCGACAGTCTCCACGGAAAGAACTCATTCGGTCGAAACGGGGTTAAAGGTAGTTTCATGTACCTGCGAGACAAAATTACTTTCTAAACGAGCACGGCTGCGCGCGCAAACGTCGTTCGAGACTGACCCCGGGAGGATTCGCGATGAAGTTGGAAACTGAAGAAGGAGAAGGGGGTGGTAGAGCGTCGAACAAATTGAATTTAAAGGAACGAGGCGAGAAAGTGGCTGAAGTGGGTGCTTCATCTGTGTTAACATTTACTCACCGCGGGCTGTTGGTATCGTGAGTAAACGATACGGTTGCCATTTGCAGGATCGTGGTTCTCTCGTGAGTTGAAAATCTCCGACGAGGCGAAACCAGCCTCGTTACCGAAGTGTTTCGACTATTTTGAGTATAACTTGAGACATCGACAGAGATTTAATCTTGAAACGTTTTCTTTTTTCTTATCGTTTAACTGTAGACTCAACGTCATTGGGTGAAGAAAATCTCGAATGTATTGGAATTCACGTTTTTAACTTTATTGTGAAATAGTAGCTTCAATTGTAGAGAAACAATGTATAGTATCGGTACACGATCGGTTGGAAAAGACTCGAAGAGTGAACTGGAGTCAAATGTATGGATATGTTTAAAACAGAAGAGCCGGTGCAGAGTACTCGTTAAGATAAGGGTTATTATATATTCACAGTTTGAGAATGAGATAAGATTTCCTACCTCAGGACTCTCGGTACTCTTGTGATTTATTTTCTCTCGTTCGTCGCAAGTCCCCCGAAAATAGAAAGTACGCGAGCTCCTTAATCCAGCGATTCGAATCTTCCTTTTAAGGAATTTTAAAATGTCAACTGCATTCGTCCGCAATGCATGATTTAATAGCCTCGCTGCAGCGAATCGAGGACGTATAGGTAGATTGTACGCGATACGAGCTGAATCGAGAATTATGTTTACTTTATTTGGACTTTCCAGTACAAGACAATACTAACATCTCAACGTTTCGAGATTATTTAAGTCCTCGTCACGAAGTCGAACAAATTAATAACTATTAATTGATCTTACGTAGAACACGTCGCGAAGATGATCACGCGAGTATATCCAGTTTCGTGTACGACATCGCCTGTATCCGATGTTAGATATTTTTCATAATCGAAGCAACTTTAATTTTATGCAATTCTCGGTCTCGCTGACGTGTACGATTTAAAATATATTATCGTATAATTATACGAGATATAATTATATCGCCGTTCCAAGAACACGAACGTGTAGTCTACATAACCTCAAATAACAAGGCCGAAACCTCGAGTAACCAGACCTGTAAGCTTGCTTTGGAAATCCTAAATAAACGAAATGTAACTCGATTTCGTTATTTTATATCGAACCTTAAGAATTCTTCAATCTCGTGTAAAAATATCGAGACAAAATACCACAATCTGATGCAAGAATACGTGGGATACCTTTCGTTGAAAAATCAAGATAAAAGTACAACTATAGACTTCTTCGACTTCCAAAAGAATTTCAACGGACTCGAGTGTTTCAATCTCGTGCAAAAGTATCGAAATACAATACTATATTCCGACCCGAGAGCACACGAGACACCTTCCACAAAAGATAAAGATTAAAATGCCTGAAGAAATCCCCCCCTAGCTTTCGAGAGAATTTCGACACGTTCGAAAGCATCCTTGTAACTCCAGAACAGAGGATCTCGGCTGGCTAATTCCACGGGCGGGACGAGTCCACCTCCACGTTTACGATCGTCTCGGTCCCTAAATCCACGAGAATATTTTCGAAACCCCGGTCCGTGACAAACACGTGTACAAGGGGAACTCGTCTTCGCAACACGTTCGGGCCGCGATTCGTAGCACGGATATGGGGGTTCACCGCCCATCGGAACCGGATCGCACGCGAAATCACCCGGCCATTACGCTCGATCACCGCTGTCGCATTGGTGTTGAACATTCTAGGAGACACTCGGGGCCCAGAAAACGCGACTCGGTGCAGAGTACCGCGCGTTTCGTTCGGTGCGTTCATCGGCCACGCCAGTTCTCCATACTTAACGGTATCCACGGTATTCCTTCTCCAGTGTAAAAAGTAGAAATGTTTTATAATTCGTGCATGTCCTTTTATAGGATTATTTTATAGTATCGCCACGGACGGTAATACTGTTTAAAAGTTTCAAACTCGACGCTGTTCAATGCACGGTTCTACGTTTTATACTATTACTGTTCTATAGCATTACCAAACAGAGTAATATCTATTTGAAAGTATTACTATTTTTTTGTATCACTAACCAGAGTAATGCTATCTAAAAGTATCACTATTTAGTAGTATTTTAACGAGAGCAATGCTATCGAAAAGTGTTATTACTTTGTATAATAGTATACTTCGTAGCGAGTTATGCAAGAGTATTACTAACGAGAGTAATGCCATCCAAAAGTATTATTAACGAATGCTACTTGAAAGTATTAATATCTTATAGTTTATAGTATTACCATCGAGAGAGATGCTATAAAGTTTGCAAGTGTTAGAGTTAACGTTTCGTGAACGCTTTGGAGAATCCTTGTAACTTTGGTACGCGGGTCACCAGTGACCGCCGCGGTGACGTGCAACGTTTTTAATAACACCGGGTGGCCCGAACCGAAATAAAATCGGCCGATAGACGTCCACCGTTGGAATAATAATTGTGATTTACACGAGCCACCGTTAACGAGCCAACGTAACGAGGGACGGTGTCTATTTTGCAGAGTAATCGCCTCGAATTAAGTCGCAGCGGTGCTCGCGACAGGGAACTGGCTCGCTCCGCGAAATGAAATGGGTGTATTACGGGGGACAGTTCGGGTAAGCACGGAGTTAGTTACGAGTTTTCTCGGATACGTTAATTAAGGGAAAACAGGAAGTTGCCGAGGTGGCGTGTTAACCGGCGGAATAGCTGAAATTTATTTACACGTTCCTTGGGCGCGCGAGACGCTCGCATTAATTACCAGCCCGGTGATTACGCGAGTTCTTGTAAAGCGACTGATGCGATTATTTGCAGGAGGCATCGGGACGCGAGGTGCGGTTTCTGAACAAAAACGGGACCGGTCGATGGAAATGGGTTTCTTACGGGAAACTTACGAAATGTTTGCTCCTTTTTCGCGGAGTGATCCGGTACAGTTTCTTCTTTCAGCGAGGACGGTACCCGCTTTGCAACTTCAAGGAGTCCGCTTAATTGCTCGAGGCGTCCTTTTCTCGACTTCTTTGTCTTTTCGACACCTTGGAAATTTTAGCACAGATGGATCGTTATTTTCGTAGAGGACACAAGAAGATTGATTACGATTAACTTCGGTGTGTAGGTGTAGTTCGATTACCGGTAAAAAAAATTGCACAATGGAGAGGGATTTTTGGAAATTTCTATTGTCTTAACGTAGTCTCTTGGAAATTTTTTCATGCACGTGTATCGTTATTTTTGTGGACAACGCGTTTGTGATCCACGTGGCTGACTTCACTGCGGAAGATCGAAGTTCAAGGGTAGATTTCTCATCGAAAACTAGACGATGGAAAGGAATTTGTGGATAATCGTTTCGATGTAGTCTCGCGAGTACCTTGAAATTTTTCGATTATAGTTGAGGTATTGCACGCGACCAGCTTCGGTAGATAAGATTGAAGTTCAAGGTAATTTTCATTGAAAACCACGCGATCTAAAGGGATTCGCGGATAAGTGCATCATCTTGGTGTAATGATTCCACTCGCTAGATAACTAGGTGATAATTACTAGAATTTACGTATCGCGAGCATCTCGTGTAAATCGGAATCGTTAAAATTACAACGCGAGTTCTGTCTAAAATTTCATCGAGAGAATCAGGCTGTCCAACGATATCGATCCCGTTAGCCAGCAGTTAGATCTTGCGTACGAAAAAATATTTTCAAGATGAAATTATTCGTTCCACTCGGAACTGGCTTTCCAGGTGGAGATCAAGATAAGCGATGATTAAACGTTGAAGTATGTGCCTGACACTGATTGGTAAGAATCAATCCCAGGGGGGAAACCAATTATCAATCTGTCATAATTTGGTGTCCAGATGCAATGAGCGCGATATTTTACAACGGCAATAAAAATAAATTTTATACCTTGCAAGTTTCAATTTCGCGTATCAGAAATATTCTCCTCGGTCCTTGGACCAAGGATAACTGCATGCATCGATGATATACGTAATAAATTGATATACACGTGCGTTTCGATACTTCGGAGCATGTTTGTCAAAATTTTTACACGTACCCCATGCACCGACTTGAACGATCGAGATGAAAACTACAATCAATTAGGACGCACCGCACGATTAATTTTAATAATTGTATCGGAGCGCAGGACTGCCTACAAATACCGTATTCGACGAGGTGCTCACGTTGTTTGTGATTTTTTCATACTCGCACGACTCCAGGGAACATAATTTCCTTGACAATTTTCCTGACAACTTTTCCGAATAGCTCTCTCTCTAAATTTATACATTCGATTACGATTTGAGAACACGATTTCTAACGACAATTCGAAACGCGAGAGAAACGTGCTTTCTATGAAAAATTGAAATCTCAACGAGAGCAGTTTCTCTATTGAAAATGTTCACCGTTGAAAGATCAACGCTCATTGTTAAAAAACGTGAAATCGAATCGACAAAGATTGAAAAAAGTATTCACAAAAATTGCAGTTTTTCAACAATTCGAAGAACGAGATAATTATGTGCGCGATTCAATCCACTTACCCGATCTCCATATTATACAAAAAATTACAAGTAACGGGGATAATCGATGAATTCCTATTAAACGAGCCCGATTATACGAACTACTTATCCCCCCGTGTATTATTCGCATAAACGATCCTCTAACGTACACGCTACGCGCGGTTCATTGGGAGATAATGTCGTACAAAATGTCCCACCATTTTAACTAAATATTCAGTTTCCAAGGAAAACTGAAAGTTTCTCGTCGGCGAGCGGCGCGGCGCGATTGTCCCAGTTCCTAAATAAATATCTATTTTTCCAATTTCGGTATCATTTTGGATCGTTTAACGCGTTTAACGACCGTTACGCGTAGAGTCGAAAGTCCCAATTTACGTTAACAAGTGATTCCCGATGGCTTTCGTTGCCCTCGAATGGTTAATAAAACGGACAGACCTTGGTCGACAACGCGCCTTCGATCCTCCTGACGTCATAATTGTTCCACATAATCCAGGAATAGCCGGTAATTTTCCAAGGCGGTCGGAGCCACCGACGAGAATAATGACGACCGTTAACCCTGGGCTGCGTGTCGCTGGGACCGATGCGTCGCGTCGTCGTAAGGCCCCGCGTGTTTCGCTCGGGAGTTTACGCGGTCCCGTCGGCCATGAAACTCGTCCCGTGACCGCGACGATTTAACCGGCGGGCCTCTTCCGTTCGTGACAGGAACTCCGTGGCGGTTGTAATCCCTCGACGTGACCGCTTCCGCCCGGTTCGAACGAGATACAGTTAATTGTCACTGGAGAACGCCGCCGCGTGTACCTTCGGACACCTTCGAGTGTCATCGGCACGGTGGCTTGGTAATTTATGGCCTGGAACGATTACAACCTTGTCGCCCGATAGGTAAATTAGAGCCGAGCGGTGGGGAAGAGAACGTCTTGATTACTCCTTACTCCTTACCTCTCGATGCGTTACGCGCGTTTAGAGAACCACGCGGTACGCGCGGCGAGGAAAAAATTAACAGCAGGAAGAATTCTCGTTCCGCGATGTAATTTCTGATTCGTTCCCGAACACCTTTTTCCGAACGTTTTCGTAGAATCGATAGACCGCTCGTATATTTAACCGGTTCCTGCGACAATGATCGAAGAAAGTTCGAGGATACGTCGATTATTCGAAACGATCGAAAGACAAATATGTCAGGGTAAGCGGTTTTTCGAGTAATTGGTCGTAAAGGAAGAAACTTTAATCGAACAAGCACTGATACGTAGAAGTAACTCTGCTAATCTACTATGGAAAACTAATCTCGTAGCGAATTTTTTTTTCGTTAAGATTTATCGTTCCGCTTTTCTTCCATTTATTTATTTTCATTCCGACGTATCTTGCGCGTATTATTCTGTTCGAGCGACAGTTGTCTTCGTATTGTTTTTACGATAATCGTCCCGTTGGTATACGAATAAATATAAAAGAATGATCGATCGTTTTTAAATATTGTGACATTTCGAATTTAAAGTAAATGTTTTTGATTAACTTTATCCTTATCGAGCTATTCCTCGATGTTGTACGCTTTGAAAATTTGTCTCGTAAGTATCGCTACGTATCGTTTAGCTTCGAATCGGTCAGACCGTGCGGAGGAAGGAAGATATAATTGCGATCCTGTTCGCTCCGTTGATAATTGTGAACAAATTGGCGGTAATCTGGGAAAGGAAAGATATAGATGCGGGATGTATTATTCTTTTCCTCTTTATGGTTCCAGCAACCGGTGACGCATAAAATATGAAACGGAAATAATAACTTTGTCGTTAGAACCTTGAAATCATATATCAAAGCCAACTGCGCATTGTACGTCGTCGTTGTGGGCTAAAAACCGTGTAGAAAGAGACTACATCGAATTATGAATCATTAACGGGCTTGGAAAAATTGCCTCATGCTTTATGTAGTTCGTTCTCTATACAGAGTGATCTGTTAGTACATAGGAAGTCGGTTTAACGGTTTTTGTTAGGCCGACGCAATGAAGGATGTTTCAGTTTTAGAAAAAGGTCTTCCAAGGTCGTTTCTTCGAGGCGCGCAAAGTTATTCGCGTGCTTCGAAAAATACAATTAGATGTTTTCTATTAACGCGGAGGGAACGCAAGAACGCACGATTTAAGCCGAGACACGCGCAGAGCAATCTCATAATTTACTTCCGTGATTAGAACATTAAATAAGAAGTAACAACATTTTCTTCCTCTTCTTACCACGCTCGACTACTGTATCCGCTACTGTGATCAATACGTACAAGTTTTGTTCTTTCCGAGCAAAAAAGGAAGAAACAAAATAGAAGGGCTGCAAAAATTAAACGATACTCCAATTCAGTGTTTAGTATTCGGTAGACCCATTAAAGAAGATATTAATTAATATCGACCATTTTCCACTAAACTAATATCCCATACTAGTATTAAAGATGAATGATCGAAAAAAAAATCGATAAAAATTAATTAACGTCCCGTGCAGATGGTACTCGACCCACCTAAGAAGATATTAATTAACATCGACCATCTTTCTTTTCAGCATTACCCTCGACGAGTACTCGCGATAAACGATCTGAAAAAGAGCGAGACGAAGAGGTTGGAAAAATTAATTGGCGGTTTTTCAACGATAGAGAATAGCGAAGCCGGCAAAGGAGGTATTAAAAGACGACTCGTTTCCCAACGGATCACCCAGTACATGTGTGCCTCGGCACATACCACAATCAAACTTTACATCACGAGGGAAGAGTAATATCGACAAAAACGGAAACAGTCGTAAACAGCCGCTGAGGCACCGCGTCGCAAGTTAAAGCTACTACTGGTCGTTGATGCGACAGCCTCGGGCGTCCAGGAAATACTGAATCAAAATAACGTTAATTTACCCGGGGGTGAGTTGTAGGGGGAGGGGGCGGTCGTTCAATTACCAGAGTCCTTCGACCCGATCGGTTTCTTGCGCTGTTTAACGAATTTCGTGAAACAGCGGAAACAACCGGGGAAAAAGGGACATCCAAGAGGACGAGGAAACATCCACGCTCCGCTGGCCATACGTTCGCCGACTGTCGTCGACGATCGCGTCAGGCGAGCCCCAAGGCAGAATCGTAATGGCACGACACCAACGGAGCACCAAGATGACAGTGACGCGCCTAATGTTCGTTTTCCATGCTTGGGAGGGCGACTCGGTAAGTGGTTCCAACGCGGGCTTGGCGTTCTCGTCTTGGTTGCAGCCGGCTTTCGCTCGACGACGCGTCGGTCACGCGATGATTACACTTTTGTTTCGGTTTTTCTTTGCCCGACTGGCTTCTAAATCTGCCGGAGAAATATGGCACCGTTGACGCCACGGTATGTCCAGAATGTCCCGCGATTCGCCAACTCGAAGCGATCCTTTCCGAACAGTTTCGCGAACGCGAACACCGGCCACGATTTGGATTCCAGAGATGTAGGGACTCGCGAGAACGGTTCCAAAGATATTGATAATTGATGGTGTTTGGTTTGTAGGACCGTGGAGAGGTCCTCGGGTCTTTCTCGACCCGTCGTTACGTTATTTTTTCATAATCCAAGGAAACGGTAGTACTGTATTTTCATAATCCTCTTGCCAGTTTACAAAGTTACAAACGCGAGTTCTCGTACGATGGAGATATTCTTCATTCAAAGACGAACATTTTTTATTATTTCTGTATTTCAAAAGTGATCTTATTTTAGCTAATATTCCTGTGGCCTAGTCGTTAAGCTCGATCTTCGATATTTCGATCTTCGTTAGAATCTAGTAACTCGATGAGAATACAGATTGGGGAGTAACGTTTGGAACTGTCGAAAGGAGTACAGTTACAATTGGAAAGGATTTTTTCCGAATGAAAATTGTATTCGTATCGATAACGACGAGTGATACGTAGGCCACCCTGTATACACATTGATTATTTGCGATTCGCTCGTACCGCGGAGTGGATGGCCGAAATGTACAATCCCGTGGATTTAAGGCAGCGAGGTACACGCTGCAGGAGGAATACTGAAAGAGCTCTGACCAATGGCCGACCCAAGTTAATGCGTTTCCGATGTACATCCGTTTTCTAATCGACACGCGAGACTTCCATTTGGTCGACTGATCACCGTGCTCCTCGCCAGCGAAATCCTCTCCTGAGAGAGTTTGATCTCCCCGCAATCTTGTGACTTTAACTGCAATGGCTTCGACGATGAATCTCCGCGTAACCTTAATGCAAAGATTGGGTGAGGGAACGTAGCGAGATTCTATGAAAAATATTTAACAGTAAAGAAGTGGAAGACAACCGTTGCAGAGTATTTACAAACAGAAGTGTCATCTAATCCGAAGGAACTGTTTCATTGGGCAAACGAGACAGTAAAATTATAAGTACGGAACTTCGTGTGCAAAATGTCGAATAACTCGACTTTTGGTACCATTTCTTCGCGTTAAATGAAACGTTCCAAGGTTATCAACCTTCCTCGAATACAACGGTACACTTTCTTCTTTGACCTCTAACGGAGGTCTTCGGATCGAGGACAATGTGCTTTGAAGGTTATTCAAGGTCGTCGAAGGTCACCTTCGAAGACTCGTGTTTATTTACAAAGGAATATCGGTTGTGTGGTTTTCCTATTCACGTCTGCAAGATGTCCCGGTCGAAAGAGCCCATATAAATATTTACTTTGTTTCCAACGACGGGAAGAACGTTTATGATTCGATTTGTACGGAGAAGAACTTTTTCCTAATGTCATTTTCTTCTTTCAGTTTCTTCCAAACAACAATATTCAAACATTTGAAAATTTTCTACTTAGGGTCTCGTCAATCGTCCACGAATAATAAACCGAGCCATCCATTATTATCACACGCTTTTACAGACACTTGAATTAAAAAACTACATTTTTGGTCCTCAAGGTCCGAATGTATATTTCCAATCGTTACAAGGTACGACCCAAAATGATACACGTTCTCCCAGTAAAAAGTAAGAACCATCTTTGAACAATAATTTCAAACGTTTTTCGCATCGTTGGAAGGAAAATTGTACGGGTGGGCAGCAACGTTCGAGACACCGGTGAACACCGGTGAACCCAAGAATCGGTGAGTCCGAAAGTATCGCATTCTGCGTTTCATTTCGCTCGTTGCTCCCCGGGTGTCTGTATGCATTATTCAGTAACCACCCATTTATGTTTCCTTATTCGAATACCTTCTTATCTAACCGCGGAGTTATTATCGGGCGTTGCTAATACCGGTGGTTTCGCGCAACGGAACGCAACGCGGGAATGAAATTATTGTAACCGAGCGAGGGACACCTGGTGCACGGGCTATCGTTCCCGCGGGAGGTGAACGGAAACGGAAGACGCGCGTGCTACGGTGGAAGAAACGAAAAGGTGCCAGCACTGCCCAGGTGTATCGTGAACCGTCTCGTTTCGCGAGACGACGGCCCGCGTGGTACACGCCGGACGGGGGTGGGAAGGGGTAGAGAGAAAAATACGAAACACGGTATTCCACTTATTTGTGGGCGTTACAGCTCCGCGTTTTCCACGAGGAAATAATAAAGATAAGAGAAACCAACGAATGAATTTCTCCGGTGTGTACAGATACACGAACGCCAGCGGTCGTAGGATTTAAAGAAAAGAAAAGAGAGAAAAGAAAAAGGGTGAAGAGAGGGAGAAAGAAAAAAAATAAATGGCAAGATCAGAAGAAAGGGTTGACACGAGAGATGAAAGATGACGAGGGGGATCCGCGGTGCTCGATTGTCGGTGTCGCGACGTCTCCCCTCCCTCGGTGGTTGGCCCACGTTGAAGAAGGGGGAGGGGAGAAATGAGGAACACGATATTCCACTTGGCGATCCGCGATCCGTGGCACGACGAGAGTTAAGAAATTGGAATCGATTTAGCGGGATCTACGTGGTTGATCGGGTGCCGTGCGGGGATGCTGGACGATTCGTTGCTAATTGAGATTAATGCTGGCCGCGAATTCTCAAGGTAAACGGAAAGTTTCGCGTAGACGGAATAATTACGCAGATACGGATCTGATACAACGGTCTACGTTGTAGCTGGGACCCGTGTACTTAACTACTGCCCGGGGACGAGACGAGCGCTGATAACCGCCTTGAACTTGCCGTATTCGAGACTCTGTTCAGCGCGTGTGTATACGCGCGAGCGAGCGCGCGTGCATGTGTATCTGCCTACTTGCATTTTCAACGGTAGCTTGCCGCTCGGAATCTTGCATCCTTGTTACCCCCTCGAGGAACGGTGCCCTTTGTCGTCCCCCCTCGCCCTCGTCCTCCCCCCATCCGTCTCTCCACGCTGCTATTTTCGTCCACCTCTTCCAGTTAACGCCGGGGACATCCAGGTCACCGAGTCCCGCTGAGACTTGACGAACTACTTCAAAAGGGACACCGTTTCGAGATTAGCGACCAGGATTTCGACAGTTTATGCTTCAATTCCTCTGATCTCATTTCAGATGAACAGCAGCCGCTGACGTTCTCGTCCTCCACGATCGATTCCAAGATCTCAAGGTCAGGAACCTTCCACGTTTGCGTCATCTTGCATATTTTTCCGCAAACGTCGGTACAATTTTCTTCGATATCGATCAGCAATTCCTCGGTGTACGCGCGTGTACGTTGCCACGAGTACGGTTCGCTATCAACTACCATTTATCTTTTTTCGGTCCGCAAGGACCATTCAAATTTTGCAACAATTGCGACGTTTCACGGTCGAGACGTTGTCGCAGCGGTGGCTGACGTCTGTTCGGTACCGCTGCAATTTGACAGCGGATTCTATGTTTATCCGGATCGTTCAGGCTGCGTAACATCCTTTAAAACGCACCGGTGTTGGACGTCTTGATCGATGCAGCGACGTGGGTAACTCATACTCCTCTTCGTGCTTGTTACGCCTTCGCCGACAAATTAATGGCGTATTGAAGCTGGATAGGAAATGGAATTACTCGACTTCCTGTGGTTTCCTATCGCCCGTGCTTACAAGCGATACAACGTTCGCGGCTGCAAATAACTTGTAAAGATGCCGCGAACATGTGTCTGTGACTGACGCTGATTGCGATTGACTGAGATAGATGTACCGCGAGTTGACTTAGAGACTGATTGGTCGCTCGAGGAATTTGTTATTTTCTACGCTTGTATGTAGGTGGAACTACGTTGCCGGGTTCGTTTGTTTCGGAGACCGTTTGGGTCACCTCGATCGGTAACGTTTATTGGTACGCTATGAAAGTACGTCACAGGATGACGAACGGATAAAATTTCTATTTTATAGAAATCACCGGTTCTGTGAACGTGTGGAGGGTGAAACGTTTCGATACGCGTGTACACTGTTGTCTGTCGAGAGCCTGGGAGCGTCTACCTACCAGATCTGTACACATCGTAGACGATAGCGTGTACGAGATCGCGATCTTTCCTTACAGATGTTTGGGATTCCACCTACGAAAGGAACACAGTGTCTCCATTAGCTCACCGAGCGACTCTTCTTAGGATCGGCGTGTTTGAAAGATAGTTTCAGCTCTGCTTGCCTCTGAGCAATATTTACATTCGCGGAGAGCACGTACCGGGGAATACTCGTCGCTCGATTTCGACTTTATTCGAAAGTTCCTTTTTAAAAAGATATTCGTGAAGTTTGACACGGGTAGTTAATGGTCTAGCTGGAACTCTCGTCGACCTGTTAGCGTCAGCGAGTTTGAAATACAGATTTGGTCCTAAGAGGTAGAATATCGCAAAGATGGGTCCATTATGGAACAGTTGCCACACAGTGTAAACTTACTTTGGTGATGGTTGCTCGATAGTTCGCTCCAAACTCCTATCGTCAGTCTGTTGTCAGCACAGCTTAGTTCGAAAGACGGTACTGATCCTGTTTGCGTCACAATGGTATTTACATACACGATGATCTGGGTTAATTCTCTTCGTGACGGAATTGTTACATCGGGGAGGTAATTACTTTTCAGAAAGTAACCATCCATCGGTACAGAGTTCAATAGCGTGGTTGAGAACCCACCATCCGATCCTCGAAGTAACTTTTCGCGAAGTATCCAGTACCGCAAACAGTGGAGGATGATAACGCGATAATGTCTTCCTATACCGTGGGAAATAGCATTTGTCTCAGGATCATCGACAAGCTCTCCGTTCTCAAGACGGAGGGTCTCTTCCGACAAAACCCTTTCTATCGATCCCCGTTATCCGTAGCGAAACAACCTGTTGTTATCATCGTCGAATACCCCAAAAAAATCTAACCTGTTGTCACCGTCGCTTAATTTCAATTCGAATCATTGCGTGCGAACGATATTCACATTTACAGCGACCTGGGTTCTCTCGATGGCAGAGTAACCACATAAACAATTCTTCTCCAGAACTCTTCCAACAAAGACCACTCTATCGATCTCTGATACTCGTTATTACCATCGTCGAATCCCCCAAAAGAATTCTAACCCGTTGTCACAGTCGTTCAATTTCAATTCGAATCCTTGCGCGCGATATTCACACGACCTTAGTTCTCTAACTCGTAGCCACACAGGCTATCTCTTCGGAGAGTAACTATACCTCGAGTAAGGATGGCCGACGACCTGGCCAATCCTCGAAGTCACTGTCCGCGGAAGGATCCTGCCGCGAACCATCTCCGACAAGAAGACTGTGAGAAACATCGCTCGTCCCAGGACCATTGACACGGTCTCCGTCCAGAAGACGTAGGGACCACTCGTCCGACAAAACCCTCCTAGATCGATCCCCATTACCCGCGGGGACCGAAACAACTCTCGGCCCGTCTGGACGTCAACCCTCCTACTCGTAAATAACATTCCCCCTGTTCGCTCCCGACTCGAACATGAGCAATTGTTCCACGCAGGATTTACCGTTGCTTCGTAACATCGTGTAGCTACACCCGACACGACCGTCCGTATGTTTGCACACGAAGATCCCAGCGTACGCGATTTAATCGGTAATCGCGAAGCGAGCCTAGAGGAACAGCCAGGCCCCGCGGGTCACGATTCTCCGTTCCCTCGATATTCCAGCGAGCTCCTCCTTCTTCTGGCGGTTCACCGGTCGGTGAGCAGGTAACCGCGACGTGGAAAATAGTTTAATCGCCCGGTGATTAATAGCAATCGCCCCGACTTATCGTCGTGATGTTTTTTCGTCGCGACGACACGACGCGCGGCCCGAAACGAAACAAGCAAACGGAGGAGGAGCAGAGGGCTACGGAACGACCTTGGTCTCACCTTCGTGGCATCTAATTAGCCCTGGGAATCCTTCGTACGGTGTCCTCGTACGGCGAGTACCGCGACGATGACGTTCACGGGACCTGGCTAGCCACTGGTTTCTATGGTAATACAAGACGCGAACTCGCCGGACAAAAACTAGTTTATCAATATGGGCGGCACGTTCGTTGGTAATCTGGCGTCTGCCAGTGTGTCTCGAACCCGGTTACCCTACGGTTGTATATCCGCTCGAGACGCGCGATTAGCCGCGCGAAGCCAGCAACCATCCGCGGGGAGAGAGTCACCCCTCGGATACTTTGAATTTCTTCCTTCGGGCCGTACCTCCTCCACCTCCTCCGAAGAATGATTTAGTGCGCCGGTGCACGCGCGCTCTGTGCCCCCATCCCCCATCTCCCTTACTCGCATGCATTTAAAACGTCGAATGCACGTCCGATTGCATTAACGAACCCGACCACGATCCCATGGGTCTCGGTGCACCGCCACGGTGAATCTGTATCGCGGATAATAATTGGACACTACTTCGAGGAAAATGACTCGTGTCGCGCGATTATAGCCGTTACTACGGAACACCCTTCGTTTATTTTATTTCTACGCTCGTTTCGGTCGATTCGAGATTTAACGACGCGTGTAGAAATCTCGTCGCGCCCGGAGCGGTGGTTTTTAGATTTTACCCTCCCCCTTTGAACGAGAGAGGGGCGGAGAGCGTGCAATTAAAACGATGGAAGAAGTATGCGCACGTAATGGTATTCAATGAATTAATGGAAATCGATGTGTTTCGGTGCCGGTCTTTTGTGACTCGATAATGATAACGATAATACGAAACCGAGCAACGAATAAGGTTGCTAATGGTAATTGATACCATCGATGGTTCAAGAAAGAGAGAATTTGTGGACACGAGGGTTCACGATCAAAATGGTGGGACAAATATATATAAATTCCTCGATCTTGCGACAATATTCAATTGCATTTCTAACTAGTCGCGTTGATTTTACTATTGGAATTTATAGGGAGGAATTTGCATCGTGCTAGTCTTGGTGAATCCATCATTTATTCCTCAGATACTGCAATCTAAGAATCGAAAGCATAAAGTCAAATCAGAAAAGAAAATTCTTGAAAATTCTTCTGATATGGAAAATTAAAAATTCTCGAATCTTCGCTCGCAAGATTTTTCGCGAAATCGAAACAAGCTACCGTGTAATTGTTTCGAGAAAATTTACGGGAATCGAGGACAAGTATCAAGCCACTGCGAGACGAAAGTTTAAATTTCATTGGAGATTCCAGGAACCACGGTCTATCAACGAGAAATCCTCCGCGAATTATATTCTCCCCGTGAGTAATATCGCGACGTTGAACGCAACGAGAGAACTTGGGAGTTCAAGTATCTCAAGAAACGGCATTATCGCGACCGGATATCGGAACTCTTTCCGAACAAACCCGCCGACTGCCCGCCACGGACAACTTATTCACCTAATCGCGCGCAACGTCGTATTAACGAGCTCGGGCCCGATTACACGCTGTCTTCGCGTCTCCTACGGGGATAGGAGATTAATCATCGTCAAAAAGAGAGAACAATTCGCGGCCAGATGTTTCTGCGACGAAACGCAACGTGCACGATGTATCGTTAACGCTAGAACTACGGAAGATGAACGTATATACTATCTGTATCGAACCACGTACGTCGAAGATACTCCAAGTTAGATGGAGAAAGGGCAAATTGATTCGCAAGAATCATTGATTGTTTATTTCGATGATTTCTCTACGAATATTGTGAGTAAAGACAACATAAATAAGTAATTGAAAAAAAAAAGGTTCAAACTGATTGCTTCGGTAATTCTAGTGTTAATCAATGAACGCGTACGTCGAAGATACTCGAAGTTAGATGGAGAAAGGGCAAATTGATTCGCAAGAACCATTGATTGTCCATTTCGATGATTTCTCCACGAATATTGCGAGTAAAGACAACGTAAATAACTAAGTAATTAAAAAAAAAGGTTCAAATTGATTCCTTCGGTAATTCTAGTGTTAATCAATGAACGCGTACGTCGAAGATACTCGAAGTTAGATTGAGAAAGGGCAAATTGATTCGCAAGAACCATTGATTGTCCATTTCGATGATTTCTCCATGAATATTGCGAGTAAAGACAACATAAATAACCAAGTAATTGAAAAAAAAAAGTTCAAGCTGATTGCTTCGGTGATTCTAGTGTTAATCAATGAACGTGTAGGGATTCTGGATGGAAAATGGGCGAAAGCAACAGAACCGTTCGTTCGGATAAACCGTGATCCAGGTATAGCGAAAGGGGGTAAAAGTAGGGGGGGTAAATCGGTGCGAAGCGAGGGCAAGTTCACCGAGTGCTCTCACGCCAATAAACGCTTTCGAAGCGACGACGCGAGAAGGAACGTTCCAGCTACGGTGTACGCCATCGCGTCTCTAACTTTTTGCCAGCTGAAACGGCGTTAAACGTTAAACTGGCACTCGCCGCGATCGCATTCTCGGATCTTTTCTTCGAGGAAAAGGAGCGGCACGCCGTGACGGAAAAAGCTCGATGGGAGCCACATTTTACGCGAACCGACCAACAGACGATATCTGCAACGCTAATCGTTCGCGCGTCGCGAGAGCCTCTGGCCCTTCCGAAGCCATGGTTTTTCGTTTCTGGTCACGTCCACGTCGTACGGCCGAAGGTGTTCTTACAGCTAGTGGTTCTTCCGTCGATCGAGATTGCCGGACTCTCGATCCAACGATCGTCTATACCGTTTTCTTACTCTCCTTAAATCTTAATTCTCGATCCTCTCCTCCAAATCTTAATTAACCTTCATCGAGGGTGCTCTCTGTGTTTTGGATAGTTCGTAGGTGTTAAAGGAAAGTTCGTAGGATTGCGTAACTTTGAATGGAGCTTTGGTAAATTCGTATATGTGTCTCTAATGTAACTCTGGTAAATATAAAAGTTCCTTTTATTTCTGTATTAATAATAGTACAAGCATGTCCTTAGGTAAGGTTTACATAACCTCGAACGTAAGTTCTTGTTTCTGTATTAATAATAGTTGGTCGATACAAGTGACTCGTGTTTGTTTTTCTCTACAAATCGTTGAACTTGTCATCAAGACTCAGAATTCCGGTTCAGGAATCCTCCTCGGTACTTTCGTGTTACGAGGTAAACACACCAATCCAGTGTACAACTAAAGACTCAGAGGTCACGATTAAATTCGTCGTCCATAGTCGGGTGAAACCCTCACCGCGATACTATGAAATAGTAACTCTCGAGCCCACGAAGCCCGGAGAAAATTCTTGGGAATTCGTCCTTTTTATAAGGCTCTCAACGCGCTTAGTCGGATAATGTTATCAAAGAGAACAAGCCACTTCGTAACGCGTGTCTAATTGAATTAGTTCCTTATATCCTCACCGTAGCCTGAATCGTGCCTTCGGAATTTAGAGATTAAGTTAAACAGGTCTGCCTTATTAGTTCTCGAAACCGTGCAATTGCTACGTCTACGCGATATTACTTTATAACAAGTGTATAATGAAACAGTTATTCCAATTTCCCAAGAAAATTGCCGTCTGCTCGGCTACGAGTCACAGTCTCCTCATCCCCTCCTCCGGTGGTTCAGGAATGCACGGATTAACTCGGACTGGAAATATCACGTTCGTTAATCGTATTATTTTTTTTCTTCTTGCACCTTTTTCGGAAGAGTTGGTGATTACCGTTTCACAGGAAGTTACTCTAAACTATCCTTTTTCATCCTTAATCCGCTCTGCGCTGATTAACCATACTCCACGGCTCCGTTCCCTACCTACCTGTCTCGCTCACCGCATTGTTGATTTAGCGAATTAAGGAAGAGATTACCATTAGGCTCGTTAAAAAATTCGTTTCCTCTTTTTATCGAATATTCCGCGCACACGTGCCCTTCGCGATATATTCTGTTTAATTTTATACAGGAACCTCCAAGTATCATATTAAATGACAAATTTCTCGGGAAATTGGACAGTTTAGTCATTTTATTCTAAAACATTTTCAATCTTATAGACGAAGCTTTTATTGGAAGCTTTTCTTAGATTGGACAGAGTGCTTGTAAATAATTTGTTGCTTCACAAATATTACACCTTTTGGACTCACCTCGTGAGCAAATAACCAAATTGACCAGGGGGTAGTCACTCACACGAGAATTGGTAACTGCGTCATGTTTCGGGCTCAGAAGCTTCGGTATATCGCTGCACGGATCAGAAGTTCATCAACAGAATTATCTATCCCCAACGGTAATTTCTGCCCAGGGACTGGTCCTCTGATCGTATTCAACTCGTCGAGATTGGGTACAGCGGAGGTTCTGAGTTCCTCCATTAACCTATAATTCCATCGACCAAAGATCGCGAACCATGGAAGCGTCCACCTGGTATCCACTGCTATCGAAGAATACGATTCGGAACAACCAGTCCTCTCGATGAATCAGAATCCTCATTGCGAAACTCTTTCGAGCGTAAGTTTCCCCATCGATTTATAACCCCATTGATCGGAGATCACGAACCGTGGAAACGTCCACCTAGTATCCACCGTTACCATAGTCTGACTCGGAGCAAGTAATTCGTTCGACGTATCGGCATCATCGAGCACCAGAAGATCTTAGACTCTACTCCTCAGCAGTTGCAAGAGAAGTTTCTTCGCTCGTTTTTTTTTTTTTGTCCCCTGTTGAACACAATTCCATCAAGACACGGAGGACCCGGGGGTAGAGTCGCGAGAGGTTGAAAGTCACGACGAAGCTGATCGTTGCCTCGGTCGAGAATCTCTTGGCGATCAACGGTGTAAAAATCTAGCCAGTCTACGCGAGCGCAATTTACGCCGTTCGCGAGGCACGACGGACGGGATCGAATAAATCATCCCAGGAAACTGCGTCGAGTGTTCCACGCACAAGTTTGCCCGGCGAGCTCGAATTTACGATTCTTCTCCGGCGAAGATAACCGAAGATAGAGTGTACCGTGGAAGAGGCCAGCCGTGGACGTTCCAGCGGGCTCCGCAAGTCGCAACGGTGCGCGTCGGTGTGCGTGTTTGCGTAGCCGAACACCTACGTTCGTTTGCGTAGGAAGGTAGCCAGGAAGCGCGGTCGGTACAACCTGGCTGGGTCGCGAGGTAGGTGGGTTCAGGACCCTGGAATTACTCCATGGTAATCTCTTGGGTGAAACTTTACTGTCTCTTTTGCATAGCATCGAACCTATGGAACAGTCCCGATAGGATACCCTCGAACCGCGACCGGTAGCAACTGGTGTGTCCGTGTTGCTTTCTAACATTGTGACGCAAGTGCTGGAGAAGGACCGAAGTTTTCATTCCGTTCCTTGAATAACGCTGGAGATTAATATTCGAGGAGTAGAGTTCCTTATGTACGCTTGCAATTGGTCCGAGTTTTCAATCTGTATCACGGATAATACTGTCTATAGTTTCTATCGGTATTCAATAACTAGAGTTCTCTAGAGTTTCTACAAATATTCGAAAATTAGAGTCCTCTATAATTTCTACCACTATCGAAGAACTAGAGTCCTCTATAATTTCTACCACTATCGAAGAACTAGAGTTCTCCATTATTCCAATCTGTACCCAAGATCTAGAGTTCTGTACAGTTTCCACCAATGTCCAATAACTAGAGTTCTCCACGATCGCTACCGACGTTCCAGCATTAGATTTCTCCCTAGAAACGTTAAGGCACAAGTGAGACGTCCACGGAAGCGGCAGTAAATTCTGTTACGTCGATACTCCGTTCAACTTTCCCCCTAGACGTGTTTGCGCACACAAAATATGTGGACCAATGCTCGGGGTAAACCGAGACTATCTAGTCCCGGTGACGGATGAGCCAATCGTCGTTTCTTAGTACCTAGTTCAATTTAAAGGAAGCCAGAAGCGAACCCCCCCGGATCGTACGTCTTCCGTCCCATCTTTCTTCTCCTCTATCGCGGTATTTTATTTTCAACGTGAAAGCAACAAATATCGACGCCAGATGCCGGTAACTGATATCGTTACGCGATTAAGGTAAATGACACGGTGGATCATCGCGCGATGCAACGGGCCGTCAGGAATACCAGCGAAACCGGCATCCGTGCATTATTGCCGTCTCTCTATCGTATTGAATCCGAGTAATAGAGAGCCTCCTATAACCGGCTGACCCAGGATCACGACTTACGAATAATAGCCGAGTACCGCTCATCTATCCGCGGGGATACATCGATTTTATATACGTACGACCGCCAGGCTGATTGGCGCATCCTTATAGAGCCGCGTACAATATCCCGCGGTCCAGGAACTCATTATCCACCACCTAACTGAAATCGTCCACGCTCGAGACGTCTTACGCGGAACGTAACGTTTCGACGTGAGGGTCGTAGGTCCCGGAGCAATATTGTTGTCGATATTGTCGATCGATTACCCCGGTGTCCCGTTTCGAGCTACTTTGCGGGGATCTTCGCTCGTTCTCTTCTTCGAAGACAGCTTCGCTGGTTCGAGGTCTTCATCGATACGGAGGAAAGTTCATCCCAGGACAAGCTTTTTCACTTTTGTTGGGTTCAAGTTCTAGCGGAAGGTATCCAACTGACCCTTTCTCGACCAGATGACTTCAGGATATCGAGTATCGAGAGTTAACGCAGATCCGATGAGACTATCGGAGGATTGAACACACTTCGAAATGAGATCACTTTATCATCTGGATTTACGAACATTCTAAATTTTCTCGGTTTGCTTTCTAATTGTAATCTATTTCTCGATCTAGATGTCGTTACGATAGCAGCGGTTCGTTGTTCGTAAATAGAACCGCAACGATAAGTTTCTGTTCTCCGGACAACCTTCGATGGTTATTAATAACTCTTAACTCCTGTTAGAAATTTTCCATTCGAAGTAACTTGTAGAATCTACCTCGAGGATTTCCCGTGGGACCACCCTGTATGTACTGGGAAGTGGCTGTCAAGCTAGTCTCGCTGTCAAGGGAACGCTTTATCTTCCGAGTTATTCAAATGTCTCGTGGCGATATCAACGAGGCAAGTAGCATAACGGTATTCGAATCGACCTGAAACAGAGAACCGAGATTTCTCTTTCGGAAGAATATCCCGTCTGGTTCGTCACGAGTACACGTACAAACGATAGATCGAATGGTAGATCGTAGTTTCGAAATGGAATTCCGTATACAGAGATGCGTAATGTTCGTACGGGTGAAAATCGTTTCGAGAAATCTTCGAACGTAGAGATAATATGTAGAATCATCGGAAGTATTCCACCACCTTGAAGGGCGAGTTTTGGACCTCCTCGAGATAGCAATCGACCCCTATCTTCGTCCAATTTCGTGATTCGAGCTCGATAATACGTGCCAACTTACTCCGTGCTGTTGCGTCTACTCGATAAAATCGCCGCGAACGTACGAGAGTTCCCCGGAGAAGCTGTTCCTTTGCGGGTAAGTTTTATTTTTAATCGTGTTACACGTTCCTGAACTCTCTATCCGCTACCCTCGAACGGATTCAATAAGTGCTCGAGCAAGAACGATTTATCTATAATTGAGTTCCTTCACTCTACGCGTCAACCTTCGGTATTTTTTTTATCGCAGCGTTTATACCAGTCGTCCTTAACGATGTAACAGATGTACACTTTATTTAAAAATTTCTTACATTTCAAGGACGCCCGAATTCCATTACGAGAATTCACCGAATTCCATTCAACATTGGCTACAAGATGCGCGGAGCATAATTCTCTAAATAAAGAAGAAGAAAATAGTTCAACGTTCCCGTTCCTTGGAATGTACAATTTATTTCGCACGTTTTTCTTCGTACCGAACCTTTTGCAATTCAGAAACACGCCCTCGGAATTTGCAATATCTCGAGATTCCACGATCGACCGTTCTCGAAAGCAGATCGATTCCCGCGATTTGAAATACATCTTACGGGTTCTCCTCTGTCCCTTCGATTGGAAATCGATACCAACGTTTCTAATCCAGAAACTCGCTCTCGGATTAGATTACGATCTCTCGAAATTCTTCTATCGATTAGCTTCGAGAGCGGATCGATTCCCACGTCGTTCGGTTCGGTTTTTCCGCGTTAGAGTGTTCCCCGATTACTGGAGAAAAAACGCTCCGTCTTGTTTTGCGCTCGCGACCGCGAAATACTCGAAGCGATCGTCACCTTCTTGAGAGACACTCGGGCCGAGTTACGCGGTCGAACGGAATTTCGCGATTTTACGCTTCGCTGCGGAATCGTGGTCGTTCCACGTCCATGTCTGAATAATATCGACGAGTGGGTATCGTTCCTGGTGCGCTTACCGCGCTCGCCGAATAAAGAGCACAGTTACGCGCAATGAATGTCGAGGGGAGAGATGAAATATATCCGGTTATCGTACTTACAACCCGTCTTTCTCCCAGTTGGCATGGGAGCAGCGGTTGCGCGCTCTCCTTGACACGGAAAACTAAGTTCCCTTCGTGGCTTCTAACGAGCCCCGATCGATTCTCGGTTCCGAGCTACTTTGTTTTCAATATCCCTGAGTGGAGCTTCCAGACTCCATAACGTTTCGATTAGTGCTCGAACGCGATCCGAATCCCCTGTCGAAGTTATTTTCGAGCGATACAATTCGTCGATCACGCTTTCAACGAGGAACAAAGCGAGCGCAATGAACAGGTCCTTCGAATCAAATTTGAGAATCTTGACAATCTTTTACGAAACTTCACGATCCCTTATTCGGAAGATTTGGAATTCGTCAAATTTTTCTGCACCATATGTACAATTTAGAACGTAAGACGATTTTTTAAAAGGAAATTTAATTTAAAATTTCTCGGGACACGTGTACAATTGATTATCGTCACCACTTGCGACGACGTTCTTAAACATTCACGGTGGTATTATCTGTCCACCTAGAAGATCGTGTCGATTAATTTTTGTCCGCGACAGTATACTCGTCCGATACGATTCGCTATTCCTTCCACGACCGACCTTCCTTTCTCCCTAGAATACCTAATCGCGCGCGCCCCGATGAATATTCAAAATTGATTTCCTTGAAAACGAAGCCACTTGTACAAAAATTTTATTCCACATTTTATGCCGTGCTTTTGCGCAAAGGATCGTCCTACGCCGGAACAGACCCGTAGAAAATTTACACGCGGCAATTGTCCACGTTTGAAAATATCTAAAGCCAACTTTGGAAACTGACTGTCGTATATAAAGCTGTTCTTGACATTGTTCGATACTCGGGCCAATATTACCCACGATATAACCGATCCTTGATAATACCGGTTCAATATTCCGATACTGTCTCTGGCGATTGGTTCGCGATCAGAAACGGAGGCGTCTCGGTGGCAAATCGACTCATAATTCTCGGAGCGGCGACGTTTCGTGGAAGAAAATCGACAAGACTCGTATAATCCACGCCCCCGCGATTTACCGGTTACGAAATTCTGTCCCGAATTTACACAGGATTTTTCCTCCGCGTCGACCATAAATCGCGGGTCGTATCAGCCGCGCCAAAGAGAGCCAGATTATTCCGCGTTGTTTATCATTCTTACGAGTTCGTCCATACACGGCGCTGAATCCGCCGCGTCCCACGGATTAATAAATATTCCAGACCGATAAAACACCGTCTCGTGATGATTTATAAGTTACGCAACCCGTTCAAGCAATACCGGCAGCCTAACTCGCCCGCTTTGTTGCGCCCGACGACACCGACGCGGTAGTCGCGTCGCGGCGCGATTTCATACGTGTTCAGCGAGCTGAAATGTCGTTTGCGTCCCGTGTAGCCACCGAGCAACGCCGAGCAAAGACATCGCGGCGTGCACGCTTCACTCGCCCGTGAACTTCCACGACCTTTTACAACGCGTTGGAGAACAGGGCTCGCGAAATCGACTCAACGCACCGTAAGAAAAATTCTCGACGCTGGAGTTCGAAAGATTCCGGAAGACATTTTTCCAGAAGGGAAGATCGAACCATCCTCGCTCGAAGACAATGTGGAAATTTCGAAACTTTGCGCTCCGTACGAAAGAAATTTTTCGAGTTCCAAAGAATCGCGAAACAATTTTTCCTGTGGGGAAGATTGAATCGTTCACGGTCGAAGACAATCTGGAAATTTCGAAACTTTGCGCGTCGTACGAACGAAATTTTCGACGGTGGAGATCGAAAGATTCTCGAAGAAATTTTTCCAGTGGAGAAGATTGAATTCGCGATCGAAGACCATGCGAACATTTCGAAACCTTCAAAATTTGCAAAGGCGTCACGTGCGCACTTGATTTTCCACCTTTTCCAGAACCTTGGAGAGCGTTCGTGGAATCGACTTAAGGCACTGTGCGCGAAAGAAATTTTCAACGATTACCAAAGACAATATGGAAATTTTGTTTACGAACCGTACGAAACAAATTTTTGACGAATGATTTTGGAACGATCCCAAGTAAATTTTACTACCGTGGAAAATGAAACGATCTACCTTCGAAGATATTGTCTAAACTTTGAAAGTTTCAAAATGTGCAACTGCTTTCACGATCACGGTTTACGACGAATCGTGGAAAGTTTAGATCGCGTGGTTTGCATGTCTGACAACTCGTGAGTCGGCGGGCGTTGAATCGAAGAAGGGGTTGGTTTCTGAGGACTGGTGGAGAACGTTGCATTGTTTGCAAAAGGATGAATAAGCGAGTGTTAAGGACACATGGTTGGTTCCGTGCCAAGGATTGTAACTACCACGCCGCGAACTTGGCTCTTAGCGGTGTATAGCGATACGAATAACCAAGTTATTCTTCCGTGATGATGCATGGTAACAGGGTTAACCCACTTCTACGGTGATTTAGAGCGGTGTGTTAATTTATTTACGAGCTCGTCCGAAATCCATTTTCTGGCGGGACGTCTATCCGCGATATCGAAACAGGGTACGTCCTCGAATGGAATAGAAAGTAACCTTAGAATAAAATATAGAAAGTAACCTTAACCTTGGAAAGTAACGGTAAAAGTTCGACAACCCTTAGAAAAAAATTATATACTTTACACTGTATCTATCTAATACATATATTTTCGCGAATGAAACAAAATATCTAAACTTTCTCCGATACAAAGTTCGCGAACGAAACGAAATACTTCGCCGTAGAATTGAATCCGGCAACGAGTAACGTTTAGAAAGGATCCGGATCACGAAGTTGAGGATCTGTGAATAAAACTTCCCAACAAGACAATAATCTTCTTTCCCCAGGTATCGTTGCTCTCGGGGGCGAAATTCACCCCTGAAATGCTCACCACGTATTAGAGGATTCCGTGTAGATACATTACTATCCGTATCTCTGGCGTTAGAAACACTCGGTGAATAATTCACGACTTGGAATCCTTTTCCGACAACTCGACCAAACGGTTCGTTACGTGCAACGGTATCGAATCGAATTCCATACCGATGATAATTTCTTTCGAGACGAAAAAAAAAAAAAAAAAAAAAAAAAAATAGAAACAGTCACGTCCCCGCTGAGAAGAATTGGAATCACCGCATTACGTATTCCGAATTCGCGAGACGGGGATCGACTATCTCGAAACCGTCTATAAATTGCCCTAATTAAAATTTCTACTCGGTGATCTCGATCACCGATCCGCCGCAAAGAGTAAAAACGGAGCGCAGCGGTCGAAGCAAATCCCGCGATAAAAGTACACGTACGATCGCAGCTACATAGGGTCTTTAATCAAAACGTACATTAATTGATTCGCTAAACGTCCGAAGACGGATGCAAGGCGGTTTCTCCGCGGCAGAAACGCACTGGCGCCATTCCTCTTCGCGGGGCGATCTTGTCGCTGACAAAATAGCTGCGGCGGATAACAATCTCCAAAGTAATAGCTCGCGGTCTGATTTACGCGTCCCGTGAAACTTATTGCTGACGTACGTGAGTTACAACGCGCCACGGGTTACACGGCTGTCGAACCAGTAGCGACTCGGCTTTAAGTGGCGCAGGGTTGTGCAAATTTTATTGCGATCCGGCCCCTCGATTAAAGATCCTCAACATTGCTACGAATTAGAGCGCGGTCGCGCGCCTCGCTCGTAATATCGCATGGGAGATCTGTTCGATCTGTGCGTGTGTGGGCGGCAACCGTCTCGATATCGAGATTAGAGGGAAGGATTCCACAACCGCTCCGGATAGTTCGATTGCTTTGAATTCCAGTTCAGTGAACCGCCCGACCGCATTCTCGTACCTCTTCGGTAGGTAAATATAAATCCTGAATTTCGAACTCTATCGAGTTGTGGGTGAAGCTTCCTGGATAAGAATAATATTGGAGAATTAAAAGGAAAGAACGGTCGTTGGAACGAATGGGTGGAACGGTGTTCGTATGGATTGCGTCTCGATTTTATTTCCCAGAGGGTAAAGAGAGTTATCGATAATAGTATTATTTTTAAACGCGCGTAAAAGGTACATACATATATCACTGCGTAGAGAGTATTTCGCGCAGGCTGTCTCGAAAGCTTCGAATTATTATAGTTTAATTATTGTGCAAGTCGATACTCGAAGGAGTTATGGAGTGTGGTAATAAAAAGTAGGCACGATCGTTGCTCGTCACGAAGCAAGAATAATAAAATAATTGCATAGTCTTTACAGGCAAGTGCTACCGGTCTGCGTTCGTTGTATTCGTCGATTATTACGATTTATTTTGATAGTAACTCCTTTATCATCACAGTGAATCGTCCGAAAAAATTCGTACAATTCTTTCGTAAATACACCACGCGGCGCAAAAAGTTTCTACTTAACGAGTTTCGAACTTTTCTTGGAAAAATAATCCCAAATATCGTGAAGAAAAATCCCTTCGAGGTACACGACTCCGTGGGGTCTGGAAATAGATAAACTTTGTGCATTTTTCCCCGAGATAATTACCAAACGAAGCTTCAGATTTTCTCCAGGAAAATAAACAAACAATTCTCCAAACGTATTCTCCAATTTTCCCAAAGTGAAAACATTACGGGAGATATTCACAATTCTCCTCGAACCCTCTTCTGCGATAATTACCAAACGAATAACATCCTCGCGTTCGAGATTTTCTCCAAGAGCGTAATAAACAAGACACTCGACCGCATTCTCCGATTTTCCCAAAGTAAAATCATTAGAGGAAATATTCCCAATTCTTCTGGAAAGCTCAACTGGAACATCGATAAACGTCGACAACCTCAACCGGCAACAAATGGGCCCATCGGTGTCCAAGGGTTCGCGTATGCAACGAACTGGTTGAGAATGATACAAAAAAAAAAATAAAAATAAAAGAGGGGCAATCAGGATTGCGAGAAACGGGATTGGAATCGGTATGTTTCGTTGGTACGAACGTTCAAAATGGCTATCGGCTACAAAGTTAACGAAGGCGTAACAAGCACGGGTATAAACGTTATCTCGCATAATGAATCCAGCGGGCCGCGTCTAAACACGTTCGCGCGTGGTGTTGCGTAGGGAAGATGGCCGATACCATAGACGCGCGATTCTTTTACCAAAGGCGTAACTCACGTTGGGTAGATCCGTCCTCGAAAGTTTTCGCTGTCGTTGGTCGACGTGGCGCTCATCGATCCGCGTCGTAGGTTCGATTACTTCGTCTTCGTTAGTCTAGATTTCATCCGGCGCGAGTACGATACCGCGAACCGATAATTTCGTCCGGGTTGGAGAATTTGCATCGTTAATATGCTCGTCCGTGGACAGTGTCAACGGTGATAACTGTACGGGCAAAAGAACGAGACGCGTAACTCGAGCCTAATTATACGTGCTCGGAGGCACGAATTAGAATACGGGATTACTCAATCGGGACGGTTAAAACGCCAACGCGCCAAGCGAAAGAGCGTAGGTACACGGGGATGCGTTCCGCCTCCGCGAGATCCCCGGCGAATTACGCGTTTAAACGGCTTAATTATCCAGTTTATTGCACCTACGGTTATACACGCTTAACCCGACTGTTTCGCCGAGGTATTTCCGCGAGATAACGACTTCTCGATTTTTCCACGAGCGTGTCCGCGTATTTAGCGACGCGTTATTAACTTCTCCCCGACCCCGCTTCTGTTCCCGGTTCGGGGCGCGGTGGCCGTGGATACGAGAGCTATCCAGATGGACAGACTGGAAAAACGTGCTAATGGCGAACAGTGAATCACCGGGTGCAGCCTCGCGCACCTGTTTAACCAGTAGTTCCGCTCTAATAACGATAGTTTTCGTTCTGCTAACGATAAAAATCGTATCGCTCCGGGGACACGGTGTACGCGTACGGATTTTCCTCGCGGCTGCTTCTGGGTGTTCGGTGTACTACTTTGTAAACCGCGTTGCGAGTTGTTCCTCTGTGATATAAATTCACTTTAGTAATAGCGGTGGTCGTATTTAAATGCGTCAGAGTAACGCCACTGGTCGAATTTAAATTCTTCGTAGTAATCCCAGTGGTCGAATTGAAACGCTACATAGTAACTCTGGTGGTTGGATTAAAATGCTCTATAGTAACCCCAATGGTCGTATTTAAATGCGTTACAGTTATCAGAGTGGTCGGATTCAAATGGTCCATAGTAACTCTAGTGGTCGAATTTAAGTGCTCTATAATAACTCTAGTGGTTAGATTCAAAAGGGTCCACAGTAACTCTAGTGGTCAGATTCAAATGGCCCATGGTAACTTTAGTGGTCGAATTTAAATGCTCCACAGTAACCCTAGTGGTCGAATTTAAGTGCTCTATAGTAACTCTAGTGGTTAGATTCAAATGGTCCACAGTAACTCTAGTGGTCAGATTCAAATGGCCCATGGTAACTTTAGTGGTCGTATTTAAGTGCCCTGTAGGGACTCAAAAGTATGTACAGACTTGTATAGAAGCATGAAGGGTATTTTGCTCGTTTTATATAGACCACTGTAACCTTGCAAGTTGTGGTCATCGTACGATGCTAAGGCCTCGCAGGGGGCGTGACAAGGTCAATTAAAATGATTCCAAGGGGTTAATGACCCGAGACGGATTCGATTAAATGAGTAGGTAGATAAATATAATATGTCAATAGTGGGTTGTATTTAATATCTAACGAGATAAATCTACCAATATAAACTATATTTATTCGCAAGTTGTTATCTACAACCCAGTAATATCAGGATGCAATTTGTTTGGCACTAAGATCGATCAATTTTTCTCATCTTACGAGGAGAGTTCAAGTCGATTCTAATTGGCGGATACGTAGGAAAATATAGGAAAATATTGATTACCTAGTCGGTCCAACGAGACTAGTCAAGAAATATAAACAAAACGATCGATATTGCGGTTGCAATTATTAACTGCCAAACGATAGTTGATTACCCATATTCAAGAACGAATTTGTAGCAACTCTTTACCTTCGTATGGAAGGTTCACGTGCATTTGTTTACATCCACTGACACGTCTCGTTGGACCCGCTATAATCGTAACAGGATTAGGTATTCGAAGAGTGCAGAAAGCGAGGAAAGGAGGTCGCGAGAAAGGAGGAAAGGGGAGCTCGAGAAAAAGAACCAGAATTTACGATCGGCTGGCTTTGGTATGTCTCTAGGTTAGCGTGGAACTTGACCGTTTCGAGAGATTTCTAAATGACAGCAAATGCTACTCCATTAAGGGTTTGCGACGCGACTGGTACGAATTGGACGTCTTTCGTAAAAAAAAAGAGAAATACATATCTATTCTAGTTAGGCTCATACCCAGTTATATGTCATACCCAGTGTAGGAGTTTCTTCACTCCTTACACACGAGATTCGGCTTATCTTTCCTACCAAGTTGATCGTACCTCTACAATGCTGTTCGAACGCGAACAATGATTCGTTAAGTAGATTTTGCGGAAGAAATCGCGTAGATTAATCTCGAAATATTGAAACGATCGTCGTCCACGATCCAGAAACCTGAAACCACATTGTGTGTTACGCGCGATGGTATATTTATGTTCGAGGGAATTTAACGGGTGTGTCTAGGACCGTGTAGATGACATTCACCCTCTCGGAAGAATGTGTCCGTCCCTCCTCCCCGTTTAGTACTCTTTGGTTCTCTAACTGCAGCCAGGGTTTTCCGCGCGATACAGAGGGGTATGAATGATGTTACTCCGGTGGAGTTCTGCCCGAGGGTGGGTAAGATGGATCGCCGTTTCCGCGGCAAACTTCTCGAGGAACCAGTTAGCCGGTGGTGGATTCAAGGGGATTTATCCGGTGACTCGACGCGGTGTATCGTTAACGAAGCGACCGTGAAATACCATCTGATGGAAGACTGCGGGCACGATGACGCGTACAATTGCCGGTAGCTTCGAGATTAATCTTAAAAAGAAGAAAAAAAAACGGAAAGAAAGGGAAACGAAGCAACCGGCCGATTGAAACGTCAACCCGCGGACAGCTGGGCGCGTTCTCGCTGTGAATTTTACTCCATATTCGACGAGTGAACTTCTCTGCCCGTAATAATCGATTTTTCACCACGTGTCCGCGTATTTAGCGACGCGTTATTAACTCCCCCCGTTGTCCCCGAGATGGTGGGGCGAGGATCGAGATGGACAGACGGGAAAAACGTGTTAATGGCGAACCGTGAATCACCGGGTGCAGCTTTACGCACCTGTGTAACCAGTAGTTCTGCTCTAATAACGCGGTCAGGCTCGATCGAAGAAAAGTCCGAGACGTCGCCTCTCAATGCGTATCAGGGGATTTTTCTGCATCTGGTACGGGACGACAAATAAGCCGGTCGTTCCGTAGGTGGTCACCTGCTCCGATGATTTACGGGGCCTGCAGTGACACCGTCAACCCGTTTTCCTTGCCCAGGCGTTATCGTTGAACAGTGCGCCTCGTAGCGATGGGACTGATACGATTAGGTATCGACGATACGCGAGCAACTCGATACAGAGGTCCTCGGAGCGGGAAGAGTTATCGACTCGGGTACTCGGGGTATCGATGTTATCCGTATCGAGCGATACCGGATAGATATCGATACTACCGCGCGTGTATCGAGAATAAGGGAAATGGAAACTCGAGGATTATTTCGAGAGGTATCCAATGGGTGTTGATACTAATTTGTAGTGTCAAATGGGTATCGATAGTTTCTTGGAGTATTAAATAGGTACTCGGTGAACTATCGGGTATCGATATCTCCTCAAAATATTCGCTAGGTATCGATACTTCCGCAAAGTATCAAATAGCTATCAATACCTCCGTAAAACATCAAACAGGCATAGATACTTTCTTGAAGTATTTCATAGATATCAATATTTCTGTGAATCGTCACACAGGTACAAATACTTCCTTGAAGTACCAAATGTTCATGGATACTTTCTCGAAGTATCAAGCAGTTGATATGTCCGCGAATTCTTAAACAAGTATCGACACTTCGTCGAAGCACGAAACGGTTATCGGTGCTTCGGTGAAGTATCATCGAACGTGGAACGATGCTTCGGCAGAAGTGGCAACCGTGAAAGTAAAAATATCGTAACGTATATCGATTCTGTTCGGTGGAAACGCGTTCCACGGTTGTACGATGCCAGATTATAATTTACCCTGGTATCGATGCCATTGATTCGGTATCATTCCCATCGCTAGTGTCTCGTACACCGACTCGACGCAATATCGCCGCCTCAAGGACACCGTGTACCGGAGGAGAGCGTCGTGTGGGATTGTCAGGGTGGAAGATCGTACGAACGCCGCGTTGAATTAAGCGCCGAGAGCTTGATACCGATTTATGCGCATCCGCGGCTCGTTCTTCCATTGTTGCTGGGAATTTACAGCGTGTATTGGGGTTGCTGGCGAAAGCAGAAACCCGTGTACGAGATCGTTGGGCCGGCGGACGGATTTCTTTTTTCTTTTCGCGACCGAGACTCGTGTTTCGAGGATCACGATCGAACGAAGGGTTATTCCGTATCGTTTTCCTCGATTCCTCGAAAACGAGACCCGTGAATCGTACGTACCTCGAATGGAAATTACCCGACGAGTTTTACCTTCTTTCACGGTACACGACGTGACAATTTTAACGTAACAATTAATCTTCGAATGCGAACGGATCGAAACTTTGACTCGTGGAAAATTAGACACCCGAGCATTGGAACTCGAATCTCGGTTAATTCACGAGCAACGAAACGATCGAAGCAATATAATTTTCTCGTTTATTTATTTTTATTCCGAAGAGCGTGACCTGAAACTCGAGACTGTTGCAAAGAATTACGTGTCTCAGGCAGAATTGAAAAACTTGCACGCTGAACTTTGTATTTATCATTCATTAATCTTCCTAAGGAGATCCTGACTGGAGGTGCTTGACATTTCCGAGATTAACTAGTGTTCGTGTGTAAATATAATTTACGGTAGGGATAAGACTACTTTCTAAGAAAGAATTCTCAAGTATAATCACTTCGTGCTGAGAAGAGTATTTATTAAAGCCACTGGCAGAGTTAACGGAGACACGAATAGAGCTCTGTGTACAAAGTCTGTTAGAAAGTTCAGAGTAAAGCGTTCTGGGGTCAGAGTTAAAGATTTTGCGAGGTTGAGATTCCTTTCGTTGTACCAATGAAAGGAAGATAGCCCACTGGAACCACTGGCAATCATCTGACTATCGAAAAGTAAGACGTCGTAAACTAAAATTAAAGACCTTTCCACTGTCACACTCGAAAGAAAATAGTTTATCATAGTGTCCAAGATCAAAGAATTCGAATCAAAATCTCCTATACAAGTCTACAAAAATGTGCAAAGACGCTCCTTCCGACATGACAGTCAGAAAATAGTCATCAAAGCAGCCGTACTCTAACAAAGAGTACTCTACCGAGATCTTCCGACCGTTAAACAGTTTACAAGAGTCCAAGTATCGTTACGTGTCAATATACTTCGCCGAGTCGGTCGTTAAGTACATTTATTGCTCTCGATCGAACTACTCCTACTCGATTTACTCAGTCCGAAAGTATCCCCCTGCTGTCTGTTCGCACGGTAGCTACGTCCTCCGCCCCCGAAGCTCTAATAGGAACACCGATTCAACAAGTTCGAAACAAATTTATCGAGCACCAAACCGGAGCGATACCGAATCAATTCGCAGCGCGAACAGAGAGCAGGGAACAGTCCCATAAAGTAGCGCGATACAATGCGCTATCGTTTCGCGTGGATCCGCACCTGGAGCAGGCCGAAGTCGTGGGCATCGGTTGCACTCTGGTACCCGATCAAAGACGAGCCCGTGGTACTCGTTTGTACGTCCACATGTTGATACACCGTGCCGCGATCCGCGTATCTCCACGCTATGGGGAAACAATAACGCAGATCCGTACATGGTGTATACAGATCGTGAGCGCCGCTCGGCCCGAACATCGGGACACTCGATGCCCGATACGCGTATTCGTTGAATGCCAATTCCATTTGTATTCCAGCCACGTTCCGGCGTCCTTCCATTCGAGGGCCAGGTTGCGCTGATTGTTTCTGAAGCGCTCGCTTGTGTAATACGCGAGCGCCAACGAATCGCGTACGTGCGCCTTCGCGAGTCCCCCTTGAAATGTACGACACGGTGCCACGGGGTGTGTGCGTGACATTTTACAATCTCGATCGTTTCTCCTCGAACCTTTCGTGGGAACTTTGGAAAAATTAACGGGGATGAACCAAAGGTCGACGAAGCGGAGAGGAGACGAGAGGTGACACCACGGTATGGAAAGTTCAGTCTTCGAAAGGTCCTCCGCAGAAGTCGTGACTGATGGCGCGAGTCGTTAAATCGTTTCTTAAATCGTTTCTTTGCCCCTTTTCGCGACAAAGATTCGAGGAGATTTGTTTGAAATTTTTTGGAGTCTTCGGAGGAGAATTTGCAGCAGAGTTGGTAGAATGTTGAGAGAAATTATCATTCGAGCCTCGAATTATGGTGAATGTAGCTTCGTGTAAATAACGAAGGAATTTTTTATGGAAGTTTTATTGGTATTCAAGGAAGTTTGTTTCCTACTTCCCAGAAGCGCCCTTCTCGAGGTACGACACTTTGGAAAGCTGTTACTGCTTTATAGCCTATTTTCCTTTGTTTTATTATGATCTTCGTTGTCTTCCGTTAGTGTCCCCGGCATTATTTTTCTACTATTCTACTTTACAGCTCCATTGTTACGGGTACGTTTCTCCGGCCTGGAGGGTAAAAGGTGTGGCGTCGAAAAACAGAAGAAAATATTCCGACAGTTATGGTATTGTATGTAGGTATACTGTTCCCTTTTCACCGATTCGTTTCGAGACATATCACGCGTCTGTTTTACTTATCTTTTGATCCTTGAAACGCTATACCTCTATCCTCGGGCTACATTCGAAGCCAATTTTTTTAATCAAAGATAAGGAAAACTCCTTAAACTTGTACCGTAAAATAGTTCTTTGCCATTTGTTCTCCGCAAACTATCTCTCGTGAAACGACCACCATTAACGAGGTGGTATCGTTCGAGACAAATATACCTCGGTAATGGAACAATACTTCGAAGTTAAATTTTATTACACACCAAACTACGCTTAATTAACGGTAACACGGTCTCCGAATTATAGTTTCGAGGACCGTAGATAGTCCGCTAGTGGAACAATACTTCAAAGCTAAATATCGTCACCCACCAAAGTACCTCGGTAATAGAAGAATTTCTCAAAATTAAATTTTCCAAGACACCTAAGATCGAACTGCGACCAATTAACGTTAAGGTGGACCCCGAAACGATGGACTCGGGGAACCCAAGATAGTTTCTCGCGCTTCGATCGTCGCTTCTATTTACAATAATTTCGATTCTCCCGCACCTCGAACCAGTTACTACGCGAAAAGACTCTTCTTCCATCACTTTGCTCGCAATTTACTCGCCTCCTCGCGAAAGAACCGAAGACGATGGACGGCTAATCGGATTAGTAGCCACTCGCGGAAGAAACTCGCTGGACGTCCCAGGGGATGAACTACAAATTGCACGTTTCACGTAGTTGTAAATCAGTCGGGAATAAGACTTCACGCGTTAGAGGCGGCGAGTGCGCGTTCTCTCTCGCGGACGACACGGCGCGTAAAGTAAACTCCCCTCGGAGATATCGGGGAGAGCTATCGTTGGACGCGCGAAAATTGATAGTTGCGAGCGTTATCGCGGAACAAATCTCTGGAATCGCGATCGAGGGCTATCGGCGGACTCGTAAATCGCGCGCGTTTTCCGCGCGGGCGTTCCCGGACGCCTCGGTGCCTGCACACGACGCGGATATTTGCCTCTAAAGAAGCGTACCGACGGAACCCGTCGGCGTGCATTAGAAAACGCCGGCGCATTTCGCGCGCGATTCACCGAATTGCACGTATCCGTTTACGAGACGCCCGGAGCACCCTGGCGCAGATTCTATCTCGCGGAACCTCGAGGATAAAGCGACGCGTTTCGCTCGGAACCGATCGAACGTCAACTCCGTCGAGCGTGGAAAACGACTGAGTTATCGGGGACGCAGCACCTGGAGCGTGCCGGTAATCTTCCGTGTCGAAACTGTTCCCGCGTAAAGTAACGCGGGAATGTGGACAGACAGATTCCAACGGTAGGAGAGATTCGCTCTTGGTAACATAGGGAGAGAGATTTTTCTTTCAACGCGTTTTACGTTCGACGACGCTTCGGGAACCAGAACCTGTGTTCTTTCGGTATCGTCGAAGTAGGCGATAAGGTTTTACGGTAAGGTGGAAATCTCGAGTTCGAGCGATTCGGCTCTGTATTTCTCTCTTCTGGATAGGACATTTTCCAGGAACTTTCGAAGGTAGAATTCTAGAGGAGATCTACCGAAAAGAATTATAAACGAATCGATAATATTCTAGCTCTTCGAGACGTTCGTTGCAGTTCAATCGTCGAAATAGACGATCGCTAGTTTATTTTCTCCCTTCGTTTGATTTTTATATTATTCTTCCACGTTTCGTACTCGTTTAGGAGTACCATCACCGGTTGGGTATTCCATGGAACGAGGGGGATTCGTAATAAAGTAATAAGATACTCGGTTCAAGTGGCCGTTACTTCTATTTTCTCATTATTCCTCGCATTCTTCCGATTCTTCGTCCAGACATTCCATCGACAATTTTCAAATAACATATTTCGTTTGATCGTTGGCTATATTTATTTTTATCGATTAGTCGTTGAATTTGAATGGTTCTTTAATTACCTTCGCCGAAAGAATGTCATTAACGAATAACATATATTGTTTAATTAGTCGCTGTGCGTATTTCCGCATTATTTCTTGAATTTCTATGGCTCGTTAGTCAGGTATTACATACATCGAGGGACGATATAGGTGAGTGGCAACGCGCACCTGTCTGCGGAAGTCGCCGACTCGAGAGGACCCTCTCTATTGTCAGAGGTCCCAACTCGTGTCCACGCTTGCGTGGCTCGCAGCGGGATACAGAGAGAAATGGGGTACCATTGTCGGTGGCGTCGATCATCTTTCTCTTCAATCGGGCTCACTAATACGAAACGGGACTAACCTCACGGTTGTCCGTACGGTTCGCGCCGCGTCTTTACCATTCTGTTTCCTTCTTTGATGGAGTAATTACTTGGCAGAACTGAACGAGAAGATCCCAGGAACTTTGATTATCACTGTCTCTTTAACTTGGAGATCTCGATTGTACAAGTATCGCGCATAGAGGGGAATACACGGGACCAAAGTCTCGTCTTGGAGTCTTTGTTCGTAGTTTCGAGCGCCAGTTCCCCCATTGGTTTGCAACCCCATTGATCAGAGATCGGAAAGTGTGAAAGTATCTACCATAGAGTATTTACCTCTATCGGAAGGATTGACTGGGAACAACTAATCCTCTAGTAGTACTAGAGTTCTAACGATGAGACCCTCGTCGAATGTGAGATCGCCCATTAATATATAACCCCATTGATCAGAGATCGGGAAGCGTGGAATACCTCTATCGCCTGGTATTCGTCTCTATCGTGTTAGAAATCTTTTTCAACCCTTAACGATGCACGAAACTTTGAAGGTTCGGGTGAAATTCAATAACACGCTCACAAGTTTGATATATTTCCAAAAATTCGTCGGTAGCACCGCGAACGGGCTTCCTTTCTTCCCTATTTCACTTTCATTCCCCGTCACATGATTCTAAATTACGAGGCACAGGAAGAGGTATTAAACTACCCCGCTTTGTTCGATTATTCCTTACCGTGGAATATAAGACGTTATTAGAGTAGGGTCTGCGAATAGATTGGACTCAGAAAGTAAGATAGAGTAGCTATAACTTTGGAAATATAGTTATTCCCTTGTACTTTCGCAGCGTGATAAAATATTCCAATTTCCGACCGCGATCATTATTACAAAAAAAAAAAAAGAAAAAAAAACCTACTTTCACGATTCACCGACCTGCATCGATCCTATATTTCGTCGATCCTCCTCCAACGGAAGAAACAAATTCTTCCCCGCGAAACACCACGATTTATTCAAATTTCCCGTCTTCGTTCCCGACTCTGTTCCTTCCTCCCCTTTGTCCCATTGTTCCAACGTAGAAATCGCAATCGTCCTTAATTTCTCACGAAAGAAGTTCGCCAACGTAGCTCCGGAACGCCGTGTGTTACGTTCTCGCTCCTAATCGTCGCTTACGAAGAGTAATTGTTATTAATAGCTTCGCGCGATCGTCGAACGTTCGAAATCAACGATAAAATTCAAGAAACCTTGGGCCCCGTTCGTCCCTCCCTCGAAGAATCGCGAACAGATAAAAAAACTCGGGAATGGTGAGAGGGCTGTTTCGTTCGGTGAGCTCGTTCGAATATAGTTTTCCGTAAGAAAATATTAGCGGCCGGCGTTGGTCGGTCTCGGGATGTTATTTACGACGGTGGAACGTCCCTCTGTAGTATTCAGTAACGGGCCACGTTTATTTCCACGTCTCGCGTCTCGTATTTCTTACTTTATTCAGATTTCATATTTTTCGTCCACGGGGGTAGATAAAAGCGGAATTACGAGTGCCTCGGTTCTCGTCTAAATTATTACGTAAATTACGATCGCGCGCCGTATTACCCGTGAAATATTTTTACCGCTTGGAAAAAGTTACGGCGGTGCTAGACGCACGCTACCACGCTTGGAATTCTTCGATAATCATCGAAAGGGAGTCCCGGAGTTTCTCTCCGTTCTGAATCTCGATACGAAACGGTTCCGTTGAATGCCGAACGAAAGCGAAAGGTCCCTGGAACGCGCAGCGAGCTTTTATCGCTTAGCGTCGCGGGACCATTTTTCCCATTCTTCGCCGCGCAAACGATATTCGCGCGGACATTCTTCTCCACGGTCTCACGATATTGTAATAGTCCCCCGTCCGATCAATTTCTGCGTTGAACGTTTAAAAGGGAAACGAGGACCGTGCCGCGGGAGTACTTTTTCATTCGGCTCCCTGCGCGCTGCATTCGAATCGTTCGCAATTAACGCGATCAACGAGCGCGTGCTGCGGTCTCGCGCGATTATCGTCACTACGTTATCTGTTACTCGCGCGTGGCAACAGAACGCGCACAGGTGGCGGACCACCGCCGTCCGAATTAACGAGATCGTCGTTGAAGTATTTAAATCGCGTACGCTCGATGCTTCGCGCCCGAAAAGGGATTCCAATACGATCGGTTTCGCGCCTGTAATCTGCTGGTGGAGTTACGAGCGCGAGTTGTAACTACAAGTTACAGATAACCAAGTTCTGCACGGGAACAACCTACGTGCGCTCTCGTGGTTCGAAAGCAATTCTGACAGCAATTTGCGAACGATTCGATAGAAAATATATTTGTAGAAACATCACTATCCGATAGTAATTTACAATTGTTTGAAAATACGATTTTGACAATGTCCGATATTTTAATGTCGGAGAATAGTTCGAGTACTCGATAAGCGAGGGTCACGAGTAGAGTTACGATTAACAAAGTTTCTGTACCAGAGGAATATAAATGTGATCGAACGATCCGGAAACGATCTTGGGAGGCCTTGGAAAGTTTTCGAAGAATTAAAACGAATATTCAGCAGGACGATGGTAACCCAGATTTGTGATATTCCATCGCGGGTACAATTATAGATTAATCGTGCGATTTCTTCACGTAAGTTTGAAAAACGTAATTTAATAAAATGCTCCGTTGGCTGTTCGATACAAATTTTTACCATCGTTGGGAAATTACCAGTAGAGAGAAGAATTTATCGAAAAATCGATCCGCCGCGAGGATTCAAGGTACGAAAAAATCCGGGAATAATTAAGCCCGGAGGGAGCGCGCGCGAAATATTAATTAAGTCGGGGAAAAAATTTGTCACGTGTGGCGCGATCGAATTAATTCAGCCTCCGGATATAACTGGTGGTCGGTCTGGTTGGTGCGAGGTGCAATCGGGGAGGTCCGTGAGATTCGCGCGGTATTCCGTAGATCTCTATCTATCCGGCGTGTAAAAGTTTTTCCAGCAGGTGGACAAGCCACGCCGCGGTATTAGTTACAATAGCGCGCGGCGTGGCCGTGCAATAAATTTTCATTGCGATGCCAAGTTGGCTCGCGCGGATGACGACGATCCTTCACGACTGTCGGAACGACGACGTCGCCGGAACGAGACGCGTCTAGTTTACATCGATTTCTTGCGCGGTTTTCTTTCGTTTGTTTTTTTTCTCTCTCCTTCCTTTCGGCATCACCCGTCGTATCGCTCGCGAACAACGTCGCGCGAATCGCGCTCCTCATCGCGCAGAGTGCTCCATCCGTGACCTGGAAACGTCTCATCCAGCCTTAATCTTTCCGATAATGAAGAAATACTACGCGGACGGACGCTACTTTCCGCGCGCGATCGTTCCTTCATCCCTTTTGAAATTTACGACCCCGCTCGAAGAGCGCGGATCTTCTCACGACGTTTTAGAGTTAATGCGTTTTAAAATCGATGCGTTTTAGTATCAAACGCGGGTTAGAGTCAACGCGTTTTAGAGTCAACGTGTTCTAAAGTCAACGCCTTTTAGAGTCAATGCTCTTTATAGTCGATGCGCTTTAAAGTCAACGCGTTTTAAAGTCAACGTGTTCTAAAGTCAACGCCTTTTAGAGTCAACGTGTTCTAGAGTAAACGTCTTTTAGAGTCAATGATCTTTAGAGTCGATGCGCTTTAGAATCAACGCGTTTTAAATTCAACGTGCTTTAGAATAAACGCATTTTAGAGTCAAAGCGTTTTAGAGTCAACGCCTTTTCGAGTCAATGTGTTTTAGGATCAACGCGTTTTAAATTCAACGTGCTTCAGAATAAACGCATTTTAGAGCCAAAGCGTTTTAGAGTCAACGCCTTTTAGAGTCAACATGTTTTAGAATCAACGCGTTTTAGAGTCAGGGCGCTCATATTCGCACGTGTCGTCTAACGAAACGTGCACATATTTGTGCGTTCCATTTGACTCCGTGGCAACGGAGTAGGCATACACATACATGACACAATGAGTACGATTGCAAAAACGCAGATGACAATGTCAGTTCGGTGGAATTCGACGAGAAAGTATCTTACATGCGCTCGCATTTTATAGAAACTGATCGATAAATATCGCGCACATGTAACTTTTCGATCGAGTTATGGAAGAACAATTTCGTTATTGAATCATTTTGAAATGTATGTAAAAATTGGGCGAAGAGTAAAAATATCTTACAGGCGGCAACAAGTTTACTTACCTGGTGTGTTCTCCGACTCGGGTATCCGAATTAACATTGTTACCTGCTCGGGTATCGTGGACAAAAAAATAGAGGATCGAGAGGAAGTGTATCCAGAACGGTTAATGAACATATTAATACTTTGCAAGCGGATATTGATGGTCAAGTGCAAAGATGTGACGTCTAATTTTAATAAATCAATCAATCCGTAAGAGTCAATAACACTGTTAATATATCACAAAGTCCAGTGACAGCGATGACGCGTCGTACAGTCCTGACAAATTAATCAATCCGTAAGAATCGATGACGGTATTAATATTCCTCGAGTGTGTATCGACAGTTGAGCGCAAAAACGTGTCGTAAATATTTAACAAATTAATCGATCCGTATGAGTCAATAACGACATTAATATTTCACAGAGTCCGGTGATAGTGAACCGCAAAAACCTATTCTATCGTCCTACGATGAATCAATGTATCTGTAACAGTCGATGACGATAGGAATAGTCGGCGGCGTCGATCCAGTCTATCCGAAGTGCGTGATCGTCTCTTATTATTCGAATGCACCGATACATCCGTAACGGCTCTTTAACGTGTATTGGTACGCTTCGTAGACGGAAAACGGAATTTTTTATCAGCTACGATCCACTTAAAAACTCATCTCCCGAGTTTAGAAGTATATAGGAGTACGACGCGTTGTAATGTGGATACGATTAAGTGAACTATACCTGGGAATGAAACGTTTTCGAAGATTGCCGCAGTTAGACGAATTGGAGGGTATTACGTGCTATTTGCCGCGCGACGGTATCCCCGCGGGACGATAATTAAAGGTTCTTTGAGATTCATGCCCGTTGCGGTGCTTCGAGACGATCACTCGCCGGCTACGATAATGATTACACTTTGACATAGAGAGGAATTTCTTCTGGTCGGTGTCTATACGTACCAGCGACGTTGAACCGCAAATTTGTGCGACTGGTAAAAACGCGATCCGTCATCGTGGTCGGAATCATTTGTACAGGAAGTGTACATAATAATGGCGTCGAATCGCAAACGTAACGTAACGTGTGCGCGCGCGCCCATCCATCCTATTTCACAGAGAACATGCACACCGTTTCGGAGATAGCGATTCTTTTTTTTCTTCTTTCGCGGCAATAAACGTAACTCTGATTATTCACGATGTATCTGTATTTTTTGTCCCATTACCAGGCAAATTACACGCAACGTCCGCCTGAAATCGAAGCAACGAGGAAGCGAAATAAAACTACGCAAAGATTAATTAACCGGCGAACCAAAAACCTGAACATCTCGCGAACCGGTTAGTTTCCGGACACGCGTTACAATATTTTTATTACGACGTATTAGTTCTTTCGATCGTCGACATTTATGTCTCTCGGTTTCCCAGCAGCGTCCAAGAACTCGGAAACTTAGACGAGATCGAAAATTATTTATATTTGGGAATAAAAACGAGGGCTTGAACGAATTGTCGACTACTCGTATCTGTTCGGAGAACTACCTATCGAGATCGATAGCGAGAGAGCGAGCGAAAAATGTTGTTAAATCGAACCACTTGTGAGCTTCTCTAACCGTTTTAATGGAACGTTGTCCTTTGTGACTCTCGCTGAGTGTGTTGCTTGTAGAGCTAATTCAACGGAGACCACCGCCAATTGAAATCTAAAGGGAGAAAATAACTAAAAGGTATTGTTAAATTGAACGACTTGTCAGCCGCTCTAACTGTTCTCGAAAAGTGTACTCTTCCTTTGCTCTCTCTTTCTCTCTCCCACCCGAATGTCTCCCGCTTATTATCAATCCAATTTAGAGCGCCAGCAATTGAAACTAAGGAAATAACTAAAAATTCTCGGTTTAATTGGACCACTTGTCAACTACTCCACCAGTTGTTCTGGAAAAATCTAGTCTCCCACTTGTTATTAATCCAATTTAGAGCACCATCAATTGAAAGTAAAATAATAACTAAAAATCCTCGTTTAATTGGACCGCTTGTCAGCCGGTCTTCCAGCTGTTCTGTAAAAATACGGTCTCCCACTTAGTAGTAATGCAATTTAGAGTGCCACCAATTGAAATTGAGAGTAAGAATACGGGTAAAAAAATATTGTTTAATTGGACCACCTGTCGACTGTTCTCCTTCTCTCCGATAAAAACAAAAATGAAGAAAAGGGAAAAAAAGAAAACGCAGCCTTTTTTCATTCTGTCCCAGTGTCTTCCACTTATTGCTAATCCAATTTATTCGCGTTCGCGATGGAAGGACAACCACTATAAAGTCCAGAAACCGGCGAACACCGTGACTCGTTCTCTGGCAACTTCTATTTACCGTTTAATTTTCATCGCTCGGAGCCGAACGCTCGCCGCTGGAGCCTGTGGTTTCATCCTCGCATGATCATTGACACTTACTTGGTTTCCTCGCGTCACGCTGGACACCTACCGCAGATAATGACAGTCATCCACGGCGCGATGTCGCACACTCCGGTTCGTTCCGTGCATACTCGGCAGCGCGGTGTAATCGTTAGAACGGTACTAAGATTCTTTTTCCAAGCGTGGCGGCGATCTTCGTCGAGTGATATTAATGTTCGATTTCATCAGCGACCAACGCGACCTTTTAAGTAGCGTTATCGCGCAAACAGAACGCACGAATAGGTAACGCAGCTATTCACGTGTCAGAGATTATTAGGCGTAGATCCCTCTCGAAACATCTTTTCTACATTCAACGAGAGGAGAGCCAATTGCATCTCCATTAGGTAGAAATTTAAACGACCAACGTAATTGTAAAAAAGGTCGGTCACCTACTTTCGAAACAATTCTTCCCAACGTACAATTTGGAGTCGTGTACAATTAATATAAAGGTGAAAGATAAATCATCGAGATACACAGAGAAATGTACGTTATTGATATCCGGTTCGACTGGTCGAACTTTTTGGGGGCTTTTCTATTTTCATCTTTCTCTACGATAATTTCTTTCCTCCGGATAAACTCGACGGTTTTAAATTAAATCCGAGTGACAGATAAATCGTCGAGATAGCCGAGAAATATCGTCGAACGAAATTATTGGTATCCGTTTCAACTAGTCTTCGATGCTAAATTGACGGAAGACGAAAGAAATCCTCTTTTTAGCGATCTAGACAAGCAATTCCCGTGCAGAGGCCGTTTCTGGAACGATCGGACGATCGCTGTTAATTACTGGCGCATTATCCGTCCAATTCGCGATCGTAATTATCCTCTACCGTGACATTGGCTTCGACCGGGAGCGGAGACGATACCGTCTGACAGAGGAACCGGCGGAAATCGAGAAATGCAGCGTCTAATGCAACGGAGTGGAGAGGTTCATCGAACACGGCGAAGGCCGTAGACGGTTGCCAACAGATTCTCGAACGAAAAAGCGAGCAGGGACCGTTACGAAACCGCACGCCATCCGAATGATAACTTATTTGCCCCTGCGGCCTCGGTCGAGGCTGTGATTTACATTCTGCCAATCGTAATACGGTCGCAAGGTTGTAATTAGCACCGACTAGGCTGTATTTGCGATACGGTCAATTAGGCTTCCGTTCGGATCACGGCGACTTTTGAACCGAATTTGACGATCGGCTGCCCGTAGTCTATAATTTATGATCGTGTTCGTCCACGAACAATCGCGAGCAAAAACGCGCAGCTGTGTTGGTCAGCGCGCAGCAAACGCACAGTCACCGGATATTATAAAGTACGATCGAATAGGCCGCCGGTTTTCTTACGAAACCGTCGAAAGTACGACGAATAATATTCTTTCGAGGGTACGGAGACTCCAGGCTCGGATACGTCCGCGATATTTTACGAAACGGTGCATTCGTCGACGGAAAATAATTTTTTTTACAAAGTATCATCGAATTGGCGCCATTTTCTCGCGAAAATATCGTACGCGAGTTGAATAATGTAATTCGAAGGGTAGAAATTTAAAAGAATAAATACAAATTATAAAATAATAAGCGAAACGAAGTCTGTAATGGATTCGAATTTAGAAATTGATGATCTTTCGTTGAAATCCGTTTGTTAATAAGGTTAGTTCTTCCATTCGCTCAACTTCGTATACGCTTCTGGAAGAGGAAAAGGAACTGTTAGTTAATTCTTTTTATTCGTCGAGAAGATTTTTCGTTTCCTCCGGCTATTGGCTTCCGTTCCCAGTAAATTGGCGTAGAAAATAATCCTTGAGAAAATCCGTAACAGGGAATAACCGATAAAAAATTTGCCCCTCCCACAAATACAAAACGTCCACTCTCTCCAGGTGGCGCATGGTTCCTAACCTACAAACTGAAATCCAAACAGCTCGATACAGTCAACGCAAGCTTCGATCCGTTTTGTAGAACTCTTTCCTCGATGAACCACACTCGGAGGCAATTGACAGTTATCGCGATAACTCTTTCGCTCGCTTGTACGCGTTCCACGCTCGCGGTGCGCTCTCGCGGGGACCGTTGCAACCGCTGCCAAGGTTGATTCGTCGTTTTTCGCGCAAAATATAGAAAACACGTCGGTTTGTTCGTTCGTGGACGATGTTTTCTATCCACGGTGAAGTTCACCGGGCAAAAAAGAACGTCGGACGGCGGCGTAACACCGGCGGACAGGGGCGGATAAGGCGGAGGAGATTAGACGTAGCGGTATATTTTAAATTGGCGATCCGCGACGATCCCCGCTGCGCCATTATTGGGTAATAAAATTCAGGAAAGTCGTTAATTGTCCGGGTAGAAGTCAATTAAGCTTGGGGCCGTTAATTATGATAATAACTCTCGTGTTAGCGATATCTTGATTGTATCGTTAGTAGGCGAACACCATGGAACCACCGTGAAAGTCATCGTGTCAACCGGCCCGTGGAGATCCGCGCGGAGGTTTCTTGTCCGCGTTGCGCGGTTGTGGTATTCTCGGCCGCGAAAGAAAAACGAGCCATCGAACGTAGAGGCCCGGCCGTGAGCTTCTCGCGTGCACTCAATCAACGCCTACGGTTTGTTCTCGCTATTTCACCGGGATTCATGACGAAAAGGGCTACAGAGAGGCGCGTATTGTCGCGCGTAATCGCTTTCGGTCATCTTTCGTTGCGCGTGGCTGGCTCCCAGGGACACGTTGCGTAGGTACCTACAACTGGTAGGTACAACGTGATGCATGGGTTTGTTGCCCCGGTACACGGCGTTGATCACTTTTTACGGCCATCTATAATTACCATCGTGATTCGTACGGACACGCTTGTACGCACGTCGCGCGCTGGAACACGATATGACGTACGTTACGATATCGAGGTTAGGTTTAGAAGCATCACCACCGCCGCACCCTGCCTTTTTTCCACGCGTATCCACCACGTATAACCATACACTCGCGGCAAACCTACGTTCCCTCGCGCGCGATAAAGACGTTCGGCGAATAAATAGAACGAAACTGTGTATTCGAGGGAACATCGCCAGGAACTACGCCGTCTTGGCATTTTTATCGGCTTCGATTTCTTCAACACTCGAGGCAACGTACGTGGATATATACCCGGTGTGTAAATGTGTTTATAAATGTAACAGATAACGCCGTACGGGTAGTGAGAAGTACAGAACGGTTATTTGAGCGAAGGGAGGTAGAATCACGTGAAATGTACTTGAGATAGATTTTGTCAGTTTACCGATTTTTGAAACCATATTAAATATTTCTAAAGAATATAACGCTACGGAAGAGAACGTTTCTTCGGCGAGGAACAATTTTTACGAATGATTTTTGAAAATTTTTCAAAATGTTTAATTCTCCCGTATCGGTAAATATTGTCCGGGATGTTTGCATCCGTTTCGTGGCGCAACGCGCGAAACGGTCTCTATTTTTGAAACGAAATTAAATTCACACACCGCGCGAACGGGCGCTCTCTTTAAAATAATTATAACACCTCGACGAGATGTTTAAAATACGAAAGGAACGAGTTCGGGCCGGATGAAACAAATTAAAACATAATTCCCTTCGAAGAGAATTTACGAGCCGCGGGGAATTAATTAAGAAATTTAATATTTTCCCGCTATGAATCACGCGCGTCGACAGACCAGTATTTACTTTAAGAGAAAATTATGCACGGAAACGTGTTCCATTAATGTTATACGAAACCACCTCGATGGGAATCGAAATGGAAGATTCAACGGATCGGAGTGTCCGTTCTGGTCGATCGTTTTCATTTTCTGTTACATATTGATACGTAAACGTGAGAAATACAAATCTCTGAACGTTATCGGTTTGCAAAACTCTGAAGTATAACGGTCAAATGTAACCGTGTTCGAGACGGAGAGGAGGATGTTGGAATTTTATGTCCACCGTTACGTGTCACCGTTAGACGATTATACTATTTCTCCCTGTTGATTTTCCAAGTTAACAGTATCACTCGGTTGCTCTTGCGAAGCGACACATCCTTTTCCTGTGTTACGTTTAACATCGTTAGAACATTACGAAATGGGAGAGAAACCATCGGTCTTTCCTGTGTGAGCTTAACGGGTTCACTTTCTCGACCGATCAACGTTGGGCCTAGTACTTATCGCCTTGGAATTTCTGCTGCTTCACTGTTTTTAATTGATCCTTGGTTTTTACGTTACTGGCCGTACGTCGGGATTAATGCCTCCGCGAGAAAATGAACAGTTGCTCGAAGAAAATTAATTCCACGTTCACACAAGGGGATCGATAAAAATCGTCGATTCCATCGATTTCGTTTTCTTCCTGTTTCGCGGGAACTTTTCAACCAGCAGAATTATTAATAGAGGTCTCTCGACGAGCACCACCGGTGAAAAAATATTCCATCAACATTACGGTATTTGCATGAAATTCTTCGCATCTTTTAAATACACTCCTGGTTGAATTCCAGGAACTACTTTTTCCTTCGAACCGGGGAAGGTTCGAATTAAAGTTCACGGACCACCGGTACCGGTTCGAATTACATTCCCTAATCCCCGACCATTTCCCCCTTCCAATAGCTAAGGCGTTTCGTAACCTCCGCGTTCTTCTCTGATTGAAAATTTTACAAAAATTGTGGAAGCGTAGAACTCTCCAAATTGTTGGAATTCACTTCGTGTAGAATTTCAAAAGAATTGCTTTTCTCTTGAAACGAGGAGATTTGCATTAAAACTTCCTGTACCGCTTCGAATTAAATCCTCTAATCCTCAACGGGTTCCCTCTAATAGCTTCCTATTTAATACTCGCCTTCCACGAACTAATAAGAAAAACTTCATTTCTCGATAGGAATATACAATTTCCTCTATTTTTCAAAAATTGTAATACTCTTATTGAAATCTCCTTATACTTGGACTTCACTTTCAATATCGAGAAAACAATCTTCCCCTTCGAAGGAAAAATTACAACGAAAATTCATCTACCCCCGGCAATCGTTCCGAATTAAATCCCCTAATCCTCGACATTTTCTCGAAAAGCTTCCTATTCGATACTCCGGGTCCCTCTCGACGCGGAAGAAAAAAACACCTAATTTCCACGTCGATAAAAATACGTCGATCTCTATTTTATAAAAATTGCAACGCTCTCATCGAATCCTATTTTTAGAATTCGCTTTCGATATCGAGGAAAAAATTGTTCCTCGGTTACATTTACGAATTAAATTCCTTAATCGTCCACATTCCCCTCCCTCCCTGACCGTCGGTATTCGATGCTCCGCGTCCCCTTCGATGGAATAAAAAAAGAAGAAGAAAAAAAAAAAGTTAATTTCATCGTCGAAACGTAGGATCGTCGAGCGCGTGGCATTCCACGTTGCCTCGTAAGTCGTTCGAGTACTGCCGTGGCATCGATCGGACTCCAGAAGTTTCTTAATTAATCTCCCCTGGCTATCTACGTCAACATCTTTGCTCAACGTCCTATATCGAGGCGTCCATCTACCCACGGGCCTCGAAACGATCGATGCACGACCACGCTCGTGGAACAACGAGGACGCGGCCGGAACGTTGGAAAAATGAACGGGTAGAGCCGCGGGAGTTGTCCACTCGTTCCGGAAGTCGTTACTATCGGTGTTCTTGCGAGTAGGTCGATGGATTGCCGGCTGCGTTCCCTATCACGTGGCTACCATGGACCGCCACGACAAATGAACAGTTACCATCGTCCGCGATCCTGGATAAGAAGTCACGGTGCCTCGTGACTTCCGAGCGCGCCGCGCCGCCGCGTATCCAGCATCAACGAGGATTTTGCTCGGCCCGGTGACGTTTAACGGCACATAAGCACCTGTTTCTCCCATTCGTGGAGGCGCGAATCGTTGCACCGCGCGACTTACTGACCCGTACGATGCGCCTCGTTCAGCTACCCGACCGAAGGATGCGAACGTAGACGGTTAGGTATTGCGCGGGCTGTTCAATACAGAGAACCTAGGCTTAGGTTCACGGTGGTGGTACCGATGGAGAAACTGGCAAAGGTCGATTTTTCGGTAAGAGAAACATAACGAGAATAATACTACGAGTCGAGTTATCGGACGATAGAAAACTTAAATATTGGGTAGACTTTATTACGGATTACTTTGGTTCAAGTTTTAATTAACGGACGTACGCGAAAGAAATAAGAATTCGAATATCCGTAAAACTGTTCTCGAACGATTAATATGTACGTAGTATTAGGAAATGTCTACTTATACAGGGCGGTGAGAAAAAAATGGTACTCGAGACATTAGGAGCACACGGTGCTCGCAAAAATGACTAAAAAATGAGACGCGAACGAGTGCAATTTTCCGGGCCGGTGAATCCAAGTTACGAGAAACGTGATGTAACATTATTAAGTAACAACCCGGTGTAACGTAATTCCCCGAGGGGTAATTGTGTATGCTTTATGAAAACGGACAAAGTGACTTGTAAAGTTTTCACGCGCAACGCTTCACGATGCGATGTTTCGTAACAGCGTATTTAAGACAGAAGGTACGTTCTCGTTCTAGCGAAACAGAGCAGAAATTGCTTACGGGGTGCAACTGCCAACCCATCGCACGTAACATAACGTTTTCTATGCATACCTCGAAACCGCAAGATATCCTTTTCCATCCGCGGGATCGCGTTAGAAAGTACCATAACCTCTCGGCGGTGAAGTAACGTAAATGTCTTGGTGTGAAAAATGATGAGTATGCGGGTGAACGGGGGATCGAAAATTTCACGATACATCAGAGTCGACGATTCGACCTTAATCGCGGACACTGCAAAACACGAGGTGCAAAGTCATCGATTATAAGTAAGTAATACACAATTCTTAGTTCTCCCGAACTGGAGATGCAATTCGACGAATCATTTCGATTTCTTACACGGTAAACAAAATTAGCAGTACCTGCAACGATAATTGCAATTTGCGGCAAGGGTTGCGAAAGGACGTGTAGTTTTTTCGTATTCTTTTTTTTAGAGAGAACGTTTCGCGAACAAATTTTCGAAACGGAGATCATCTTCGTGTACAGTTCCAAGATTTGATAAGGTATCGATTTAAACGAAGAGGTACTTTGTTACAGTGAAAAGGAGGAACTTTTTCCAGAATTTATTCCAGAACTATTTTGTGAATTTACTAAGGTGCATTGTAGACAGATCAGTGAAATTTCGTGAATGAATGTGGAAAGTTAACAGAGTTATCGCGCGAAGCGCTGTAGAAAATGTGTTTCCAGAAGAATGCATTCAAAGTTTGCATCGATACCTTTTACCCGGACATTTCTACATTATCTTCAAAGGTTCGCTACAAATTTTACTTGGCTATTCCATTATTAAAATTTCAACCACAATGTCCTCAAGTTTCCGATTTTTCTCGCAAAACTCCAACATTCTTCGTGGACTTTGTACAATTTCATGTAATATTCTGCATCGATCCGTGAATTCTCTCGTTCGTTTACACTGTCCGATATCGTCTACATTTCTTTCCAAAAGATTCCTATTTCGTAACCGGCAAAACGATCGACTGTAAACGTACAAGTTTCCAGGTAAAACGTTAAAGAAGCAACCGAGAGGAAGGAATCAATTTTTTCGAAGCGATAAAAGATACGTACCCTCAGCGGGGGAAAAAAACAGTGTTCGAGGACTCGGATTTCAGGCTATAAAACAGTGGAGTAATCCGAGCCACTGTGTACCCAATGACGTCCAACTTCGAGCCGCGGACAGTAAAATTAACACACAATCACGAAGCTCGCGCTGCAGACGCGTTCACCGTCTAATGAAACATCGGGGGGACTTGTTGCGAAGGTATCGCCATTACCGAGTCGTTTCCCCGTTTCAAAGCGGGGCAACGCGATTGATACAGCCATTGATACAGCTGCTACGTCTCTGTCTCTCTCTCTCTCGTGGACTTTGCGTAATTAGTAGCCGCCGGTAATGCCTGGACACGCAAGAAAAACGCGTAATTTAATATGTCGATCGACCGACTCGGGGAACCGTCGAGCTCGCGAGCTTCAGACCTGCGTCTAATTGGTTATTAATCCTCTACGCCGCCACGAACTGCCTTACTTTCCGATTGATTTACATTGTCGGCCGCTAACGAGTCTAAAACGAACGTCGACGGAACACCTGGCTGTTTCCATTCTGCTGGACAAACACTCGCGATTTAAATATGGGTACTCGGATCGGGATCGGCCATTGAAGGCCATCATCGTGAATGGCTCGCGTAGACCCTTTTTGCCCGAGCTTCGAGACCGTTGAAACTATCCTACAATCTTGGAAAGCTTCTTTGAAATTTTCTTCGCGGTTTTCAACCGAGAACATAAAGTACGTGCTTCTCGATACGGTAAATAAACCACGAGGAATTGTGAGTCTTGCACGTGCTATTTTTCATTAATCGTTCAAATTGGATATCTTCGAGTCATGACTGTAACAATCGAAAATTATAAATTTGTCGATACAATAAATATAGGACAGGTAACTATCAGTCTCGAACGATGTATTTTTCACGAATAACTAGAAAATTATTTCGACGTATCGGTCTGAACGTGGCGAGAAGATTCCACTCTTCTCCGATTCAACTTACCAGCCCTCACAGTCTCCGTTTCCCTGGTTAATTTACATTAGCCGACCTCGAGCCGAGGTAATGAGCGCTACGAAACGCAAATACTGTTCTCTTTAAACAATGAGTGGTTTCATAGAAGAAAAAGGTGCGGCAGGAAATGTTTCGCCTCCGACAAAAACCCATTTCATTTCGAACACGTTTACGAGTCGGTCGTGTTTGCGACGCAGTGCGACACACTCGAAGAAACAACTCTTGCGGTTAATGGTAGGTGTACATTGGATTTGCTCCGTGGACGCAAATGTGGCGAAAGAGAATTATAGAGGTACACGGAGTGTGTTTCGTTTTTGGCGCGTTTCGAATAATAAATTTGGCAGCGGAGAGGAAATTTGTTTTTTTTTTTCTAATTGTTTTCTGCACAGTCAACGATTCTCGAACGTTCAACGGCACTAGCGGAGATATCGATGCGCGAGTAACTCGTGTTCTTATTTTCATATTTTCTCTTGAGAAATTTATCTCGTTGCGAAAGATCAGGACCTTGAATCGTTTATTTAAAAAGAGAAGGGAAATCGACGTGTTTGTTAATTTTTGAAAAACACCCCGTAACGCTTTAATATTGGTTTCCTGCATATGTATACGGTAGCTGATTTCTTCCATAAGAAACTAAGCTCGTACAATTTCCACGGATAATGTAACACACCGGAGTTTTATTTCTATGGTTATTTAGAGGAAAGAACATTATTTAGAACATCCTCCGGTAACATTCAAGTACTTCGACAATGTATCGACGAAGATTGTTAACATACCCAGAGGAAACCTGGAATCTTCGAACGCATAAGAGGATTTATACACCTATGATCAGACGCCTATGATTATACATTATGATGAAACCCCTGCAGGCTCGAGATGGAAGATGGTCACTTTATGCAATTGTTCAAAAGGTGTGTGAGTACGAGACGGTTCAAACACAAAAACGGCTGTAACGCGAGAGGAAGTCCAAAGATGGCATATATTTATGGATTTTTGTTTTATTACTCTTCAGTACCTACTAAATTTATCGCCGAAGTAGATGCTATCGGTAATGAATCACCCTATATGATATTACACGGATAAATGAAATCATGGGTTAGATGCCAACAACTAATGTTGGAGACTTTGTGAAAGAGATTGAGATAAGACTCGAGAGTAAAGTGTACGTATCTAATATTTAAATCTATGTATCTAAACATCTAAGAAAACTATCGAACGAGGATGGTAATACCCTCGTCTCAGATATGTAAAAACCTGTCAAGTAAGAATGGTAATACACTGATCCCAAACATCTAAAAAACCCATCAAGGATTGCGATATTCTAATTATAAATATCCAAGAAAGTGATCCAGTAAAAGTGACTTTATTCTAAACCTAACTACCTAAAAAACATCCCTGTGAAGCGTCATTTTCGTAAACCCAATGACCGAATGCCCCCCGATAGGTACGCAAAAGTTGTTAAATTCGTGTTTTCGTGGGATCCCGCGTTCTCCTCGTTCCAGCGAAGAATAATTCCCGGTTTCGGGCAAGAGGACGCGTGTCCAGCTCGAATACATCGCGTGCACGCGAGCCCGAGCGAGCACGCAACGCGATGAAAAACCGTCACCGAACCGCGCGGTTTCCGAATAAAGTGTAAACTCGAATTAACGACTGCCGAGGGATACGGCTCGCGGCAAGAAACGAAACGCGGGGACACTTTACGAGCCGCGTTTTAACGTCGTGTTTGAACGCCACCGCTAAATACATTTGTTTCTCTATTCAATCTCCCTTCCCCTCCCCACCTACCTAACACGGGGATCCAGAACACATTAACGCGGTACCGCGCGCGGAAAAAGCAAGATCTGCTTACCTACAGCGAGAGAGTGGGGATTGGGGGTCCCTCTCGGCGTCCTAATGAAAGAGAACCAGTCCCCACTGGTCCCGGTTGGTCCCAACTCCCCCTACCTGCGCGCACGGTGTGCGCGCGAGCGAGCGAGCGAGCGAGCAAGCGTGTTTTTCGTGGTTCTTTTGCGGCGTCCCGAGTCCATCAATTCCACCTATATTCACCATTGTATGGAAACGCATGGCCGCGGTCGACCTATTTAAAGCCAGCGCGACAGTGGCGCTCGTGAGAAAACTCGACGGGACGTCGCGGATTGAGCAAAACATCGCATTTAATTTTCTAGGAAAGATTGCTGCCGCGCCGTATACAACCGGGGGCCCCCGCGGCCTAATATTTTATTGCCGTCCCGCAAACGTGTTCTTTCACGCGCGAGCCAGCGCGCCGGTTTCGAGAACCGGAACGACGTTATCGCGTGGAATCGCTCGACGACACGCTCCGGTCTTCTTGCCGCTCTTCTTCCCGTGGTCGTCCTCGAGGAGGACGAGCTGGACGAGGCGGTGGAGGCGGACGAGGAAAGGATTCTTTCTGGTATCGTTCGCGGACAGGGACACGGTGGGGCAAGGACACTTTAATCATCCTCTCCTACCTTCTGGGTCAGACACGCCGTGGGTACGAGGGCGTAATGGGGAGAGGTCCCCGGTACGGTCGTTACGACGGTAATCGAGGCGGGTGGACGCTGAGAAATGTAATATCCGGCCGGGATTACGGTTCCACGCGGCCAGAAAATCGTCACGGGGCTCGCGTGCTACTCGCTAACAGCGGATACCTATTTTGCATTTTGATCTTTCTGTTAATTTATTCGACCGAGACGCATCGACACGCATTCGAACGCATCGGAATATCCGGCCGCTGGAATCTTGCTACGCCGTCAGTCCGGGAGCGCTGACGGCTTGCGTGCTCGGTGTCCGCAGAGGCTGCCGCTGGAGAAGACGGTCGTTTATATTGACCCTCCTCCAGTTCGGGGAAATAAAATTCTAGTTTTTTTTTCTTTTTTTCTTCGACAATTTCCGTTTTCCAGTGAATCGGTGTAACGGTTGGAAATACGGCCGACGTAGAGTATTCGAGAATTGTCGAGAAACGAGAGGTCGAGTATCGGAACCGGGGATTGATATTTTTTGGAGAATTTCGCGCTACGGATTGTGGTCAATAATTGTAGAAAAGAGCAATGTTGTCTCGGAAATTTGCTACTACCGACTACTGCCAACGATTCTGTGAAAGGGAATTCAATAATGCGTCGGTTACGTACCAGTGTCTGGAGCAGCTACAAAGATGGTTATAACTCCTTCCCAAATGTAGAAGAAAATGAACATTTTTTTTTAGCTGTTTCACGTTTTCCAGAGTCCATCAATTATCGATATCGCTGTACAATGCAAAGAGAAAGAAGGTTTAGAATTGCAGAGTGGATGCACCGAATGGGTCGAGCATCAATACGAAGGTTAGGGAGAATTGAGATTGTTTGATAATTCGATGGTACGGGTTATTGCCAATATCCGTAGAAAAAGGCAAGGTTCAACAATGTATTTTTTGCGTGCCGGAGCCTGGCGTGGACGAAGACCGTCATTTATTGCCCACTATCCGTGTTGGGTAAAAAAATAAAATCCTTTTTTAACAATTACCCTCAGAGTCCATCAATTACTGGTTCTAACGTTGCACCGGGTGAGAAGAAAAGAAAGGATTCTGGAATTGCAACGGTATCAAAGGAGTCGAGTGTCGAAATTGGCGAGGACCGAGACATTTTAATGATCGTGTTCTACGCGGGGTTGTCAATAACCCTAGAAAAGGGCAATCTACAACAATGTATCGGATGTGACGAGACTGACAGGTTGCGTGCCGTTGTCTGGCGTGGCCGTAGCGACGAAGGCGGTCGTTTATTGACCCCCCTGGAGCTGGCCAAGAAAATAACCCCTTTTTTTAACAATTTCGCGTTTCTCAGAGTCCAGAAATTGCTAGTTGCGATGCTGCACCGGGTGATGAGAAAAAAACGTATTCGAGACCCGAAGAGCCGGGGGTATCAAAGGTGCCGAGTGCCAAAATTGAAGGGGGACCGAAATTTCTCGATAATTAGGCGTTACACACTGTTGCCAACATAGAGAAGTTGTCTCTTACCATTAAAATATATTGGTTACACCGGGGAAAAAATGAGAAATATTTACGATCGTAATTTTTAGCGAGTTCTTTTGTCGCGATGTAATATAATACTAATACAATCGGGAGAGTAACAAATGTGTCTTATTTTCGCTAAGAAACAATTGCATACGAACTGTAATAAAATAAAATTGTCAATGTCGATAAATACATATAATGTCTAGGAACACCGTGACGCGTGTTATTCGAGGGGTCGCAGAGGCGGGTGGCGAGGTAAATTGTACTTAATTCCTATTGGCTACGGTCTGCACCATTTCCATTGTCGGTGTTTGCAATATACCGTTGAAGTAACTCTAATTTATATTTTTAATCCACTTAAACAAGTTGACCAAGTGACAAATGACAATTGTCACGAGACCATATATACACACGTAAGTTAAAGTTACTCCTATCGTAAACGTCAACGGTGAAAATGTTTTACGCGGAAGATAGAATCGAGTTACCGAGATTTAAAAATCAAAAACGATAGTAGAAGCGCAACTAATCAAACATAGGCAATATAGATGGCTGTCCCTGCGAATTAAGCTTTACTTCGTTAATCCTCTAACCAAGCTTACGCTCCATCGACGTACACCCGAGTCCACGGTTAAGAACCACTGGTCCGATGGACGAATCAGCTGACACCGATGCTCGTCGAGTATGTTAATCACCGTTATAACGCTCCGCTACATGATCGACGTTTCCGACAATCAAAGTTCCCTTCGTAACAGAAAATGCGACAAAACATTCAGACCGGTGGCCATTTTTCCCATTCGTTCGTCGAAGCCAACGGAAAGAGAAGAAGAAAGAAACCGGCTGAAAAGAGAATAAAAAAAGAATAAAAAAGGGAAAAAGCTTCCCCGGTTTCAAGATAATTGCGTCCACCCGGTTGTTAATTTATTATATCCCGTATTAATCCGTGTAGACGTATCGGGTTTTCGTTTTCGTCCGTTCAACGTACGAAACGAGTTTCTCGGACGAGACCAGGATCCTCCGCTCCGCTTCAACGCAACGCGCGCGCGTACGAGCTAGAAATTCGTTTCTCGATGCCGTCGTCGCTTTGAAGCGCGGCGTCCCCCGGTTCTTCTCTAGCGGCACGGTAGCGTAAATGAAAAGGCAAGGTTATTGGTAACGCGGGAACCTAATTTCGGTTAATTGTATACCATTACCGGCCGATCCAAATTTGCGGCACGCCGAGTAACAGAAGAAGGGGGGCCTCGGCGACGCGCGTCGTAAAATGCCCCTCCTCCCTGCCCCGTTTTGTTGCTCGATTTTCACGGTAATTGAAAAATAAACGCGCGTAGATTAATCGTCGCGATATTTATCCTAGGCATAAATTGGATTGCCTGGGTAATAAATCGAGGTAGGAGGGAGTTACAATATAATATTTTCTCCCCCTTGTCGTGACGGTTCCGCGATAATAAATCGAGGGAGAGGGGTTCACGATATAATATATCCCTACTCTGTTGTGACGGTTCCTGGTAATAAATCGATGGAGGGGGGTTCACAATATAATATTTTCTCCCACCACTATTGTGACGGTTCCACGGTAGCAAATAGACGAAAAGGGGGCGTTACTAAATACTATTTTCTCCCCACTCCTTTCTTGTGATGTATCCGCGGTAATGAATCGTGGGAGGGGTGTTGGAATATAATATTTTCTGCACTTCTTCCCCTCCCTGTTCTCGTGTGATGGTTCCGTGTGGTAATAAATCGAGGGAGAGGGGGTTACAGTATATTTTCCTTCTCCCCCTTCTATCGGGATGGTTCCGCGGTAATAAATCAAAGGAGGAGGATTACAATACATTATTTTATCCCCCGTCCCCCGTCCCCCGCCCTTCTATCGTGATAGTTCCGCGTTCGGAGAAGCGTCGCGGCGGCGTTGCCTCGCACCCTATCGTTTTTCATTAATCTCCGCCGCGGCGGCCGCGACTAATAAACGCTCCGGGTTGTAAAATCGATTGCGCGGGACCGATCGGTTCCCCGGCGCGGAATCGATTCACGCGCGATAGGGAACGTCCGCGGCTACGCGGATGAACACGTTCCCTTCCCCACCACCTCTCCCCTAGCGGGCGACTCCGTACAAGAAAACGTAATTACAAGCGGTCCGTTCGCGGAAACGCGTCGGGGCGCCCGCGCGAGCCACCGGTCCTGGGAATCAATTTCGCATTTTTTCAAACGTTACGGCGCACCGCCCCTCTCCCCCTCTCTCTCTCTCTCTCTCTCTCTCTCTCTCTCTCTCTCTCACTCTCCCTCTTTCTTTTTCTCTCTGTCTCCCTCAGTCCCCTCCTCCGCTACGCTTTCCGCTCGAGGGCCGCGGAGACGACTTGATAATCCGTCCGAGATAAGATCGGTCGGTACGCGGCGGCGATCGCGAAGCTAAATCGCCGAGGCCCCGAAGGTGAACGTTTCCCACGACCCTGCGAATGCGTGGATCCCCGCGCCCGGATTCTGCGATCGCGTACCTTCGGAATGTGCGTGGACGCGGGGCTATTCCGGTGCACCGTTCGGGAAAAATTCAATTTCCATCCTCTTTCGCGTTTCCTCGGCGTCCCGGGCCTTCGCGGACCGCAACGAGGCCGTAAACGTTGGATCGCGCGGGACCGAGCGCCTCGTGTACAGTACGCTAGCGGAAAAATTGCATTCGAAGTCACGGAAGGTCCTACTCGTTCGGGAGGATCGCCTCGGGTACGCACAGCGCGTATACGAAATTCCTTTAACGCTCGAGGTAACCCCCGAACGTTAACATGTTGCGCGATAACTCCAAATGCAATCTTCTCGCGCGCGTACTGTACATTCCACCTTTCGTTCGAACGTGATATCGCGCGGCTGCGTTCCACGTACTCTATCTCTCACTTGTACACAAAATTATTCTCGAATAAATATTTACCCAACAAAGCCAAGAAATAGTAACAACACTATCTCGACGCGCATTCCTAATATTTGTGTCTCCTAGCTCGTCGAACCCTCTTCGTACGAAGTCGAACAGAAAACGGTGAAGACAAATTTCGTTCCGTTTGTCTCGCGATTCGTTAAAAGCACCTCGTGACGGAGAGTTGGGAGGGGAGATCCGGAGGATCGAGGGGCAAGTAAAACCGTTCGCCAGCTACCGGCACGCTAGTTCTTCGTTTCGACTATGTAAATTCGCTCGGCGAGCGTCGAAGACGCGGTCGCATTTCGCAATTAGCGCGGAATGCGAGAAGCAAGACCCGCACGGGGGTGGGGCGAGGTCGGGGGAGTCCCAGACGTGGCGGGGAGGAACGCCTCGGAGGTTGTAAAACCGCGAGACGATGGACACGGACGGTTCGGGACGTACGCTTCGAGACGACGGCGCTTCGTCGCGACTCCTACGCGTTTACGATTCCCAATTTGGTCCGCGAGTGCTTCCTCGCTATCCCGTTAATCGTGCTCGCTATCGCTCGGCCATTACCAAGTATGTGCTCCCCGCGAACGGGTGTACGGAGAGGAGGGCAGAGTTAATTGCCGGTTGGACGTACAAGGCGTTTCAAAAGCCCGCCACGGTGGAACGCGGGACCGTTTCGGAGTAAATTGGGGTTGAACGTCTCTTTGGTGAACTTCCGAGAGTCGATGACTCGGGCACCGTACGATAACAGCACCTCCGGCGTCCCGTGTCCTAGATTAAACGCGGCGAGTGTTGCGCCACGGAGAACTCGTAGCTGGACGATCCTTTATCGCAACGCGCAGCTGCTGTTACGATAAATTAACCTCGTGAGAGCTACACTCGGGGCAGAAAGTATCGGTCGCCGAAGGTCACTCGCCACGACACCGTGAATTATGCGCGGCGACGTGCAGAAAAAAATCGCACCGCGTCTCGGCTCGAATTAACGACGCGAGACTGGTTCGACGCGCGGCTCGAGGGACGGTGCCTTTGCCCGATGAATAGATTACGAACAATCGAGCGGAATCGCCGCGGACGTACAGGTGTTTGAAGCAGAGTGTCTGTGTCGTGCAACCCGACCGCCCTTATCCACGCGCAAATTCTTATCTACCTAACCAAGCTTGCGAGCACCATCGGAACACTATCCACGCCCTACGAACTCTTATCTCCGTTTCCACGTCTTACACCTAAACCATCTCGAACTTTACGAGACTTACGAGTCGTTGCTCCCGCCAACGTTCCTTTCGAGCCGAATTAAATACGACGGTACGAGCAGAGATCTGCTCGAAATTTAATAACCGGTACCTCGAATCATCCGATTAGTGAACTTTATTATCGAGAGCTCGCGATTGATATTCTTGCGTTTATTACAACCGTATAAATATGGTTTGCTTTGTTTCTGAACTTGTAGTTTATTTTTTTACGTCCGTTACAATCGCTCGAACACATTGTGCATTTTTGTTCCGCTTTGCATCTGGAAGATAAATGTCTTCTAATGTTTGTTATCGGTGACATTTATGCGATATTGGCCCTTCGGTAGATGTTTATATGTGTATTCACTGTTAATGTTAACGTTTAACGTTAACCCGTTTCGAAAGTTGTCGACGCTCGCTTGAATCCTCCTGTACAATGGAACGTTAGATACCGTTCCCAGCAAGGCAGCGTAGTGTTTGCTTGCCACCAATTACTCGAATTGTGGATATAGATATCGAAGCACGGACGACAGTAATCAATGGGCAGAAATAATCAATTCATTAGACAGCTGTGTTAGCTGGGCGTTACGCGTATTAGTCATTTCTTAATTACACGTATCCCACAATCGTTTCAGGTTTATCTGGTTCGTTGGGTGAACGATCCTACGTGTTCGACTTTGCTTCTCAAATCGCAACGAGCACTTTTTCGTACGTTAATCTACCAGTGTAGGTGTCGTTCATAATCTTTGGAATTCGTCTTGACAACCTAGTGAGAAGATTGTTAAAAGACTGCAAGAATTGAGAAACGAATAAATCATTTCCAGAGAAATAAAGACACATTGACAACGTAACGAAACACTTGCGATAGAAACACTTTTCCTCGAGTAACAGTACTATTACTATCGGTACATTTTCATTAAACGTACAGTAATTCTACGCTTAATGTTTGAACTTAAGTTAGGGATTCTCTGTCTAGTATCTCCTCTCGTAGAGGTACAACGAAAAATACACAAAATTCTAATTGCATCGATGTTCACGTTTTAATTTAAAATTCTCCATCGATCTTTAAACGAGGCACCGTTACACATTTACGATTACGCATCTCCATGGATTCCCGTTGTAGTGTGAACTTTCGTTAAACCGATAGCTAAAAATCAGTAGCTCCGGTTTAAATTTAAATTCCGAACCATTACTTTCACCCTCCTCGTTTCGATTTGGTCTCGGAGTGCTCGTTTCTCGGAATTCCTCGGGAAGTCTCGTAAACGAGGATCTTCTAAACGGGGATTCCGTTCAAGATCGCGATTTCGCGCACCTTTCTCCTCGAGTTTCATAACTCAATTATTCGGTACGGTTATTTACGCGAGTGACGCGATTCGTTGAACGAAAACCGGTTTACATTTCCCCCAGATCGCCGCTATTGATAAATCAATCTCGGTGCAGCGGGGAACGCGCTTTGGCAGGACCCAGTTCGGGTTATACCTGGCAAGTTGGATGTTTCAATTTGTAATCGGAAACATCTACATTTATTACGCGACTACGGGGAGCGCATTACGTTCGTTGGAGCGCGAGCCGCGGATGGCGAGATATTAATCATCTCCGATTTAATTCGGGACCAATGTCGAACCAGTTCCGTGGGATCCTCGAAGGACGAACCGAGGAGAGATTAGTTCGCGCCAGGTTCGCGGAGCCGGTGCATCGTGGGCTCTTGTCGCGTATTAATCGAGGCCTCGACTCGCCGCGATTTCGGCCGTGCAAAAATAAACGGCTCGCCGGGACACGCGTATTCTAAGTGGAGGACGCGAGGAAGCGTGTAATTTATCAGGGTATTAATTCTGTTGGATTTCACGCTCGAACGTGCGACTTTATTGCCTGCTGGCCTGGATCATTATGCGCGCGGCTTTTCTCCCGCTTTTTCCCTTCTTTATTTCATTTTTTCCTTTCTTCCTTTTCGATCGAACCTTGCACGAGCACACGATCTCGGTTTCATAAATAAGGACGGTAATTAAGAGATTGCTTCCGAAACAAGGACGCTTCTGATTCCGTATCGAGGGTAATTAATTTTGTAACCTTTCGTTGGAAGGAGAATAGCCACACCGACTTGATAACGACACTCGATAACGATTCGATTTCTTGTAACCGGGTAATTAACCGACGACGAACGACGTTGAAGAATAATATTTTAATTTTTATAAAATACTCGGAGTAATAAGAATTGGAGCCGAGTATCCGATAGGTAGGGGAGTTTTAATTGGTTAATAATTCGGGGAAAATATTGACGAGGTTACGTATAAAGTATTTCTGATTATGGAACACTCTTCAACGCAACCATAGAAGCCTTTGCTCGAGGAATGCGAGCAAAGAGAAATAATAGACCACAGTGTGGAGACAATTTTAGAAGGAAGTAATTACGATCGAATAATAAAAGGCCACGAGCGACGATCGTGGAAAGAAAAGCAAAAGAGGTGGAAAATTTATAGTCGGTGCAATAAGTTCGAGCCGGAGAAGGGCTGTGAGAACCAAAACAAGTTCGGACGCGCAGATGTGAAGAGTGGAAGGATGAGTGGGAACTAATTGTATACCGAGTCCGTTTCTCGACCGAGAAGATTAAATTAATTAATAAATACGTTTAGCGGTATAATATAAAGATTTCAGTACTTACTCCGCCGTTTGACAAATCGTTTTTCTCACGCTGGTTAAAGGTTGCTCGTATCCTAGGCAACGCGTTTCAAACGCGACCCGGATTTATGTCGAACAAGAAACAATATCCTTCGAGCGGAATATTTTCGATAGCTACCGGCAAGGAGTCACCAACTCTGCTCGAACAGTTTCGTCGTAGCGTTCATCGATAGCACCGTATTTATGTATCTTTTGTTGACAAACTTCCTGCCGGTTGCAAAAGGGAGACGGAGGTCCCGACCGACAACTTTATCTCCTGCAGCGGACAGATTAGAGAAGTTTTGCAACTAGCAGTGTCCCCCCCAAGTATAGCTATCGCGACCAAAATTTGTTTCGAGAAGCTTGTTCCATCTTCTCAATAGCGATTTATGTTTCGTCCACGCAATGCGTTATCGGAATTTCAATGGAGATGGTATTGTCGATTAGTATTCAAGGAAAATCGAGGTACTGTAATCGGGTGGCGTGGTCAAAATTATACAGGGTTTTATCTCGACGAGGTGAAGTGATCTTATAAAATAATTGTTCGATACGACGAGAGACATAAATAATTTCCCCGACCTCTTCTTCGTATCGAATAACATTTGCAAGAACATTCTTTCGATATCATCGGTTGCTCGAGAGACGCTCCACGATACTCCAAGATACAAATTGACCCTACAAGGAACATTAATGTGGGAAGTTCTCTTAAGAAACGTACAAAATTTTAATTCACAAATTTTTTATTCGCAAACTTACAAACTTACAAATTTTCACGTTGACAAATATATAAAATTTACAAAAATTTTAGGGTGCCCGTAATTACTTCCAATCGATGACTCCAATGGTCGCAAGTCGATGCAACTTGCAACGTTCGTAAAAATGTTTCCAACGTTCCCAGAAGTCACGGCATCGCTAAATCACCGTCCGTCCATCCGACGAAAAACCGAAACGCCATAATTCCATCTATCAAAGTTCCCCCTGGGGTGTACGATTCCTAGGCATTGTTCGTAGTCAGGATCCGCGTTCGTTCGACGTGAATCGTGATCGGCCGTGTACGGAGCGGGGTTCTTGAAAAGCTCGGTGGACGCCGAGCGCCTGGAGGAGATATCGCGAGGCGGAGGAGCGGATTCTGCGGACGTCGGTGCATCCAGGCCGAAGGTTAACTCGCCTAACGTTCGAGGTACGACGGAATATAGATGTTCGGTACCGTTCGCCGCTTCATTTCCTTGAGTTATGGTCAATTACGGGTGCCTTATCTTGCCGGGCCGGGGCCACGACTACCGTCTCCTGTCCGCCGCGGACAGGGATAATCTACTGGCGTGTATCTTCCAGGAAAACATTCCGAACCAGTCGGTCCCTTTTCCACGTTCTCACGCGCCCGAACTTTTCGCTTCCCCTGTTTCACGAACTGAGATCACAAGGAGCCATTTTCCTCCGTGAACACTCGCCGCGTAAACGGGTACAGTTTAACCCCGGTGTAACGCCAAGAGCGCGGAACAGCGATTCTCGGAGAAATTGTATCGGGTCAGACAGGTTTTCAGTCCTATTCTACTTATCGTTGATGCCACGTTCTCCTCAAGGTCCTTCTTCTCTTGTAATGACGCATCGGGGAGTGGAAGGTTTCCTCTGTACGTTTATTCGACATTTGTGACTCTCATCGAAACAGTGCGTTCTCAAACTTCTTCGGTAGTCTCTACTTACACAAAATGGGAATTTTTTGAGATTCTTAGAATCTTGGATAAAATATGGAGTACAAAATTTAGAAAAAGTTTGTTAAAGAAGACGAACGGTACTAAGTGGACAGAGATATTACTAATCAATAGAAGGAATCGATCGACTTGCAACTTTCTTCGTTAATAATTGTCTTTCGTCTCCCCTCTACTTTGCAAGACGCTTCTGTAGAATGAAAACCATATGTTTGTACACGAGCGTGTTACTCAGGGGCCCTCCGTTTCGATGGTGGTATTCGTCGAGGAAAATTGATAATTCCGAGCAATGACGTACCGCCATCGCGACGAAAAATTGAGCACGGTACCGTACGGTTGTGCAAGTTTGCGACGTGTACGAGGTTCGATCTCGTTTGAGACGTGCGAGCTCGCGGGCCCCTGTCTCGCGCTTTCGTGTCTGGCGGTCGTTCGAACGTTGCGGTTCGTGTCGCCCGAGCATAATGAACGATCAAGTTCGCCGAGTTTTCCCCCGAGAAACTTTGTTTATTGGGAGTTCCATTACGGAAATGACGCGCGGCTGGCGGATCCGGCATGAAAAGGGCAGGGCCTCGCGTCGATCAACGAACCGAACGATCGGCTTAGGTCTCGTTGAATGGCCAGACGTCCGTTGTCAGAGGGATTATGCGCAGCGTGGGTTTTCCGGTTAGTTTCCGGGTTATGGAACGTAAATCGTAATCACATTTCGCGGCGTTATTTGAACTTATACCGGTTAAATTTTCTTCTTAAAAACACGATCGAGAGGCTAGAAAATCTATATTTCGTTGCGACAAAATTTCTCCGAAGTACACTCGATTACCAAAAATTGATAGAAAATCGACGAATTATTTCTACGTACTTTCCCGAAGCTCTTAAGCTCTTGAGATACTCCGTGCACATCTAGCACCGATTCCCCTCCAACGAAAATAAATTCACCTCGACTCCACTTCGTTAAAACAAATATTCGAAAATTTATTCCGATCGTAATTCTTTCCCCTAGATCGAAAACCGACATTGTTTCTACACGTTTGCTCGCCTCGTTAAAAGATATCGAGCGTCGATTCTCCACCAACGAAAATAAATTCACCACGACTGTATCTCGTTAAGATAAATATTCAAAAATTTATCCCGATCGTAATTCGTTCCGCTAGATCGAAAACTAACATTGTTTCTGCAGGTTCGCTTACCTCGTTAAAAGGTAACCTCGTGTCCATCGAGAGTCGATTCTCCTGAAACGAAAATAAATTCACCTCGACTGTATCTCGTTGGGATAAATATTCAAAAATTTATACCGATCGTAATTCTTTCCCCTAGATCGAAAACTAACATTGTCCGTACAGGTTTGCTTACCTCGTTAAATGGTAACCTCGTGTCCATCGTGCGTCGATTCTCCTCCTCGAACGAAAATAAATTCACCGCGATTGTATTTACGTTGAACACGATGCCCGGTATATACGGGCGAAGTCTATTAGCATTCCTACGTAGCGTGCTCGGGAATCGTCAAAAAATATTTGCATCGAATTATCGTCCGCGCGGGACCGAAGGTCCGTGCGACGAGTTTCGCGCTTGGAGTCTCGGCGTTGGCTAACGGTGCAGGCACCCACGCGCGATTAATGCGAGCGATTTAGCGCGAGAACTCGCGGCGATGCGTCAGACGTCGCTCGCATGACGGATCGCGCGTAAGCTGCCGCGCCGGGCGAACGTTAGGCGTTATTGCCGGGGCGAGGTACGAGCGAATGTAAATTTCTGCCCGATGGGGATCGAGTCGATCGTGGCCGATCCAGCCTCGGTAACGAGTCGTGAAAACTCGCGTTACTGCAGGCACTGTTTCCGCTCGAGCATCGCGCGCCGGTGCTGGATACCTCTTGCACGCCTGCCAACCCGCTGGAATATATTGTTGTATTTCGCTCGATTCTCACCAGCTCGTTCCAGCCCACGTTGGAAAAGTAGAATCTCGCGTCCGGTTCCTCTCGACGATTAGATTCCTCGGGCGTCACTGGGGAGGAACCTGCCCAGCGATGGGTTCAGCGTCTCGGGAATTGCTTCTGTTATTATGCAAAATATATGGAAACCGTATGTAGGAACTTTAAGGGAGATTGGATGTCACTGTAAGAGAAGCAAAGATAACGAAACAAGAAGCCCGTGATTTCCAAACGGAGAAGGTAATCCTTCCTACGGACTTTATCTTGCGGAACTAACGGGATCAAATTTTCCTCCTGATTTCCAAACGGGGATAATAGTTATACTTTTCTACGGAGTTTATTCCGTGCGAGTAATAGGATCGAATTTTCCTCGTGGTTTTCAATCGAGAGGTTACACATTTCCGTGGAGTTTATCCGGTGAAAGTAAGGGGATAGAATTTTCTTGTAATTTCCAAACGAGAAATTTGTGTTCTCCAAGTATTCGCGAACGTGCGGCGCGCGAATGAAAAATCGATCAATATTTCCAGAAGACTGACGGTAGCTTTCCAAGAATTTAAATTTCAAATTCGCAAAAAGTTCGCCGTGCTCTAATCTACCGGATGATTTTCGCGAGTCGATAAACTCTTTTGACGATTGCACGTTGCGTTCCCTCGAGAAACGAACGAGGAAGTGAATAATCGGTTTTTGTACGCGATCGATGCATCATGCTCGAAACCTGGCGCGCGGTACGAACGTCGTGCACGAATTACGGATGAATTCCGGTGCAGTGACAGTACAGCGGAAATCTCTTCGGACTTATTTTTCACGCCTTCGATTTATACAGTTCAAAAGCGAGACGGAACCATCCGTGACAGCGTGACAGGCCGCGCTCGCGACTATGCGACGTATGTCGTATTGTCCACGGTGCGCGGCACTTAATCTTGTTCCACCCTTTCAGGCCCCTCTTTCTTCTCGTCCCTCTTTCCGCGGTTGAAATATACGTCCTGCTCGCGCGAATTTGTTGTCCGTCACACCGTTACTCTTTTCACGTGGAAACGTGAAACGTGAATCGGCAATGAGAGTTGTCACTCGCCGGGACGATTCTTGCGATCTAATTGGTTACAACCCGGCTTATATTTAACATAATAACGGGACACCTTTGTCGCCCCGGGATTATACACAATGGGAAACGAAGAATCGAGTCTCCGATGGAAAGAAGAAAAGATGAAAGATTAATATTAACGTCGAGTAATTCTGTTCGTTTGAACTTGCACCGAGTCGAACGGGACGAAGAAAAGAAGAAAGATTAATGCTAACGTCGAATCATTCTATTCGATGTAGAACTTTGTCGTGGATAATAAATACGTGCCAAATTATTATTCAATTTTTATCACGTTTTAAAAATATTACTCGAGTAAAATTACTTATTATTGAGTATCTTTGTGTTATAATAATATTATCGATAATCTAAATATCTTACGTCGGACGATTTGTCGCGTAATGGTATTACATAAACGCAACCGATGATTAAACCGAGACATCCGGATTTTTCGATAAAATATTGAGCAAGTCGAGAGCTTACATCAAATACGTGTGCAATTATCCGTTGTAACCAGTTATTGTCGCCTTAGATTTTATTATTTATGGGTAGTCATTTATTCGTTCTTTTCCATCGATCTTACGGTCATTAATCGACCAACACCACCGAATGCCTACGGAGAATTCTGCTCGCAAAATTCCCGAAAGATAACGAACAACCGATAAATAACTCAATACGCGGAGAACACCCGATAAATAACTCAATTCGTCGTAGAGCGTTAAAGGAGGGTTCTCTTACCTCCTACTTCGCACGAAACGATCGTTTCGAATCCGTTCTTCGAAAAGCACGCGGTCGCGCATTGCGTCTCGTAAACGACGAGCGGGCGTGGCGGTACCTGGCTCCGTTCTTTCTTATTAAATAAATAAATACACGTCCTTCGTGGTAATAGCTGGAATTATTTAAATTACACCGTGTACGCGTCGGAGCTGGTGAACAAAGTAGACTGGAAGCGATAATAACCGGCGGCGGCATCGTGTGTGTAAACGTGGCGGTACCCCATTAAAAGTGGGCTACGGCTTGAAGAAACAAATTGTTGCCGCATCCCGAGAGCAAATAACGCGCGACCTCGGCGTCTTTAAGAGCCAGCAGCCTTTGTCGCGCGAGCGGAGCCGCTCCTTCGTCTTCGCGGATCCTCTCGCCTCGCGACGCGACGCGTTATCGGAACGAATCTGAGCGAGGAGCGAACCGGGACGCAATAATTTCTTAATCGGACACACGGTATGCAAAGTAGCCTCTCGTCGTGGCACGATACCCGCGATACGCTTCCTTGTTAAATGTTTGAGCGGCTTGTATCGATTCGTTTTCCTTTTCTTGTGCCTCGAACTTGGCTATAGTCGGGGACAATTCTACGTTACGCAATTATTTCTTAATCGAGATCCCGTGAAAAGTAGTCGTTCAGTTTCCATTAGTCTCATTTCGGAGCACGATACTCGTGACGATAAGCTTCCTGGTCAAATGTTTCGACTGCTTGGATCGATTTGTTCTTCTCTTGTCTCACGAGTTTGGGTACGCTTGGAGAAAACGGTACGTTGCGCAATCATTTCACAATCGATCACTCGAGACTCGTATGCAAAACAGCTGAAACTCTCTTCGGGTAGCTTGGATCGATTTGTTTCCCTATTTCCGCGGCGCGAGTTTAGGTACATTTGGAGCAAATGGTACATTGCTCGATAATCTCCCAATCGGTCGCTCTAGACTCCTACGCGAAACAATTGAACGTTTCGTTGGGCAGCTCGGATCGACTCGTTCCTCTTTCCTTGCGTATCTCGTTCAAGTGTATTCAGAGAAAATGAAAACACGTAACGCGATAATTTCTCGACCGATCGGATTAACCTCGAGGCTTCTATGCAAAGCAGTTGAGTCATCGTTTCAGCAACCTGAATCGATTTGTTCCTCCTTTGTTGCGTCACAGGATTACCACATTAACGGGTATCCCTCGCGAGCGTACCACGATCCCGACGTGACTCTATCGCGTTAATTTGTAGCAGAGATAGCGTATTCACGTCGTTTCACGGTACACTGCGGAGTGTCGGACAGCTTTACAACCCGTTATCCGAAACGACGTTCAACACCCTTCGTTCTCCTGGCGCCAGGAACCGCGTCGCGTATCGGAAGAAAAAGGGGGTCGACTCGGTACGGACGTGCACGCGACGTTGTTAAATCCGTGACATACAATGCGTATTAATTTTTACGCGGTGCGCAACACGTACGACGACAGGATCGGGAAAAAAACTGGTTCCCCGAGGCGCGAGGATTCCGCGTGCCCCGTTCCAAGCGAGACGAGATTTAAATTCACTCGCTGAGCGTATATCTCTGGAGAATTGGGGACCCGAGAGAGATTCCGCGAACCTTCTGTTTCCCGTACCTTCGTTCATTCACGATCCTTGGTATTCACGGGGTCCCTCTCTGCCCCCTGTTTCTATTTTAAAACACACGGGAGATCATTTTGGCTGCTCGTTTTCCAAATAAAAAATTTCAAGTGTCGTCTATTTAATTTTTTTCTCGATAAAGAGTCCCAAGTATTGTCCAACGTGGCATCCCAAAGTGGGTAGCCTTCTTAATGCAACGAGCTCTCTTTCGGTCGTACTTAATTTAACTATGCAGTGCACGATGCGTATAATTAATACGTTCGACAGTTTTCTCGGAAATAGTCTCAAGTGCCCGAAGATACGTTCGATAATTTATTCAAGAAATGTCTCAAAATTCGCTCAACGTACAGGGTCTCGACCTAGCAGCTCTCGTAATGCAATAAGGGACGATTAACAATTTTTATCCATTGTGTCTAGTTATCTATATCCACGCGAGCATTAAAATTTTTATTACTCCAGGTTCTGCGTTTCCATTGAATTATTTATAACCAGTCCTCGACAGTTCTCGTTACCGAGGCACGAGTATGCGTTCATACAGAGTGTTTTGTAATTTATTTGACCTACTTCGACAGTTTTTTATACGTCCAGAAACTATATAAAAAGTTCGTATACACGTATTGGCCCTTGTTTACGAGAGGATAGAAATTTTTTGAGCAGAGCTCTGTCCGTCAACCGTAGGAAACGATTGTTGGATCGAGCGCTGTATCTTGCAAGAAATCGTTCTATTTACGAATCTTCGGAGCCGAGTATCAATTTCTCCGAGTATCATATCATGGATATGATAGGTTATCTGCACGCGATATGCCGACCAATAATTGTGAAGGACTACCCTCACAGAGGATAACCAGACGAACGAGACGTCCCTAGACCCGCTTGGAAATTCGGTGCGGTCGTTCTGAATATTTTTCGAGGTTGTAGAAAATTTCTTATATCTCGTAAACAAGTAGAACATTTCTACGAATGTTTTCACTACCTTTGGACGTACAGTCGACCGTCAATGCTGGTACCGTAAAATACAAGACACCCTGTATGTATCAGAGTCAATAATTCCTGGAATGAAATTATACGATCGGACGAGTACGTGTTCGGTTCATGCCCACTGTATTCGATGATTTCAAGCGGAGCCATTCTGGATGGCACGTACATCGCGAAATCATTTACAGACGCAAACGTGTCGTAAGTCATAAAATGTAACGACCTAGGAAAAATATATGGCCCCTGGTATCCTCCGTTGCGTGTTTCCCGTAGCGAGTTAACATTCTCTGTCGCAGACCACGTTATAACCCTATGATTATATCTGCGGGCGCAACGCCCCCGTTTTTAATACCCACATCCGAACAAACTATTTATTCGTGGAAAAATGACTGAGGACAGTTAAACGCCATACGTGAAAACTGCGCGATCGTGTTTCACGAAGCGACCAGCACACCATGTGTACAATTTTTTGATATTCTGTTCCATCCGTGACACTGGTTTTACGATCGTTTTGATTCCACTCTTTATTGGATCTGCCTTCGTGCCCTCTACTTATCGATCATCCTTTCGTGGAAATATATTCCATTCTTCTGCGAATCGAAGTTTCTTGGAGTTCGAACTGAAAAAGAAGACTCGTTTTCTTGCATATTTCTCTCGAAAAAAAAAATACATTCAAACGATTACCTCGAAACAAACCCTCTACGTAGTACTGTATAACAAACTTTAAAGAGTGTAGATTATGTTAAACTGGGCAGCTCCAGAGCAGATATTAAAATAATTGACACGTTGGATAGTTACTTCGCAAAAACGAATTGTATAAATTGTGCAATTCTTAGCGTTCAAAAATAGATTAGCTCCTTCAACGCGTTGAGCTCTCTTTCGGTCCTAACTGAAGTTAACGTGTGACAGTTCCAAAAAGAATCTCAAATAACAACGTTTATGGCTCAAAACTAGGCAGCCCTTTTCACGCAATCAGCTCTCACCGACTTATCATCGTGCACGATGTGTGCGTGCTCAATTTGAATAAATACCCGGACAGTGTTCGAAATTAATACGCAGGGATAGTTTTCTCTCCGGAGAAAAAATCTCAAATATCACCTAACGTTTAGGGCGCCAAACTAGGCAGCCCCCTTAATACGATGATCTTTCGAGGAGCGATGATGCGCGGCTCGAATAGCCGCCATTACGTTGGGAACACGCCGGAATGATCTAAAATAAGCGGACAATAAAGAACCGGATAATCTGGATATATCCGCGGCGTCCTCGATGCAAACGAGAAGCTCGGTAGCTAAAAGCAGACGCGCGCATTTCGCGGATACCGACGCGCCCCGCGCGCGTACCAGATATTTGCACCTTGTGTGACATTCCGGTTCGGTGCTGCGTGTCGTCGTAGGATGGCGTTTGATTGCGAAAACGGAGTGGTGGAGGGAGGGAGTGAGGACACCGTAAATCTTCCCCGACTTTCACCCGTTACGACGACTATTTCGCTAATTTCGCAACTACCCAACCGGTCCCTGACACCGGTGACGAATGAACCGTGACTGCTCAGGAATTCGTCACAATCACGACTTTGGAACACCAGTTTAAAGTACCACACGTCCAAACGCGTTGTTCAACAAAGCGGACGCTTCTGTGTGAAACACCGGAAGTGGAACAGGTATTTTTGAACATGCGCCTGGACAACTCGAGCGACTACGACTTGGTTCAACTACGAGGCACTTTGTACATCTTGAGTACGAAGTGATCTACGAATGGTCGGTGAAAATGTCCTCAAGGAAATTCACTTTGTTCTGCATAATTTTTAACGCGACACTCGTTTGCATCTGTGTATTTTTGTATTTGTCATTGTCGTCTCGAAAGTATTTAGTTACGTGGTATTCGTAAATGAACTTTGTTCGCGTTAAGGGGGACTTGGATATTCTTCAATGGACGAAATAAATTCTACTATGCTTGTCAACATTAATCTTTCAGCTAATCGGTTAGTGATATACTCTTGGATTGAAATATCTTCGAACTAGATTCGGTTATCGGATATCGATTCTGCGCTACATAGAGAAAGCACACCCTTGACTGTTCAACAAGTGTCCCACGATTTATCAAAGATACAAGAGGCAGAGTTTGTCTTTCGTTTGGTTCTACGTAGAATTCGTTGATTCGATGGTGTTAGTTCGAGCTAATGGGCCGAATGAAATTCAGAAAGGCAGAGTAGCCTATCGGACCGAACAATAAGTGTCCATTGAGTCGATAAAGAGCCTAGAAGACCGTAAGGTCTCCTTTGAACGCCTAGGCTAACTACAAACAAGAAGTCGGACTAAGGATCTCTTGGACCGAACAGCAATTGTTTATCTAATCATCGAAGACATTAGGGAGAGTTTTCTAACTTTGCTGTTTATCTATTCCACTCTACAGGTTCATGAAATTCGTAGCAGTTCTTGTAAATGGTTAGTCCGGATAAGATAGAACAGGATTGTGATCTAATAGCTCGAGTAACAAGTATTCATCTCTTGTCTCTCTAATCGTGCAGACTCTGTGAAAATTTCAAATTTGTGCAATTCGTAGGACCGGTTCTTGGAAATAGCTGGACAAGATCGGGAAAAACGGAATAGAGATCTAATAATCTGGTCGATAAGTATTCATCGAATTATCAACCTGGCGACAGTCTTTAATTACTTTTTCTATCTCTCCGACTCTGCAGGTTCATAAAATTTTCAAGTCCATGAAATTTATAGCCCCAGTTCTTGCAAACGACTGGATACGATCAACTGAAGCAGATCTAATGACATAATTGATAACTGTTTATCAAACTATCGTTCCGGACACGGTGTTCCCAGTATCTCCAACTCCGTAGGCCCCGTGAAACTTTCGAATACCTAAAATTCACGACCCAAGTTCTTGCAAATAGTCAAACGAGATTAAACCGATGAAAATGGAGCTCTGCTAACCTAGTCAGCAGTATTCCTCGAACAGATACCCTAGAGATCAATTGCCCTTCGAACTCTACAGCTCTCATCGAACGTTCGAATCTCGAAAATCGATAACACCTTTTCTTCCAAACGACGAAAACTCGGAAAGAGTCACTTTACCATCGATTCGTCGTCTCGAGGTACACCGATTCGGTTCTTACTTTCCATCCATCCGTGGTCTCCGATCCCGTGGGTCGAGATCGCGACGCTAAGTCTTACAAATGGCCACGCGAGGGACCCAGAAAGGCGGACCGTCGGCCCATTAGTCCGAACAATGAGCGTCCAATGATTCATCCGTGACGTTACCGAGGCCCCGGTGTTCGGATACTCGTTTTTTTTCAATCTTTCGCGGCGCGCGTAGAGACAGGAGTCCGCGAATCCGCGAATTTCACGGCGCTGGTCGTTGCAAATGGCCAGATCGAGATCCGAGGAGGGCAGAACGATAGGTGGGCGAGGGGGATGGCGAGGGTAGGCTGAGAGATACTCCTCGACGGTTCTCGTTCTGGTTTTATTGGCTGAGCGGCGAGTGGAGTAGGCAGGCGGGTAGTTTCGTTCTTGGCTCGGGCGAAGTAGAATCGCCATGGGTCGCGCGGATACGCACAAAGCCATATGTCATGTCCGGCCGTTTAATGGCCTTTTAATACTACCTCGCGAGCGGCACGTATCCCCCACCCGCAAGGTGGCACGATGGGTACCTTTGAATAGGCGCCTCGAAGGTGCGTCTATAAAGGTGGCCCCGACGCGGCGGGCATAGAAAGTCCGAGTCGGCTCTCGGCAACTCGGGATTCCTGAGTGTCTGTGTCATCGGTTCGACTGCAACCTCGTAAACTCGGAGCATTAAACGCGGCTTTCGACGACGAGAAAACGGGAGGAAGAATGTAGACCGATCGGCGTACACGCCTGATGCGCGCGTTACGTTCACCCGGAGTGGGTGGCGGTGGTGGGGACGAGTCACCGGAAGGGTGGGGGAATCGTGGGTCGCGACGCGAACAACTTTTATATCGGCTTGACCTTTTATCGAGGGGCGTGGGGAAATGGTAGCCGATTCCCGATTACCAATTTCTTTTTTTCTTTTTTTCTATCTCTTTCGCGCGACTTTATCGCCAGGGGAAACCTTGAACGGTTACGACGAGTGTTACCAGCGAATGGGAGGGATGCACGACGGAATGGATTGTAAATTTTTCCAAGGGAAAATAAAAGACTTGGAACAATGCAATGGAAAGTGATGGAAGAAATTAGTAATTTATAGTAGCTTGCGCGAAGGTTTTTGCTCGTTGCGATTGCAAGTATATTCGGTTTCGTTAGTGTAAATTTCTGCGATAAAAAGTACAGAGGAGCGATACGAGGAAATGTGACAACGAATTGGAAATACAGTTCTTCTGTATTTCTCTTCTTTTAAATTGAGCAGTTTCTTTGTTGTCGATCTGTATTTAGTTACTTCAAGAATCCAATGAATTTTCGAGGCTCGGTTCGTAACTATCTATGTTCCTGGTCGGTAATGCAACGCATGTTTTTCAAACTGAACCCGCAGAGCGATCAATCATCTTCCCCGGCAAGTATAGAAATTTTTCAAGCAACGTGCATTTTCAGTATATATTTAACATTCAACCCGCGTTCCGTTATTTTCGTTCCAGATTCCCCGGAAAGAAGTTGATTGGAATTGGCTACCCCACTGCGCGTGTCACCTCCTTGTCAGACGGCAACGTGACACGCGGAATGCTGTTCGTGAAATTCCTCCTTACATACTTGGCAAGATTATACATTTCCCAAGGAATATAGCCAGGATCTGCTTAAATTAGTGTAATAAGTTTCAAATATTCGATGGAGACTCAAAGTCGAGCTGGAAAGTTTAATCGGGCACCGATCGTCGAGACTTGAAAAATGTCGAGAATTTTTTAATTTATCGATGCACCAAACAATCTTGAATATTTTAGATTTTACGAACCTTCTACTTTATAAATTTCACTTTACCTCCCCAAAATAATAAAAAGAAATCATTTCCAATATATTTACGCATCTTAATTAATCGATAAACGAAACAACGAGTGATCGAATCTGTGCGATCGTTACACGTTCCCATAAGAAAATCCTCGCGCAAAAATTCCCTAGGCTAACTTCTCGTAGATTCTCTTTATCCTTGGGTTCCCAGTCGGTCACATTTTGCAGCGGAGGATTGAGCAGCGGGGAGGTCATAATTCTCCGGGACTATAAAAATGGTAAACGACGGATGGATAAAGAGGAACTAGCGAAGATTTTCATTGAAGATTCACGGCAATACGAAGTCCTTTAAAAGTATTTTATAGCTCGACACGATATCTCTGTTTACGTCGAACGTAAAACGTGTAGTTGTCGTTCAACCGGGCCCATTTTCACATGGATGGAATAGTTCTGGTCGAATGGACGATATAGATAAAGAAACTTTACGCTGTTTTACGAGTCTTTGCTTCGGCTAGAATTCAATACGATGCGTAAGAAGTTGAGATTTCGTGACATAAACTCGCGATACGCTTCGTCTCGCTTGGCGTCTCTACGGGAATCATTTTCACGGAATCGCTCGAACGACTTTTTCCTTTTAATTTCTTTTCTTCGCGGTCACGATGCGAATCAAATTTTCCGGCTCGTTTCCAAGCATCGACGTTTCTTTATCCGCTGGAGTATACCTTTATCGCTTCGACTGTTCTGCGTCACCGTCGACCAGAAACTTTATCAATCTTTTTATCAGTTTCGGTCATTTTGTATCGTTTTGCGCGTTTAATAGCCGTGCATCGAAGAGTTAAAGGGCCAGTGGCTGTCTCGGTGCACAAAGCGGCGCGGTACACGATACGTGCACCGGTTATGATCGGACAAAAGAACCATCTAGCGGTTGGCCATTGTCCTCGTTGAAATTCCACTGAAAGCGAAATGTCGAGTGGCGGATAGTTGCTATGCCTGTCACCACCAGTTGGTCAAGCCTGTCAGTGAATTCCCTTGGCCACTTCGGGATACTTCCGATCACGACGTGGGGAGTGTCTTCCAATGTACTTGGTGCCTCGAGGGTTCTTTAATGCGAGGGTATAGATTTATCCATTCCACGGGACACATTTGTCCTATTAAGAGAAAGAAGGATTCACGATAACGATCGACTCGACTCGAACACTCTTTGGAAAACAGAGGAGGAAGCGAAGCAGTGTTCCTTGAAATTTCTGAGAAGTTTGTAAAATTTCTCTTTACGCTCCATATCGGATATGCGAATATTTTCTTGGAACAGAAGGAACCATTAGTGGACAATTCCTCTAAACTTCTAGGATTCTAGCCTTGGTTCTGGACCGTGTCCAGATTCGTGGAGAAGTTACCTCGTTTTGTTTTATCGGTTTCTCTTGACCAAATGTGGGACCATTTTCAGTAGTATCATTTGTGAAAATTGCAGTAATGTAAGGAATACTTCGTTCCGGTGGTGAATCTAACCCTATTATTTTCCTTGTGGATAAGCTTTCTTTGATTTCAGAATATTTTATTCGAGAATTATAAAAGAGAGATACCGTCTGAAATTACTGTAGGTCGTCAAGGTGTTTTTCATAGGATTTCGTTAGCCGAGTCCTTCGAGCCTCGAGTCTTTCTCAAGCTTCGGTGTCAGCTGCTTCGATCGTTTCTCGAGCAAAACGAGATCGGTATACGCAAGAAACGGGATACAAATCGCGCCGAACGAAGTCTCAAAGTCAACAGAACCGTTAAATACCGTGGAACGAGCACGTGTCGTCGGCGAGATCCGCTTCCCGCCCCGATGAATTATTCATTCCCCCCCGATCGATGGTTTTCAATTTGCCCACGGGCTTATCGTGAGAGTAGCGTCGTCGCTGGTCGCGAAAGCTCGATTCGTATCGACGATTGAAAACCAGATTCGGCCGCTACCTTACCGATGAAAGTCGCAAACGCTTCGCTGTTGCGTAGGAGATAGCAGCACTCTACCCGGCGTTATCACGACCATGAATTAGAATCCGTGGTCTCGACATCGAAAAAAGAAGAGAAAAAAAAAGAAAAGAAAAATGGGAAACACAAAACGAGAGAAAGGAGGAGAACGACGGACACGTGACAGCGAAACGATCGGGAAAATCGCGCGTGACGAGCGACGATGGATTTCTCAGCACCATCGATCTCTCTTCTTTCGTACCGAGAAGAAAAAATTGACGATCGTTTTTATAGTTCTACTCAAAACGCATACAGAGTTTACGACGTTTGACGTCTCTCTCTGTCCCCTGTTCTCCACGATCTCCTCCAGGCACCGATTCGATGAAATGTCGTTCGATACGAATCGCGTTTCGATTAACTCGAGGGATTTGGTATCTTTAGCGTTGTTGTTTACGAGCACGTTGACAAGCTTTTACAGAATCTAGAAGAGTTTTCCGGAGGTGGTTGCGTCCCTGGTTCGATGTACTGTACGCGGGCGGAGAGATTGCATTTGGAGGCGGGGCGTTCAGAGGTCATCTTGTCAGGCGCGAAAAGTATGTAGATTGCTGATCAAAATCGATTCTTTTTCTCGCATTATCTGAAAGTCTGTAGTCTCGAGAATACACGATCACGACGTAGTATCGCGCAGAGTTTGAAAAATTGACAAAGCTAATACTCTGAATAGAGTGCCCGCCTCTATCTCGTGCACGCTAAACTTTAAAGCTGTTCCTCTCGAGGCAACATTTCTCAACCTTGACGCGATACCTCCGAAAGAAATCGATCGATCGAATTTTATATAAAATAAATGTCACGGGCATTCGTTGTAGCTCCCCGCGTGCGCATTAAACGCTCCGAATCGTTTTGTTTCCAGCGCAGTGTTTGAGGATTGCGTGTTGCTACCAATGGGCGATTCCAACTTCCTCCCACGCTATCGCGCGATCGTGCGTATCCAACTGTGAAAAATTGAACCGGCTTCGCTCGTAAACGAGGAGACTCGGCCAGGTTCCAATTAAGAGAACGCGTTCTTACTACATTCAGAAGAAACGGATTTTCTGAATCGATTCTGTACAGATCCGTCACGTTCGCTCTGGAGCACCGACGAGGACCCGAGGATTGGGAAACCCAAAGCCGAAAGAAAAGTACAAATGGGATTTCGCTACGGTTCGAATAAGAAACTATCCGCTCGGTTTTAAATGAAAATATTTTAGTAATTGTTAAGGAGAATAATTAATTACTAATAAAATTTACTCTACACTTCCTCGCGGTTAAACTTCTGCTCGTAATATTCCTTTTCTTCCGAATGTACGATTGATTTGCTTTTCGTTTGTATAAGATTTTCTCATATTGGTTGGAAAATTAGTATATTTTCCGAATGTTGCTCGTATAATATCAGAGAAAGGCATCTATTGGATATTTTTTAACAACTTCGAAGGTATTATAGTTATGATACGTAGGTGAACCCTTTTGGATAAAATACGAGAGAGAATTACAGACGCTATATAGTATTTGGACATCGTAAACCGAGGCCGTAAAACGCGAATTCTTTTAAGTACATAATTGTGATACAGATGCAGCAATGAGACAACGCGTTTGTCTATTTTTACAACCGATGATCATTGGCAAGTTAATTGAAAGTGTATTAAGGGTAACGTCGTAAACAGCACGAAAGCTATATAAGATGTACAATTAAGTGCTAATAAAGTACGGGTTTAAATAATACGAGTATTCTATTTGCATTAAAAGAATCGTTCAAAGCTTGGGTGTGTAACCACGTATGTGTTCAAGAAGTATGGTGGAAGGACATCAAGGACTTGGAAAAACAAAGCAGGGACTCTGCCCCAGAGTATCGTTGACCTTCTAGCTACTATTTTAAAAGTTTATAGGTAAAATGCGCTTAACATTGATGATTCGCAATCAGGAAGAGCATTATGATAAACCTGATCGGAAACCTACAGAAACAGTTCGGATCACTTACACAGATAAACAAACATACACCGAAACCGTTCGCCTTCGCAAATTTCGCAATACTTTGATGTTTATTTATCATAATTGTTAAAAACCGTCGTAGGACACTAGTTTAAACAATTGTTAACAATGTCCTGGTATAAATAATGGCTTAAAAGCCATCAATTTCTTCAAATATTCTTTGCTCGCAAAAAATTTTTTGTTGAGGTCCAACCGACATTATCAAGGCTACATATATCGATTATCGATTCGCAGGTGATTATCACGATGATTTTTCTATGTAGAAAAGCGATTAATTAAATTTCAGCGTTTTTAAGTAAAGAATACAACTTCTGGGCGTATTGTATAATTATCAGAATTAAATAAATGTTAAATTAATGTACCAAATAGACAATTATTAGTTTCCATGCTTTGGAACATTACGAAACACGTTTTTAATTCGAATCTCGATCAAAATCAATTTCTATAAGTAACTTAATCATTTGTAGTGCATAAATAAAATGCATATTGTTCCCTTAATATTGGGGACATGCGTAAATGTTAATAACAATCACGGAAATGAACAAACATTCACCGAAATCGGTCGCCTCCGCAGATTCCGTCATATCTTGATGTTTATTTATCATAATTATTAACAATTATAGTAGGAATATAGTTTAAACAATTATTAACAATGTTCCTCGTATAAATAATAGCTTAAAAGCCATCAATTTCTTGAAATATCCGCTTAAATCGAACAAATAAATAAAGTCGAAGTAATGGTAAGTCACCTTCTCGAGGGTATAAATAGAACCGCCGGCTGCCGAAAATTTCATTCGCCCGGGAGCCTCCGCGGCGGACGGAGCTCCTGCCTTGGGGGACCGCGACCCTCAGGGCCAGGGTGGCCCGCCGCGGAGAAGGCTGGACCCGCGCCGTACTCCCGGCGGGCGGAGCTCCTCCTCTGGAGGAACCGGACCCCGCGGGCCAGGGTGGCCCGAGTCGTACCCGCGGCGGACGGAGCTCCTCCGTTGGGGGATCCGGACCCTTGGGCCAGGGTGGCCCGACGCGAGGAGCGGCCGTACCGCCGCTCTTTCTTTTTCCACTTTATTTCCACTTCCCCTACTCCAAGAATTTCTAACTTTGCTAAAATTTTTCAAAAAATTCTCAGAAATGACGCCATTTTCGCAAAATTCCGAAAATTCTCAGAAATGACGTCATTTCCGCGAAATTCCGAAAATTCTCAGAAATGACGTCATTTCCAAGAAGTGGCACGATAGGAATACCTCCTCGCACTTCATGTTCTCCTGATACCAAAGTCTCGAAACTTGTTTAAAATTCGCGCCACAAGGAAATTCTTGGAAATGACGTCATTTTCAAGAAGTGGCACGATAGGAATACCTCCTCGCACATCATGTTCTCCTGATACCAAAGTCCCGAAATTGGCAAAGTACAGAAATTTTCTAAAATTTTGGTACGAAATTCAGACTTTGGTATCAGGAGAACATGATATGCGAGGAGGTATTCCTATCGTGCCACTTCTTGGAAATGACGTCATTTCCAAGAATTTCCCCGAGGCGCGAAATTTAAACGAATTTCTGTACTTTAACTGGAATTTTTCACGGTTTTCGAGACTTCGGTATCAGGAGAACATGATGTGCGAGGAGGTATTCCAATCGTGCCACTTCTTGGAAATGACGTCATTTCCAAGAATTTCCCCGTGGCGCGAAATTTAAACGAATTTCTGTACTTTAACTGGAATTTTTCACAGTTTTCGAGACTTTGGTATCAGGAGAACATAATGTGCGAGGAGGTATCCCTATCCTGCCACTTCTTGGAAATGACGTCATTTCTGAGAATTTCCTCTAGGCGCGAATTTTAAACGAATTTCTGTACTGTTTTCGTGAGTATGGTATCAGGAGAACATGAAGTACGAGGAGGTATTCCTATCGTGCCACTTCTTGGAAATGACGTCATTTCTGAGAATTATCGTAATTTCGCGGAAATGACGTGATTTCTGAGAATTTCTTGAGAAAAGTGGGAAAAGAAAAAGCGGCGGTACGGTCCCTCCTCGCGTCGGGCCACCCTGGCCCAAGGGTCCGGGTCCCCCAGCGGAGGAGCTCCGTCCGCCGCGGGTACGACTCGAGCCACCCTGGCCCGCGGGGTCCGGTTCCTCCAGAGGAGGAGCTCCGCCCGCCGGGAGAACGCCGCGGGTCCAGCCTTCTCCGCGGCGGGCCACCCTCGCCCTCAGGGTCGAGGTCCCCCAAGGCAGGCGCTCCGTCCGCCGCGGAGGCTCCCGGGCGAATGAAATTTTCGGCAGCCGGCGGTTCTATTTATACCCTCGAGAAGGTGACTTACCATTACTTCGACTTTATTTATTTGTTCGATTTAAGCGGATATTTCAAGAAATTGATGGCTTTTAAGCTATTATTTATACTAGGAACATTGTTAATAATTGTTTAAACTATAGTCCTACTATAGTTGTTAATAATTATGATAAATAAACATCAAGATATGACGAAATCTGCAGAGGCGACCGATTTCGGTGAATGTTTGTTCATTTCCGTGATTGCTATTAACATTTACGCATGTCCCCAATATTAATCGAACAATGTGCATTTTATTTATGCACTACAAATGATTAAGTAACTTATAGAAATTGATTTTGATCGAGATTCGAAGTAAAATCGTGTTTCGTAATGTTCCAAAGCATGGAAACTAATAATTGTCTATTTGGTACATTAATTTAACATTTATTTAATTCTGATAATTATACAATACGCCCAGAAGTTGTATTCTTTACTTAAAAACGCTGAAATTTAATTAATCGCTTTTCTACATAGAAAAATCATCGTGATAATCACCTGCGAATCGATAATCGATATATGTAGCCTTGATAATGTCGGTTGGACCTCAACAAAAAATTTGTTCGCGAGCAAAGAATATTTGAAGAAATTGATGGCTTTTAAGCCATTATTTATACCAGGACATTGTTAACAATTGTTTAAACTAGTGTCCTACGACGGTTTTTAACAATTATGATAAATAAACGTCAAGGTATTGCAAAATCTGTGAATCCGAACGATTTCGGTGAATAGTTGTTCATTTCCGCGATCGTTACTAGCATTTATGCATGTTTCCAATATTAATCGAAAAATGTGCATCTTATTTATGCATTAAAAATGATAATGTAACTGATAGAAATTGATTTAGATCGAGATTTAAAGTAAAACGTGTTTCGGAAAGTTTTAAAGCTTGGACAGTTACAATTGTTTATTAGATACATTAATTTTACATTTGTTCAATTCTTATAATTTACACAATACGCGTAGAAGTAGTATTTTTTATCTAAAAGCGTCGAAATTCAATTAATCACTTTTCTAGTTCGAAAAATCATCAATCGATATATCTAGCCTTGACAGTGCTGGGTGGAACTCAATGGAAACAATGAAAAATTCTATGGCGAACGAAGAATACTTCAACGAAATGATATTTTAAACCATTATTTATACCAGATCATTATTAATAATGGTTTAAAGTATGGTCCTATGACAGTTGTCATTTATCATGATAAATAAATATCATGTTATTCTGAAATCTGTAAAGGCGAATGATTTCAGTGATTCTTTGTTCCTCTACGTGATTGTTATTAACATTTACGCATGATCCGAACATTTATGTTACAATATGCACTTTATTTTTGCATTAAAAATGATCGATTTGCCTAAAGCGATTACTTTTGATCATGCTTCGAAGTAAAAAGATGTTTCTTAAAGTTTTAAAACATGGAAAGGAATAATTGTCTATTAGATATATCAGGGTAACATTTGATTAATACTTGAAGAATCGAAATGAATACTTCCTCGGCGACAATGTTCTCCCCATACCAAAGTTTGAAATTCGGGCATAAATTTTATAAAATGTTCGATTGTGAGACCCTTGGTATCAGAAATGACGTCAAATTCCAAGAATCTCCGCGAATTGAAATTTAGCGCGATTTTCGAACGAATTTCGGAACTTTTGCTAGATTTTTCGCTCATTTTGGGTTTTCGTATCAGGAGAACACGATAGTCGAGGACGTATAGTTTTAAGCAGTTTTAGCAGTGCGATAGGATCCGGTTAAGGAAATGGAAACAAATAATGGGCAAAAATAAAATTTCCGTCGTCAATCAAATTGATTTTATTTCAATACATCAATTCTTCGGAGATTCAATCGTATTCCTTCGATCCATTAACATATTCGTACATTTATACTCATTACAAAAATATTGTTCCTTAAAGTACTCTACTTGTTCTTATACCGTAACAATTATTATTCTAAATTCGCAGCCAATTAGCTCGGTACTAACCACGACGAATAATTATTGTTCGTCGGAAGTAATACCGATTACCAGGTCTCACCACGTGGAGGTTGCTGCGAGCGGAGACCCGGAGGGAGATAGATGGAATCAAAGTTCCATCGATCTCCCTCGATACGCAATACAAACGAAGTTACTAAACTCCAGAGATAGAAGGAAACAATGTTCCTTCGATCTCCTCGTTTAGTTCTGCCGAGCAATTACATTATGGAAAAATTAGGCAAAATTGGGAAATACGCGACGCGAACCGTAGAGTTGTTCCTACTAGGTCGGTCCCGTTTCCCCTCAGTGGGCCAGATTCTCAAGGATATGCGCGACGCCGTCCACTCCTCTAGAGGAGTGCCCCGTTTCTCCCAACTCCGCAGCCAGGAGCCACGCAGAGCGTGGACCTGACTCACGGAGGATGACGAAGAGAGGGTCTTATGATGGATCAAGGGCTTCCGCAGGGACCGGTGCGAACACCTGCCCCTGTGTTCGCAGCATATACTCTCTCAAAGCGGACGCACCAGAAGAGACGGCGATCGAGCGTTCGGTCCACCTCCACGGCCGGTCACTTGCTTATGCAACAAGCAGAGGTGGCCGGACTGAGATACGAGCAAGCGAGCAAAAAGAAGCTAAAGATTGGATAATTGCTCGGCAGATCACAGATTTTCGTACATGGTGACCTTAAAACTAACTTAGTCTATACTTAGAATTAACAGTCCCGCGGAGGATGCAATACATCAGTCCTCTTCGTTCTTCGTTCTTCGTTTTCCGATACATCTAAGAGAATGTATCTAAGAGAAACCTAAGAGATACGTAAAGTCATGGCATAATAGAAAATAGAAATGAATTTGGTTAGTGGAAAAAAATAAACATGTAAAAACAAATAGAAATTAAAATCAGAGAACAAATGAAATGAATTACACAAAGAAACAATTAAAAAAAAAAGAAAGGATTGAGAGAGTGGTCGCCAGTACTGACCACCGCCTACCGGCGGCCAGTACCGGTTACCAAGGTGGGGGGTCCCCCTTCCATAAACCTAAAACGAAGAGATCCGTCCACCTCGGAGGCTCCAGGAACAATGAAATTTTAAACAACCGGGGGCTCCTTATATACCCTCCCGAAGGTCACTTACCAGTGACTTACCGTTACTTCCATTGTCTTTGTTCGATCTAATCGAATATTTTAACAAATTTATGGCTTTTTAGCCATGTTTTATACTAGAACATTATTAATAATTGTTTAATCTACGTTCCTACCACGGTTGTTAATAAATATGATAAATAAACGTCAAAATATTGCGAAATCTGTGAAGGCGAACGGTTTCGGTGAATGTTTGTTCATTTCCGCGATTGTTACTAACATTTATGCATGTTCCCAATATTGATCGAACAATGTGCATCTTATTTATTCATTACAAATGATTAAGTAACTTATAGAAATTGATTTTGATCGAGATTCAAAGTAAAAAGTGTTTCGTAAAGTTTTAAAGCAAGGAACCTAATAATTGTCTATTTGGTATATTAGTTTAACATTTGTTTAATTCTTATAATTTACACAATACGCGTATAAGTTGTATTTTTTACTTAAAAGCTTCGGAATTCATTTCATTGGTTTTTTAGATAGAAAAATCTTCGTGATGAACACTTGTGAATCGATAATCGATACGTATAGCCTTGACAATGTCGGTTGGACCTCAATGACAACAATTCCATTGCGAACAAAGAATATTTCAACGAAATGATATTTTAAGCTATTATTTATACTAGGACATTGTTAATAATTATTTCATCGACGGTCCTACGACGATTGTTAATAATTATGATAAATAAACGTCAAGGTATTGCGAAATCTGTGAATCCGAACGGTTTCGGTGAATGTTTGTTCATTTCCGTGATTGTTATTAACGTTTACGCATGTCCCCAATATTAATCGAACAATGTGCATTTTATTTATGCACTACAAATGATTAAGTAACTTATAGAAATTGATTTTGATCGAGATTCGAAGTAAAAACGTGTTTCGTAACGTTCCAAAGCATGGAAACTATTAATTGTCTATTTGGTACATTAATTAAACATTTATTTAATTCTGATAATTATACAATACGCCTAGAAGTTGTATTCTTTACTTAAAAGCCCTGAAATTTAATTAATCGCTTTTCTACATAGAAAAATCATCGTGATAATCACCTGCGAATCGATAATCGATATATGTAGCTTTGACAATGTCGGTTGAACCTCAATAAAAAATTTCTTCGCGAACAAAGAATATATGAAGATATTGATGGGTTTTAAGCCATTATTTATACCAGGACATTGTTAACAATTGTTTAAACTAGTGTTCCACGACGGTTTTTAACGATTATGATAAATAAACGTCAAGGTATTGCGAAATCTGCAAATGCGAACGATTTCGGTGAATGGTTATTCATTTCCGCGATTGTTACTAACATTTATGCATGTTTCCAATATTAATCGAACAATGTGCATCTTATTTATGCATTAAAAATGATAATGTAACTGATAGAAATTGATTTAGATCGAGATTTAAAGTAAAACGTGTTTCGGAAAGTTTTAAAGCTTGGACAGTTACAATTGTTTATTAGATACATTAATTTTACATTTGTTCAATTCTTATAATTTACACGATACACGTAGAAGTAGTATTTTTTACCTAAAAGCGTCGAAATCCAATTAATCACTTTTCTAAGTCGAAAAATCATCAATCGATATATCTTGCCTTGACAGTGCTGGGTGGAACTCAATGGAAACAATGAAATACTATATGCTATGGCGCACGAAGAATACTTCAACGAAATGATATTTTAAATCATTATTTATACCAGATCATTATTAATAATGGTTTAAAGTATGGTCCTATGACAGTTGTCATTTATCATGATAAATAAATATTATGCTATTCTGAAATCTGTAAAGGCGAATGATTTTAGTGATTCTTTGTTCCTCTACGCGATTGTTATTAACATTTACGCATGTTCCGAACATTTATGTTACAATATGCACTTTATTTTTGCATTAAAAATGATTGATTTGCCTAAAGCGATTAATTTTGATCATGCTTGGAAGTAAAAAGATGTTTCTTAAAGTTTTAAAACATGGAAAGGAATAATTGTCTATTAGATTCATCAAGGTAACATTTGATTAATACTCGAGGAATCGAAATGAATACTTCCTCGGCGACAATGTTCTGCCCATACCAAAGTTTGAAATTCGGGCATAAATTTTATAAAATGTTCGATTGTGAGACCCTTGGTATCAGAAATGACGTCAAATTCCAAGAATCTCCGCGAATTGAAATTTAGCGCGATTTTCGAACGAATTTCGGAACTTTTGCTAGATTTTTTGCTCATTTTGGGTTTTCGTATCAGAAGAACAGGATAGTCGAGGACGTATAGTTTTAAGCAGTTTTAGCAGTGTGATAGGATCCGGTTAAGGAAATGGAAAAAAATAATAGGCAAAAATAAAATTTCCGTCGTCAATCAAATTGATTTTATTTCAATACATCAATTCATCGGAGATACAATCGCATTCCTTCGATCCATTAACATATTCGCACTTTTATACTCATTACAAAAATATTGTGCTTTAAAGTACTCTACTTGTTCTTATACCGTAACAATTATTATTCTAAATTCGCAGCCAATTAGCTCGGTACTAACCACGACGAATAATTATTGTTCGTCGGAAGTAATACCGATTACCAGGTCTCACCACGTGGAGGTTGCTGCGAGCGGAGACCCGGAGAGAGATAGATGGAATCAAAGTTCCATCGATCTCCCTCGATACGCGGTACAAACGAATTTACTAAACTCCAGAGATAGAAGGAAACAATGTTCCTTCGATCTCCTCGTTTAGTTCTGCCGAGCAATTACATTATGGAAAAATTAGGCAAAATTGGGAAAGACGCGACACGAACCGTGCAGTTGGTCCTACTAGGTCTATCCCGTTTCCCCTCCGTGGTTCCGATTACAGAGAAAACGAACGACGCCTACCACTCCCCTAGAGGAGTGCCCCGTTTCTCCATCTTTACGACGAGAGGGTCTTATTTCGGAGGCTTTCGCAGGGACCGGCAAAAATGCCTGCTCCTGTGCTCGCAACATGCCCCCTCTGGAAGCGGACACACCGGAAGAGACGGCGATAGACCGTTCGGACTACTTACACGGCCGGCCACTTGCTTGTACAAGAAGCAGTGGTGACCGGACCGAGGAACGACGAAGCGAGCAAAATTAAGCTAAAGATTGGATAATTGCTTGGCAGATCACACCCTTAAAACTAACTTATTCTAACTGCAGAGATAGAAGGAATCAAAGTTCCTTCGATCTCCTGGTTTAGTTCTGCCGAGCAATTACATTACGGAAAAATTAGGCAAAATTGGGAAATACGCGACGCGAACCGTAGAGTTGTTCCTACTAGGTCGGTCCCGTTTCCCCTCAGTGGGCCAGATTCTCAAGGATATGCGCGACGCCGTCCACTCCTCTAGAGGAGTGCCCCGTTTCTCCCAACTCCGCAGCCAGGAGCCACGCAGAGCGTGGACCTGACTCACGGAGGATGACGAAGAGAGGGTCTTATGATGGATCAAGGGCTTCCGCAGGGACCGGTGCGAACACCTGCCCCTGTGTTCGCAGCATATACTCTCTCAAAGCGGACGCACCAGAAGAGACGGCGATCGAGCGTTCGGTCCACCTCCACGGCCGGTCACTTGCTTATGCAACAAGCAGAGGTGGCCGGACTGAGATACGAGCAAGCGAGCAAAAAGAAGCTAAAGATTGGATAATTGCTCGGCAGATCACAGATATTCGTACATGGTGGCCTTAGAACTAACTTAGTCTAAGCTTAACTAAAGATCCTACGAGTTAGGAGTTCTCCTAAAGATCCCCGGATGCGACGAGAAAAACCTAAGAGAAACCTAAAGTCAAGACATGATAGAAAATAGAAATGAAGTTGGTTAGTGGAAAAAAATATATATTTAAAAACAAGTAGAAATTAAAATCAGAGAACAAATAAAATAAATTAAACAAAGTCAAAAAAAAAAAAGAAAGCATTAAGGGACTGGTCGCCAGTACTGACCGCCCCCTACCAGGGGTCAGTACCGGTTACCAAGAGTGGGGGGGCCCCCTTCCAGGTACCTAAAATCGACACAGCGAGAGATCCGTCCACCTCGGAGGCTCCCTTTGAAGTGAAATTTTCGTTAACCGTGGGCTCCTTATATACCCACATCAAGGTTACTTCCCTCACTCCGATCGTCTTTGTTCGAGGTCACTTAATCACTTACCGTTACTTCGAATGTCATTGTTCGATTTAATCGAATATTTCAACAAATTTATGACTTTTAAGCCATTATTTATACTAGGACATTGTTAATAATTGTTTCAACTATGGTCCTACGACGATTGTTAATAATTGTGATAAATAAACATCAAGATTTTGCAAAATCTGCGAAGGCGAACGGTTTCGGTGAATGTTTGTTCATTTCCGCGATTGTTATTAATATTTACGCATATTCCCAATATTAATCGAACAATGTGCATTTTATTTATGCACTACAAATGATTAAGTAACTTATAGAAATTGATTTTGATCGAGATTCGCAGTAAAAAGTGTTTCGTAAAGTTTTAAATCATGGAAAGTAACAATTGTTCATTAAATACATCAATTTAACATTTGTTTAATTTTTATAATTTACACAATACGCGTAGAAGCTGCATTTTTTACTTGAAAGCGCCGAAATTCAATTAATTGCTTTTTTAGATAGAAAAATCTTCGTGATGAACACTTGTGAATCGATAATCGATACGTATAGCCTTGACAATGTCGGTTGGACCTCAATGACAACAATTCCATTGCGAACAAAGAATATTTAATCGAAATGATATTTTAAGCTATTATTTATACTAGGACATTGTTAATAATTATTTCATCGACGGTCCTACGACGATTGTTAATAATTATGATAAATAAACATCGAGATATTGCAAACTCTGCGAAGGCGAACGGTTTCGTTGAATGATTTTTCCTTTCCGCGATTGTTATTAATATTTATGCATGTTCCCAATATTGATCGAACAATGTGCATCTTATTTATGTATTGCAATTAATTAAGAAACTTATAGAAATTGATTTTGATCGAGACTCGATGTTAAAACGTGTTTCGTAAAGTTTTTAAGCATGGAAAGTAACAATTGTTCATTAAATGCATTAAGTTAACATTTGTTTAATTCTTATAATTTACACAATACGCGTAGAAGTTGTGTTTTTTACACAAAAGTGCCGAAATTCAATTAATCGCTTTTTTAGATAGAAAAATCATCGCGATGAAGACTTGTGAATCGATAATCGATACCTGTAGCCTTGACAATGTCGGTTGGACATCAATGACAACAATTCCTTTGCGAACAAAGAATATTTCAACGAAATGATATTTTAAGCCATTATTTTTACTAGGACATTGTTAATAATTTTCTAAAGTATGGTCCTACGACGGTTGTTAATAAATATGATAAATAAACATCGAGATTTTGCGAAATCTGCGAAGACGAACGGTTTCGGTGAATGTTTTGTTCATTTCCGCGATTGTTACTAACATTTATACATGTTCCAAACATTTATCTTACAATATGCATCTTATTTATGCATTAAATATGATTGATTCGCCTACAGTAATTAATTTTGACCGAGATTCGAGGTATAAACGTGTTTCTTAATGTTTCAAAGCATGGAAAGTAACAATTGTTTATTAGATACATTAATTTAATATTTGTTTCGTTCTTATAATTTTCGGATTACGCGTGGAAGCTGTATTCTTGATGTAAAAGCGTCGAAATTCAATTAATCGCTTTTCTAAATAGAAAAATCATCGTGATGGACGTTTGTGAATCGATAAACATTTCCAGCCTTGACAATGTCGGTTTGATCTCAATAACAACAATTCCATCGCGAACAAAGAATATTTCAACGAAATGATATTTTAAGCCATTATTTATACTAGGACATTGTTAATAAATGTTTAAACTATGGTCCTACGACGATTGTTAATAAATATGATAAATAAACGTCAAAATATTGCGAAATCTGTGAAGGCGAACGGTTTCGGTGAATGTTTGTTCATTTCCGCGATTGTTACTAACATTTATGCATGTTCCCAATATTGATCGAACAATGTGCATCTTATTTATTCATTACAAATGATTAAGTAACTTATAGAAATTGATTTTGATCGAGATTCAAAGTAAAAAGTGTTTCGTAAAGTTTTAAAGCAAGGAACCTAATAATTGTCTATTTGGTATATTAGTTTAACATTTGTTTAATTCTTATAATTTACACAATACGCGTAGAAGTTGTGTTTTTTACATAAAAGTGCCGAAATTCAATTAATCGCTTTTTTAGATAGAAAAATCATCGCGATGAAGACTTGTGAATCGATAATCGATACGTATAGCCTTGACAATGTCGGTTGGACCTGAATGACAACAATTCCATTGCGAACAAAGAATATTTCAACGAAATGATATTTTAAGCTATTATTTATACTAGGACATTGTTAATAATTATTTCATCGACGGTCCTACGACGATTGTTAATAATTATGATAAATAAACGTCAAGGTATTGCGAAATCTGTGAATCCGAACGGTTTCGGTGAATGTTTGTTCATTTCCGCGATTGTTACTAACATTTATGCATGTTCCCAATATTAATCGAACAATGTGCATCTTATTTATTCATTACAAATGATTAAGTAACTTATAGAAATTGATTTTGAACGAGATTCGAAGTAAAAAGTATTTCGTAATGTTTTAAAGCATGGAAAGTAATAATTGTCTATTTAGTACATTAATTTAACATTTGTTTAATTCTTCTAATTTACACAATACGCGTAGAAGTTGCATTTTTTTCTTGAAAGCGCTGAAAATCAATTAATCGCTATTTTAAATAGAAAAATCTTCGTGATAAACACTTGTGAATCGATAGTCGATACGTGTAGCCTTGACAATGTCGGTTGGACCTCAATGAAAAATTGAGATCGCGAACAAAGAATATTGAAAGAAAATGATATTTGTAGGCATTATTTATACTGGAACATTGTTAATAATTGTTTAAACTACGGTCCTACGATGGTTGTTGATAATTATGATAAATAAACATCAAGATATTGCGAAATATCCGGGGGATTATCCGGATTATCCGGTGGATTATCTGGGGATTATCAAGAAAATCTAAATTAAAAATGTAATATCGAGTATAGAAACTGCAGCGTAAAATAGAAAAAAAAAATGTTATGGTAAATATGATAGGGGAATAAATGCTGATGTCATTTGCCGAGTTATGTCGAGTTGAAGATAATGTTGCGGAATGCCCGTGGGTTTAGTGAAATCAACATTGAGTACATTTTACTTTAATTCTTCGTAATTTGATGTTGAGGCTTGACATTTTTACGTTGTTGTAACAATTTTATATTGTGGATTCTCTTTCCTCTTACTTGTGTAGTTTTGTCGAGTCCTGTATTATCGATTCGTAACGAAGAATATTTTACGAATTGAAAATTTTGTAAAATACAGAAAATTGAATTGTCGATGCGCGGTTAAAGCTGTCCACCCTATACATTTTTCGTATAATATATTAGTCCGGGAAGTTTAAAAATATGGATATTTATATTCATATGTTATAATATATTAGTTTTTTCTCTTTATTATGTCCAGAAATATCTGTATTTTAGTTTATTTAACCGAAGATGTAATCACACTATGAAATAATTAAAAGTAATAATAATAATAATATATATAATAGTCATAATAACAGTAATACCAGTAGTAACAATAGTAATATATTATAGCAGTAGTAGCAGTAGTAGTAATTGTAATATTATTAATACTAGGAGTTGTAGTAGTCGTAGCATCGTTATTACCACTAATTACGGTAATTACATTAATTGTAGTAGTTAAATTGCTTACAATAGTTTCGTAGTTTCTTCGACAGCATAAAGAAAGAACTATCTTGGAATAAGGGGAATGTTATCTTACGCGTAAGTAGTATGGGAACAGCATCGAATAATTTTGTGTTACAAAGACTGACTATAAAGTCAAACTTAATTATACTCGTATGGATATCCTTTTCTTCCGTAGAATACAAAGGATAATTATGTACGTGTATCCTACCAAGAATAAATTCTTTCTTTGTTCTTTCTTATGTGTATCGTGGCCTTTTGTTTACCTTTCTTGGTTAGCATGTTGGTATATTTTAATTTCAACTTCATGAAGTTAATACAAAATGTTCGAAAAATTTGTGAAATACTTTTAGTATTCAAATTCGAAAGTAGACTCTAAAAATATTAAGTTAACTACAGCGACTACCTTCTCTAATGGGTGGGACAGAGTTTACATCCAATGAAAGTAATGATAGGATCGAGCATACGAGTAGTAAATCGTTTAGATATTAAATTCATTATACGATTTGTAGTGGATATGCAAGAGTTGGGGCATGTAGTTTATCGATACGAGTTGGAACAAGTTGTAGTGATTGTAAATCGGTAGTTGTACATACAATAGTTTGCGATCGATGACTTTTATTTACACGTGTATCAGCCATACGTCGCATCCCGCGAGCAAGACACATTGTACTCGCTGGATGCATATGGAGAGCTTTTAATATTCGTATTGTTTATTGCATTCGATTCCTTCGTCATTTTTCATTTGTCGTCGGAGCTCGTGGTTCTAATTACAGGTATAAAACCATATGGAGGCGTGCAGCCTCTGGTGCTGTCTTCTCCGCTTCTATTCGACGATCCCTTTCTTCTTCTCACCGGTTTAGGCGAACTGTTGCATTTTATGATAAATTTCAACTCGGCCACAAGTTCCTCTTTGATCGAAACCTGGAAAAATGGCGAGACATTTCCATGTTTAAATTCTTTTGAATAAATTAACCGTGTTTTATGCTTCTAATTAATGGAAGTTAAGTATTATCGTTTTGTTTCTAATTAATGAAAGTTAAGTAGTTGAATGTCGAAGTAACGTGTGTCTTCCACAGTGAGTTGTGAAATCGAATACAAAGATCAAACGCTACATCGATTAATTCCAACGGAACATATTTCGTATTAAAATACACGTAGACGTGATGACGAGATACATAATTCAGAATAAAACTCAGTATTGAATTGACTGTGTTGGAATTATGCCATTTGTATTCCATTAATAGTGCAATACCAAGAATCAAATGTGTTACTTTGTGGTGTTGGTCAAGTAAAATTACGATTGCGCAATTGCACTTACGTTTTCGCGTCTGGATGTGGCAATAATCTCCCAGAGTAGCTCGAATACAGTGTAGAAGAAGGACAGAGCAACGCCTACAGTCAGTACCAAGAAAACACCTCCCACGTTATCAAGATCCAACTCTTCAGCCATACTCCCACCACCATCCTCCTACATCATTTCACCATTCATCATTTAGACATGACCACGCTACTATAAATATTTCGGTACAGTAAATACCTAACTGACTGACAATTTACAATGAAGTTTGTTCTACCAATGTTTCCATTAGTTGCTTTTTGAATCGAAATTAACATTACGATTGTTAGTCGTACCGAAGTAATCGTTATTAAACGTTTTCTCTTATTCGTATTTAGAATTATATAACATAAAATACATGCAGCTTGAAAAACGTACAATATAACATGAAATTATAGAAGGGAAATTATCCGAGAAAAGGATTAGAAACTAAAAGTAAATGTAGATATTTATATTTATATAGTTTCATGTATGTATACTGTATAATTTTTTAGATGTTAATAAAATATGTTATATAATTCTGGAAATGGATATGGTATCGTGTAACCAATGTTTAAATTATTTACTAAATTATTGAATTTCACGCGTAAACTATTCAATACATTTCCGTTTTATTTTGTTGCGTTTAAATATTCAACTGCGCGTACCCGACACTTTCCTCCTCCTCGCTTCTGCGTCCACCATTTCGTCTTCAGTTCCGTGATTAGGCCACTTTGCTGGAGCTTTAACACGGCCGTGTTTAACGCGTGACGATAGGGCGAGTCTGAAATAATCACGATCATTATCGCTAAATTAAAAAGTCGAAGCTCGGGCTACTGCAAAATTACAATAATCTTTCTGTAAACATCCTCTCTACTTCAAGAATTACATATACGATTATTTTACATTTCTTTTTGCACCGATGAAAACACGCCTAAACATAATATCTATAATATTAATATGAAAATTGCAAACTTATAGAAGGCTCTCTTAAGTAACGTTACGTCCTTCTTGCTCTAATGATAAGGGACACGTGTTTATTGCATATATTACCGCACTGTACCGTCTCCCAGGTTGTCATAGATTTCTCTACAAAAAAGCACGCAACTTCCTTAGACTTATTCTCACCGGTGTGCTAACTAAAGTTTTACAAAGCATAATTGTACATATTGCAAAGCAAATATTAAAATAAAAATAGTTCAGAATTTTATATAAGCCAAAGTGTGCTTGTTTTAGATTATATTTATTACGATAATATTTATTTCTCACTCTCGTTCAAAAATTTCATCTACTTGTCCCAACTCGATCTCAAAGCTGTGATACTCTGATAGTATCGATAAATCTGGTCCTAAGTGCACTGTATTGGTGGCAAAGTGCTTATCAAATGTCAAATTAAAATTGATCTTACTGTAAAAATGTTTCTATCGTTTCTCAGCCAGACCATTACTTCCTATTTGATCGAGACTCACACTTCTTCATGGCTATGCCATAGCCCTTCGCGTCGAGGAGTCCACCGATCTGCGTCACGTTACAATATCTTTCGGTGATGTACTCGATGGAGCTGGACTCCATTAGAAACGCGTAGTCCTCTCTCAGCACTTTCTTCAGGCCCGAATCGTTGTCCGGAGGCAGAACGTCCTCCGCGTTCTCCATCATATAATCGTACATCTCTTTGTAGGTCGAGTAATTGGATTCCTTGGAATGGGCATAATTCTTTCAAAAAATTGAATTAGAATGCACAGCTCCAAGTATCGTTTGCCTAGCGAGCGACACGAATTGCTTCTGGTACGGTCGTGTTCGTTCGGTTAGTAAAGGGAGAGACAAGTTACATCTCCGATTGATTATTGCGAACAATTAATGCAGCGTCGAGTGTGACTCTCTGTTACGTAGATACGCAATCTATTGTAAGTATTAATGATGTCTGTCTGAAAGCACAACAAAATGTTTAAGGGACATTCTGATCTAAGCTAGTATTCTCGATTCGGGTATTATTTTACATTGTACGTGGTCAAGCATTGTTTAGAACTGATCGCAGCAACTGCAACGACGTAACACAATGAACAATTAGGGATCGGTTGATGATGTATTCGTAAACAAGCAGGGGCTGTTTATTTTCTACGATTTGGCCAGTGTTAAATATTACAAGATTAGAGTCGCCCTGGATTCAACACGTATTTAGAAATTTCTATAAATTACAAAATTCTATTGCGTTCACTTTAATACAGCGAAAAGGACTTTCTTTCGTGAAGATCGAAGGCACATGATATTCCGAATCGTACAATTTTTCATTATTATCGTTTTACATTTCTTTGAAACGAAATCGAAATTGTATCGTTATCTTATTTGTGAAAAATGATCTCTCAGGCGACTCGTTCGTAATAATATCTTGTGATCGGATGGGGGGTTAATGACTCAGGGTTAAACAAAGCTTTTGTATTAACACTCCCGCGACTGTCTTGAACTCAATGGGGTAGTATAATATTAGCGATTAAAATTCGTAAATATCTCTTACATTTGAAATTTGCGCATCGTGTGCTGTATCGATCCTGTAAAATTCCTTACTACTGCCAACTATGTTATTTTTCCATCGATATTCACTGTTCGCCTAACGAATACGGTGTGTTCGAAGTAGGACACTTACTTTGAAGAACATCAGGGTGGATCCTCCATCTTTGGCACCATACTTGATCGTCTTCTTCTTCGCTAATTCTTCGACGTTCGAGAATGGCGACACTAATGTTTCGACGGTTAGAAACGCGGCCAAGTTGGCCGTGTAAGACGATACCATGATCAGACAGAAGAACCACCAGGAAGTAGCCATCATTCGCGTCGAGAGTCCTCTGTCGATCGTAGAAATTGAATAAATAGGTTCACGAGTTAATTTCTGGTCCTTCGATCTTACAGAAGAGGATTGTGTACATTAATTTCGAGCAATCCCACTATTGGGAAATTTAAAAAAGAAATTAACCAAATAGTACGATTATCAGATGGCTGCACAAGATCTGTCCAGGGTACGTTTTCGTTATTAAATTGTATGGTCTCCATTATTATTTATTACACCTTTACCAATCATTTCGAGTACTTATAAAATCCTTTTCGAGAGGACGATAACCGAGACTGACGAAAAGATCTTGTTCCAGCCTTCATCGGGTTATAAAGTAATTGTTTGTATCAACAGTGTCTTAAAAATGATAATACTGGCGGTCCGTTTACACGAGCTAGGCAACAACTTGATAATTCGATTCACAGCGTAAATTCGACTTACATGGGCGCGATCTCGGAACCTTGCTGCATTATACTACCGATCGTGAACCATAGGGAATTCTTAAAAGTGAACTGGTTCTCCAGTTCTTCGGGCTCTTCTATACAAGGATAAGGGTTGTTCCACTCGGCGGGGCATATCCTGCCGATCACGAATAGTACCAAGGACACGGATATGTAAGCTCCGATTAAATACCACCAGACACCGGCAGAAAATGGCGACAAGAAGGAGAACAGGCTAGGTGGTGTTTTCGTTGGCTTTCGGTAGAGGATACTTATTCCTGTGAAAAAAGGGACACGTATATTATTTTATGCAAATTATCCATTTGAATTCGAGTGTGATCAGGGTATAAGAGCTTGTCAGAATTTGAATTTAACGCGATCGGGTATAAGAGGTTTAAGTTTTAGCATGCAATCGAGTCCGAGTGATACTCCGAAGAAAAATATAGTGTTCTGGTGGATCGTGACTACGCGTAATAGTCTTTTTTTTTACAACGAACCTTATATATATATAATAAAATAATCGAAACAAAGAAGCGTTGAAACTAATTCAATTATCGAACTGAAGAGAAACACTCGAAAGAAAAATTGAATGGGGAATTTTATTTATTTTCTTCGAAAAGTAAAAAGTACTGTCGCTATTCGTTTATTTCGTTGGAACGTAACTCGAATCGAACGCAAGCTGCTAGAAAAATTACAATTCTCACGGTGAGATCTTAAGAAAAGAATAGAGAAAATTGATCACTTCCTTGCAAATACAAAATCCCTTTTAAATCGCAATTCCGCCGTGGGCTCTGAGAGTTTTTGCGTAGCTTGATATCAAGCACTCGTACCTAAATTCATAAAAGGCATCGTAAAGTCCACCGCCGCTTCCCGTGCCGAAGTAATGGTTAGATCGGTAATAGCTAGATCAGCTTCCTGCAACATAATTTCACCGGATATTACATGTTAATTTCTTCCCTCTTTCCGATTATAGCCTGAAACGTCGACGTTACTGAAACTAACTTCTGCAATGATTTTCCCAAGCATCCCCGTCCATTTGTTCGCCTTCTTCACGTACGATCCGTAAACATTGTCCGCTTGCACTTCGAACGTGTAATTAAAGCCGAGCATTTTGCTCAGCTCCTGAATGATATCTATGCCGAATCCTTCGTAACGATCGTTTCCGGTCATCATGTCCGCGGACTTCTTCAGCATACCGTAAGGGTGACTCTGCGTTCAAACGAATCTCGCTAAAATTTCCTACTTATACTTTTCGACGTCGTCTTTCTCAAACCGTTACAAATTCGTTCACTCTTGGAATTTTCGCACAGAGACATTTAGATACATTTTTCAAACTTGTTCGAGAAAGTACGAAAAGAAGAGAAATTGATCTTTTCAAACTTCCACAATGGAAGACTTCACGAATGTTCGTTAGAGGAGTCTCGTCGAGTGAGCAAGCATTGAAAAGATTTGCAAATTATGTTAGCGCACGTACGATGGCAATCAGAATGATGAACGTTTTATTTTGCAGATTGAACTCCATTTCTGACTTCGGTGGATCGGACTCCGGCTGCCATTCGATGCTGTTTGTGCTGTTCCACATTCCGATCTTCTTCAAACCGTCTTCGGTCAGGCGCAGCACGTCCAACTGGAAATCGCTGCGGAAGCCTGCCGTGTCGAACTTAATCAAACCGGTCAAACCTTGCATTTCGCTCTGAAAATTGTCAGTGAAGACATCGAAAAATATTCCACCGGTTGGCCCCGGAAAGTCAGGGTCAAATTTTAAGAGCATGCGGTGCTCGTCGAAACGAGCAAAAACACTCGGAGTGAACGTGGGGTTCGGAGTTGCGAGAGATTTTCAATTATGAGCTTATGAAGCATAAAAGACTTTATCGCGTGTCTAGCTATAACTTATCGAGTAAGTCGTTAGGTCGATCAAAGTGAACACAGTACGCATTGGTACCGTGTAGAGATAGATAACCGATGTCGTTCGACAACAGTAATAAAATTACTTTGTCGGTTCAATATTATAACGTCCGTGTGCGTGTAAAATTACTAATTATTCTTGCATCCTTTAAAGAATGTTCGTTAATAAAAATGTGTTATAAATTCGAAACTATCGATATTTGAGTCTATGTTCGTTCATTCGAAATTACCATTTATAAATTGTACAAACGGAGAAAAGAAATAGGGGGAACCGGAGTATGTTGTACGAGTGTACAATGGTGAATTTTATTGTTACGTAACTGAGCACGCTGCCGCAATCTATCCTTTGGTCTAGAGATCGCTCAGCCTCGAGTGTAACTTCGAGAGTTTGGATACCTGTTTAGTTCAAGGGATGTTTACATAAGGGACGCGTGAAAGCGTACATTTGAGAATAAGGGTAGTCGAGGGTGAATCGCGATAAACTGCTTGAATCGATCCACGCGGTGAATTCGTGTAATTCCCGAAGCAGAGCTAGATGACGTACACTGTTGCCTCCTTACTCGTATCTCTGTTACTTTCTCACAAACTGTCTATTATAGCTCCAAAGCTCACTTTGCATTTTCCATATTCCGTGCTGGTGATTCACTTAAGTCTCGAGAGACTTCAGAACGAATATGAGTAAATTGATAGAATAATATAATATAATAGGTATATATAATAGAGTAATGATACGATGTAAAATGTGTAATAAAATAATAATAGAATGTAAATCGATAGAATTAATTTTGTTGGCAGGTCACACTCACGAGACGTATGAAGTTGTTCAAACTGTAGCCGTGCTCCCAACTCTCGCTGCCATTGCAGGACAGCTGCTTCACGTCGCCTTCGATGGCATCCTGTAGATGATTGAAGGCCTTCGCGAAAAGTTGCACCGCGTCGTACATGAGGGCAGGCTCGACCCGCAACTTGGTAGGATCGTCCAAACCCCATTCGTTCTTATGCATATCGAAGGTATCGTTCACGATGGAACTCGTAGGATCGATCAGCCGTACACCCGTGAAATTCACACCTGAGAACTGGTACGGTTCCAGATCGAGGGTCTGAAGATCCTGGAAGAACCCAAGCACGAACGTTCGAAGTATATTCAATTAGGCAATAATTGATCGATAACTGTAAAGTAATTTTTATAGAAATAAAAATTGAGTCTATCGTACAAAATGTGTAATTATTTACCTCCTGAAAGATACCAATTTCCTATTACTAATTTTAGTTACGGGAATAGCTCGTAGGGCGATATAATTTTGCGCAATAAAAGTACAATCTTAGCGTTCGTTGAACGTATGGAATTATTTACTTCTAAAGATACCGATCTCTTATTATATTACGATGTCCATGGGATTCTTTCGAATATTTAAACGATGACGAATAACAGAATGCGGAATGGAATCGAAATGCATCAAGCCGATCTACGTGTTACTGTTCTCGTTTCGCATTTCGTTTTAAAATAATAAGGAATAAATGAATTACTTTACCAATGAAGTCACTATGATTTTGTTCTTCTCCGACATAATACCGACTTGCTGAGCTTGCTTCAGCACCTCTGCGAGAATCTCGATGGAACAATCGATAATAATATTCTCCATCTCGTCGTCCTTTATCTCTCGCATCACCTTCCTGCGCAAAATTCAGCGCAATGTTATACTATTAGCTGACGTTTTACCCGAAGGATCCTCGCTACAATCGAATCGAAACTCGAGAAGCCGCTCAAGGACACTTTCTTGAATCTAACTCGCGCGAGAAACTATTCCTATTATCGCGTCGCCTTAAATTGCTTCTTCGAGAGATAAGAAGCACGTGCACAGTCCCACGAAGAGCTGAAGGGGCGTAGCTACGGTACGGTGGAAGATAATCCTCCCGTGACCTTGAGCAGCCAATTTATTTTGACTCGACTGTTCGACTCTTATTTACTGCTTTCGATCTTTTACCATTTATTTTTCTTGCAACTGATAAAGCATTCAATCGAATGTTTCTTCGAATTCTTATTTCTACTATTGTGACTCGATTTGACTCAATTATTCGAAGTTTGAAAGAATTTAAAAATTCCATCGATCGATAAATACACGTACGAGAATTGATGGAGATACCTGTAACTAGGACCGCTTCCCAAATGGTAGAGAAAGATCATATGGTTGCGAGCGTCCCAACGTTCCAACACACGATGAACACGGATCAAACTGTCGGTGCCCTCGTACAATATTGCGAACGATTTCCACTCGAAATCGGTTACCATATAATCGGTGATCTGCGTATGAAATATTCCTCGGTTGAAAATCGGTACATCTCCGTGAAAATTCAGAGACCGTAATTTCCTCTACCGTCTAGGTTATATTTAATTGTTTCGCGTTAACTGGGTCGAGAAGGTAGGTCTAGAGCGATCGAACAAAGCGATACTTGTTCCACGGCGAAGTTCGAATCAATTCTACGATCTATTACGAGTTTAAATAAATCTACCGTTCGCGTCAATTGAACGCGTAAAGTTTCCGTTACGTGTCACGTACCAGCGAGAGGGTTTCCGCGTGCGGGTACAAGTTTATTCCTTTACCACGGGCCTGCGAGGACTCCCATCTCGCGTAGATGTGTGGCATTTCCATGGTGTCGCACATACTCTGCACGTGCTCCGAAGTGAGCTGATTCTGCGGGCCGAAAATCGCAGCCACACCGGTACCCATCAGCTCGCATACTGAACATTTCGAAGAGATCGATCCGATTGAAAAATGTTACGGCCAGAGTTCACGAATACTTCGAAAAATCGGGCATCTCGTACCTTTCAACGACACTTCGAACGCGTCAGTTGGAACTTCGTTGGATTCCGCCACGAGATAAGCGTTGAAGGAATTGGTCTTCCGTCGCATTTTGTTCGCCGTTTGCACCGATGTTTCGAAAATTCTCTGTATACCTCCGTCATCGTCGAACAATCCTCCTGAAAGTGTCACGCGTACACTGCCGTTAAGAGTCCCCGTCAACGTTTGCGAAACGCCAGTTGGAACGACGAGACTCGACGAGTTTTTCGATGAATACTCCGATCGAGATTCCAAGGACTTTAGATTTCAGTGATAATAGAAAATCGGAAATATTTCTCGACGAATTTTTGAAGAAACGATGGTCCAATTCGTGGACAATAATTGCAAATGATTGAAAATCGAAGTAACGTATCGACAGGCTCGAAGAAATTGACTTTAGAGACTCCTCGGTTCCAACTTGGGATTGAGTAACGTCGAATGGTCTTTGCTTACCTATGTGAACCCTTTTGGGGAATCCCAGAACGCAAGGGATGATGATCAACGGGAGACACTTGACCAGCATCTTATAGTCATTCTACGCGTAGAAACTAACGGCGAACCTGTATCGAGAGAAGGGTACAAGACAAGTGACGTTAAAGGAAGCGTGTAAATTTCTTTCAAAGGAAGAAATGTTTGCAACAACACGAAACAAACTTCTCCAAACGTCATCGACGAAGCAGCGCTGTCAAGTCGCTCGATAGAGATTCCAAGATCGACTCTATCCGCGTAAAAGAGTAAATATTCGAATCAAACTTCTTCCAACATTCTCAAACTAGAAAGAGTAATTATATCCCGAAGATTTCTCTATCTGCGCGCGATTAAAAATACGATCGACGATAAACGCGAATCGAGAACTGGAAAGAACTGTTCGTTCTTCGAGAGCCAGTGTTTATAACACCTAGCAAGAAACATGGACGTCAAACGCGGAACAAAGGGCTCTAACACGACCCGTCGGGAGACACGGATCGGCCAGCGTCTAAAGCTGCCCGGTGAAACACGATTAACTTCAAAGGCAGTCAACGAACGGGACGGAGCAGATTTATTTGCAATAAGATCGCGTAGTACACGATCCGGTTCAAGCGGCTCAAACAGACTACGGAGATCCGAACGAGCACTTAACCGTGCGACGTTGTGTAAACGGTACGGGAACCATTACACGCCCGAATTCTCGGCGCGCGTAAACATTTACATCCGTCGAAAATCCATCCTCCAATATTGAGTTCGACGATTTATTTGAAGCAACCGAAGGAGGGGCTTCTGCCCTGTCAAATTCCTGTCCGCGACGTCTTCCTTCGCGACGCTTTTGTTTCGGGCGGAGACGGAGAACGTCATCGGGGACTCTTTTCTTCCGAACGCGAAGATTCGTTCGTCGGGGGCAGGGGAGAAACGTCGCGAGTAAAAATAACATTTCCGGCGGGGGGACAGGGAACAAGCTCGTTAATGAATTTGACGTTCCTCGCGGAATGCTTCTTACCCAGAAATAGAACGGGACCGAGGAAATGGACGGATGTATTATATATCTAGAAACCGAAGACAGAGTGCCGACGATTGGCTCTGAAACATTTTCTATGGATTCTACAAAGGAAAAATATTATCGTTTCTGTTGTTACGATCTTGTACCGTACACGATAGAAAATACGATATTCCACGAGCAAAATTAAAGAACGCGTAGATCTTTTTAGTTACTCGATGTTAGTTTTGTTCGTAGGAACGAAGATTCTTCGATAAATTGACCGGTGACATGAGAAAAATTAAGAAATCCGTGACGAGTATTTTCGAAAAGTATTTTTACGAGCACGGTTGAAAGTCTGCTCCATTTTGATTCGATGATCGGGAAGAAGAAGAAGGTCACGTGTCTAGATACTTTTTCAAAGCGACGTCGATAAATATTAAATATAACAAAAAGTATCCGGTCACTGATAATAAATTCTACAGACCCTGTACAAAATATAATTCTCGATACAAAGAACACCGAAGTAATTAATTTTGTCATTTCACAGACAATGTGTAAATTTAAAATATTCGAGAAAAAGTTAACTAAAATCGAGAATTGAGCACACCGATAATAAACTCTATAGGCTCTCCACGGGATATAATCCACGACACAAAAAACACTCGAATAATTAATTTTCACTGACGGTGTATAAATTGGAAATATCGAAATAAAAATAACCGACATTAAAAATCGAACACCGGAAACGAGTTTTCACTGGTAATGAACTATACGGATCCCTCGCCGATACAAATAACTCTCGAATTGATTTAATTGATGCGATTAATAAAAATTAATTCTCAAAAACGGTATTTAAATTCAAAATATCGAACGAAAAATGAGCAAAATTTAAAATCGAAAAAATCGATCGATTCACCCCATCGATTCGCAGGTTTGGCAGCGCGTTTTATTAAGCTGTACGACGATTAATAAAATCTCGCACGCGTCGATTTCGCGCGGGCGTGTATTTCCCGCGAAACACACGCACGACGAACCGGAGGCTTCTAACCGCGCGCATTCGACGTGCTCACTGTCACCTCGCCAAAACGCGCGCGTTCTGGCGCGTTCTTTTTCATTCATTCGGTCCATCCGTCGCGCGAACGCGGACGCGAGGAGACGAACGACGACGAAAATCCCGACGTACGAACGGCACAGTGTCAACGTTCCATATCCGGACGCGGGATGCCACGAAAAACGGACGAAAATCGTCGAGTGCGCGCAACACGGCGATATATTTAGCCGCGGAGCATCGTCGCCGCCACCGGCGCTTGTCGCTTATAAGCTCTGTGACATAGTTTTCGCTGAATCACAATCGACGACGCCTCCTGACCGGGATCTGTCGCGCGTTTAATTTCGTAATTGCGAGAGGAGGCGGCGCGTAACCGCGCGTGCTTCCTCGAATTCTTTCGTACGTGGTTCGATAAATAACGAAACGTCCAGCGAACGAATACAAGAGGAATCAAATTTCCAAATGTACGAAAGCGTTTCGAATATCGCTTCGCGAAAATCTACTCCTAGATCTACTCTATTCTTTTTTTTTCAATCGTAAACAACCGTGAAATATACGTGTTTGAAAAATTATTTTTAAATAGCGTGATCGAAGAGGAATGTTCTCGGAGGATAAGTTCTCGAATGGATACGCGAGACGAAAGCTTCCAAAAAGCTTCTCGGTCGGTGTTTACGGAACGATTAGGGTACAAGGGGCGTTAAAGGGTCGTCGGTGGAGTGACGAGCGCCACGAGCGTTAAAGGAGGTTCGACTTACCTAAAAATCGCGATTACACGCAGTCTCGTTACCTGGAACAGAAGTTTGATAAACGTGCTTTTCGGAACGAACGCCGCGGCATGCACTCTAATTCCGAACGCCACTTCACGAGTGGCTTTTCACTGCGCACACGCGAGTCTCCCTTCCAAAGCCACTTCGGATTCGTTTTCACCGCGTAACATGGCGGACACCTCGGGACCTAACTTATTGTTAGACCCGCCGTCAGCAGCTTTTCGACGACACTCGGATGAAATTCTCCCTCTTGCGTGCGCAAAACTCGCTGTTCACGTTTCACGATTTCTTTCGCATCCTCGCGAATGCAGGAGTAGTCGAACGTCGCGGTTTACGAGCACTGCATCGCGAAACAGGCGGCAGAGTTAATTTTTTCAACGGTGATAGCAATTACGACGATTAACGTTGGATGTCTTCCTTTTTTTGTTTCTTTTGACAGTATTACACATCCACCGTCGAGGATTCTTTCATTTCGCGCGCGGGTAAAGTGAAACGAAGGATTTATTCGATTCTCGGTTCTTTTTTAATATTACAATTGTTTTAGCGAGGATATGTGTAGCCGAACGACGAAAAGGAATTTTAAATAGAGAGTTGGTTATCTTTGATATTAAAAATAGCACGACACCAGAAGTATCTACAACAAGTAAACGAATGGAGAGAAAATTCGTGCGGCAAGTGATTTATGTGTGTCTCGGTGGTTATCTTTAGAACGACAGACAGGAATATAAATTTATGAATTCTTCCAATTCGCTACGATGCACTTTAAAAATAATCGCTCGTTGAACGGAGACATTATCTTATTTGTAATTAATTTGAAACAATTTTTATTTTTCAAAATGAAGGGAAATTTCATTTCAACAATTTTATCCTACGCATCGTCTATATTTTTGTATGTTATTTTTACACGATTCCTGTTCCTTGATTCAAAAAAAAATATTTTTCGATACCTAACATGTTTGAACGTTTGCCAAAATTATCGAGAGCGTTGAACGTTCCTAGCGTTCGGAAGAATTACTTTACTTACCGACAATGGTCTCTCGATCATCCCGCGTCAGCAGTTTCTTCTTGACTGCAGAGAGTCGTGCAATATGCAGAACTTGAATTAGAAAAATTTCTGGGAACGACACTGCAGTCAAAGGTGCGCTGTTACTTTCGCCATAAAGGCGCGATATCTGACACGAATGCGACGTAAAACCAAGATGGACGACTATTACTTTTGATAGCATGTTCAGCTTACTCCGGGAAGGTGTCCTTTTAGACGCGGTTCGTTTTTATAACAACATCTTCGTTCCCTCCGACCCAGAGAATTATTTATATCAATTCCATGTTCCACGTTCCACAGAATGGTTCGTAATTATACGTTGATACCGTGTACTTTCGGTACATTTAAACAAAAAGAAGTTACGCGCCGTTAAAAACGAAGAACACGAGAAGAACGGAGGAAAATGTTCGAAATAAAAAATTTCCAAAGATCTCGAAACGGTGGGAAAGGGTGGCGCAGAGTCGTACGCTTAAAAGATCAAGATACGTAGATGAGCGAATGGAGATAAGAAGACGCGCGGGAGGAGGAAGGTTCGCGAGAAGGTGGAAGCGCGTGGGGGAGAGCGGGCAAAGTAAATTAAATGGCTACGTTAGCGTTCTCGGGGCCAAAGAGAAGGCGCAGGAGCCGTAGAACTTGGATACATTAGTGAATTAGTTACGTTAGCGGTTTGGGATTTAGTTCTCTAATCAAGAGAACGAAGAGTGAAGGCTGCGGCAATTGATGTAAAGGTAGAACTTCCCGGGGACCAATTACGCGGCCGCGGTAAAGGTAGAAGTTCCCTGTCGTAATCAACGAGGGGATTACGGCCGCGCGTTAAGTATATTACGCGTGGAATAATTTTCCGTTTAAACGAAAGAACCCGACGCTCGGCAATTAATCACGCAACGTATGCAAAGTAAGCATTCGAGGAGCTACGGGAGAATCCTCTGGGACTTTGGCCGAGGGAACTTGCACGAGCCACAAAGGTTTCGGTAATTAAATTATCAACCGCGTTGCAAAGCTGTTTGGCGATCGTGACACTCCAACGTGATAAATAATTCATATTTTCCGCCGGCGATCGTCCGTTTCCGGTGCAATGATTCTTCCTGGTTCCTTCTGGGTCCTCGCGACGATTCACGACCTGTGTATCTTGCAACAAAGTGAATAAATGCGAGCTTCGATGGTAATTATTGTGCAGAAGTATTTTTTATTTAGATTCTGTCCTTTTATTATGAATTTTAACGATTAGTTCCTACGGTTTCTGAACATTATATATAGCTGGAGGAGAATGAAACTTCAAACGGTTCGAATGCTTACGATTTTGAACACTTCGGATACGCGACAATGGTCTGTTGCGTTGCAGGAAAGTATCAGGGATTTTCATCGATCCTTCGTAAGAGACCTATATTTATTGCGAAACTTTCGTTCCCTTGGATAAATTTTACGGATCGGTTAAATTTGTGTCCGGTCATCGAACACAGTTTTAAAACACCATGTACACTTAGAGAAACATGCAATTTCGTGTAATTCGAACGCTTCGAATTCCAAGTATCGTAAATACTGTTACAAGGTAACACTTTTAATCTAGACTTACATTTTCTCCGCTCTACAATTCTCTTTCTCCGATAAATTGTCCACGACGGGAGACAATAATTGAACCGTGAACAAGGTACAGCGATGAAACCGATGCCTGACCAAGGTCGTTAGAAGACAAGACGGGCCCAGGTGAGAATTTACAGACGATGAGTTTATTCACGTTTATAATATGATGCTCGTAGTACACTTTTACGTAAGAAGTATAATCAATAGGCTCTTAACAAACTCGTTACGACGTGAACGTAGTTGTAACGCGGTACAGACAATATTTACAAGTAGTACGTGTATAATACCGCGGCGTGACCGTTCTTTTTTTTTTTTTTTTTTTTTTTTATTTTTTCCTTTTAATGCGGGCGCCCGCGTTTGTACGTTCAACGGTTCGATTCGGTGTACAGAGACTTCGACAAGGTAGTTGCAGTCGAGAGTAAAAAACGACAGAAACTTTCGTAAAACGATGGAAACATCAACGACGACGGTGGGCGTCTCGCTGTCCCGCCCCCACCCTCCCTTCTGAAAATCGTGCAACGACGCCTCGCGTCGCGCCAGCCAGCCCGCGATATCGAACACACGAATCCCGTGACGCTAATTGCATATCCCGTTGATCTGTCCACGCTCGAAAATCGATCGCTCCCGGGACCGGGCGGGCACCTGTGCAACGTGCACGATATTCACGCGTGTTTACGCCTTAAGAGAAGGAAGACGGAAATTAATACTGCTCAGTTCGTGGCGTTCGTGAATAGCGGCGCGACGAATGCAAGGATTTCCTTGGCGGTTTCGGTCGGCTCGATCCTTCGAGCCTCGAGGTGGCGGCGATCGAGGAAAGAAAATTGGAAGACTGTGCCCAAGATTGTTGACAATCGCGACGAATTTTCTTCTGCCCCCGAACGAAGAAGTTTTCACGATCCCGAGGAAACATCGACGGATAGTTCACGATCGGAACGAGGCTCTCTCATAAGAGTAGTCTGGCGAAGTCTTTGGGTTTCCCCTTTTCCTTGCCCCACCCCTCCTTCACCGCGAGACACGAGGTCTAGAGACCTCTTTTGCATAGAATGCAAAATTCTTTTTTTTAAATTACCATCGATAGTCCGTTTGCTGAGAATTTTTAAATACACGGTCCGATGCGGACGATCACATTCCACTTCGTTAGGAATACCAGTACTCGGTGTCGAACCGGATTCAACCGCGCGAGAAAGATCGCTGTAAAAAATTTCGCGGGAGAATTTAAAAATTCTCTCGCTCAACGGACCGATGGTGGTTCTTCGAAACGCGTCCGTACGATACCGTAAGCGAGACGACGCATGTAAAACTATTCTCCGAGTTACCGCGAGATTGCGAGCTCGAGAATCCTCTGTTAGCTAAGCTAGACGCGAGAATAATTTCCCGCGCGAAAAACTCGAGAAACGGTGTTCTTCGTCCCCGTGTTTGTTACCTCGATTACGACCTCGCGCTGTGTACATTACGAATCTTGAGCAAACCGAGTTGTGCGCGTGAAGCTCCGCCACTTGCATCGAGAATTTACCAAAATGGTTTCGCACGACGAAGGTCGGTCCATTGAAGAATGAATTCGGTCGAAGGAAACAGGTGTCGCGCGCAGACAGACCAACGAGATTTCGTTGGTAATTATAGCGAGGCTGAAAGCTTCGAACGAAGGTGCGCAACTCGCGAATCTTCGAAAAAGAAAGTATAAAATCCGCTCGTCCTATCTAGATCCGGTGAAGCGTCGACGAAACCGGAAACGCTTCCGCGGACGACGTTTCGTCTCGAAACGTCCGAGAAAAATCATAGCCGTGTTTTATCGCCGCTAATTGAACAAATTCTCGCGCATAGATCGATTCTTTCCCATGAACGTTCTATGATACAATGCCGTTGCATAGTCGCGATCGTATAATTAGTAATCTTAACAGTTAGTATAATTATTTACACTAGATGTATCCGAACGCCATCCGAACAGTGACGTTTGTACAGCATTTCGTTTCGTTTCGATTCGAGCGTCATCGGTGTACTTTCGTTTAAAATTATTAAGAACGTTCGCAGCGTACCGTGTTCGACGACGCTCGCGTTCGCTGTTCGAGTAGCGTTTTTTTATTTCATTTTTTTTATCTTACTTCATTTAATTCTCTTCGTTCGTACGTGCACTCGTTTCGTATTCACGCTCCTCGATCGTCTTCAATCACGCATACTCGTCGAAAGGTTTGTCGCGCGCTCGCTGAATATCCTGCGGAAGACATCGACGCGTGGTCGATCCTTTGCGTTCGTTTCTCCGCGAAACGATCGCAACGCAACGATTTACAACGTAACCGTAAGTACTTCGTAAAGGAATACGCGAACGAGTAACTATACGAGAGCTAATTTCCAGCGGAATCGATCGTAAATGGAATTCGTGAACGCAAAGTGTGATTATCGACTCCAGAATCGAACGTGGTCGTCAGATTACAAATTCGCGAGTATAAAACGATCGGGATGTAATTTGCTCTTGCCCCGTGCCTGAATCACGCTGGACAGTACGCGAACACTTTGTTACTACATATCTCGACGATAACTTTCAAATATATTGAATCCGGTTCAATAATAATACAAACTTTAATCTTAGTCTCTCTATATATTTCCCTAGCTCTTACCCGCGAGTATCCATCGACAGCGATAATATTCGAAAAGCCAACCATCGAATCGGGTTCCACGATAATACAAACAATATTGATTCCCCTTTTACGTTTCTCTGCCGGTTGTTCAACGAGCCATCGAACACCACTCGAAAAGCAAAAGTGGACCGAACGCTACGATTAATTTTAACACACTCTCGAGTAGCCTGTAATCGCGGACGAAACGATCACTTCTACGGTCGCCTCGATCATCTCGTTTCCCTCGATTCTAATCCGTGCGCGCGATCTCGTTCGTCAAGGAAAACCATTATTTTTTTTCTTCCGTATCGCGCGCTCTTCGCTCGGGGCTTGTTTCCCCCGTTGACTCTTCCGCGCGAAACGCTCGCGCCTTGTCTCCCGCACGGTACAGTGGGTTGTTTCAGCGAGCTTCGACGAACGCGCGTATCCTACGAAGTGCTAGCCGAAGAACTACCTCGCTCGACGTTCGCGTCACTTGTGAAAAAAGAAACGGTAGACCGGGGAAAATAACACCGGTAGGGCGGGGGGAGGAGAACAAGACGCACACACGCGTATACATACACACACACGCACGCACACAAGTGAAGGTGAGTTCCGTTTGCCCTGTTCGCTGCCACGTTTCCCGCGGCCGGTCGTACCCCTTGTTTCGCGATCGATCGCTTCATGGTTCGTTCGATCGCGAAGCGGATCGCGTGGTAAACGTTCCCCGCGTGTTTCAAGTAGGTCGTTACGCGTGGATTCAAGTGAGAGGCGCTTTCCCGACGAAGTGCCTGTACTTGTTGCACTCCGGGTATCTGCCCTCCTCCGAGACGATCGACAGATTCGACTGTTGTCCCTCGCGCCGGCACAGCGTCTTCTTCACCGGTTTTTTCGTCCCGTTACCGCAGTCCAGGGCGTAGCGAAGCTCGCTCGCCATCTCGGAGCACACGGACTTCTGGAAAGTTGGACGAAACGACCGCTGCAAAGCTCACGATCCTGAACCTGGACTTTACGTGCACGAGGAAGCGTTCGAAAAGGGGCCGAGAAGCTCCGTCAGCCGGATGCGATCACGCGCGCGACCGTCAAAGAGGGATGGTTGTCCGCGTTGGAATCGAGACGACACTTCGTGACGGGTATCAAGTTTTATCGCGAACGATAACTTTTTAGCGACGAGTAACGCCGACCACGAAACGACGCCGCGAAGCTGACAATTTGCTTCGAACCGTGGCGCGAGATTCTTTTGAGAAATTGTCGCGTTTTGACTGTAGGGAAAAGGTAAAGGTGTTATGTACGGAGAGGAAGGGTATATTGACGGTCGAGTTAGAGAATCTGGGTGGAGGACAACGTTTGGTCAAATTTGTAGGGTGTTTCCCGGCTTTGAATATTTGATACTTTGCTGGGTAGTGTTCGAAAGAGATTGCAACGAGGAGTTAGTGACATGGAACTTTTGGTAACAAAATTTTATTCTACATTTTGAAAAGAAACCGAAAGAATCTTTAGAGGCAATTGTCAAGTTATATGTGCGAGCGTGTCTTTCGAAATTCAGGTCTCGTCCAATATCGGTACATAGTACATCGATTGGCAATGTGTCAACTATGCGAACTCTTGACCCATATGCATGTAATATATGTAAAAGATCGTAGCGCAAGACGTTCATCGATGCTCGATATTGCATCTTCCACCAGTCGTTGAAATAAATTCGAACAAAATAGTTAACGTTTTTCGGTCAAAAATGAACGCGGGAAATGTGCATTTATATCGACTTAAATGCGTTTAAAATGCAATTCTTCCAAAGTTGAAACCGATACCTGAAAACTAAAATCAGTATTATTTCAAACTTGTATCCACGTTCCGAGACTTTCTTTCGAGAATCCCCAAACTTGACCAAACGTAATAGAACGTTTTGTATAACACAATCATTGGCACAATTTTACAAATAAAACGATGCCAATGTTGTCCATTCGAAATGTCCGGTTTTTCGAAACGACGCGTCGTTACATCGAGCTGACTTCTCAATGATTCGGCCACTTTTTATATTCGTGCACATAACACAAATTAACTACACTTTGCGAGAAACGAGAGGAAGAATCGGAGAATAGTGAAACATAAGCAACTTCTTCGCTAACAATTGTTTGTGCAATTTTCAACGAAAGTCGTGGCAGTTTCTAAACTTTATTTCTACGAATTGTTACATGAAATGTACTCAAGCCGAAGTTGCATTTCTTTACACAGGAAACAAAAAATACCATTCACGAAGATTTAAAATCACTCGAGAGTAATAAACGGTTGTTGAAATGAAAAAGACCATACCATACAATGCAACTCAGAATTATATTCATGCTTGTTTTTCATGTTAGTTGCGAGTAAATGGAACAGTGATGCAAATGGAGAAAAAGGAAAAATAACTACGTTCACTTCTTTCCCTTAGAGATCATTTTTGTTGGATATACAGGGCGATTTATAAATGTACGTTAATACTCCAGAGAATGAATCTACACGTTGGAATATATAAAAAAAAATGTTATACGCACATAACACCTCAAGTTACGATATTCACAACTTACGTTCGCGCAACATTACCGCTTGATTTATTGCATAAATTCACTCCCTGAAGTGTTGACCTGCATTTTACAACAGCAACTTTAGCTGCGTCTCGCCTCTCACGCTCTTATGTATTCTAATTATACCTTACTTCTAAATATATACTACTTCCACCTCTGTGCAATAACAGACATTTAATAATAATAATACTTTATCAATCACCCTGTATAAAATTGATATATTCAAATTTCGTAAAAAAGAACTCCTCGTGGCCAAGATGTATCCACTGTCCGAAATCCCTGATCGAGTACGTATTCCGTAAAGTTGCAATTCCGTTCGCATCACTGTACAAGATGAATGCCGCTCAAAGTAAAATAGGGAACGATGCAAAAAACGAAACCCCGCCTAAAAACCCATGCACTACGGTTCGTCGAACGGTGCAGCGACAGAACGAGCAGCAGATGCAAACGTACAAAGTACAAAAGGGTTTTTTTTTTGCTCACCTCCTGCGTATCCGTGGCGAGAGAGAGAGAGAGGCAAGAAACATTGCGACACAACTAACAATGTCATACTAAACTGTCACACATCGTGCGCGTGTCCTTTCGAATCGTACGTGATTCACTTAACGCCTACGTTTCAATGTGACCGCTTTTAACCCTGGTATTGGCGGTGCCTGGGTCATTTCTGACGCAGTCTTGAGTTTTAATCGTTGGGTCGTTATCCGACACTTGATGTTTGTTCGCGTGAAAACGATAAGAAGACGATCGTGTACCGAAGGAACGCATTTTCTGGCAGTATTCAGTGTGTTGAGAAGTATTCAGAAGGACATATTCGCCTTTATCTAAAATACACAAAATTCGCACGATGTTAATTATATTTTATTAACACTGTAAATTTCTATGAGTATTGGCGGTGAAATTGTTTCGTTTCACACTACGCATCGGGCAAGTGTGCAAACGAAGATCCAATGGATGATGAGAACCATTATAAAGACTGTATCGATCGAACGATGAACGCATTAACCGGTTAAAAACAGGTGGTATGCATATTTTATCACGAGCACCTTGTGTATTTTCGTTGCTATAGACAATATGAAAAAATGACTAACGTGACGATGATGAAGAAAAATGGTTCCAAGATCGTGTCAAGGTCACCAGAGTTTCACCGGTACCCGTAAGCACGCTGACCTTGAAATGACCTTGAGCGACAAATACGACTAGAAAGAACGATAGTAAATTACACGTAGTATAATAAATATTGATACAGGCACAGAATCGGCCAGCTGCCGATGGAAATATATAAAAAAAATAAAAAATCTAACAACTTGTAGACACTTTTGGATCCACGTTCGCTTTTCAGTCTATTTTGGCTAATACTACACGTGTCCAAAATTGTGCCACGAATCTGTCATCGCTCTGTGTAGGACATATTCACCATGCACAAACAGTATTATTTACCTACGTTGTCGAAAACTTCGGGCAAACGTACTCGCGGTATTTCCCGAGGTATTACCAATTTTGGAAGGGCGAGTTCAACGAATAGAAACGAGTAAAAATCTAACGCCAACGTTCAGCCCGGAGCGCGGTACAAACGAAAAATATTAACGTGGGTCAGAAGTGACCGAGGCACCGCCATTAGGTTGATTCGTACGATACAAGTTTTACGAGCCGAAACATACAGAATTGTCTATCGAATTAAGTTTCTTTGTTTCTCGCTAGGGGAATCCGTGGGCTTCTTTTTACGTGGACCTGAAATTTTCGCGCGCAAAGTTCGCGGACGATGCTCGATTCTTTCTCTTCTTTTTTTCTTCTGGTTTTTCATTTTTTTTTTTTCGATTTCTTACTGTTTCTTTTTTTCCTTTCTTTTTCTTTCAAATGCAGAAACATACGGACTCCGCTCGGGGGTGGCGAACCCACCCCCTCGATCTACGCAATATGTACATACAGTAAAACGTTTTGCAACCTGACACTATACATTAGTTATCTAATCGGTATAAAATCGTGATTGTTCGTAAATATTCCGTTAATCTGCAGCACTTGATTCAGTCGCGATCGCGACGCGTGCTCGCCGAGGAAGCCACGTCGCGTTTGTTTTTTATATTAACAATTATCTGGGAGACTGTTCCTTCTCGCTGCGAGTCTCGAAATGATCGTCAATAATTAATCTAAGGTTTTGATATGAGCAAATGGCAAACGCGTTGACCTTCCCAATTTAAGCGTACGCGCATTTTTCTCGGATCGGTGACATTGTGGGTCGAAAGTACAGCGAGGATAGAAAACGATTGAAAAAATTGATAAACGATTTTTCGAAATCCTTCCTACTTTTTCGTTTCTTTTTTTTTCTTGTTCCACGGTTAATTCCCACGACACCGCGATTTATCGGATCGCGATCAAGCTAATGTTCCACCGATTGTCTGGGCAAGATCGCGCGTATGGTTCTCGAAAAGGGTTGTAAAAACTGGAAAGGTCGAGGATCGTTGCTCCTTCTGTTTTGATTATACGTTTCGTTTCAACTTTCTACAGTTTGTGTCTGTCAGTGTTTCACACAGTTCTCGATCACTCATGGTGGAGTTCTTCTTTAGGTCCGTCGGATCAAATACGCTTTTCTCGGGCTTAGGGGTCTGTATGATTTTTTTTTTTCGTTCAAACCGGATCGCTATACCACCCCCTAGTGCAGATCGGTAAAAGCTTCGCAGATCGGTTTCCCCGAGGATTTCTGCTTCTAAAACAGAACACCAAAATGCTCGAGTAAGATTGCGTCAGGTGAATCAGATCGATGAGTCAAATCGTTGCGGCGTAGAGAGGACGCGGCGCGTGCATCCCTCCGATAAGAAAGGAGATCTAAAGAATTGGAGCTCTACGATAACGTCGGATCTACGAAACGGGTGCAATTTTTCGAACGAATTGTGAGAAACAGGTGATTCGATGCTACGTGGAGGAAAAGACAGAAAGAAATGGGGTTTTCACAGTCAAAGAATCGAGCCTAGTGCTTGGAACGAGGTTAAAGAAATTTAAGGGGAGTGCGCGGAGTTCGATATTTTCAATTTTCGTTAGAATCGGTGGACGGAGAGCCACCGCGAGAAAAGTAAATCGAGAACGACAAACGAAATTTGTACCTGCGACGCTTCGTTTTCGAGAGAATCGATTTTCAAAATTTCTCGGGCACGCGCACGATTCCATTCAACTTGGCCAACGCGCGTCCACTCGTTAATCATTATTTTTACTTGCATCGGTGTTTGTAAACATCGACGGTGCGCCGGTATTATCTGGTTTAACTGGTTCTAACTAGTTACAAGATAGCGAGATCGACGGGAAACAGATAATATCGCACCACCATCAATGTTTACAAATACCAACGCAAGTAGAAGTAATGAGTAATGGCCAGACGCGTTAGCCAAGTTCGCTTCGGTCGCGGGCTCGGCCCCATGAATTTTCCGAGCGGATTCTCTCGAAAACGAAGCCTCGTCCGACAAAATTTTATTCGACGTTTTCGATTCACCTTTTCGCGGAGAATTTAAGGTCGCCGGTAAATTTAGTCACGACGACGAGCAACGCAACCAGGCTAAGCGATACCGCGTACGTCGTAGGAAAGCTAAGTGGACGAGCGAGTGTAAGAAGAATGTCGCGAGAAGACCAAGCGTGCCAATTTTTCAATTTTTTAATACCGAAATATATATATATTTCTACTTGTCCAAGCATACAACGTGCGTTATTAACACAAGAATCACCCTGTAGTCGTTGGTCCTCCATTTTGCAGAGCACTCCGCAGTAAAATCTAACAGATTCTTCCGTTTCGTTGTAATTTTTCTTTGATCGCTCCGTACAGATCAAGAGCGACCATTTAATTGAAAAATTCGAGCGAGTATCGTACTTATTGTGTGGCCCGAACAATTCATAACCGTCAACGCGAATAGAAATTAAACTCGATCGCACACGCGCACCGTACATTTTCTAAACGAATTCCCTCGAAAACGGTGCGTCGCGCAATGAAATTTATTCTACACTTTCGATTCACTTTTTCATAGAAAATCACCCGATGCTAATTATTTCCGCATTAAAAATTTCACAGATAGAATTTCTGTATACCCTCTCCTCGAACAGTCGATCCGCTCTTGTCCGTGCCCCGTGAATTGTCCAGATCGATTTTCTCGAGAATGGTGCCTCGAACGATAAAATGTTACTTCGCATTTTCGATTCACTTTTTCGGGAAGAATCGTTCGGTGCCAATCGTTCCTTCGTTGAGATCGCGCGACTCCTCGATTTTCGTCGAGATTTCCTCTCAATTTCCACTCGACCTTTGTTCTTGTCTACACGACGATTTCTAACCCCTGTACGAAGCAAGAACGATTAGCAGTTCGAGATTCGAGGTAGTATCGCGGCTACTCTGGTGCGGTCTGAAGTAGCGTGGTCCGGAGGGGAACAGCGATACCGACGTTTGTTGGCTCGCGGAATTGTTTGCTCTCGAGAAAGCGAGGTCGCCGTCGCAAAGCCGCATATCCGTATATGTGGACGAGCCCTTCTCAAATACTTGCCTGTTTGCTTACCGCTCGAATGTACGCAAACGGTAGCTCGAACACATATTGTAGACACGCGAGACCCCCCTCCCGCATGCGGCTATCCGGGGTTGCGTTTACGCCGCGCCTTAATTTCATTCCTCCGCTTCACGTAGGAATTTTCGTACGCGAAACGCTTCCCTCGCCGCCTCCGCCTTTCGTAATTAAATATTTTCTTCTCGGGTTTCGTGTTCACCGACATCGATCCGCTATTCACCGTTAGGTCGCATTCCCGCGCGTGCAACACGCGGAGTAGAATTACGGTGTCGTTTCGGCCCGGAGCGGTTTCAAGCGTTTCGAACGCGTCCACGCGTGCGAAAATGCGGCTCGAGGATCGGTAACGGAGGTTTCGATCGATCGATCACAGTTTACAAAATTCCGTTCACGGAGATACATAATTCGATGAACAAAGAGCGGATCGAAAGTAACGAAGAAACGCAATTTATGATTCGAGGGTAGAGGCTTCGTTGTACAGAGACTTCGATTGGTTAATTCGAATTTCCTAAATTTCGTATGCAGAGATACACAGCCCGATGAATGTAGAGCGGACTAAAAAAGAACGAAGCAAGGTGTACGAGAGAGTTTCTTAAAAGAAAAGGTATAAGTAATAATCGGTCACTGTATTGTACTTAATTTACATCGATTATAAGTACTCTCGATACTCGCTCGAATCTGCAATAGTTTGGTCCGATAACAATAAACGCGTATCGGATGTCATTTCCTCGAATATCGAAACATACGAAGTGCAGAAAAATTCACGGTACCGGAAATCGATCTTAAAATTTGCCCGTTCTTTTTCTTTTTCTTTTTTATTCAGATTCAATCTCCGGTTCGAAAATTGAAACCCGTTCGCAACGAAATTTTCCACCGCGCTTCGAAGAACGCGCATCGGTTGCGTTACAACTGCTCCCGTAATTTTATTCCCACGATAAATAGTACGCGGCGAGGGAACAAACCATCTTTTCAAAATTACCCGTGTCCATCGCGCGAATACGCATGTTTCGTGTTCCATTTTTATGCAAATTATTCCCATATAACGGAATTGCTTCGTGGATTGGCCGCGCGATACCAGAGGCGACCCGGTCGGCCTAATTGAATCCTTCGTACCTATCGAGGGAAATTACGTTCCCGACTCGCGTATAACGCGGACCCGCGCGCTATGTTATTTCATTTTTCCGTGTCCACCGATACGTAATATTTGATTTGTCGCGATGACGAGTCCATTGGAATAATTAAAAGTAGAATCGAAACGGGACGCGCCGCGCCTCCTGAATAACGAATAACGACAATTAACGCGAGTTCCTTTCCGCTTGTGAAACGCCTCGCACGAACAAACGGTGTCCATCGCGAATCCGCGATACGTTCGTGAAACGATCGGACGAAAACGCAGCGGAAAACGAAGGAAAAATCACGATCGAAAAATCCCCGACGTTCATGGACCGATGGAAACAATGATCGTAAACCGTTCGCGCGCCACGGGGACACTTATCGTTCTCTCCTCTGTTCTATTTGGTGTTTCGCTGCGAATGCAGATGCAACGGGAACGAGTGCACGTAAACCGTCATGGTCTGACCACGGTCTCGGTAATCACTCCCGAAGCAACGAACGATTCACCATAAACCTATCCTAAGAACGAAGAATACGCTCGGCTCGGTCTTCGCTTGAAATTTTCTTCGCCGCGAGTCTCTCTCGCTCGTGGTAGCGATACGTGACTCATCGATCGGTACCGGTGGAATCGATCAGACCCGAGTGGTTCTGTATTTGCACCGTGACCATTAAAGAGGAACTCCACCATCGCGCGAACATCAACTGATGTATTCGCGCGGTATGTCGGGGTAAATCGCGTCGGGATCGAAGTGCGTGTTGGACGACGTTACTTCGGGCGCGATCGCGCCTTCTTCGACGTGCTATCTGACCTCACTCACCCGTTCCTCGATGGCGACCTTCCGGCTTTTCCAGACGAACTCGCATACCGCTATCACGCAAGCGATCCCCATACCGCCCATTAGGACCACGAACACGCCGCCGACGTTCGCCAGGCCCAGCTCGTTCGCCGTCGAGCTGCTCTTCGACGTCTCGTCCTGGCCAAACGGAGAGAAAATTTTCAGTCGGATCGATTTCGAGTCGATCGCGCTACAGCCGACCAGATGGAAGAATCGACTCGAGAGATCGCCGCCCGATCGCTCTAACGACAATTGTTTTCCACTGGGTGGAGCGATTCCTAGCGATGGGCTCGAGTGTATCGCGAGTACGATCGAATAAGGTTCGCGGAACTCTCCCGAACGCGATACAATTTCAACGGACGTGTTCCTTTGTACATGAAAAGTAATAAAGTATTTTCGATAAAGGTAGTCGAATATTATTTTGTAATTACCCCCCTTTTTTGGCCATTGACAATTTTATAGCAAGAGTCGAGTAAAGAGGTGGAATTTAACTCACCGAGCAAGTCGATTCTTTCTTCGGGACGACTGTAATGCCAATTTTACGCAGAGCACAGTATCTTTAATTGATCACGATAAAATTGCAGACTGAAGTAGCATGATATGATGGGTCAAGAAGTATTTGGACGATTCTTTTAATATGAACGTTAAATGCCTTGCTGTCATGCACATGTGAATGCTTCGAGTTCTGACTTGCGAGTACACGCACTTGAGAGCACAGTCATGAGAAACATTGAAAACTTTACTCTATGTTAATTTCTCTAAGAGTGGGATTTCGTATTTACAGTCTAAATTGCATTGGAGTTGGTACCACAATGTAATCGAAACTATCTCCCAATCGAATTTATCTTCTCTTTTATCGTTATTATTCTTTTTTCTTTTCTTTAGCCTCGCCTAATCAAATCACTATATTTGCGCTATCCTCTAACAATTGCACTATCGATAAGAGCGAAATAATAGAACGTTAACCCCTTACCGCATAAAGTTTCTTTTAAGCATGAAACAAATTTAAGTAGTGAATGACACAAAAATTTTAGTAAAAATGCTTAAAAATTATCTCTTATCTTTACTCGTTTATATTTTTGACAATTGTGGACCATGTACGATACAGCATGACGTAACAAAATTCGGGTCGTGGAACGGAACGCGCGACTATAATACGCCCGTAAATAAATGGTAACAATTTCTGTCCGTTTTTAAATATCGGTTAACGTTTCTCTCGACGACGACGATAGGAGATTCGTGTAAAAAAAAAAAGAAGAAATTCACGTTTCTCGCAAATCACAGATCTTTTCCAGAGTCGCGCCCAATTTTTGTAACTTCTTCCGTACGAATGAACCAAACTTCGTACGTAAACAACTCCCTTGAAAAAAAAGTAAGGAAACTTTGACCCCGTCCGTCTCTTGGGTACACGGTGAACTGAATTTTCGGACAACAAATTCCAGCGACGAGCAGCCGCGAGAATTCATTCCGGCGAGATAAGAGCTGCATAATAGCGGTGGCCATGATTTCACGAATTTATGAAACTATCTTCTCGCAGCGTGGCCCGTTCGTTACCCCCCACCCTCTGTGTCTCTCCGTGGGCGGAGCGAACTACCGGCGAAATATACAGTGGAGGGGATAAGAATTTCGGGCGCGCACTTATCGACTACCGCCAGTGGTTCTTAACCTCTTCGAACTTGCGGTCCAATTTGAAGTATTCCGTCTGTATCTACGGTGCAATTTAGAGAAAAAGGATCGTTGAATGTTACAGTAACAATTTTAAAAACAACTTTGAATTAGAAATTTCATAAATTGTCGGATTCCTTGGCTATCCACACTTGTGTACTGCGCGGAGCTGAAAAATTAACATCTGAAAGTAACTTCGGACCGTATTGGATCAGACGTGTTGGTCGGCCACGAAGACTCGACATTAAGCAAACGTAAATTAGTCACTTACCTAAAAGTGAACACACGCGAGCGAAAGTATAGCATAAAAAATCCAAGGTTCGCCCCCGAAGGGGTACAAGAACTCGCGGAATAAAAATAGAAAAAGAACCAACGCCGATTTAAATTATAAAACATACACGTTCCTCCATCTTGGACAATTCGCTCGTAACTTTTACGCGAATCAAAATTCTCCCGCGGTAGCAGACCCGCGGTTTCACGTCTGTACATTTGGCTAATACGCGAACGTTTCGCAAAATTATATAGCTGGCCATGATTAAGAAAAAAAAAAGAAAGAAATTCCCAAAGGCTGGCTTACCTTTCAGTCCCTCCTCGGTCTGTCGTAACCCCTTAACCCGGGACTCATCTTTCCAGCCCCCGGCAATAGCCGGGGCTTTACAGCACGGTGGTTAACCACTTCCCTGCCCGAGTTTATTTCCGCAGTCGGTGTAAAAAAAGAAAATAAATAAAAAAAAAAAAAAAATAAGGAACACGCAACCTTCCCTTATTTCGCTTTTCAAATATTTAAGTTACGCGGAGAGATATTAAAAAAGAATTCCTGCTCGAAATTTCGCGTTACCCTCGCCTTTCCTGGATCGTTCCGCGTATTTATCCAGCGACTATTTTGCCCCAGTTGACTCGACCGCAACCGTTAAGCGGTTAAGAATCACTGGACCACGCCGTAGCTGCGGAACCAACGCGACGACAAATAAGGGGAACATTCTCCGCATCCCTCCGCGTTTCCATGCTCACCCTGCAAGATCCACCGCCGCGTTTCTCCTTCCACCAGCGTGTCTTCAGCAGGTGCAGCTTCCCCTCTTCCTGGAGCTTGAGGATCGCCCCGCTTATGGCCGTCCTGTACGGTGAATCTGAAGTTCCAAGGTCGTTTTGAGCGACTCGCTCCGTTTTACTCGCGCCCGATAAACGGCGCGAAACTTCACGGAAAAGTGTTGTCGGGGTTATCGTTTCTACGTGGCCCGTGTTCGTTCGTTCGTTCTCGCGAGACCGATCGACGACGCCCGATCGTTTTCAGTTTTCCGCGATTCCAACCTTCCACCGCCCCCAGCCCCCACCGAAACGCGATCCCATCGGATGCAGGAAGTTCGGTGGATGTTCGTCGAGGGACAACGCATCGCTCCCGTAAACGAGGCAGCGTTTTCGGATGACGTAACCGGGCGGTTCGTTGAAGTTTGTTTATCGTCGTTTCCGTCTCTTTAGCGCGCGACGGGGAGGAAAATAAAAACAGTAACGAGGATCTATGTGTCCGGTCGACGATCCAATTCCGAGGGAACTCGACACCCAGATGGCCCATTAGGGAGAACACTGGCCGGACCGTTTAACTCGATCGACTTAATTTTTTCGGCAACGGATGGACGAATTGAAATTTCTAGGTGGTACGATTTCGAAGGTGGTATTTGATTTTTCTTTTTTTTTATATCTTTCGTTTAAGTTTTTAAAATTACTTCCATGCCTCTCGCGTGAAAACGTCACTCCAGACGGTCAAATATTTTTCATAAATGTCACGAAGGTGTTTAGAAAATTTGATCGCGAATCGTAAGATAGTGTAACATCGAGCTATCTTTATAAATGGAATTATTTGGAATTTCTGAAACTATCACCGAAGCACATAGCTCGTCGTGACTCAAAAACAATACGTACCGTTTCGTTGTGTCAAATTCGTCTTTGGAAAAGATTTTACGTTCGTCTTTGTACATCAAGGACCAGGTGTCGAGTAAAATTCGATTCTCGTACGATCGTTTCTCAAGGTTTACGAACGCAAAACTCTCGCGATCCCCCACCCCCGCATCGAAGAGAATATTTTTTAGAAAGATCGATCTCGTAAAGCACACGGAAGAACGGAATTGGTTAAAATTCCGTCGGAAGGAGTGGGAAACGGCGCCCTCCTAATTCGCCCATAAATCCGTACAACGAACGCGAAGAATTATCTTTCCGATTCGACGGTGTTTGCCCAGGGACCATAAATCAAGGATATACGCGTCGATCGGCCGAAATGGCGCGCGTCTCTATCGCTCGAGAGCTATTCGGGCGCGTGTAATCGGCTAACGGTGCATTTAGGTGACGAGTTTATACCCCCGGCTTGTACCTACACTGCCGCACGAAAGTCTTAAAGCGGTAATTAAATTTCCCGCTAACCTAACAACAATTGTACAGCCACGAATGAACACAATTGCCTCTCGTTCGATGTATCGCGCGCGGAAGAAAATGCACAGTTACGGATTCTAACGCGCCGCAATATGACCAGAAGAAAGAATAAACGTTTAAATCGCTGCAATTTCGATATCGTGGATTTACGTGATCTTCCGTTACTCATCGAAGATGTATTGAATAATTTATGAACCGATTTCGAAACTTAAATATCTAATTCCGACATTCCACATCGTTTCCTATCGCGTAAAAGAAGTAATCGGCATTATCGAACGAAGAAAGTAATCGTATGCACCGTGCGTGGCTGTTCGATGAAACTCACCGGGTGTCCTAAAGATATTCGAGCAGCGGTGTAAATAGTCACGAGGGGGGAATGGTATATTCATCGGAGCACTTACTAGGTGGCATGGCTATGCCGTATCCCTTCGAGTCCAAGAGACCGCCAACTTGAGTGAGGTCGCAGTTCCTCTCGATTACGTATTCGATGGAAGTGGATTCCATTAGGAACGCGTAGCTGCCTTTGCCCTTGATCACTCGCTCCACGCCCTCGACGTTGCTATTTGTAAATACCCCCAGCTTTGCCGAATCCATGTAGGACCACATGCGCTGGTACGTCGAGAAATTGGAATCCTAGATCACGCCAGGAATTTCATGGTTGAGCACGCGTGCCGTTAAACGGATGGAACATCGGCTGAAATTGGTTAATCTTCAAGGAGGCCTATTACCCGATACCTCCCCCCCCCCCTTCTACCACTATCCCTCCCTTCATCCCTCTACTCTCCTTCTCGTCTGCGGTTTCAGGGAAATCACGGACAGGGCCGCCTTCGCGGCGGGTCGATAAACACCCGCGTGCTTGGCAATTTCATTTTTGCTTGCTTACACACGCAAATCGATCGAGTTTGTTCGCGGAAAGCTGTTAAGCGTCTTTTTTACACTGGAAATGTTGATCCCGAAGATTAACCCTTTGCACGTGGTACGTATCTCGTGCACGTGTCGGGAATGCCCCGCTTAACGTAAGCAGGTTAAATATCTCTCCGGTGCTTTTCGGCGACGCGAACTGTTCTCTCCTCGAGGTTGTTTTTCAACGGATTTCAAGGTTGTCTATTTCTATTTTTGGTCGTCGACAATGATTTGCAGCGACTGCGAATAAACTCCGGTACGCGAAGTCTAGAGGTTATTTTTTCTTCTTACGAATTTCCAGGGCTTGTGTTTCTTTCAAGTGGAAGATTAGTTGTAACGACTAAGAGTAAACTCGAGTGTACGGAATCTACTTATTTGCGTACGAAGATAGCCCGCGAATACTAGAACAATTAAATATAATAAATCAACGATGTTGATAAATTTGGGATACAACCGAATTTAATAATATTTTCTAATATTCGAGTAATCACGGTAATTTCACGAGTTCCGAACGATACGGTGCTTCGTCGTACCGTGCGTTTATTTTTCGTCCGTTCATACGTAATTCATACTACATTAAAGACTGCGCAAGAAACTCGATAAAACGATTACGTGGATGTTTGTAGAGAATTCATAAGATATTCGTGCGATCTTACCCTGAAAAAGGCCGCGGTGCTGCCTCCTTTGAGAGCCCCGTATTTGATTTTCGTCTGCTTTGCGAGATCCTCGGCGCCCTCTATCGGCGAATCCATCCTCTCCACGGTGAGGAACGCAGCCAAGTTGGCAGTGTACGATGAAATCATGATCAAAGTGAAGAACCACCACATGCCCGCCACGATGCGAGTTGACACGGCCCTGCGGGAAGAATTCAAAGGGTGCAGAGAAACTTCCGCGACGCTCAAAAAATCGAAAATAACGTTCCTCGTGAACGAAACGCGCACTTGGCGCACGTTTGAAACCGAATCGACTTTCTCGGGACAAATCTAAGAGAACTCGAAGCACCGTGAAGACATTGCGAGGTGGAACATCGGACGAATCGATGATTTAAATTGTTTTCAAAGGTATCAAAGGATTTTCGTTCCCGTCTCGCAATCGTCTTCGTTCAAGTACGTATTTACGTTTACAACTAAGAATTTACCGGGGACAATATTACTGTTAGCTACTATGATGCGTGTCTACTTCGTCTAAATACATTAAAGAAAAGTTGATGACCACTTTGCGTAATAATACCTCAAGCTTTCTACGTTTCATCGCGTTCCCATGCATCTCACGCATTCCACACGGGCACGGGAATCATTCGTCCAATGTAACCGCACGCAACAACAGCAACTAAACGTCACTTGTAATAAAAGAGGAATGACGATAACGACTCGGGGATAGGAGCTGCTTCACGGAATGTTTCGGTAGGCGGAAGCTAAGTTTCGGTCGTCTACCCGAACTTCCGCCCGACGAGTAGCGAAAGTGCTCGGTGTTTAACGCGAGGAAATTGCTGCTGCCTTCTTTCCAACTACTTCGATTCTACTTTCGCTAAATAGAAAACACCGACTTAATTAAAATTCCCTCGACGATCCCAGGAACGATATGCACAGTTCCACGGTGTGGGGTTTCCGCCTCGTCGCGAGTCTATCGGGTCGTCTCACGAGTCTTTGCGTATATTTGTCGACGAATACGATATTGGAACGAAATATCTACAGACGAGTCAAAACTATCGATCATTTACTCTCGCTAAATTAATTTACGGATACCTATGTCGTGCAGATAAAAAAAAAGTATATTTCCCTCGAGAAGAAACCAGAGTACTTCCTGCGTTCGTTTTTAACCTAAACGTTAAAATATGAACAATCATACTCAAACTCGCTTCGACGAACGGCAGAAGACTGAATATAGAACATCCATAAATATCTCGTGGATCGATTTTCTAGAATTACGTTTGCGTATGTTTGCGTATGTTTGCGCACGAGGTAGAAAAATATTTTATTCCATTCGGTGTCTTTATTGCGCACACAAACATTCGTTTACGACCGTGAACGTGGTCTGATCTAGTAGAACTATGTTTACACGTGTTTACGCATGTTCACGTACGATTTAAAACTTGTCCTTTCATTTTACGCGTCGTATTTACCACAACTGTAACGCGCTACTAGTACCATACGCATTAGAAACAAGAAAATTAATCTTGCAAAGAGACAAAGTACGTTTCAATCGCAAGTTCGCGTAGTTGAACACGCAAAGACTCGTAAGACGATCCAATATTTTTCCAAGCTGTTTTTGGAAGTTTCAGATGGGACGACGAGGACATCCTCCACGATCTCGAGGTTCCCGATCGGTACGAGGCACTGTCAAATTTCACCGCCGACGAAAGTTATCGAAACTTCCACGAAGCTATCCGCTTCTTACGGTACCACCCGAGGGAGCAGCAACAACTTCCATTAAACGAAACGTCGTCGCTGTGACTAGCGACGAGACAGAGCGACGGCGCTAGGCGATTGCGAGGCACGTCGTATAAGTTTCGACGCCGCGCGGTACGTGATCGGTTGCAGCAAGCCTACGATATAGCATATCCAGGCTATCGTTACATGAGAGTAGCACCTACGGACCCCGAATCTCGTCTTCCCTCCGATCCCACCCCTGGCAACCCCCGATTCTCTCTAAACTTCTATCACCTGGTTCGTGGACCCAGGTGAACCGTCCGCTACTATTGCTAAGCTGGCTCGACTCGCATCAAACTCGATTAACGCTTCGAATACACCCGTAAAGATCGGTACACACGGCACTGTACAGAGAACGTGTTCTCGGCTGTGTTTCTTCGGTGACTTACTTCGGCGCTATATCAGAGCCTTGCTGCATGAGCGAGCCTATGGTGAACCAAAGCGAGTTCATCAGGGTGAACTCGTTCTCGAGGACCTCGGACTGTCCGTTGCACGGATGGGGATTCTCCCACTCGTAGGGGCTGAACCTGCAGACACGTGAAAGGAGAAGGGGGAGGATTAGACCTCAGAGTCGCAACTCGCGTGACACTCCTGATTTTTGACTTTTTCGATTTTTTTTCTTTTTTTCTTTTGGATCTTCGTGTGGTCGATATCGCGTCTTCGAAGTCTTCGATCTCGATCGGTGGTTAATTGTAACACACTTTCGTACAGGGTGTTTCGAAGTGGAGGGTGAAAGTAAATCGAAAATTTGAAAAAAAATTTTGCTTCGTCGAGCTGCGATTCTTTTTAGAAAATGTTTATTTTTTCTAGAGTCGTCACTGTCTACCGTCTGTCCATTACTGGTTAATTTCCCTTGTGCTGGCATTGATGAACATCATAATATTGTCTGTAATAATTGTTTCTCGTAAATTGGAACGGACTTCGCGAATTATCAAATGGCTCGAACATTGTATTATAATACATACATGCAATGTAACTGTTACAGAAATAAATGTTCAAATTGTTTTGAGCACCAACGCAAGTGGAAATAATGAGATGCATTCGACATCGATTATCTCGAAAATAAACATATATTTTAAAAAACTGTACCGTACGTTTTCGATTCTTTTTTACACCTGGAATCCTCGTTTCCCTGATACCTTCTTAAAACACCCTGTACAAAGATTGTTTTAGTTGCCTTGGTCACCCGAAATGTTTTCTCTGCTTTTAGGATTACGAACAAATATAGACAGTAGGTCTGACGTAAATTTCGAGGCGAGTTCAATAACCTACGATAGAGATGCATCGACGATTCGATGCAGATTCAATGAATTGCAGGAACTTGAAGAAATATTCTAGATTGTCATTTTGTAAAAGAAATTTGACGATTCAAGTTAGCCATCGTTCTCGGCCAATTTGATAAACAAGACGCCAAATTACGACTTACAACGATCTTGAATGGAATTAAAATTTAAATCTTAAGATTGTTGAACTCTCCTTAAGAACAGCCATCCAACGCATTAATAAGAAAAGAGTACGACACCGCAATTAAACGAATAAAGACGATGTTAACCTTTGAGTGGTAAGGCGAGGTCGAAGTGAACCATTCTGTACTTTTAAAGTGCTCTATTTGATTAACTACCGTTGCCGTCTATCTGAAACTTTGTATCGTCTTTCGGTCTATTACCGAACTTTGCGCGGAGGAAGTTAAACTTATTGTCCCTTGACAATTTTTTACGTTCACCTAGCAGTCTAAAGTCGAGGTAAATTAATCTTACATCGGGCATGATAACCTATCTATTGTTTTTTCACACAAAATGAACAATTTATCACTCGACCGATTGTCTAACGAATATTTTAATATAGTCAACGTGGGCGAAAATCCCTTAACGTTGCAAGACCATATTTTAGAGGAATAATTTCCTTCGAATTTTAAAAGCAGAGGAATTTTCCAGGGCACAAAGTTAAACCATGCATACATACATACATATACCTGTATTTATACACCTTGAATACTTTTCAGACTTTCTCGTTAACTACTACTTTCCAACGTTACTTCGGAAATAGTCTTTCGTCACGACCACTATTATCGGTAGTACCAGGAACCAATATTGTCCGATATTAGTAGAATGTTATTTCGGAACACACGAGTTAACAGTAGAATAATACACTCTCAATATAGATATCTCGTATGTGCATATTTTATCCATTCTCGGAGTACAGCTACGACTCTGAGAATCGTTGCTCGTTCGTTAATCGATATTCACTTAAGTTCTGTAAACACTGGACACGTTAAGGAGAGACTGACCATGGAAACTCTCGATCCTCTCTCCCGTTGGAAGACATTAGATATCACGTGTATACCCTGTATATCTTTCCTCGTGCGATTCGTACGCTCGCGAAACTTTTTCCACCGGACTGGTAATTCGTGCTCTCGTCGAACAGTAATTCGTCACGGATGAAATCTCGCAGAGGAATAGAACCTCGTTCTCTTGGAACATTCTCCGTATATTTTTAACTCTCGTACCCGTACTCGATTCAAATCTCTTTAGTCGAACGATTATCGAAACGCAACGATACGATTTTCGCTGTAAAGTTCCCGAGCTTCTTGATATTCTCAAATCCGCGACCAAACGGAGCCAACGTAATTATTATTGTACATTCCGGGGCGCAGTGTCTCTCCTTAATGAAACATTTTTTTCCTCCGTTCTCCGATTCCCACAGGGAGCGAGCATCGTCGTTGGCTACGGAAACTACAACACGAACTTACGAAACACCCGATCCCCGATGGCGCGCGGCTAAAGGCGGTGCTCGCGAATTCGTTTCGTTGAATAATTCATCCGTTCTTCGTTCCTCGTATCGGGACGAACACGGATGTCCCGTGGAGTCTGATGCGTTTGCGGAGACACGAGCGCAAAAGTGAATCGTTGCGAAAGTGGATCGTAGGGTTACCGTAGGGTACGTGGCGCGTCGATTTGCATGCGTCGCGGTCGACGCGGACATACGCGGTTAGGGGACGGAGCGGGAGGAGGAGGAGGAGGAGGAGGAGGAGGTGGTGGTGGTGGTGGTGGTGGTGGTTGTTGCAGCTGGCGGTGGCACAGAGAACGTGGGTGTCGGAAACACAAACGAAACGAGCTAGAGTGGGAGTGAGAGATAATCAGCGTACAAGAAACGAAGGGAAACAATCGGTGACGAAAACGCCCAAAAATGAGAAACGGAAAAGAATAAATAAAAAAAGAGAGAGAGAGAGAGAGAAAAAAAGAAAAAGAAAGAAAGAACCAACGAAACGGACAAAAAACGCTTAAGTGACCGGTGATGCCAATCTAACGGCTTACTTGGGCAGAATGTCACAGCCCTGCCGCATTAAGGATCCGATGGTGAACCACATGCAGTTGAGCAGCTTGAAGCGATTCTCCAGATGGTCCGGGTTTTTGTTGCACGGATGAGGATTGAACCACTCGTACGGGGTGAATCTAAACTGATCAACTCTAGACAACGTCTGGATCCCCTTTTCAGCCTGGACGCGACCGTCCGGTCTTAACCGTGGATCGATCGCCATTTACGTACGAGGTACGGACTCGCGTGGACGCACCACGGAAAAAGGAAACCGAACGGAATGCAACTACGAGGCGGCAGCGTCGTTGTATGCGCGTGTGTGTGTCTCGTTCGTTTATTCCGTTCCTCTCGAGTCGATTTTATCCACGTTTTTATACGCGACACCGGCCGCCGCGCAGCATGTCGCGATAGATCGTGAAATTAGAGTCGATGCGCTCGGGCGGGAAAGGGTTCGTGCACGCGCGCGACTCGCCGTGGATTCAATACCAGCTAATTGTACACCGGCAAGAAGCGTGTCACACGCGCCTTGCGAAAATACAATTTCGAGGATAAATGTACCCGCAACGAAGACACTCTCTGTCTTCGAACAAGCGGAAATACGTATGCGAGCTCGTCTCGCGAATCACGTGAGTATTTTCCACGAAAACGGATCGAACGAAACAATTTATTTATATAGTTTCGAAACCTCTCGTTTTTCCAATGGCAGCTAATTCGCACGATTGAAATTCTTCTCCGAATGGCGGACGAATGAAAATTTGTTTCACGCCGGATGATACGGTCACGCGCGTAAAGTAATTGAACGATGAAAATTTACACGGAAAAAGGCGTAGAAAAAATCAAATGTCCTCGCGTCGGAAGTCCTGCGAAAGAGTATCGTCCGTAGCGAACAAAAATTCGTTCGATCGAACAGTTACGAGAAAGAATCGAGTCGAGTTCACGCGATGCACTCTGTGCATCGAGGATCAATGGTTGGTAAATAAATAAATAGTTTCGTTTCGTCCGCTTTTTGAAAATATGCTCGCGTTACTTATGGGACGGTCTGATATATGCACGTACGTGGTCCCACGACACTTGTAATTTATTTCGTGCGCGCCGGTAATTCATCCCGATACTCTGTTTGTATTCCAAAGTCCTGTCATGGCGGAGAGCTCGCACTGGAAATTTGTCGAGTCTCTGACCCAATGGATGTCTGATCGAGCGTGCGAGACGTATTAGGTGGTACAGAGAGACATCCCGATCGGATCGGTCGGATACAAAATTTCGCCGGTGATGCATGATATTTTTATCGAGAGTTGGCAAAATGGATTCACTTGCCTGGCGAGTATGAAGAGCAGCACGGAGACGCCGAGATAAGCTGTCGCCATATAAATCCAAACGTCGAGGCTGAGCGGACTGAGGAACGAGAACAGATTCGGCGGTTGCTTTATGGGCTTACGGTATAGTATGCTGATTCCTGAAAAATCGAGAATTCTCGTTACGTGGCACGTACGATACCCATCGAGTCGATACAGATGTTTCTGCGCGAGCCGAATAAGAAAATATTGTTTCGTTCTCGTTGTTAACGGCCCTCTATACAGCGACGTTTAACTTACCCCGAAAAATGTATATTATGTTCTTTTCGACGTGTACGTTTGTACGAAATAAACGTTCGTCATCTCTTTAAGACTGGTGTTTTTTTTTAGATATAGATCATAGTGACAATTATATTTTAGATTACAATTTGAAATAGAACCTGTGTTTGTAATGCTAAAACTGTACGGTAAAGATTCTACTTGGAAATTGTACTTGCAAATGAATACAAGTATTCAAACTTTTTATCTACGTTAATCTTCTAGCCAACGATTCAAATATTTCCAAGTTCGACTTTATATTTTCAGAAAAAGACGATTACCTCGAAAGAAGAAATTTCAATTTGTGCAGAAAGTGACTCGAAGAGGGACACTGAATCTATTTACGATCGAGGAAGCCATTGAACGATAATAATAACGATAACGGTGTGTTTTTAGCGGAGTATATTATTAATAAAGAAAAAGAATGAAAAAGAACTGATGTGGAGCGATGTACTATTATGAACCCAAGCTGGTAGAAAAGAAGGAAGAGAAGCAGAGAATAAATAGTAAATGCGTTAAAGGAATCGCTCACCTAGGTTCATGAAGGGCATGGTGAAGTCGACCGCCTGCTCACGCTCGTACGTGATGGTTAGATCGGCGATCGCTAGATCGGCCTTCTGATCGAGGAGTTCTTTCATCATACCGTCCCACTCTTTGGTCTCCTTGTTGTAGGATCCGTACCGCCCGTCCGGCACCAGCCGGAACGTGTAATTGAAGCCGAGGATCCTCGATATCTCGAAAATCAAGTCGACGCTGTAGCCTTCGAACTGTGCGTTTCCGGTAAGCTTCTCGCTCGAGTCCTTCCTCATGCAATACGGCGCGCTCTGCGGGGTAATGAGCTCACGTCACGAGTCTGATATCGCGACCTTCTGCGCGGATACACGCTTATACGAAGCGACGCGTTGAAAACCGACCGTATTAATATCTGTCGCTGGATCCGCGTTAAAATCTTATGAATCCAGATCGAACGATTCGAAAGAGTCCACACCGTACGAGAACAAATAATTTCTTTCTCAATTTATTTCCCTCGAAGCAATCCGGACTATCGATTTGAACTTGGTGTAAAAAATTCTAAAGTACACGGTTGCTCGAGAAACGAAAATAGAATTACCTCGAGAAATATTTACTCAACGAAAACGGAGACATATATTTGTCGTCGTGTGTCGGTGGAGAATTTCGCGACGGCGAGACAATGCTTCCAGTGTTCCAGGAGTCGTACTAATCCTGTCGCAAAAATGTTTCGATTGTCTTCGAAACGAGAGTCTCGGTAATCATTGTAAGTGGTAAACATCGTACGAGCCGAATATTGTAACAAATATTGAAACTTGGTTTGATGTTACTCTTATAAAGTGGACAAGAGGCAGGGAAAAGAATTTTCTTCTCGTTCCGTCGAATGTACTATGGGGAGTTGGGAAGATGTCATTCGATAGGAATTGCAGATCGTATTGCGTCAGACAATACAAAAAAAAATTCTGCATCACATCCCTGGAAAATGATCCACGATCGATCACGCATTCTCTCCAGCGACTCCTTCGCGTTAGAGTCGCTACAGCGATTCGTCTTATGAAATAACCAAACAGCAAGAAAAGGAATTCCCTTCTTGGTCTATTGAACGTACAGACGTATATATCTCCTCGCACCGCAGAAGACGCAATCCAATTTACACCTATAATTCCAATAACGTCGAAAAGAAGTGAAAATAAAAAAAATTCTGCGGCACATCCCTGAGAAACCCATCCACTCTCGGTCATGGATTCCCTCCAGCAACGATCCATGACACACTACGGGTGACCCGTCTGTAGCGCAGCACCCAGTATGCACGTATCCACGTAGCACGTATGAACCCCGTGCAGCGCGAACGGATCCGAATACGTGCACATGAATCTGAACAGCCGAGTCAATGGCTGAACCAATAGAACCTTCCACACAGTCCACTGAACTTCCGCGCGCTCGCGTGCGTGCGTTCGTGTGTTCACGTATGGCGCGCACACGTGCACGCGACACACGCAACCGAGCACCCGTTTCGGCAAATATGAAAATTCAGAACTCACGGTTCCTTTCGCGCTGCTTAATTAACGCAACCATGATTTGCACCGGCCGCAAGGGATGAAGGTGGAGATGAGCCGGGGTTGGGAATTATGCATCGAGGTGTGCGTGCCCTACGATTAAAAGTACCAACCCTAGCGAACATTCTCTAAAAACGCACGAGCAATACAGTCAGTGTAACCTGGATGGGAAATCGTCTCTTTCTCTTGTTCTCCTTTTCCTTCTCTGTTTCACCTCCTTTCTCTCTCGAGGCGTTCGCGCGAGTTTCGCTATGCCCCGGTTATACGAAACGCGGGCACGTTAAATGACGCGGAGCCAACGAGGAATTTCGCGTCGAGGGGTGAGCTTTTCGAAAAGCTCCGGGGGTTGATGATGGCGGTGGTGGAAGGAACGAGTTCGCCGAGGTGCAAAAATTTGAACGATGCGAAATTGTTTCCTTCTACCTCGGCGTGGCGGCTTGAGAAGCATACCTCGCGTTTTACGTTCACGCTTTTACACGGGGACGATGGAAATGTACAGAGTGGCGGCAGTCGTGATTCTCGAGATCGAAATTTGCAAACTGTTCGCAAATTATTAACTCCTAAGTAGTAGGAGTAAACGACGAGCCAAGGGTACGAAAACCCTCGATTGACGTTTGCTCGGTCACGAGGGTTAAAAGGCTCGATTAAAACGTCTGGTTACACACGGGTCGCGATCCCTTTCAAACTCGATCTTGTCTTCTCGCTACACTACATCCAGTGCACAATCTGACTTTCAAATGCAATAAAAGTTAAACACGGCCGCAAGCGAAATTAAAGAAAAGAACTCAATTGAATACCCAAATACACGGTTGCGTAACATCCGTAAGGGCACAAGTGGCGGTGCAGTCGACCACCCACGAACCCCCTCGACTCGAGTACTCGTTGTATTAATACAGCGAGAGCGATAAAATCTCGCGAAAGAATCCCCACGACAATTCTGTTCCTGTTCGTGCCACGACTTCTATTACCTCTCCGTATAATCTGTTTCCCTCGTCGTCTACTCGTTTCGAGTTCCACAACCTCCGTCGCTCCGTGAAGTTACAGAAACTCGTCGCGACTCGGGGAAGGTGTAAATTGCCACGACACCGTCGGATTCCACGATCGCGAGGCCATCTAACGTCGGAGTTAACGAGTAGACTCTATCAGCTCGCGCGAACTCGGTGAATCGTCGCGCGTCTGTCCCCTTTCTCCGACCAGACCCTTTCCGGTTGAGATTCCGGGGCTAAAATCCGATTAATATCGTCGTAAACAGAGAATCCTCGTCGTTCGAGGGACCCTGACTCAGATCGTTCGAGTTTCCTCCCTTCGTTGCGCTCAAGAGACGACGTGGACCTTTATCGTCGTAGTCAGAAACCAAGTTGGACTTCGAAACCAAAAAGTAGATAACGAAACGGAGCGACACTCGATGCCTGGCACCGTGCAGTGAAACGGAGGACATAGGGTGTGTATTACAATTCTGAACTATGAACGTGGCGCAGTAGAGAGTCCGTGTGTCCCCCACTCTGCGGCACGGTGCTGGACAACATCGCGTTCAGAATTCAAAATTATACTGTATACTATACCGAGCAACGAGGTCTGTCGTATCGCGTTACCTATCCCCACTTCTGTGGCTCGTAATCGTAGAGGAACGACGAACGCAGAGGTTCCGCGTTGCCTCTTACCGTGTAGCGGAGTGGGGACACTCGGAGCCTCAGCTGCGTCCCGTTCAGAGGTCAGGATTATACTGTACGCTCGTGCGTCCCCACTCCACCGCATGGTGCGAGTAACGAGGTCCCGTTACCTACCCCCACCACTTTCTCGGTTCGAAATCTAGCTTAGCTCTCCGACTACGCTAGCCCTCGTCTTCGTCACCGTGCACCACGTCGGATGCTCGACGTTTCTCGCCCGACACTCCCCGTACGGTGAACTTTCGAGCCAGTTAATACATTCGCGAGTGCGTTACTTGTCGCCGCAATTAGCGGGAGAATAAGTAACGTCGGCAGGGCTCGCGCCGTGAAAACTTCAATTAAGCCGCGCCATCCCGGCGTTTCCTGGCTCCTTTCGTCGGGGCTTTCTTCGCCGCCACCGGGGCTAACGGACGAAGGGAGAAGGAAGGGTTGGAGTGGAGCGAGACGGAGGGAAAAAACTAACGAGCTCCGATGTGGAGGGGCAACGGAAGAAAAAGGAAAAGGAAGTCTCCTCTCGCTTCCGCGCCGCGTTCGTTCAACTCCGTTTCTGTTTCCTTTTCATTCCGGAAAACCAAACAGTCGGCCGGTTTTAACCATACGCGAATGATTTACGTATATCCCGGTCGCTCGAGAGACGAAACATTCTTTTTCATCCGGACTATCGCGATCGTTAGCTCGCCACGGAAAGCGTTTCGATACGCGGGATCGCGCTCGCCCGTGGATATGTATTTTGGATACGTTGGAGAGCTCGCAAAATTGCGGAAAAGTGAAACGGAACCTTTCGGCTCTAAATAGAAGACGGAGAAACATTTCACGAATCTTTCGTGTGCTCGTTTTTTTTTTTTTAACGAGAACGGTTCAACAGCGGAGACTACGGCTTTTGCGGGGAACAAATGAACAATTAGAGGGTTGTGCGGACAAGAGCTTCGTTACGGAGGAAATGTGTTTGTTGAATATTTTCAACCAGACGAATGTTCGAATACGGTAACGTACGAATTTAATATTTGTCTCTCGGAAGTCTTTTAGCACGGAGTTTGAATACTTCTTTTATGCCCATTTTCCTTTCTCAGAATCGCGATATTCCAAGCGCTATCACGCGTGCCCTTGTAATTTACTCGGTTGTAATTTAACGCGTACAACGTTCGCGCGCATCGATCGGTTTATGGAAAATTTATTACTAGTTTCGCTCACCAGAATAGTCGTCACTATGAAAGTCTTGTTCTGTAGATTCTCGACGATCTGAATGTACTCCTCCTTGTAACTTCTCGTGAAGTTTATACCTTTGGTGCTGTTCCAAGTTCCAATCTTCTTCAAACCCTCCTTGTTGTTCAGTTCGATGATATCCAAGATGAAGTCCGAGCGGAAACCTTGATGATCGAACTTGATGATCCCTGTTAAGCCGGTCATCTCGACCTGAGGAGAAACAACGAACAACATTTCTAACAATTTTCTCAAATATGACGAAAGTATTTACACGCTGTGACACGTCTCGGGGACGAATATTTCACTTTACTTTGTGTAAACACGTCCACAGCGCTGGATACTTTACTTTTCTTTACTTTACTTTACTTTACTTTACTTTACTTTACTTTACTTTACTTTACTTTACTTTACTGCATTTTACATTGCGTACACTCGTCCGCAGCGCTGAATACTTTACTTTACTTTACTCTATTTTACATTGTGTAAACTCATCCACAACACTCGTATTCCCCAATCGAGCGAACACGTAAAACGCGTTCATAACGCACACGCGTACCAATTATCGGTGGCGTGTAAAATTTCGCATCATCGACGAGCATTGAGATGATTCAAGTCGGTAATTCTTGTATCTCGATCGACGAACACCGATCGCGCATGCCCCACCGACTACGATTGCATTATGTTCCACGGTGAAAAAGCATTCGTAATTTTTACAGGAACGACATCGGTCTACGATCGACTCCGCAACCTATACGCGAACTGGTATTACGTCCCTTTTCTCCTATTTTCTCTGCCCGTTACACGGCTCGCTCACTTCTCTCTTATTACATTGTAGAATCTTAATGCTAATCGGTGCCGCGGCACGATAACTGATGTTTCCTCGGGCTACGTTATCGGCCGCTCGATCTGGACGATGTCCCCGGCTTCCATGTAACCGGGAACGATTTCACCGCGGCGAATAAAACCGCGCCGACCGAACGAAAACGAGGCGCTCGGGAGAGGAGATCGCGTGAGATCGTCTCGAACGCGATCAAAAATCCGCGTGGAAATATACGACCGCGAAATATGTAAAACAGCCGTGTCGTCTCGAGTTCGAGCATCTCGAGGACGCGCGCGCGCGGGCGCGCGCGCGGGTTCGTCCTAATTGCGCGTGGCACGCGTAATTGGACGTGTCTTCGCGGCGCGAACGGGAACCGAAGCGAACGCGCGGTAAAAATGTCGCGTAACCGCCGCGACAATGTTCACGGGGCCCCCGTTATCGGTAGACATCTTCCACTCGGTTACGGTCGCTCGTATCTCCGTACGGAGGCCAGAAGCTCGAGCGCGATCGTCGGAGAACGTGTGCTGGTGACGGTGACACTGGTGGGAGAAGTATCCGCGCTCGGAAGATCGAGGAGAGGGGGCAGTGAAATTAATTTCGCGGAATTATGGGCATCGATCGAGCGTCCGGGGCAACGTAATAAGCCATTATAACGATATGCTTAATCCGACTGTCCCGCTACCACCATCGGCCATCCCGTTCCCCCTCTTCCCCTCCAGCAGGATCGCACGGCGCTTATTAACGAGCGCCACGAGCGCTGCCATGTGCAACGACGACGACGACGCCGCCGTGCATCCCAGAAGCGGAGACGAACGACGGGGTAAACTCTCTCTGTGTGCCCCCGCGTTTGCACAGAAGGCGGTTCCCTACCTACCTATCTACCTACCGTTCCACCGATTGTTCCGCCAAACAATGGAAAGTTACTCCCGGGTTAAACGAAGCCGTCGGTCCCGTTGACAAATTATGGCTCGCGGTTTTGCGACCGTGAATCCTCGATGACGACCCCCTCGTGTCGCGGCCGGATGGGACCGAAATCGAGCCCACGACTCGCCCAACCTGCGGAACGACTGCGGGATTACGCTCGAGGAGAGTGAAATTCGAGGGTTTACCACGGTTAACGCCGTTCGCGTTGATTCTCGAACATCAGAACGGGGCTAGAGGGAAGTCGAAGGAAGGAAACGCTTCGATCGGTTGGGAAATTTTCATGGGGGATCGTAGACTGTTCGAGAGCGAAGAAGATGGTCGAGAAGACGGTTTCGAGTCTATTAGATCTGTTTCGCCTTTGATTTCCAACTATAGTTCTTTTTCGTACGCAACGTACTTGTGCGAAGAGTGAAACTGTCCATCTTTTACAGTAACCTATCACCCCCTGCATTAACAGTCGAACGCGTATCGTCGTCGCCGATAATTAAAAACAAAGAAACAACAAAGTAACGATAACATTGCCCGACCATCGATCGCTTCGCTCGTTTTCGCTCTCCCTTAAAAAAAGGGGCCGGATGCACCGAACGACAATGTACAAATAAACCGTGCGTGCACGATATCGCGACAAATAACGACGCAAACACGCGCGGCGAGCGATAGAAATCCGGTTACGTCAGAAATCAGTCACACCGTTAACGAGATACCATAACTATATTTTTTCTCCCGGTTCGTTTGTTCCTTGTTTCCATTTTTTTTTAGGAATTTTTTTCCCCCCTAGTTCACCTTTCCTTCGATACTTCTTTCGTAAACATTTCCACGCGTCAACGATGTCTCGAACGTTACCATCGAGCAAGCGGAGAACAACGTGACGCACTGGCGATTTCGCGTGAAAAGGGGGAGGGAAGATGCGCGTAACGTTGTAATAATGTTCGCGGCCGCGTAAAAACAGCTTCCGGTCGACCGAATCGCGCGGGGCCACGAGTCACGTTCGCGACCGATATTGCCTTCAATTTCGCTAATTACGTTCGCGTAACCGAGAACAGGAACGTTTCTGAGCGGTTGGGACACGTCCCCTGCGTGATTTGTCCCCCGAAAATTCGGTCGACGCATCAAAGCTGACCCAGTAATTATGCCGGTAATGGTTCCGCGCGCCAATTTTCCTACGGCTGCTCGAACCCGCGCGCGGCCCGAATTTATCGCGGTCTCGGGTCACGGTGCGATCGCTGTCCGGTTACACGACAATTTGCACCCGGCTCGACGACGAGAACGGGGTCGAAGTATTTTTCACTCGCGAATTACTACCAATGTCGAGTAACGGTAACGCGAGAGAAAATCGCAGAGAGAGAGAGAGGAAGAACGAGAGAGAAAGAAAAAGGGAGAGATAGGAACGCAAACGAAAGACAGAGAAACACGGAAAAGGAATGTGACACACAGGGAGAGGGTGTGACGCAGACCGGGAGCGAGAGAGGGTAAGAGACGGAGGGCAAAAAAAAAAAATAGGTAACGCGTCGATCGGTTTCACCCCGGTGAACCAGCCCCGGCGTTTAATCGTTCGGTGCTCGTGACTCATTGATTAGAACTAGTCACCGAGAATATCCAGTGTAATTACGTCGAGCACGTTGCACCAGTCCGCAAACACGCAGTTCATATTGCGTCCGTGGCGTTGTTTCGGACAGGATCAGCAACGCGTTCGCTTCGACGCTTCGAATTGCCATCGCCGTGTAAATATTGAATCCTGCAACGGCTCGAACCAGCACCGTTACAAAATCTCCTACCGAAAACGGAGAACGTAACGTGGGACGGGTGATTCGGTTCGCCCAGGTGGCGCAATTTTTAACCGAATAAAAGACTCGAGGTTCGTGACTTCGCGCGTACCGAAATCTCGGGATTTCTCTCCCGCGACAAATCGAGCCGAAAGACGCGGAATCGACTACGCTCGGGCTCAAAGGTTCCCCGTGCCTTGAAATATATACTCGTTGAGACTAATGAGCTATTCATGGACACGGAACGAAGAGCACAATGTATCGCGAGCCGAAGGTAACTCCTCGGAGGAATCGCGACTCGTATCGGGTCAGACATTTTAGTCAGACGCGATCCATATTCTACTTAGGGTGAACGCACGTAATATGGAGCAACGCGTAATATAGAGCACCGCGAGATCTCGATGGATAAGTTACAGAATCTCTCCGCGACCGTGCAAGTTACTTCTTTCTAGACAAATGGTACAATAACATTTATAATTATAGACAGAAGGTATATCGATTTTTCGTTCGAAGACACATGAAATTTTTAAAGATTTTCTTCCACAGATGTCAAATTACTCGGCGATATCTAACTTTTCGTTGTATTATCTCTCTTCTCCCCAAGTGCGACGGTGCGCTTGCAAATTGCATTCGCGTTTCATCTGCGTTTCATCAAATTGTCCCATCTCGCTCGGTGTTCGATTATAGGGAACTATGTTAATTTCGCGCACGATGGAACTACACCGAATGTTCCTGGCTTCGAAGGTTTAAATGGTTTTCGATGCCGCGAGACGATACGCGGTTCAAACTTTTACAATGTCCCGAAGGCCGTGCTGCGAAATGACTGCAGCCTCGAAAGCACCGAGTTAACACGATAAATTAATTTCCACTTCCAATTTCAACGTTTCTTTCTTCCCCTTTGCCAATTATGTTATAGGCCATTTTCCCATCGGAACGACGAAACTGCGATGTCATCGTGACGCAAACATCGTTTCCTGATCGTTCGCGTCGCTTTCAATTGGAGGGTTTCCAACGACATCGCGATAGGATTAAGGTTCCAATGGAATTATCCTCTTTTGTCGTGACAACGCAGCTTCGTCGTTCTTTCGATATTTCCCTCGAAAAACAATTTTCAACGCGTCAAGAAAAAGCGACGCGTACCCCCGTCGATGATACGGCCGCCATTTGTTCGCTCCGAATTTAAAGAAAATGTTTGGAATTTTTAATTTCGTATCGTTCGGTGTTACATCTTCGATTTTCGGTTTACGGGTGAAATTTCTCGTACGCTGTTCACAATTTTCAGGTCGCGCGAATCCACGATTTTTAAATATTTAATAACGAACATTTATGGAGATAACGAGGAAATGTTTTCCAATTTCACTCCGATATTTATTCCGGCGCAGGCAAGCTATTTAAACAAATCCAATCGGTATTAATTGACTTTTAATCAATTAAAAGAATATACGGTGATAATATTTCAATGTTTCTAAAACATGTTGTTAAATAATGAAATTTTTGATCGAAGTACGGTCCGAAAGCCCCTACACGCGATCCCTTAAATATTAACATTTTCAGAGCTTTCATTTCGAGTGCTCCATTGTTAATACCCTCGCGAAAAATATTTTATCGAAACAATCGGTAACCCAGACTTCTCCGATATAGAAGCAACGGTACAACGCGACATTGTGTGTTTCACATCGCTACTTGTGCAGTTGGAAAGCTCTCGTACTCGAATCTACGAACGTTAAAATTTCCGGAATTTCCACTTCGGATGCTGCATTGTTGATATACCATCATGAAAAATATTTTATCGAGACCATCGATATTACAGATTTCTCGCAAACAAACGCAACGTCCGACATGTACAAAAAATACTCTCAGGTTCTGTCGTATTTTACGAAAATACATGTAAATATCGCTCGTAAGTCCTTCGGGGACTTATTATTCACTCAACGTTCTTTATCGGTTAGATGTCAATCTTTCTCTAAAAATACCCCTCTTCCCGAAACCTTCCGTACCACAATTTACGAAATTTGAATACTCACGATCTTCATGTAATTTATGAGCGAGTATCCGTGCGGCCATGTGTCGGTGGATTCGCAAGATAAGGGTTTGATGTCGATCTGCTGCGATGTGTCCAGGTCGTGCAGAGCCTTCGCGAACAGGTGCACGGCGTCGTACATCAGCGATGTTTCAGTCTGCAACGTGTTCGAAAGGTGCAAAACGGTACGAGGAATTACCAGAGCGGCTAGAAATTCGCGCAACGAGCCGCGAGCGATGTAAATCAGATCACGGGTTTCCGATGAATCGATCGCGACGGAATTCGCTCTCTTACTGCGCGCGGAATTACTGCTTATGAGGGGGTCGAACCGAGCGGAATGCCCCCTTATAAAAGGGTATCGTATCGTTCGATCGAACGACCCCCCTCTCCGCTCGAGACGAACGAACTTCGACCGTCGAAAGCACCGAAAGCTCCGTTCCCCGCTTTCACGGTTTCATGGCAAATTGACGCCCCCTGTTCCCGGTGCAATTTATATTTCGCGAGTCTAAACCACCCTGTTGTCGTCTCGTATCAGCGAGGTTGTTTCGAATCCTCCATTCGGGACAACCAATATCCTTATAGGATTTTACGAGGCATCTTCGAGGACCTATTTACCGAGGAAAGCTGTACCGTGTTTCCGATTCGCGTCTACAGCGCGAAGGTCGTCTAATTTTTTCGCGCCGTGATGTTGGAAGAGTGTGTCAACGCGTGGAACTGGGTTGATAAAGTTCGGAGTCGGGAAAAGGGGTTGTATGTAAATTTTTCGGTCTTCAAGTGCAGGAGTAATTTATGAATTTTACGATAGGTTCAACTTTCGTCTTGAGAATGACACCAGTTGGGTGATAAACGAGTGGAGGGTATTTTACGAGTGTTTTGAAAATTTGGTTCAGGGTGGATGATGATTGGTACTTGTTTCGGAGAAATTTATGTTTAGCTACTCTAGTGTCGTGGATTAAGAGAAATTAAATTCTCGAGTGTAAACCATTATCACGAACGAATCGATATTGCTCTTCGAATTGGAGAATTGATAAAAAAAAAGTAACGCAGACACGTCTGGAGTTTCAACCCCGAATTTATTTGCGTTACACGAATTCGAACGATTCCCTTTTCTTTGTGCTTTGAAGTAGAAGAACTTTGGGGATCCGGAGTAATTGCGTAGCTTATCTCCAACACGACGAGATTACTTATCTTTATGAGAAACTATAAAGGATCCATAGTCGAGCTTAAGAATGGTCCGTCTCGAGACTTTGCTCCGTTGGTCGATAACTAGCGATGGGAATGAGCATATCGCGAGCAATGGAAACAACTTCAACAGCATTCGTTCGATATAGAATTTATCGATGAAAATTCTAATCTTTCGAGCCGGAATATCGCAGTTGCACGATGATTTGAAATATAAATACCTACGTTAAAGAATTTGAAATTTGAAACGATTAATCTTCAGAAAACTGAATTGGCAAATCAACAAAGAAACTGTACACTGAAAATCCTTTCGAACTCTTCATTTTCTTTCACGTTCAAGTTTTTGCGCAATACCTTCGAGGTTAGGTTCGCAAATTGCTCGTATTGTAAGGAGGAAGAAAAATACGTGTTGGAAGTGCACTCATGGTGCCACGATTCCCCACGAGACCGATCTTTCTTTCTCTCTACGATACATCATCTTCGTTCTAGTAACAAAGAAGTCGTCGATCGTTTCGTATATACAGATTCGGGAATTAGTATCATCGTGCAACATCGAACTCTGGTACTTCGCGAATCGAACACTAGCGAGAGCTGGATCGATCGCAGATTAACTCCGTGGAAAAAAGATTCGTTCGAATTACTCTCGGGACATTTGCTTGTTCAAATATTGAAATTTTCGGTTTGGAGATCGAGGCGAGTTCTATTCGTGGGAAAATGTCACTTCTACGGACTTTTAACCGCGTTAAAACGTTCATACCAATGATTTTCTACCAATCGTCCTTTCAACCGAATCGGCGGTGAACACGACTCGGAAACACGACGTGGTACCTGCATTGTGCGATTTCGCGGAAGCGTAACTTTTCACGTTCGCGAGCAAGCGTACACGAGCGTGGTTTTCACGGCTGAGCTGCTTGACATCTGCGATCAAAACCGTAGTAATAATAATTCGCCCGTGACACGCAACATTCGAGAAGTACACTCCACGTTGCGTTTGTCTATTAATTCATCGTACGCGTATAGTCGCGGCTCTTTAACACGCGATCTAAATACGATAGGTACGACGATAGATAATACTAACCACCGGTGCAAAACAATTAAAATACTTTCCGTGCACCGTATCAGGCAATGTACGGTACGTTTTATTTAATTACTCGTGTACGAAACTTCGCCACGGAGGTAAATTGCTTTCAACGAAAGTTGCACCCTCCCCCCGAAAAAAGTCACAAAGAGATGCAAAAGTGGTTTCCACCCATTGTGTCGTAACGAGAGGGTCTAGTTTTTCGCGAGCTTTTCGTAATAATGACTATACTCGGTAAAAAATGTTAAATATCGGGCCACTTTGATCGTGTTTTTACAGTACGCTAAAATGCAAAATAAAACAGGTTTTCTTTTTATTTCGCGTGGTCTAAATATCGAAAGTGGAACAATGGCGGTTGCGAATGAGTCGTACCCGGATCGAGGATGATTGTTTCGGGGGTTTCGCGAGTGCAACGTCTTTTCAGCTGATGTTATTTCCGCGTACGATATTTTTTCCTCGATTTCGATTCAAGTTCGTCGATGTTTCGCTCGTTGCAAGCCGACGGAAGTTTCGTTTCATTTAACTCGTCGCGGCACGAACCACCGAGAGGTTTTTTCAATGCATTGTGAACGCGCTGATCCCACGGTCCGACGAATGAATAAATAATTGATCGCCGTCCGTGAAAGCGGCGCGATTTTAATATTTCCGTGCTCCCTGGAACGCGCAGTCTGCATGCTTGTGTCCGCAGGCGCGCAAGTTCTCTTTCAATAGGAATTCACGAAATCTTACCTTTATGCAGGTGAGATTGTTCTGCTCCGCGTGTGCATGAAACAAAACATTATCGATTACTCGAAGAAGCCGATGATCGTTATAGCTGGCGGCCGCGTTCGTGCAAAACGCATAATGACATATTCATAGCAATACGAAATCATAGGTAATATATTATAAATTATTCCCTGGTATTCCCGTCACACAGAACCGGAGAAAATTTACATGAACGGTTACGCGTAATTACATATCGTTCTAATTATGATTACGATATATAATACATCGAACGTTTAGAATATCCGGGATAAATAAGTAACCATGTTTACTATTTACCCGGCAATAGAATTGAAGCAGAGAAAGCGTAAATATTATCCCACGAATTATTCACCGAATAATTTACCCTCGAATTTTTAATATTTAAAGAGCGTGTCCGATCGTTTGTAACGAAATTAAAATACCGAAAGCTCGAGGGTGAACATAGCGTACGAATTATCCACCGAATGATTTTTATTCGCGTTATTCGATATTTAAAAAAACCTCGATCGTTTCTATCTCGTAAACGATGCTTCGGCCCGTTGAAAAGGAATCGTCCGACTGTTCTTGCTTTATTTAAATATAACGGAGCGAGGAACCGTTGATAATCGTATCGTTGCAATTACGTTCAATTGGAATACAAATGTTTAACGCCCAAGTTTCTGCTACATTTCGCTCGGGTGTCGATTTCAAGGAACACAAGCCACCGGGGATTCTGTAGCGAAATAATCGCGAATAAATACCGGAAAGCGATTGTTCCTGCAACGGTTCGTTTCTCTGTCCACGTGTACCGCACACCGACCGGGAAAATTCGAAAACATTCTCGACACCGCGAAATGACTATCATTTGGGCGCTCGAATCTGCTTAATGCCCGGCAACCGACGTCTATACTTAGTCTTGTCAATAACAGGGTGCATTTGTCCGCGATTCGATTGGACACAACGAGCACCAGTTCGTCACGTGCACGCGATCAAGTTAATTATCGCGATTTTGTCGTGTTCGTTGTAATGCGGCTGACAGGTCGATGAACACGAAAATTGTCTGTATCAGGACCCGGTGTCTGTCGAGCCCGTTTAATATCTGGGGAATCCAGAGTGAGAGAGAGAGGCGATATAGTTCGAAATACCTGCTGGATCAAGATTTCCGACGCTTTCGAGGAGAGAAAAAATCTTCGAATGGCCGAACGAGCAAACACGAGCGCGTAAATGTGTAATTTTTAAAAAATGCTACTCTGTCTTTACGCACCGACGATTCGATTCAAATATCGAGCACCGCGCTCGAATCCTTTGCAACAGCTGCGACGATACGACGCAAAAAGATACATCCTTCTTGGCGAGAGAAATTTGCAGGACTTCCCTTTTCCACCCACTCTCGAGCAAATTCAATTTTACGAAATACAAAGTGCTCGATATCGACGCAGACCCCCTCGAGTATCCAACGAAACTTCACCGAATCGCCTCGTGAAAGGGACGACGAAATTAACTTGTCCAAGTTTTGTCCGACTTTGCGAACCAGCGGCGAAAACAACGATAAACTCTCTCCGCGCAGTTATTAGCGAATTCTATCGAGGGAATATTCGGCCGTGCTTAACCGCGCCACGTACGAAAAGCTCGACTTTCGTTTCGGATCTTATCGGTGTGAAACTTCTTACACGGAGTCCGTGTCCAACGGAGCAAAAGGTTTGCGGGCGGTCGTTCTCGATGCTCGCCGGGAAGGAAACATTTTCGGACCTAAACGGTGTCCTCTCTACGAGAGAGTTCCTCTTGATGAAAAGCGCTCGATTCCGCGAGCAGAAAAAGGACCCGACTTCGATTGGCGCGCGGTCGGTCGGTCGTTGCTGCGAGTCCAGGCATCCGCGAGTCGTATCGTCGGATCTTTCTCGTCTTTCGACGTTTTACGAGATCGGTCACGTACCATCGTTTACTCACATCCGCTCAATTTTCCCTTAGCCACGTGTACACGTATTTACATACTCGTCGGCGCTCGCCTAGCCGTGGACTCGCGCGGAATCGTTAATGCGCGTGCACAGTAGCTGCCGCGCGAGCTCGAACGCATGCTTCCACGCTCGTCGTCTAGGCGAGATCTCCTCCACGTTGGCTAACGACTTTCTGTCACGCGTAACTCTCCAGAATAACACTGAGACAATAAATGCGATTTCGTAGTCGTCGAATTCCTCTCACCGATGTGTATTTCGCGGCTTCCAACTCACCAACTCTCCACCATCCCATCTCCTACATATCCTGCTACACCTACTCGTTAACCTCCTGTCCCATCCTACTCCTTCCTGTCTCTTCTTGTCTCTCCCTGTCCCTCCCTGTCTCTCCCTGTCTCTCCCTGTCTTTCCCTGTCTCTCCCTGTCTCTCCCTGTCTCTCCCTGTCTCTCCCTGTCTCTTCCTGTCTCTCCCTGTCTCTCCCTGTCTCTCCCTGTCTCTCCCTGTCTCTTCCTGTCTCTCCCTGTCTCTCCTTGTCTCTCCCTGTCTCTCCCTGTCTCTCCCTGTCTCTCCCTGTCTCTCCCTGTCTCTCCCTGTCTCTCCCTGTCTCTCCCTGTCTCTCCCTGCCCTTCCCTGTCTCTCACTAGTGATACTCTCACAGAATAACAAATAATAATGTTAATAGTTCTGTTCGCACTTAAACGAATGAATGCAAAACTGTTCGTACCGCGGCAATTATCAGTCTGGATTGTTTTAATAAACCCGATTCTCCAAATGCCATTATTCTTGAATGTTTACAATCCCAGTCGCCCAATGGGGATGCCAAACAAAAAGCACCCCGTCGTTGCTCCCCGGCCGAAATTTCCCGCATGAATCGGTTATCAGAGAGCGTGGAGCGTGTTCGTCTACCGCTTCCCAGAACGCGATGCTAATTCCTTAATTGCAATAGTGTACGAACTGCTGGGCGCGGACAAATTGCTTCTTCGCCTTCACCGTATATAGTATCTTTTATGTAACTTTTAATGCACCAATTAACTTTCATTGTTTCCCGCTTCCGTCCGACTCGAACGCGCTTCTTGTTCGCCTCAGTTTTCGAACACGGGCATCGTGGAAATTCTCTCGAACAAGGAGGCGACGAATTCGCTCTTCGTTGCCTTCCCCGTCCCATCGTGCCTCTAACCCCCTTTTCTATTCGTGCCAGCGGCACCGAATGCTCATTGAAAAGCGTCGGCTTTCCCAGTCACCGCGACGAGGAACTTTTTATCGCGGCTTCCTGTGCGTGCCAGGAATCGATTGTGCTCGATGCTGGCGTCGTGTCGGAGCGAAAATGGGCGTCTTTCGCGCGCGACGCGACGCGCGAGAAGAAAACGGCCAACCTCGCTGCGCCGGCGGACTTTTTACCAGCTCGAATATCGCAAAATTAATCTCCGACGAGGGGTTAATAACCTCCGCGCGACACGACCAACCAACCAACGGGGATCGATGGAAAATTAAGATTTCCATTGACTCTTGTGTCCGAGAAGAGTGTTTCTCAACTTTTCTCCGGGGTGTGTTACAAAAGATTGTAACGCCTAATGGCACAAGGAGATAATTTTTTAGCGTTTCGAGTCAGAAAAGATTTGAATGTAACGTAATCTTTGTACCGTTACATTGCAAAGTTAATCGTCCACTGATATTAGAAATATTAATTTATAATTGAGGTATACGTATTATAATAATTAATTTTCACAGCCACGAAAATTCCTCGGTGATACAGAATTGATACGGAAGCATTCTATAGATAAATAATTCGATCCCCGGGAGAGATTAAAAATTTCTACAAAATGTATACCGCACCGCGATTCGCGAAGTTGAATTCCAAACGAAATTATACCTTTCGTTGATCGTCTCGGAGCGATTCGACTATCGCAAACTCCCGCAACGAGCCTCATCGAGGGAATAGCGGTCACAATGCTGAAAAGTTAATCTCGGATTGATTCCCGATTGCGTTGCAACGACAAAGGGGGAGTCGACGATTTGCTGAAAATTCTGGTCCCCCGTTAAACGACCAAGAAAAATCGAATCGGACGAAGTCTCGGGCGAAAAGTGCATCCATCCCGGTCAGGGTGGGTTTCGCGGAGTCGTTTCCTCCGCGTTATGAACGGGTCATGGATCAAACAAGCGTGCCTCCCCGGGGAAAGAAATGAATGGAGGGTATAGGAAAAGCTAAAAAGGCCGAAGGTAAAAAGATATAAAGCTCGGGAACCTTAGGACGCCCCGGGGTGCCTTCCAGCAGCTCGAGCATCCATTATTTAACCCCTCGCTGCTGATCCCGTTCAATTGTTTGCGTTTTCACAGATGAACCTGATCTTATTTACCGCGTTTCTATCGGCCCCTCGCGAGGCCAAGAGTTATCCAACGGCAGCTCCGCGACCCGAGATACTCGGAGAAAAGCTCGCGACTCGAGTCTTGCGATCGTTTGCACCGTGCTATAGCGCGCATCGTCTATCAACCGTAACCTCCCTGGACGGAGATCGTTTAAATACGTACTTTTCGGAGAACAATTGTCTCCGTTATAATTTTCATCGGCCTACGGACAATTTGAACGATGGAGTTTACGCAACATTTTATTTTCGTTTCTTTTTATCGTACGAATATCAACCAAATGGAAATTTGTATACTTTTTAGGTATAGGGAAATTTACAAGTCGAAAGGGATCCAAATACGATACAATTGGTCGTAGACGTTCGATAAATACGTTCAATAGACGACCATGAAGCTTCGACTTATTAGAATTAATTTAATATTTCTCGGTCGGTGAAAATTGACGAAGAAAGCTCAGTAAACGAATATTGCGAGGGATTCGTCAAATTCGCCGATGCTGTAACGCATCACGTAGCGTTCCTGCAAAAAGTTCTCCAGGAAGTTCGCGCGAACGTGCGAGCTAGCCGATGCAATTTAACCTTTTTAAGGTAGCCAGCGGAGAGCCGGAGTCGGAGCGCGGCAGATGTTGCTTCCCACGAGATGGCCGAACGTCCAAATTCGCTGCTCAACTTTTTCGCGGTTAATGCCGTGCCAGATGCGCGCAATGATATAATCTGCTTTCGCGATGATCCGGGCCCGCGGAGCGGTACGGAGCGTTCGAGAACTACCAATTAGACGGCCCGTTTTCCACGGGCGTAACTTCACCTAGAAAGTTGCCCGGGTTGCGGTGAAACGTCGACTGTAGTCAAGGAGGAACTTGGCGGAAGGAAAATTTGATCGACGGAGACGGACAAGCGAGGAAAAATTGGGAACGCCAGGCACGTGACGTAATTCGAGAAAACTCTGAAATACAAGCGAGTGGCTGGAGGATATTAAAGGAATTCCTCGGCTCTCCATCGAGTGTGGAAATAGTTTGAGAAACGTTTAGAAATTTATTATTCAATTTGATAGCCCAACTACTATACGTAGATCTAAAGAATACATCTGAGCGATGTTTACCCGGCACAGATGTTATTCAACGAATTCTTTGAATCGGTACAGGATTGGTTTCGGAACGGTTGAGAAATTTATTATGCAGTTTTAGATTGTAATTACCGTACCAAAGGTGCAAGAATCGTTTTCACGGTTAAAATTGAATTCCATCCAAAGGCATTCTCTTCGACTCTCTACCGTAGATCAGGTAAACTCGATTGCTACTCGACACGTCCACCGTTCGAGTGTTCCAAAAATTACATTTAACTCTCAACCTTTAACATGGATCAAAAGTGATCCGATAGAACTTTGTTCTTCGATCTAATTTGGTCTCTCCTGTTACCACGAGCGGGAATTAAGACGGCAGAGTTTCTCTCTCGGTGTAATTTAATATCTGCTTCTTCCCCGGGCGTGTACGAATCTAATAAAAATAATTTTTAGAGCAGATAAATTACTTTCCTCGTTGCTTTTAACGGAGGCGTACCCGATGGATTTTGAACCCTCCGTCTCGTCACTTTGCGATTTCTACGAGTTTCGAGAAATATCTCCGTCACGTACACGAATCGTTGGCAACGTAGATTGGATCGACGAAACGCTGAGAAGGGCAATTCTCTCCAGAAAATGTTAAACAAACCATCTATTCCGCTGAAGTAGGAAACCTCGTCACGGTTTCACGACAATCGCATCATCGACCGCTCTGGTAATTTTCATTATCCTGTCTCGGAATCCGAAGCAGGCAGGTAAAATACGTATGTCTAATGGGAATAGAGGATACGTGTGCGTCTACGTTCGGTACAAGGCACACGGGAAGAGTATGTGTACACTAGTATGTGTACAGTCGCGTATCGTGCGATGCGATGTCGTTTCGTTAGCGGTTACAATGCAAGGGAATGTGGAACACGCGATGGAGGGGACGAGATGTACAGCGGTGAAATGGACAAACGGTGTGGTGGGGATGGCGCATCGGTGGCCTTGAACGGCCAGTTAATTTAGATTCAACTACAACGACCACCTCGACGATTATGAAATCTAATCGTTCTGATGCGAGAGTTCCAAGAGACGATACGAACAATTCTAGACTCGCGGAACCAAAGAATAATCGTCTTGAGAGTCTTGTGCCTCGACCACTCTCTGCTATTATCGGATCCAAAAATTTAAATGAGTGACTCGACGAGTCTCGCGACTCGATAGCTCTCCGGGGTGTTCGTAACAACCGTAGTGTCCTCTGGAAAAAGAGAATTACCGTCTACGACTCCAATCATAAGAGAAAGAAACGATGACTCGGGATAGCGTTGCGTCTCCGAAACAACGATGCAATAAGGCTCGTAGCCAACATCTCGTGGGGGTATATAGACTCCGAACGTCGATCGCGACAATATTACATTGCTTTCAGGTGTTTCGCGACACGACAGCATCAATCACGAGACCCGTGGAACCCTCTACAGGAGACTCGAGATCGCGTCAGTTAGTAACAACGTTCTCGGAGACACGGCATGTCACACGATCACTTATGGGAGTTATGCGACTCGATAGCTGCGTCTCCGCTATCACGAGACCCCTAATGCGATGACTGGCGTGACTTGGTGTACAAACGACCCCAGAGGGATGACGCGTAACAATGATTTCTGGTGTCATTCGATCTAATGGTGATAGATCGAGAGTCTACGTCGCTCAGGAGATGCGGTCAATAGCGAGGAGGTTCAAAGCTTTGTCACATACCGAGCGGTATCCTTTGGACGGTGAGTTTCTCTGGATCCATTAGGTCGGTAAAAGAGGGTCGACTTATTTATATAGGTTCCACAAAGCAGAATGTTGAAAGAGACTTTGTTTCGGAGCACCGGGACGGTAGTAGCGCAGGAAGTGAAACAAAAGTCAAAATAAAGGAGAGCACGAAGAACTTAAAGTTTTCCGTGGCCGTGTTCGCCGACCAATGAGATCAAATACATTCAATCTCGCTTCTTTCGGCGATAATTGAGATTTGGTACAATTACGATGCTCGGGGTGTAATTAACGATACGGTATACGACGATGTAGCTTTCTTTGTAACACGATCTATCGAAAAATGTTACTTCTATCGAAAATATTCTTCATCGCGAATAACTATACTTGGCGCGTACTATCGACGCGTTGAGTTCTCCACAAACGAAGATCTTCCGTGCACTAGCAACGCGTCAAGTTCTCCACGAACGAAGATCATCGACGCGCAACTAACGCGATAAGTTCCCCGCGAACAAATCGATCCTCTTCACTACCGACGCGTTAAGTTCCCCGCGAACAAGCCGATCATCCGTTCACGGTCCCTAGCGAAAAGAAAAGTTTCCCCGAGCCGATAATATTCAGTCCCGGGGACTCACCGAGGCGTTTCGACCTTCGCGGTATTTGCATACTTATAAGATTCGGCACGTGCTAAGGGAAATTGAATTTCCCGCGGCGCTATTCCACTTTTGAATAGATAATACCCAATTATTACGTTCGTGACGAAGGGGAAGGTATCGGTAGCCTTCCGGTTTCGTGTTTCGAGACAAGGTGGGTGATCGACGCAGCCGGCTCGAGACGGACCACCCGCGAAGAATGTAAAATTAGAATGTAGTTAAGAGCGTGGCGCCGCTCTACCTTTAAGCGGCGAGTGTTTCGTTGCACGTCGCGCGGGACAATCTTCGCATTTGCATGCGCGCGGGGACCGGTCCCGATGAGTTCGTACGCTCGTTCGGCGAGAAAATTACATCGACACCGCAAGCTTGTAACTGTTAAAATCCCTCGTCGCGTCCCGCACTCAGCCGCTAATTAAGTTCGCACGCGTGCATAGTGAAATTCGCTCGTTGCAGCCCGTAATGCTCTCCTTCGCCGTGGCGCGCCGTTGCGAAAACAATCGGGCACACGGGGGTTGTCGAGGGTTGCAATCGAGGCGTCTCGATTGGCTGTTCGAGCACCACACTGAAAATACCGTCGCGATTTTCGCGCCATTTTACCGATACCCGATCCCACCACGCGTGTACGTTTAACGTGGAACCGATCGATCGATTTAAATCACGATTTAAAGTTTTTCGATCAAGATTTAAAATCGAAAACTTTCAATCGAATCTTGATTTAAAGATTTCCAGTTTTTACCGCCTTTTTACCGATACCTAATCGATCGATGCGTGTACTTTTAACGTGGAACCGATTCATCGATTTAAATCTTGATGCAATTTCTTTAGAGATTAGAAATCTGGAAAGGCTTCAATGAGCCTCATCGAATTCGATGTACTTTGTATAAAATTAATACCCTTTAGAATTTCGAAAGCGAATTTACTACATCGCGTACGATAGAAATACCAAGGAATAATTTTTCTACGATTCGAGAATACAGAGTATCCGATTTCGCTATTGCGTGATATTAGATTTGTTGAATGTTGTTTCGACGTTAGTAGAACGAAATATTAAAGGAGTGGATTCTGTGTTTACCTTGTTGGTGTTTTGTCCCATATCGAGCTCCCGATTATAACGCTTCTCGCCGTAGATCCAATCTTGGACGACCTTCTGAATTTCTGGCTTCTCCGGGTCCACTAATTGAAAGGCAGTGATATTGGTCCCGCCGTGCTTAAATTCCTCGAGATCGACGCTGTGCAGGTCCTGCAAGGAATTCGAATCGTTTTATGAACCCGTCGAATGGATAGCTGGCCTTTTTGCATTCTGTTCTGTTGAAAATTTTATTGCCTCTGTACTATAAACGTTTAATATCGGCAGTTCCCCGTGGATCGTGACGTTCGCGAAACGTTCCACAACACGGGTAGAAAAAAATTTCGCGCCGCCAATATCCCGAATTATTGCCACGTAGAATGGAAGGCAGCAATATTCGTGAACCGGCTATCGAGCGATTCTACGATTCAAGAACAGGGCTGTATAACTTACACGCGCGTTCTACCTACCGGAATTAAAACAAAAGCGCCGATAAAAATGATAAACGAAGGCTCGATACGGTTGTTTTGTGTTACCGACGATATCCCATTTTTTGAACGCGCGCTTCAGGATCTTCAATTACACGGACGATTTCTCGCGCGATTGCCATCGTTTTTAAAAACGTCGTTCCACGTGTTCGATACAGAAACACCTTTACGACTGAAAATCTTTTCGATGTCGTTACAAATTTCCCCGACAATAAAAATTAAAAGATAGATGTAATTTTTACTAATCTTTAGAATTATACACTCTGTCCATCATTCTCAAATCAACTTGGCTAAAAAATTGAGAAATTTACTAAACATGACATTAGTCACTTTGGTTTCCGAGAGATTCGTACATTATACAATATCGTAACAAAAATAAAATTTCTCCATCGTTGTGAAATACTTCGTTCCACGATTCTTACGTTTATTCACCGCTTTATTGCTCATCCTTCTTATATTACCAAACGTTGTTCGTCTTCGAAAAATGTTTCCGTCGATAATTTATGCTCGAAGCTCCAAATCGAAAGCAACAATCGATCCAGACGAGAGGTATACCTCGAGGAGGAAGATCCAACGAACGTGTCGTCGTTAGCATTCGACGAAGTATGATCACCGTTTACAGGCAACGTGTTTAATACGGCCGGACGCGCGGGTTTAATCCGTGAAAGTCGATCGCGTCTCCCCTCGCGATTCGAGGACAGATATTACTTGGCCGGACACGCGGCGGCTATCGGCAGAAATAGAGATATCTCGGGAATAGAATGGAGCAGCCTCTCTCGGTGCCCCGGCTATCTACATCGTGGTGGCAAGCGGCGTGATTTAAAGTTGCCCGGCCTCAAAGCGCGACTCGCGTCCACCTTTTCGAATGCTCAAGCAGCCCGAACACGGCCATTTATTATCCTTTGTCCCGCGACCAGGCCACGATAGATAAGTTCGCTACTCTCGATCCGCTGTCCCCCGTCCTTTTTCTCCATCCCTAAGTTGTCCGATCGACGAACAAGACGATACACCGACACACGGTACCCGATCGATTCCCGGTGATCGATCATCGCCTCGCCTCGGGACGTCGCTTCGTTCTTTACGCGAACGACAACGCCGAGATATCGCTTTCAACGAACCGCGCGCCTTTCCCGCCTCGAGAATCGATCGAACGCCGGGAATTCGAACAATCGATCGGTTAGAAATCTCGCGTACCGGGGAACATCGAAAGACGAGGGCTACGTAGTTCTCTCGTGAACACCGAACCGGCGAGAAGATCTCTAAACGTGACGCGTGTACGTTTCCTCGGAACTATGACGATTGACACTGTCGCGAGGACTTGGAGGTATCTGTGGCACGTGTATGCTCGTCCAGAGAATGGTTTCGATAACGCTGTAAACTCGACGGCTCGAAATCTCGCCAATTGGAGAAATTGGACGACGAGGGTACGTATTCTTGAGCGAGCATTTTACCAAGTATTTCCGTATTTTTATCTATTTGCTATTTTTGTGGAAGAGTTCCTTTGGAAGGACGTACGAGGAATCGAAATATGGAGAACGAAGAACAAAGTATTACTCAGGACTGTTATTGCACACGGACTAATACACCTGGGGTCTGGGTATTTTGAAGAGAAGAAAATGTAGAATATTTTCACGTTGCTTCGACGATCAACATTTCTTCTGTTCGTTGGCGGACGAACAAAGAACGACGAGGAAACGTACGACACTGGTCGCGAGCAAATGTTAATTTCTAAATTGAACGAGACTCCGGAATGTAACCTCAGGCATCGTTTGTTTAATAGACTCGTTGAATCGTTCGCGAACAGTTACGAAGAAATTATCGCCGCCAGAGCACGTTAACAAACAACACGCGGGTTATTGTAACCCTCGACACAGTGGCGCGGACAAGTAATATTTCGATTTAATACACCGCGATCGGTTTTCTACCATCTCGGGCTCCGATTGTGGCCTGGATGTCAATATTATCGGGATACGGGATAAAAACGGCTGTTGAAGTTGCAGCATTCCGTGTTGTAAGTGCGGGGAATTTTTCTCTTCATTTTGCCACCGACAAAACCGCAATAAACACGACGGCTCTGTCAGCAGACTGCAACATTCTGAGTGGTAAAGCTTTACTGTTCAATTTACTCGTAATACCTTTCCAACCGGCTCAACGATGTGTCAGGTATGTTGGTGCTAAGCCAGTGTTTCTCAAAGTGTACTCCGTTCAGCCTCGAGGTTTCGCCAAGTTAACGCCATTTTCATACGCGAGCCTCCCGTATACGAACCGATAGAAAGACGTACGAAAGCTCCGAATAATACAAAAATGTATAAATAAAATTTTATCCAACCGAACTTCATTTTTTTCAGAAATCATCTACGCGTTATAACTTATCTTCTTCTTACAATCTAACGCTAAATCCTAAATTCTAAGTTCCAAGGACTGAAACAAGTCGAAGCAACGTTTAAAGACGGAATAATTCGAACGTCGTGCTCGATTAATTTTATCGTTATCATTTCGCTGAACCCTTCTTAAATTTTTCAGTTACAAACACTCTACCTCCGTTGCTCGTTAAATCGTCGATGAAGATTACAACATTATCGCGGCCAGCTCTCGAGGAACACCTTTCGAAGTGTCCAGGGTGGTGGAGGACCGGGTCGACGCATCGACGAATTAGCTTTTATCGTATTAACCTCGCTCCATGAAACACTGATTCGGGGACACGGAATTATGGCCGGTCGCGGACACCCTCGCATTTCGGGGCCACAAATTTCGACGTGTCTCACCCGAATTCAGCAACGCCGACGTATTATCGCGTCCCGCTGGTCATTACGGTTATTATGCCCCCGTTACGGTTATGATGATTGTTATCGTCGTTATAGCCGCCGTTGCCATTAAGCTTCTTATTACGAGCGTTTAGTAGGCGTAACGTCGTGCTACGAGCGCGGCTGGCTCCTTATTACGCTCGAGTTATTTAACCGCCCCCGTTCACCGTTGCGCGCTCGTGCACACTCAGGCGTTTCCTTCCGTTCCGTCTTTTTCGCGAACAGACGGCTGTTTAATTATCTCCAGGACCGATTCGATCGTCGTTATCGATAATAAGATCGCTCTTTTCGGACGGACCGCGTTTAACGAACGCGATCGCCAGGTTTACTCGATTATCCGTGTTTGGTCAATTCCACGCGACGGAAGTGTCGGGAATCGATTTTAATGAAACTTTGCCGACGAGTAGTGTATATACACCGGTTAGGGAACAATATTTAAAGATTTGTAATTTTTAAAAGGGAAGGAACGGTACGTGAGTGTCGATCGTTGAAATTCGATCGAGGAAAGAGTTTTGATCTCGTAAACACCAAAGTTTTCGGTAAACGGTGGACGACGTATTTATTTAAGTGTGCGAAATGTGTTGAATTTAAATATAACGAATGTATGGAAATTTCCACGAGACGAAGAGATCGCGCGCGATAGCAGTCGATTAATGAAATTTGTCCACCGAAACGATTTTGATTTTACAATTTCTACGAACCGCGAATAAATATTTATGAACGAATTTCGAAGGGATATAATACGGTAACATTGTCGCGATATCGGTGAACGTTATATTTGTGTAAGTATCAATTTCAATATTTGTTAAAATTGGACGAATTATTTCGTTCTTTGAATATTTCACAGTGTTCACGCGGAACGTTCTGACGGGAATATTGTAGTATTCGTTGGACACTCGCGGTGAAATGTTTTTAGTTTAAATATTCATATGAAAAATAACGTTTGAAAAATGTGCAGAACTTGAATTGTTGAGAGAAAACGGGGCTGACATTTTTTGCAATAAACGAGGTAACCGGTCCAATGAAAAGCACTTTTCACTTAAACTCCCCCACCATGGTCGCTACTATTGGTCACTTTCCCCTCCAAGTGCACTCGTTGCTAAGTGACCATCCCTACCACATGGAAACGCGGTGCAACCAACGAGGTACCTTTGCAATAATCGAGATTCCGATGGATATTTAATAAAGAATCGTACGGAAAAATATTTCAATATTTTCCTTTCAAGTTCCCGCCTCTCCTCTCCAAAAACGTTGTTTCAGCGAGTGGTTTCATCCACGCGATTGATTCGGGACGATTTTGTCGGTAATAACACATGCGCGTTTAATGGCCAGGACATCAAAGCGTGATTACAGCTCGTTACACGAAAATTATTTACCTCGACGCGGGAGGTTTCGATTATTAATCCATTACACTTTTTATCGCAAAGTTTCACCGTTCCACGGTATTACCGCCTGCCTCGACCAGCGGAGCCGTGTATTTCCTATGGTTTTCAACGACGTTTTGAACGCTCAACTAACATATCTGATACAAAGAGAGATACAAAAGAGTGAGGTTCGGTACGTTACCCATCGCGCGCAAAATTCTCTTGCGGATTTACGTGTATTTTTTGCGCGCGAAACAAAATTCTAGTTCGACCAATATTCAATAACAAACCAACGTGTCCATTGTGAGAGAGGAGTGGTATTATACTTTCATCCGGGGATTCAGACAGGAATTGCAAGTACTTTTCTAACACATTCTATGGCCAATTTCGAGAGAGAAAAAAATTCTGAAGCGGTAGATTTGGTTCTGCACGAATACCGAGATACGAGGAATTCGAGATACGGAACAAAGAGTAACGAATGGTATTAATCGTCGAGTTGCGATCATTTTTAGGTGAATATTTGAAATACAAATAATTGTTACGCACGAAGTATCCAATTAGAAGAGTGAATACACCAAAAGCGAGGAAAATTGAGCAACAGTGCTGGAAATGATTTCGGTTCGCTTATCGAGGGAAAACTTCGATCGCTTAACGAGGTGTGCGAATGAAAATTTCCGAATTTGATTCGATCCCTCGAGAAATTCTTTCTCGAAGTATTCGGAACGCTCCGTTTCGGGGAGCAAAGTGGAAAATTGGTAAAAACGATCTCGCGAACGAATATCAGAATTAATTTCAAGCGCCGTCTGTACGCTGTAAGCTATATTCTCGAGGTCAGATTGCCGTGGAACAAACTCGGAAGCTTTAATCGTCTCGCGAGCAGACACGTATCGCGAACAAAACGTTCAGAAAGGGGAATCCCTTCGGGAGAATTCACGCGCGCCTCGCGTATGAAAAGTACCTGGCGGGATGTGACTGTCGACTCAACCGTCGATCGATAGCTATCATTCTCCGTGATTTACGTTCCTCGACGCGCTCCACATACGTAACCTCCACTTGTCTCACCGTGGAGGACATTCTCCTCGCGAGTCGGAGAAAAATGCCGCGTACGCGCTTTGAATGCGAATCGCGGGTGCTTGCGTAACGCTTGCGAAAACTTCTGGTTCAGAGACCGTGGCAGAAGTGTTCTCGCGGCAAACGGCGTTGCACCGATGGTGCATTTAAACGGAAGGGATTAAAAGACGTTTGAATCGAAACGGTTGAACGAGCACTGTACACAGGTTTGTCAATTTTCTCGTTCGGCTTTGTCCGTTAAATTTCCGTTATGGCCGAAATCGAGATTGATAGCTTTGAGAAATTTTTGGCGGACGTTGTTATCGGATTCTCCGCGAACTTGCTTCGGATAATTGTAGAAACTATGAATTTTTTCACAACGGTGAAATTAAGACGGAGGTAGCTCGGAGATTTTTAATTATAAAAATTATTATCCTAATTGTACGTCGATTTCTTTTCGAGAGAGGGACGTAATATTATCTACCGAGGGATGTAAATCTGAGCGTGTCAATAACGAAGAATAATTTACCATTGGGGACGAAGGTATCGAGATATGTTTCGAAACTGTGCACCCTTGTTAGAAAAAAGTCGCAAACTCTGTGTTCTCTTTTGATCTGCATAGTACCGTGACCCTCTTAAAGCAACGAGCTTAATGGATGACACGGGCTTCGCCCCGCGGAAGGGTCGGTTAAAAGACATAAATGAAAATAAGTAGCTCTCAGACACGTAGTTGTTCTCGTGCAGACAATACTCCATTCGGATTTCGTCAAAGGCAGACAAGTTACGTAATATTCGTCGTAATTAATTTCTTTTTGTTGTCCAAGGGAACATTCCTCGTTTCATGTCGCAGAATTTTTCATTAATCTCGAATTACTCATCCCTGTTCGTTGACTATCGTTTCCACTCCCCGGTTAGACTATCCGCGTAATATACTACGTCAAGATCGTAAGTTGTCAATAAATCAGATTACGTCCCACCTCCAACACTACACATTTTCGTTATTCGCTAAGGCGATTACGTGTCGTGTCACGAATATCATAAAGAAGATGCATCGCGACAGAGTGAGTCGAAGCGATAACGAGCGACGACTGAAATGCATCGTCGTAGACACAAATCCAGAATATTGAGCACCAACGGAACAATAAAATTTTCATAACTGATATAATTCCAATAAATTTTACGCACTAATAATTATTGCGATAAATAATCATTTATATTTCTTTAAAATCGAACGATGTCTTATTAATATTTTAGGTACCGGTACTTTTTAATATCATTCTTTAGAGTGTGCTATTTTTTTGTTTAGATCCGTACTATAGGTATCCTCCATTTTATAAATATACTAGGGACACTTTGTCGTGCTATAAAATCTCCATATTCGTGAATTTGTACAGTTCAAATACGGAGATTCTACTCCTATGTAATGTGATCTAAGTGGGGGTATTCTTGGTGGGGATTGGGCGGAGCAAATATCTAGTTACCTTACCGCTCTGTCGTTCAGTTTCTAGGGACTTGACAACTTACCATCTCTGCATACTAGTAGTACTCTCGTGCGTTTGAAATCGTGCACCGCACTCGTGCGAATCTACTCGCGAATGTTCGAACGCAACGCTGCGCAATGCTATAAACAATGTAAACAGTGCGCCAATTCTATTCCCGGCGTTACATCAACAGCGAATGTTCGCACGGGAAATCATTATTCGCGAACAAATGTTTGACAATTTCGTTGTTTATCAAGGCGACAACTTTTAACGAAGTGTCCGTGCTCGCGCGGAAAGAACAGCCGGGCGAGTAAATCGCTGAAAGTGTTTGTTTACCGACGATGAAGATTTAATTACGCGCAACACTACTTTTTCTATTCGTACTTCCCGTTCATTGTCTGCTTTTGTTCTTTGTTTCTTGTTCAATTTAGAGCCACGCTTATTGCTCAACACACAGAGTATATTCAAATAGATGAGATTACTTTCTTTCTTTCGAATATTTGCACCTACTTCTAATATCGATTTCTTTCAACGAATCGATCACTTTTAAACTAGATAATTTTTATAATTTTTCTATCCTACACAAAACTGGACCTAGCACACTTTGGACTTTGCAACATACGAACCGAAGATTCCCAAGCAGTATGCAGATGCGCTTTTAACTAATGCAAACGTTCAAATCTTCATAACTGGTTCCAAAGTTACACCAGCGCGTTGCATTCCATTGAATTTAATTTCTACATTTTCTTCCAAAAGGGACCGCACACTTGGAGTATCGCCGTGTATAAAACGAAGATCCAGAAAAAATTACTCAAATGTATTTCTAATCAGTACGAACAAATCTCCATTACTCGCGTCAACGTGTTGCCAGCGCGTCGCGCGAGATGTCCTATCAGCAGGCAAGGATCGACTCGCTCCGATCGTGATAAACATCGCGATCACGTCGTGGCCGACTAACGAGCCAAACCACGACCATTAAAAACCACCAATGGCCTGGAGGGGTTGTTGCTGAACGGTTCGTCGACACGGCGAATCTTCATCCCTGTTCAGAAGCAAATTAGACCCCGGGGTACAGTCGCCAGATACGGCCTCGTAGAATGCACACACCCTCGGACCTCGCTTCTGAACAAATACCGTCTCCAATTTACATTTTAATGGATCTAAATTGAAATCTGGTAGACACGGCCGAGATAAATTGTGCCGGCGACCCTAGGTTACACAGGCTATTTACTTTTTATCATTTACCGTCCTCCGGGCGAGGCTAGAGAGGCTACATTCGATATGCAGTGGCAGTCATAGTTGAGCCAACTGTAAATTCCTAATTATCTCGGGGTCCCTTTGTGCACGGAGCACCGTGAGCCTAGGTGTTACCGTTCGCGCTGCTGAAAATGGCTTTGAAAATCTTTAGAAACGTACAGACCACGCGTCTACACCGCACCTACACCACGATTCAAACGTTTTGGGAAATTATACTCTATTTACATTCCACGAACGAGCACACAACGCGGGAATCTACCCCGATCCTTTCGCGGTTTGTAATTATTCTTCGAGTACATTCTAGGGGAATAGAATTTAATATTAATTTAAGAAGATCGCAACAATACGAATTTCTCGACAATGAGCCCTGCGCAAAGTTTATTATTTCTCCCGGAGTAAAATTCTTACGTTACGTTTTCTGGAATTGTTATTTGTCGTTTCTAGTTCCTTATCGCGAGGATCGCTCGAAAAATACTGCACGGAGGATAATATCAGACAATTAAACGTTTCAAGTTGGACGTCGTGATTTGAACATCGTTGAGTAGCATAATTTAAATTTTAATATTTCAAGTAAAAGTTTCGTTCAGTTCCTTTCGATACTCGAGGAAATTCGACAACTCGAGTACACTCTTTTACCGAATAGAAAAGAAATTCACCTGGTCGATTGCTATGAAAGCACACGATACATTGAACAATATTTTAAACAGTGTCAAATTTTGTGAACTGGAAACGAGTGAGCAAAGTCTATGAAAATACTGAAATTATCGTTGCTGGAAAGTTAGAAAAAATTGTAAATTCAATTTATTCGATTTGTTGGCAAATATGGCGCGAAGACAGCGAAGACCCGCTTCCGGTCGTACGAAATTAGCTTCGAACCGTGGCTGTCGCGTTCGTCCGTGAAATCGAAGTCGCGTGCAATTAGTGCTACTTAAAATTACCGGCGACGAGGGGAATTAAATGAGCGCGATATTTGCGCGGCGTTAATTGCAATTAAAACCGTAAAACCGGCGACAGGCCCGAGTAAACATAACTTTCCAATTATTGCTCCTCCGTCGGTACGAGCGTCGCGACTTACATCACCATTACCCTCTCGGGTCAGCGATGCTCCGAAGAAGCCAGACTCTGGACAACGATAAATTGCTAATTACCCCGAGGCAGCTTTCGCTGGGAACTGCCGGGGAAAGTGTGGAAAATTTTGCGCCAAGAGGAGCAAATATTTTCACGAAAATAAACACGCGCGATGCTGCAAGATTTTATACCGGTGTTTTCAGAAGTAGCAAGGAAAATGCTTAATCCGGGCACATGCGGATAATCTAATTTGTATTAACATAATACCATATTTGGAGAATAACAACCGTAGCTGTGTTCGTTCGACCTAAAAATTATAACTAATATCACGAAAATATTAATTTGTTCTATTCGTTACGCTTTTGATTAGAATTTTAGTACCATTCGGTGAACAATGATCTACAATAGAAACAAATATTTAACTCCGCGATTAAATTATATTTATGGAAAGGAATTAAAAGAGCAGATTATTTCCATGGTATGACAAAGATTATTTTCTCGTATTTACTTTGAATTTTCTTTATTCGGGACATGTGAAAACTGTTCAAAGAAAAACTTTTTTATTTTATATTATACGCGTCACAACGCGTGTTTAACATACCAGTTTTTTCCCTCGTTCATTTTTGTTTGTACATTTTATAAAAAGTTCTGTACGACACTTATTCTCTAATAACACTAGTGCGGTACCTGGGTCTTTTACGACGCATCGCGTCCTCGTAGTATATCGTATTCCTGTATTTAAAGTCGTTATGATAGATGTAACTAGATGCTCCTATGTTTCATTAGCCTTCTCGTTGTGTTATAATGTTGAAAATACGAGTTCTATACGTTCGGTACGTAATCGACTCGAACACTCGACTCGTGCAGTCGTAAAATTCTGATCGCGTAGTCGGACGGAACGGTTAGGGAGGTGAGAAAATAATAGAATACAATTGGGGGAGGCCAGAGAGTACATCGACAACGTATAAACGAAATATCCGCGTTCGTGGAACGCGGTGCAAGAAACGGCGTTATTTATGCGCGGGCTTGATAAATGCGAAGAAGAATACGGCCAGAGGTGAACGAATTTTCCAATTACATCGAGCAATCCAAGGATAAAAGTGAGCGCCGCTGAGGCTCGGAACAGATACCTCGGAATAATTCCTGGTCGACCGACTCCGACTCTTTTATCCCTCATTTCTGATCCTGCCGTGAATCATATTCCAGATGTATCCCACCGAATAATTGCGCGGCGCGCCGCGAACGAGGGAGCTACAAATTGTCCCTGTATTACGAGTAATTTATAATTGCAAGCCTGGGAACAATCCACGTCCGATGTTTTTCTACGTGCAACCTGTTATTACGCGCTCGGCCAAGAACAAGGAAAGTATGTTGACACGGCAGAAAATTGCGCGTCTTGAACGTGTAACAATGTATAATATACTCGAATGTTGGAAAAACGTGGTTCCAGATGGAAATCCCGTTTCAGGAGTCCCCGATTTAAAAAGAGAAACGATTGTTTCGCTGTTGGTCAAGATTTCGTATCGGTTAAATTAACGACCGATTACTATCGCGAAGACACAATTTATGAGGAGATAAGAGTGATTTCTCTCGTCGTAACGAGCATTAGTCAGCGATCGTTTCCAGACGAAATGTATACGCAGAAGTCTGATTTTCGATTCGATCGTTGTATATTTAATCGGATTTCGTTCGGGTTAACTGCGTTTAATTCCGATCATGGGCTGGATAATTAAGGGGAGGCCAGACACAATTAGATAAGCTAGACGAGTAGAACATTAACCGTGGGTACGATGGTAATATTCGCGATACGCTTGCGATTCCAGCGTTACAACGGGCGTGGAGGAAAGGGAGTGGAGGAAAGGGAGTGGAGATATCGATTGTATCCTTATGTTCGTAAAAGACCATGTTAGAACGCATTAATGACTTTGTTATCGTTCGTCCGTAACTCCCCGATCACATTTTTCGACGGTCTTGCGTATCCGTGCCGCTCGAGGAATCGTTTCGCCGGATCCGCGCTATAGATAATACGACGATAAACAGAGAGGACAGAGTAATTTAGTAAACGCGCGAATGTTGTCTTCTGTTATGGAGACCCAGATGACTGGGTAAGTGCGCGTCTGAACAATGTTGAATCTTTAAGGATCTTGAAACGTACGACACAGTCACTTATTCCGGCTAGAATGATATTACGTTAACAACCTCGAACTTGGAGCGGAGCCTTCAACTTGTTAAATTACTTACTCGGAACTCGCTGCAAATTGTTATTTCGAACCTTCCGTACCTCTTACATTATTGCACGAAATTACTACGTTACTCTGTTACTTAAAGACAAACATTTAGCCAAGAATCGGATAGCAATACCTTCGTAACTTTTCTACACTTTTAACAGTATCGATGCGTAGACATCGTTCACTCGAACGTTCGTTTACCAAACTTCTGTACAAATAATTAAAGACAGTTGAAAAAAGTGATAAAAAAAAATCACGTTTCACCTTTCACGAATCAACGATAACCCTCGTCGTTCAATCATTCCGTTGCGCAACGATACTTCGAATTAAAAAACGTACAACGTTGGTAGGCGAGAGATTGCGGTTAAAATTTCCCGTGGAAAGTTTCGAAATGGAAAAAATATCGAAAGTTTCGCCGTGAACAATTGGTTTCGTATATAGTTTCCCTGTCACGATGTACGCGCCGCGGCGACACGATATGTGCATTCGATGCATCCATCGTTCGAGAACTTTATTCCGGTGTCCCTGACACTCTTACGTGCCGCGAGGAGAAAAGTTGAAAAAGAGAGGATATCGAGAGACGATCGGCGATATTGCAACGATCGCGCCCCCCAGCCATTCTGGAACAACACGTACGACGATTTCACCGCGCGGCCCCCCTCCGACCCCGCGCTACGGAATTCGAATCACAGAAATCCGTGCAGACTGTTCGAACCTCGAGGTTATTCTCTTTGCGCGAACAACTACAAAGGAGACTGGTCCCTTACGTACATTAATGCAGGAACGTGATCGAGGAAATCGATGGAAGAACCGAGAACCCTCTTGCGAGTAAACACACACACACACTCATGCGCGCGAGCGCATACATCGGCCGCGGGATACCCTCTTGTTCCGAGTTACGAATTTGCATCATTGTAAAACCGACTCTAACGTTCCAGGAACACTTTTTGTCCCTTTTAATTGTACGGTCGGTTTGTCGCCGATACGATCGAAGCTTCGATTGTATTAGTTCTCGAACGAGTTACGTTCGAAAATTTAACATTGAATAATTCGCAATCTTGAGAAAGGTATTCAAAGAGTATTATAGCAATCGATGGACTAGCTTTGATTATTTTTAATATAACATTTAGTACATATTTAGTACTAGTTCTGATTATTTTTAATGTAATATTCAGTACAGTACGATGAATTTACGCTACTGTTGAACACGACGATGTTAAAATAATGGAATTCAATAGAGAAATATCACGAGAGTTAAATATAGAAATTATCTTTAACCGTAGTATATTCTATGGATTGTCGACGACTCCGTAGAAGCTATCGATTGCGTTACAGTTCTTGAGAAATATTTTCAAATATGGAAAATATAAATGCCTTCTAGTATTGTACGATTATACAGCGCAGTAGCTTTAGATAACTGTTAAACCCGATAAAATTCGATAAAAATATATTACAAGGAGTACAATAATTATTCTCAGAGGTGAAACATTAATACACACGTGGATAGAAAATTTATCGTAGACTTTTGAAATTGGAACTCCAGATACTATCTTGGAGATAGTTTAGGCAGAGCTCGCGCGAGGCGAGAACAGGTTAGTTATGAAATTAAAGGAGAACGAAGAAGATACAGGAGGAGGCGTTACTTCCGTGTACCATTTGCGATAAGAATTTTTTATCGATTTATTCAGTGACGCGAGATCGCCGGATATTTGGTAAACGGGAGCGTTTCTTTGAGTTTATTTCCACGGGCAACTAAAGCGAGGATAATACGAAGCCTCTGTACCGTTAAGTAGACACGATCACTCGGTGATTATTCTAATGGTTCGTGTGGCCACTCCCCGTTAAAATTGAGGCAGCGATTATTTTTCCCCTTTCTTTTCCTACCGAAGAATTAGTACCGCCGGGAAATGAGAAATCAACGATGGCAATCTTCCCGATAGGATCTGAAACGTCGAACTTAATTATACGGTCGTTAAAGTTTGTCCAATCTCGCCTCTGCGAAAAACGCGAGATACCCTAACTTAAAATATAAAGTGGATTATATTTAAACGTTATCCAATTAAATTTGCGCAATTTTTACGAAACCAGCTTGGCAGTCAACGAGTTAATCGCGTCCGAGGCAGGGTTTACCGAGTCAGCCTCGGGGGAATACTCCGCGAGTACACTTGGAACGAAACGCGCCAAGTTACGCTAGATTCTGACCACTCTACAAAATAAATTACAGGTAACGGCCACCTGTAGTCCATAAATAAAACAAATGGAAGCGATAGCCGCTGGACAGGTGCAAGAAAAAGAAAGAACGTTCCTTCCGATGTTTATTACGCGCTACGTGAAATCCGTATCGATGGAAATTGGTCGAAAAGAGGAATAAGTATCGCGACTTATTGAAAATTGTTGTTCAGGTCGTTTATCGAAAAAATACATCTGAACCTAAATCGTAGTCTCTCGGTGAGTAATAAATCTCTGAAGAGGTACGCGCGAGATCGAAACGTAAAAAGAAAGTCACACAAATGACAAACTTTCGGAGAGGCTCTACGCCCAAGATAGAGACGTAGAAAAAGTTACGTAAACCACAGAAAAAAATGAAGGGCTCAAATTTCCGTTCCCTCGTTTAAGTAAAAAAGAATATTAAAACGTAATGCGTAACGCCTTGCGCAATAATCCTCCGAAGATACTTGGCGCGCGCACACACGCGCGAGGTTCGAAAGATACCAGTTCCTTTCCCTTTCCACTTCTGCTACAGTTCCTTTCTCTCTCTGAAATTACTCTAGATTTCTCCAATTGCTTCTCCCCTCGGGCCGAGTCACGAAAAACTATTTGTATCGGTCGCGGGTATCGTTGGTCCGCGCAGCGTTTGAAACGGGACGGGAGTTTATCTTCCATTTCATTGTTCATTATTATTTCCTGCGGACGTCGGAGGATCATTTCTCAGCCACCGAGAAAACAATTTTACGGTGAACGTAGCCGAGAATGGAACGAACGAATGTTTTCCCTCGCCCCCTATCCCGTATTCTCCGCATTCGTGCAACCGTGGAACGAACAAGCCGCGTAATTCGAGTCTAATAAAACGCGGGCGCGTTCATCGCGTTACACGAGTGCCTCCCCGTCGACGTTGCCGAGGGACGCGGCAGCCATCGCGCTAGCTAAGAGTTCCATTAAAGTCGAGGCCAGACAACCGGGAGCCCCCACGTTCTTCCCGTTAACGTTGATTCGAGCGACGGAGCCCACGGACGAACGACAGCCGGGAGCCAATCTCGAGCCACTACGGGGCCCCGCGCGCGCGTTTATCGAATCCTTCTCGCGTTCTTATCGATAATTTACCCCGACTCGGGTGGAAACGCTCTCGTCGATTCCGATCACGGACACCGGCCCGGGTAGAGCCTCGATGGACGACGAGGGAAGATTAAAAATAAAAAAAAAAAATAAAATAAAATGAGAGAGAGAAAAAAAAAAAGAAAAAGCGCCTCGAACGAACGAACGTCGCGGAAAGATCGAGCAAACGAAGCGTACCGGTGAAAATTAGTTTATGCACGCGTCCCTCGCGCCGGACACGATGACACTAATTGCCAGGTGGCGCGAGAACCGGGAGACCCCGGTGAGTCTCCGGTGCCATCGAACAGAAGACGTTTTACGCGAGAAGTCGGCCGTTAATTGCGTTCCCATTTAATTAAAAGACTTACCAGAGAGGTGATGAGATAGCTGTGATAGTCGCTCATCATCCCTATTTGCTGCGCCTGCTTCAACACGTCGTAAATCCTCTCCGTGGAGCAATCCAGTACTATGTGAGACTCGGCCGAGTTCTTTATCTGCTTCAGCAGAGGCCTGAAACAGAGAGACGGGATTCGTGTATTCGTGTACGGTGGTACTTTTCTCCTCCCCCCCCCCCCGTCTCTTGGGGGTATTTCGCGAAACAGCCTCCCAGCGGGAGGTACAAGTTTCCGCGAGTTGTGTTTCCTACGCGTTAAGAGCACCGCGAGTTCTTAGAGAACATTCTCGCGCCGATGGTGTTCAGGAGACATTATTCTTACGGGCGTTATAACATTGACGATTTTTTTTTCCCTCGAGAAGAACTTCGACGAGAATTAACCCCGAAACGCGTCCACTATTTCTTGCATTTGGTGCAACGTTGAACCGTTCGGCCCGCCTGCCGGTGATAAACCGATCGAGGAAGCCGAATCATTCGACAGCCAGTGTTTCGATAATTTTCTACATTGTCCATATCCTCAACGGTAACATCGATCGGAGCCAGGCTCGTTGGAATTCACCGCTATCAAAATCCAATTACCAAGAACGCACCCGATGCACCGCAGAACGCGTAAACATCGAAACGTCAGGGAACTCACCGGCGAAACGTTTTCGAAACGATCGGTGTTCCTTCGATCGGTGGTCGAGAAGAGAGAAGAAAAAAAGCAAAAAAGAGGACAACGGCGTCCGTATCGGCGTGATTAGGTATCGACGATCGGATGAGCTGACCTCTTCGCACGCATTCTCGTTCACGGTTGTCCCCCGTGGGACGCGAAACTTCCGATTCCGGAAGTACCCCCATCGTCAGAGTGTACATCTCTGATCAAAATTTCATATCGCGAGCGGTAGCGGCGGTGGCCTCTATCCTCGCGCTGGCTTCCCTTCATCCAACATGCACGATAATGCGAATCTCCTTATGCGCCCTCTGGAAGTTGGACCGCCCGCTCATTGCGGGAATTTTTCATACCGCGTGCATAATTCACCGTGGAAACTCTCTTTTATGCGCGTCGTTCCGGCGTAGGGCTCCTTGGGCGGGCTGCGAGCCTACACGGTCCAACGTAGAACCGGAACGGAATTTCCGTTCGGCGTGCCTTTAGCGCCGTTCATCTGGAACTATTTTTCTCCAATGGTCCGTCGCGTCGACTCTTGAAATTTCAACGAAAACGGACCACCGGTTGCAAATTTATCGACATTTTAGGGGGAACTCCTATCGCGAGGTGGCAACCACCTTGTCGCGGAGACACGACGGAGCGAAGATCAAATATTAAATTCCGTTTCAACTCGGGGAAAACAACGAACGAAATCCTCGAGACATCGAGGGGTGTTTATGGCGACGATTCCCTGTCGCCGTGAACAAATATTTGAGAAGCGTGTACGCTACAAAGGCTAACGAGCGGATTCGAACGACGCACGGTCCTTCAAGGACTACGAACGATGACGAACTTCGGTGCCGCTCGGATTTACTATCAGCAATCGTCCCCACTACTGTTTGCATTTCTTCGAACCGAGCGACCGTCACTTCCAAGTATACCTACCTACGAAAACAAACCTCGACCGAGTCGAATTTAATCCCATTGAGTCGTGTTTATATCGTTCTCGTCGAGGGACTCGCTCGATGTTTACGTGAAAAAAAATTTTCTACCTGCGCTTCGCGTATCGGTAATGTTTTCGTTCCGAAGGAACTTTACGATTTGTTTAGGTTAGGACACACGATAAATTGCTTCGAGAGCGTTGCGTGTCTATATCGCGTAATTACGACGTATGTTATTACAGAAGAAGATCGTTTGGATGTTTCCTTCGCAGTCTCCTGGGTACATTCGCCGCGTACAGCTTCGCGGTTTTTCTAATCTTGTTCCGTGTCTGTCGGATAGACGTCCAATTTCTTCTGTTAAGAAGTTAATCCCAAGATCTATACGTATTTCATCGTTACGTGCTTACCATAGTACATTGATTACAGTTCCAAGTATGATGAATTGTAATGCTTTCAATTTAGTCGTACGGCTATATCGATAATTGGCGGTTCCGATTTTTAAACATCACGCAAGATAGTATCGTTATTACGTAACGTAAAAACCATTAAATTATCGTACGGTTGTACCAGTTTTGTTTAAAAACCCCCTCATCCGTCACAGGGTGAACGAACCGAGTCTCGTACTTCCAAGGACCTCAAATTTACGCATCAAACGTAACCATAATTTAACAATACTAATAAGTTTCACAACTTCGACTCATCGTCGAAATGGTCTAGCGAATCCTGCCTCACTCGCGAAGCTATTAATTTTTATATGTTATTACACAGAGCGAGTCATGAGAAACAGGACACCTGAACAACCCTGTTAGGATCGAGGACAGGAGAGAATGTCCAAAAAGGAAACTGTACCATTCAAGAGGACGAAAGTAGTGATACAGAAACGGATCTTTCTTCAAGATTGTTCGAAAGAATTACACAATGTACATTATTTCTGTCAATTGCCCAATGTATTTGTGGGAATGTATCGTCACTGCAAGCGACCCTTTTCTTTTTAAATAAACGCAGTAGTAACATTAAAAGAGTTTCTTTACTTTCCAAACCTCTAAATCATAGTCACGTGACATTTAACAAATACCAAATCCATCCCTACGTATCTCTATCGAAACGTATCCAGAGTATCGCGACTTTGGAATTTACGATGTCTCTCCGGACGTATTCCGTATTTTTGCAAGTTATTCTCAAGTACCGGAAGATTTTCACATTTATCGCGGGCTCGGACGCAACGTTCCCTCTCGAAATTACCAAGCGATCCTTCCCAAAGCTTTCGTCGAATCTCTCACGGAACAACGGAGGGTGTACGTGCGACTGCTAGAAACACCAGGAGTTACACGAAGGACCTGGACCGTGGTACGGTCGACGCGGCGCATATAAAACCGCCACTTCGGGGCTTTTATAGCGTGGAAAGTGTCCGTCGGAGAATTCTTCATGATTGGCCGGATTTATGGGGGCGTATCGCGCGCGCCCGCGAGCAGTAAGCAAGATTTATCGTCGCGGAATGTAGCTGCGTCGAGTTTTACGGACTGCGCGGGAGAGAGCCGCCCTTTTGTAGAATTCGAGAGCTATTAATACGGCCATTAAGAAGTTTGAATGGGGACGATAAATCAGCGCGTCCCTTTCTTCGAAGGTGCTCGGTTTAAGTAATTCGGTAATGGCTGAGTAATTGTGGCCTGTTCCTGATTTAAATATTGCCACGATTCACTTCATTGTCGCGGCAACGCGACCGTCGACCGATGCACTTGCACTTTTCAGGGGAGGGAGAGGACGCATCGAACGCAACCTTTGGGACCATCGACTCGGTGAAATCGAGGTCAAGGATTTTTACGACAAATCGTCCACGAGAGAACGTGTCTGGAGTAAACGGATGCTCTTGTTTTCACGTGTTTCGAAACTATTGCGTTTAGAGACCGAACAGACGATGCCATTTCTATATAAGAAGTAGAGTGACTCTTCTTTCTCTTAGATTCCGCGTCGAAGGATCGATAAAGTCCGAGGATACTTGAAGAAATATATTTGGGATCTTGGGGTGGTTAAAGAAGACACTCTCTGTTCGGAAGTATTGGACATTTTGGGTAGCGTTTCTGGATAATTCAGAGGGACGAAATAAATAAAAAGGATAGAAATATTTTCCTTTCGTTGGAGCAATATTTTACCCGTGTAACAAGTTGGAGCTTAGAGCTATTGAGTTAGTTCATCGAACCGTAAAATCGTTTGGTGTACACCGGGGACACAAATGGTGTTACGATATTCTTTTGGAAGGATTTGCGAGCAGAATTACATTTACAGAGGAATAATAACCTAATAAAATGTTATTTCAATCATCGTGCTTCACAGAGGAGTTCTTTTTCCAGTATCGTCCACCTTGTTAACCGTCGCGAGTCGTGTTTCTCCGTGAAAGAAATAACCGAGCAAATCGAGAAGTCGACTAGCGAATCGAAAATACAGCCACTATTTGCTCTCCTTCCAAAACGATAACAAACCGTTTCTGGTTCTTTTGTTTTTGATTTCGAGACGGAACAATCATTGCTGAAAGATCGTTCGGGATAACCGACGTGCTTCGAACACGAAACAGACAGTATTCGGAGGTTTTCTCGAATAGCAGCGGATTCCTAAAAATCCTTTTTTATAACGGGAACAATTCTTCTTCGACGAGAAACCCTGCGCAAAAATCATCGTTCCTTCGTTGCTCGAAACATTCGTTCGGATACCAATTTACGTCTTCCGTAATTCACCGGTTGAGAAACAATATTTGCGGATACGATTAGAACACTCTAGGATTCGTTTGACCGTTTGGTAAATCCGGTCGGTGCGCATAGGTAATATTACACCTAGCACGCGTAATTTGGTCCAGATCGTTGACACGAGCATGGTGAACGCGAAACGGAGTGCAAGGTACATCGTGTTCGAGTGCACAGGTACCGGGGGCGTGTACAGTTCCTCGGTCTTCGCGTTTCCTGGAGAACAACGAAACGTTCAGGAGTTACACGGCGTTGTCTGGAAACGATTCGACCGGTAATTACGAGGATTCCGTGGTTCGTGGCGCCGTTGGCATTGTCACCGGGGCCAGAGGGGAGGGTCACGAGTCTCTTATTTCGCGTGCTTCGCTTCCTGGGTCCGCAAGCCCTGAGGAATTCCCTTTGAGTTCTCCGCCGCGAACCAGCCGCTCGGTGGACGACGTTACGACGTAACTTTAAAAATGCACGTCCACTTTGTGACGCGGTCCCCGTTTAAGCGCACCGTGCACGTTGTGCACACGTCCAGCGACACGATTCATCCCTTCTTTCCTCGGAAGCGGTTCGAGCGACTTCCGGTACGCCGAGTAGACGATTCTTCCTGGAATTCTCGCGTACGAAACAATTTCGAGCCGTTTCGTATCAATCGGGGAAATTTCCTCGAAATTGAAGTATCGTGTCGATTGTGTAACATCGAAGGAAGTTTCTCTCACGATTTTCTCAATTTTGAACTCGTTTGAAAAGTATAGTCGTCAAACGTGGAGCGTAAAAATTCGCGAATTCTTATGCTTGGAACGATATCGGGGATACTTCGTTGAAATTGGAACACGAGGTAGTTTGTGTAAAATTGGAAGGGGTTTCAGTCATCATTTTTTTATTAAAAATCTCTCTTTTGTGTCTCTATGGAGAAGATTAGATATTACGGAATTTTCCTTTGCACGAAAAAGTCGTGTCCGTGAAAGAATGGGTCGTAGTCACCGTAGTCACCGTAGTCACCGAATTGTCTTCTACTCCCCAAAAAATCATTTTTTCAACAAAAAAAAAATATAAACCCGTTATATTCTTCAGCTATCTCTCGATCGGTATTAGCTATCAACCCGAATCCTCTGTCCCTGGCCAAGGGTCAACGGGCGCCAAGTTGGCGCGCTAAGGTGCCATCGACGTTTAAACGCAGTTCTTCTCTTTTTTTTTACGGTCAGTTCGGATGATCCTATGGAGTTACCGAACAGACTAAACAATGTACAACGGATCGTTTCGCTTTACGATCACTCGTAAACCGACGGTACTTCCGAGAGCACCGCGCGAATCGGTTCCAAGGGAACCGAGAAAGGTCGGTGGTAGGATTTCTCTCTGACGGTCGGTGGAACTTTTACGGAGTCTGGAGCCAGCAGGTTGCAGAAGGTAAAAGGTGGGGCGGTAGGGTCGGTGATCGAACGTCGCAGGGGCTGACAGGCGAGCTTATTTCGCGCGATACTCCGGGAACAAGGGGTATAAAGTTTGCATTGAGAATGATAAGGAATCGATACGGACTTTACGGGAGAACGAACCAGTTCTATGGTGCCCGTTTCTCTCCGGTACTCTTTGCCTTTCTTCTTACCACTGGAGTTGCCCCTCCATCCCTCCCGGTCCCGTCTCGTCTCCTCTCGCTTCCCCTTAACTTAATGCCATCATCGAAGCCCCGTTCTGAAAAGGCTCGGAACGGTCCGGCGTAAGCCGTTGCAACGTCTCTTATTTCTTCTTCGTTCGTCGAGGGTTTCTCCCTCTCGCGGCGCCGTGCCACTTTACTCGACTCGTCACCGTTCCTGGATAGCTTTCGAGATACGATCCGAGATCATCGTCCTCCTCCTCTTCCTCCTCCCGTGAGGATAGGCCGCTCCGACCGAAAGATACTGTCGCGGAATCGTCGCCGGTTACGAGTCTCGCGGAATTTTTTTCCATCCTGTTGAACGAGCCAGGCGTGCGTACCAACCGACGACCAGGATCGAAGAGTCTCGCCCGATGAACCCGCTGCGCGTTGCGCTGCTCGCGGAACGAACGAGACAAAAGATGGATGGAGCCCGGAGCAATGGTTACGCCGGTAATCAACGCGTCCGTTACAATGTGACTAATGAGATACCCGGTTATGTATTGAGATTGATGACCGTCCGTGGGAAAATAATATCGTTTCGAGCGAAGCTGGGATTTATTAACGCGTCTCGATACGTTGACCGAGCTCTCGCGTGTCGCGAGATCCGTGGCGCGGGGGATACGATCGAATTCGACGGTTAATTCGATCCTCGAGATTTACGACCTTACCGGGGAACTTACGCTCGACGAAATTAAAGCACGCGCGGGTAATGGATAATTCACCGAAAGTAATAGACCAAGTGGATCGTTGAACCACCGACCAGATGGATAAACGAGTCGGTTAATTATTATTTTACGCGCGATACGTTTTATCGCGATTGAACCGTTCTTTTTTCAGGGCTCTTTTATAAAGTGGAAATAGTACGGTGGTGAATGTAGATGATTTTGCGCGTACGTAGTAATGGTACTCGCGGAAGAATGAATGGGAGAAACAAAAGCGCCGTTTGCGAAAACATAAACGTCTCTTTGAGCAGAGACGGTGATACCGGTAAGAATTATCGAGTAGAAACATTAACGTCGGTACGTAAAGATTGTAAACTCGGGATTATCGGAGTTACGACGACAGCCGGAAAGGAAGGACCACTTGAATCGATATCAAAGGCGTTCGGTCCAAGGGGCCAAGTATTAACGGCCCTGGTCTAGCGCGAATCGATACCGCGCGAGTTTATGGTCGTGGGACACGATCGACAAAGTTCTACGACCATACCGTGGGGCATCGTGTTGGAATCTTTGGACACGAGTCTAACGTCACTCGGTAAGTTCGTATACCTGGTTGACGTATAATTGGAACCCAGAAGATGGTTACAGTTTGCTACAGATGGTGACATTGACTCTCGTGGTGCAGGGCCCGGTAATCGGGGAGCGAAAATCAACGAACTTCCGATCGGAGGATCCAACATTGATTACTCCGAGTATTGGAACTTGACGTTGATTAATTCTGAATCTTGAGACTTTGATATCGAAGACTCTTGAATCTTGAGATTCGACACTGGAGACTCTTGATTCTCGAGACTCGACACCGAAGACTCTTGAATCTCGAGAATCCGCGCTAATAACTCTTGTATCTTGGGAGTCAACACCGAGGACGTTTTGCGTTCCGGTAGTCGACGTTTATTTCCAAATCTTAGGATTCGTGCTGTCGACGTCCAAATCTTGGGGACCATCATCGATGACCTTTCGAATTATAGGAGCTAACGCTAACGATCTTTCGTAGAATGGCAACCGACATTGATGACTTTTGAACTTTAGGAGTCGACGCTAGTTACACCTAAACCATGGGAACCATGACTGATGATCTTTTGAATTATAGGAGCCAACCGCTAACGATCTTTTACACAGGGAGAACCGACATTGATGACTCAGGAACTTCAGAACTCGATGTTAAAGACTACAGGAGCCATCGATCTTTTACGTAACGCAAACCAACTGATGTTTAAATTGTTAAAGTCCACCCGAACGATCTTTCGCGCAATAGTGATCGTCAACGATGTCCCGTGAACATTAAGATTCAACGGTGATCAATATCTAAATCTCGGGAATCGACACCGATGATCTTTCGAATCGGAGCACCGACACCGAACCTCCTTTCATGCCACGGGATCCAATATTCGTGACTCGGGACTTTTAGAACTCAATACCGATGGACATTCGAATCTCGGTCACCATCACCGACGACCCTTCGAATCTTCGGTCACGACACCAACGATTCTCCGGCCGGTGAAACCTGATATCAACGATTCTCGAGCAGTGAAATCCGATCTCGATGGTCCCTGAGTCGTGAAACTCGATATCGTCGATTTCAGAGCCGAGAAACCCGACACCGATGATTCAAAGATCTTACAATTCAACAACGTCGAACTGTGGTCATCGTTGTCGGAGAACACTCGATTCGCGAACTGTACGGAGATTGCTCCACCGTGCTTCACCAGCTTGCATTATTCACACATTACGAATCATACGCGCTCTAACAGCCTTTCAACGTACGAAACGAAGAGGTTTAACGCGGTCAGCTCTGCTAGGACAACGCTCGTTTTATATATATATATATATATATATATATATATATATATATGTGTGTGTGTGTGTGTGTGTGTGTGTGTGTGTGTGTGTGTGTGTGTGTGTGTGTGTGTGTGTGTGTGTGTGTGTGTGTGTGTGTGTGTGTGTGTGTGTGTGTGTGTGTGTGTGTGTGTGTGTGTGTGTGTGTGTGTGTGTGTGTGTGTATGTATATTCTAACCGTGGAAACTCGGCCGGACAACTCGTCCGGCAATTTGAAATTCATTTCGTTCCGGCAGTAAACTTCCGTCGTTACGTTGGAAAGTTACATTCGTGGGCGAAAGCGTGCCAGAAATTTCCCTCGCTTAAAAACAATCGTTCGTTGGAACGCACGAATTTTCCATTTCCTTCGTGTCTCCGTAGACGAGAACGCATTCTTATCCCGGAAGAATGCCGTAATCGATTCTACTCGCCCCGTGGCGTCAGAATGCGAGCCGATATTCATTAATATAATGCAAAATTCTGCTAAACATCCCTCCCTCCTCGTGAAATGGATATTGCAATTTTACGTAATGGAGAACGCCGGAGCTCGAGCAACATTTAATCGCTTTCGACCGCCGACTATCCCATGACGCACGGTCGTTGCGGTGATATTTAAGGATTTACTTCTTTTTTTACCGCTCTCGACCATGCTGGAGCTCAGCCATAAGTATCTGCCGCGAGTACCGAAGTAAATGTCTAATTTTTGCCAACCGTGGAAGAAAAGTGTTGGACAACGTGCGTGTAATATTCGTTGAAAGGAGAACAGAGTGTTTCGTACACGTTGTTGGGGAAAAAAAGAGTTGAGGATTTTCAGGGCAGACAGTACTCGCCAAATGGAGAAAAAAATGTTCTAATATGCGTTGGTTGGAAAATTAATACTCTTGGAATTGTAAATAATATTCTGTTTCGGTTGCAGCGCGTGAATCGCACGCTTGTTAGAACGGTTTTTTTTTTTTTTTTAATTCGACGAGTATCTCTAACCTAAAAATTCCTGAATTATTTTCGCGTTAACAATCTGTGGGCAAAAATCTGAAGATCGATTCGTAACGTTTAATTCCGATTTAAATATTACAGACGGTAAAGAATCTATGGTACACGGTTTCGGTAGACGTAAAAGCTTTTGATATGATATTCAATCGAAAAGACAATACCTGCATAGCTTCCATTTAAATAGAGACAAAGAACTAGCAAAATCGATTTCGCGTACTGAATCATGGTCGTTCGTCTTTTCACGCGCGGATGATTACATTGTGTGTACCAATATTTGGGACAAACATCAATAAATGTCACAGGGTTTGATATACGTTCGTAGAAACTTTTTTCCAATACGAGTAAAACGATTACTACCGCAATCGAACAATCGAACTTCCTTCTCGTGAAATATTTCGTCATGAAAATTGCACGTAATTTCTTTTTCGAAACGACGAAATAAAATCTCTCCAACGGAGGGATTAAGTTCTGGGCTCGTGTACTGCGACGAAACCATCTGTATTGTCGTTCGTACAATGGGAACCAACATTTTGACTCCATAAAATTTAGAATTCAATACTAACGATATCTAAATCTTGGTAAATGGACATTGGATCTTTGGAGCTAACACCGACGATGATTTACGTAATGGAATCCGATATCAACGTCTGATAAACTACAGGTTTCAGTGATGATGATATTCGAATCTGAATTTTCCTTTTAAATCTTAGGAATCGGTACCCAACGTTTCGAATTGCAAGAATCAAGATCCACGAATTTTACCACTCTTGTGGAGAACGATTTCTTTGATAACGACCATGGAACGAATAAAACGCAACGCTGGTAATAGAGCAACACGGAGAGACAGTCTCCACTCGGAAGCATTTAATTCCAACCGATCGGACGACCAACAGTTTCGCGATGTCCTCTCGAGATGAGCGGAGATCGATCGCGACGAGAAAATGATCTCTTAAAATAAGCAAGTTTAATTACCGAAGATGGAACAACTGTCCACGGTCCATCGTGAACGGACCACTTTTATATTCAATGGATTTCGCTCGGGTCTTCTAGCAAAAGCGGAGAACTTCGAAACGAGATGAAACACCGGTCAAATGTTGCCGAACACGCTTTGAAAATCAATTCGTCGACTTCCCTTGGCAAACAGGACGGAGTTGTTTTAAACAACTTTGTTTCCAATTTGAAACGACTATACGGATAGCAATACCATCGACTTTGTTAACTCGATTGCACTTACGTCGGATCGGTGTTGGATCGAGGTGATGGAAAAATTCGAGTTTCGATTAAGTTTCGATGTGTAAATAATTGACGACCTCTGTAATTTCGTTCGTTATTTTCTCTGTACTCTCGAAAGGAAATTGTATTTATAAACTCGCGCTTGCTACGTTCGAAGATCTCTCGAGCGCGTACACACCCACGCATACCGTGAACGTTAACTGGTAACGTGAGAGGAAGTTTGTTTATCATTAAAAATGTACACGGGTTATCCGTTTCTGTTCAATTAACTTGTTTACCCAGAGTCAACGGCACGTACCATTAACGATACACAACTTTCCCGCCGTTATTCGTTCCCAACCCCCTCTTCGTCCAATATCACTATCTTTCAGGTAAATTTATGCAGAACTCGGCACTCGCTAAATGAGTCGCGCGATATGTATAAGATTATCGGCTACCGTGAAACGCTGACCAAAGGAGAGTGTCTCTAATATCGACCCTCGTCTTGCAGGCATGTCGGTGGAAACTTAATTTCCGGTCTCAGACATCTGCTAAATATGACCATCGTGCTTGTAAGCGTTTATCTGTGTGTGTACGTGTCCACCGATTTATACAGGACTATCTGGCGCCTAACGCAACATTGACTGACGCTGGCGTTTGATATCGAGACTATCAAGTAGCTCACGAGCAAGGGTTGGCAACCTTTCGGTCGAGAAGAGCCAAAATTTCTCGATTAAAAAGAAAATTAACGGACACGATTACTGTGCGATACTTTCCAACGAAGAGAATGCAATTTAAACGCGCCAGGAAGAGGATTCATAATATTTTTTTATTAGAGAAGACGGAACAAATACATATATATGCGTACACGAGTACTGGATATTATACGCAATTTGTGCTCAATATTTTGTACGTGTCCAAGATTAGAAACACCGTTACAATCTTCTACAATAGTCACGTTTGGTAAAACGAAGTATTTCCCAAATAAAAAAAATATGCATTTATTCAAAACGCGGGCGATTCAACGCGATTTAATTAATTCGATCGAGAGTCGCAGGATTCCCGTTCATTGCTCCGTAGTCCACAGTGTAAGCGTCGCGATCTTCGCGAAACGATTGGATATTGATCCGCGTTGATCGAAAGCAACGAAGCGTGAAAACTATCATGGTGAATTAATCAGACGGAAGAAGGACGCCTCGATCTCGTAGCCCGTTAAATTGCTTCCGAGGCTTCGAATTTGCCTTCTAATTAATTATTCCAGCCCAGTCGGGACTCATATTTCCACAACTGCGACACTTAAACGATTTCGTTCCGCTCGGGGTAGATCGATCCCGTAGGAAAATTGTCGCGAACGAGTCGAGAAACTACCACCTCCCGAAATGCACAATGGGACGCGAATATTGAAAGCTGGGAAATTTTCCGCGAAATCGGGCCGGGAAATTCCGCTCGCGTTGCGCCGTGACCGAAATCGGCATTTAAAGAAAAAAAAATAAACCTAGTAATTGTATCGCGCAATGCGATACGACCGGTGGGGGTTGCATGTATTTTACACTAAAAAATACATCGAAAATGTACTATGAAATTTTTCCATACGAGGTCCCGGTTTCGGGATAATTGATTTTAAAAATTCACGGGGCGCGGGCACCGTCCAACTGGATACTTGGGTAACGCGTCTGGTCATTGCTCGTTACTTCTACTTCCGTATCGCACCTCTTTCAACCGGTTCGAACGAGGGGGGAGGGGAGACAGCGATCAGGAACACCGGCGCGAGTAGAATCAACGCGCAACGAACGGACACGCCCCGAGTTCGCGCGTGCCCCGCGCATTTTTAAAGTCGATTTTCTCGAAAACGGTCCCATCTGGGGAAAAAATCTCCTCTACGTTTTCGATTCATTTTTACGCGAAGGAACCCGTCCGGGTAGTAACGGGAGATTTTATCGGCCCGTGTAACGAACGTTCGAGTATATTTACAGCGATGCTCATTCTGGACGTGTAAATGCAAATGAAATTGAAGCCGCGCGCGCAGGTCGATAAGGCGGAACGTAATGGCTTGTGTTCGTCTGGTTACACGTTCCCCCAAATACCAACAAACATCGTTGTTTTGACGGTGCGTCCGTACACGTTCGCGGACCGGCATTAATTGTCTCCGTTACGCTGGTTTCGGCCTGTCTCACCTTTCGTCGTTATGTACGTTCGCTAGAACGGCCACGAATACCGATGCCAACTCGAAAAAGGGAAACCATGGAAACTGGAAACGAGAGGGTTACGGAGAGACAGTAACCGAGACTTCGTTCTCGCGTTAGTCACCCCTAGCTCGCCTCGGGGGAGAATCACCGCGTCGGTTACAGTAAAGTCGCGCACACTGTGCCTTTCTTTCCACAAATCCCCCGGGAGCACTGTGACGGTAAATCGGTGGAATTTTTCTAAGCCCGCTCCCGAAAGGACTGTATACCCTGCTGTAGGTGTTTCGCGAAAAGAAGACACGCGAACCGTCGACGATATTTTTCGGTATTACGAACGACGAGCGTCGAGTTCAGAATTAACCGAGGACAGACTTTTCGCTAACGAAACGTACATTTTTGAATTAGGTGAAATTCCAATTCTATATTTACACGAGTTCGAAATCTTCGCAGAAATTTCGCGCCAAAGGTTTAAAGCATCGATCCCGGGCACCAAATCCCGAAGCGCTTTATCTACCAGCCAGCGATCGGAATTAGCTTCGAACCGAATTGAGTTCAAGCACGAAGAGGATGCTGCCAATATTCGGGATATCTGAAACGTAATAGCGGTAATCTGAGCATTTCTACAATTAAAGCAGGGACATTCCCTGAAACCGTCTACGAAGATTAATTCTTGGAATTGCTTGGGTATCCTCTCTGCAGAGTACTCTGTGCATCGTGGAACCTGGTCCGCGTTCCTGGAGCCGAGCGTTACTCGTTCAAAAATTGATGCACGTAAATGCCGCCCTGATTTTCGGACAACGTGTAACTGAAACTTGTCGTTGATCTTTTAATTTGTAATTTTTCTTTTTCAGTAAAATATTTGAGAAATATTCCAATGAAATTGGATCAATTTCCTTTTAAACACTTCCTGAGAAAATTTCTCCTTTTTCGTCGAAAGTATATCATTCCTGTATAAATCAAATTCGTCTACTTTCTAAAAATTCTAATTTCATTTAATTCTAACCGCGGAGACCGGAGAAATCCACTTCACCTTGCAACCAGAAAATTCATGTAACACGATACAAAGGACCTTTATATTTTTTACACAAGTTACCACTATTTTATAAAAATTGGCAGAAATATACTTCAAAGTGTGTTCTTTGAATACCTCTACGAAACATTTATACCAGAGAAAAATCTCAAACATCCCGATTTTATTCAGTCCGAAGAGTGGTGGTTCTTTATACAAGCAACTATTGCCGCTATTTGTCGTCGCTCGTTTGCTCCAGCGAGTTGAATTCAGAGCGGGAAAAAAAATTATACTTCTTGATCAAAGAAACCGTACTCCACACTTCTCGAAGTTTCATCGCGGGAATACGCGTAGAATGTTCTCGCGTCCGCTATAATTTTAAGGGGAACAGGAAGGGGTCTGCTCGCAACCGCGATAAATATCCCTTTTCCGGAGCGAGTAACGCCCGTTGGGGAATTTTACTCGCTCAAATCGTAGAGTTTTATTCGCGGCAGGAACTTCAAGTTGTCCGGAAAAGCACGGAACGTCGAGTATTAAGCGAAAGCAAGACAAGTGCTTGTCCGCTTGATCACTGCCTACGTGAAACTTGCGGTTTCTCGAATGTTTCGTCGGAGACCGAGAAAGCGAGCTCCTCTCCCCGGAGAAAAACGTATCACGTTTGCTTGATAACCGACAACTCCCTTTTTTCTTCTTCGTTGCGGAATAAAACACGGGGAATAATCCTGGCGCCTCGCGAAAAATTGATCGTCGATAACGAATAAACAGCGACCGGATTTATGGAGAACGAGCGTTCAAATTGAGATATCGGGGAAATATATTTATCGGGAGGGTTTCCTGCGAAGCGATATCGAATTACTTTTAACATTCGAATTAAGTAAATCGGGCGCAGTTTGACGGAGGGTCGATTTATTAACGAGATTCAATTTATATTACCATTGTGAAAAATATAATAGATCATCGGTACGAAAAGCGAGACGATCGCGATTTACGTAACACAATTTACACAACAATTTTCCTCTTGTCACCGAAAATCTCACAATTACATTTATCACTGCAACACTGTCCACGATTCATCGACAATATCCAGACTCTATATTCCGTAGCTCTTCTTCAACCGTATCTGTTCGAATCCGAGCAATCTTGAAAATTGTGCAGATACTCTTACGTTACAATACACGGAATAAATAATCCAAATACTCTACATGAGTTATCGATAATATTCAATCCCTGAAATAATCGAATCTCCGTACATTTACCTCAGAACACCCTCAAGATTTACCAAAAACTACGATATCGATCACCAAATACAATACCTATCGCTAACCGGTCACTGATCCATTGAACACTAGCGTTCTTGCCAGAAGCTAATATCATCGAATCGATCTCTCGGCAAGCTCCGAGCAAACACGTCCATCGGAAACGGTGGCGCGCGTTAAATTGTTCGACAAGAAAGAAAACCAGCGCGACGTTCCCTCGACAGCCACGGCCCCCCTTTTGCTTGGTATCGAAAAATGTCGACGGTGGGGAGCGGATTTGAAAGTTAAATCCGCGTAATGGTATTCGAAGGGCATCGTGCGAATTAAAGCCACCCGGGCTGGCTACGAACGCGAGGAAGCTGTTTTCCTAAGACTCGCTAGGAGTCGGGTTTGAAATTACAATACCTCGTGGTGCGAGCGGTCCCGAGCGCCTCCGCGAAAGCGGATTACCATTCGTAATCGCGCAAGAAAAATATGAACCGCTCGGGGGGTTGCCGGCCGGCAACCGAGACACGAGTAATTTGCACGCGAGTAACGTTATTATTCGGCACTCGTTATCTCGGCATTCCTGGCACGGACTCGAGAAAGGGACACGCGATAATTCCACGAACCGTGGGGGAGAAAGGGGAGGAGCGAAGCCCTCGGTGGGGGCAAACGACGAAGCGTAATTCTTACCGGTAGTCCCGGGTCCTGCGGCCAGGACACACGGTTACGGCCCCGTTAACCGGATTCTTCGTCTTCATCGTGTCCGTCGTCGACACTGGAACAAAGTTGCGGAGCAACCGTTGCCGTGTCGCTTGAAACAGGACGAATAATTCCGTCCGGCTCCACCGCGGACCGTTTTAACCTAATCCGGAGCACCGAGAAAGAAGATCTCGCGCGTCGGGAAACCTTTCGACCGAAAGGTTACTTTTTATCTCGACCGTGACGTTAACGAAATTATCAACCTCTTCGAGAAGTACCGGCACGTACCGGTACTCGGTTAGTTGTAAGTCGAGTTATCGTGGCGCAGAAGTGGCCGGATCAATTGTCGGGCTAATTGCATTTAAATTTGAACGGCGATACAGGGCGAAGATTGATAGAGATTCTTCGGAGCGGGTCGGGAAGCTCAAACGCGAGAACTTTGGAGCGGGATTTAAGAGCGATTAGTCGGAGTATCGGAGATCTACGTTGATGAGTTCTGGAGTTCGAGAGTCTGCGTGGAAGTCGACGAGACGATTCTCGAGCCTTGGGAATCGATACCAGGAAGATTTTGTTCCCTGCGATTCGATATCGATGATACGGGAATTTTAGAACTCGGTGCTAGCGCCTTCTAAGTGGTACCATCGCTAATTATTGTTCGAAACTTGAGAGCTGAAGCGAACGATTCTTTATGTCGAGGAATTCAACATTGAAGACATAAATTTCAGATCTCGATGCCGACCGTATTCAAATTTGGGGAGTTAACTTTCGAATCTTCGAAATCAAGATCAAAGATCTTTCGTGTCGAGGAATTTACAGCGAACCTGTTAATATTCCATCCAATCTGATCGAATAAAGTTAACATTCTTCACCGAAAAACGGAACACCCTTCGAACTTTCCGGGCGCCTTCGTCGTCCAGCATTCCTAGCTCGCGCTTCTAGAAGTTCCAAGTGGCTCGAAACCGTGTGCAACGGGGGTCTGTAAATTATCACGAAGTTTGACTCGCGGTCGTTGGTCGCAATAACTTCCTTACAATTGATTCCAGCGGCGTTAGTGTTCCACGGTAATGCAGCATTTGATATTTGTCAGGGCTCCTCTGTCCCTCGCGTCGCGTGATAAACGATAGAGCCCACAGTCCCCGCGTCGTCTTTATGCGCGTGCACGTGCCCCCGCTTAACTATGGCATAACTACTGGGTCGCCGAGCCGGTGACAAAGTGCATCGTATAAATACACGGTGTGAATGCGTGCGGTTATTTTTTACCGGATAAGGCCTCTGAATACGGAATCCGCGTTGCTGGCGAAATGTATGCACACCGCTCGACCGTGCGGGACGTTTTATTACAGAGAAATTGTTTCCAAGTTCTCCACTCGCGGGAGATCCGGTCCGTTCCATCGATGACAATTTCCTTCGCGTTTTCCCCCGATTTGGAAACTCCGCGAAACGTGCGAAACAATCGCAACGAACACACCTACGCCGGAAGTAGATATTTCTTTTCGCGTTCGTCGAAATAAAAATAATAAGAACGAAACTGTCACCTCTGAAACGGTAAACAATATCGACTACCTCGTCCGCGAAGACTCTCTGTGCGTTTATAAACGCAGAAAATCGTTCAGAGATGCATATTACGCGCAGAAGATTATTCTCTGTAATCGATTTTCCTTTACTCCAGATCCTACCGATATTAATATCGATAATATCGGGTCGTTAACTTTAATTTTGTTTTCTCGTCGAATTAAATACAACGTCGCTCGACGGAGTCCAATATAGATTATGATTATAGATTCCTCGGATCTATTGTTCGTTTCATAGGACGATAGATAGCATCTTGTGGAATGAAACGGATAGATTCAATCGCGATAACCAGTCGCGTATTACGCTCTATAAACACATTTCGAGATGGTAGATATCCCTCTTTTCTATTTAAAATTTCGAGTAATCGAATCGTCGGATTAGACGAGTTCAAAAATAGTTTCGAATCGAACGCCTCCGAATCGATCTCTGTCCACGATCGCTCTACGATCGTTCTTCAGGCTTGATTTTCAGGCTTGTAATATCAGCGAAGAGTCGAGTAACGCGAGCAAAGTATCGCGAAGATGACCGTGCGAAAAATAGTCCCCCGAAGCTCTTGTTACCAATTACGGCGCTCTAAGACAGCCATTGTCCGTTGAAAGAAATTTTTTGCCACCGTGGAAACTCGAGGGACGTGAAACATGTAACAGGTATGACTCGGAGGGGGGAATGGATGGAAAAGTTACCGATATTACAGCCGGCGAGCGCGTTACAGAACGCGAGCGGAGTTAATTTATTCCGCTTGTCTGGTTTCGTCCTTGGCGGGTGGTTATCTTTGCGGAAGTTTCGACAATAGTTAAGGGAGAATAAGAAAGCAGCTTCTTCGGTAAAGTTTACCACCGTCGTACGCTCGCTCGCTCGTTCCTCCGCGTTATATATCTCGATATTCCACGTTCCCATTCGTCCGTGATTTATGCTCGCGCCAAGGGCGAGATATTCCCACGTCCCGGTTCGCGCGTTTCACCGGGAACAGTTCGTTGAAAATAATTTGCGAGACGTCGCCCGCCAAATTTGGCAACCCGAAATCCTACATGTTCGGGGAACAAGAAAACTTTCGGTTGTCTATACGGTTCGATAAACATTCATTATTTCCCGGAGCGTCGAATACCGCGAACTTTGAGACGAGAACGATCGAAATGCATAAAATGTAAAAAATAAATCAAACGGGTTCGACTCGTTGGATAGAAAATTGCTTTGTCTCCAATTTTCGATCATTCCGATCGATCGATCTTTTTCTGCTCTAGCTTCTTTTTTCATAATTTATACACGTAATCCAATATCTTCGTTTTGATCCATTTCTTCGATTTGGAAAGTATTTCAATGCTTCGCTAAAGCCACTGCAACCGAAATAGTGTCGTACGTACGCACTCGTGGCAGTACGTTAATTCTCTATCGCGTCGATTTTCTTTTCCTTTTCAAAAAATACGAAAGAAATTATTTCTTCGATATTTATACGTTCAAATAACAAGTGTCTCGCGTTCCAAGGAACGCAAATTTCCTCTGTGAACTCCACCGGTGTCCAAATCGTGTCCATATTTTATTTGTAATTTTTAATTTCAACGATCGAGACCCGTGTTCCGTTCGTTTTTATCTCGTTTACCGAGTTCGAAGGAGTCATCGTTTCTCGTTCAACCGGAGAGCTCTACTCCAAAAGGTAAGAATCCGTGTACCACGCAGGGAAAAAGTTTAATAGCGCGAAAGGCCGTTTTCAGAGAACGTGACTAACTTATTTGTTCCCTTTTCCCGGTCGACGTTTCTCTAAGTTTCGATACTAACCCACCGGCATTATTCTTGCGGCATACACGCCGCGGGAGCGTCTGGATTGGAATAAGCGAACAGCTCCCAATGGAGCACGAGCACCGTGGCTACCAGAGAGGATAACTGGTTGCAGTCTGTCGAGCGTTTCGTCGAATATATATCGCGTTCGCTCGCGTGCTCGCGCGCGAGCGCGCCCCAACCGGCTATTGCGCAATAAATATCGGCTCTCTCGACGAAAGTGGCAAAAAATTGATGCAACTTCCGCGTCGACGCGGTCCCTGATTTTAACGACTTTCCGATAACGCGCGTTCCGATCCTACGTATTGACAGATTTAATGAACCGAAAACGCGCCGATGGAAATATTGCTTCGATCACGGATTAAATGAAGGCGAAACGGAGCGGGGCGTTTCAGACGCGGAGGTTTATGTTTGCCGATAGTATCGCGTTTGAATCTTTATTCCGTGCAAAATTAAATCCTGAGGAATTGGTTTTACCTCGATGCGATGAAACACCTCACGAATGATCGACGGTGTCGAGAAAATGTTCTTACGAGCGCTGTTTGGTGCGAAGGTAGGTGTAAAAATTATTTTCTGAGTATTTTTCGTAGGAAATAATTTTGTCGAGAACATATTTCTTAGGTAGAGTTGAGACTGATCGATTAATTTCATACTTGAATACTAGGGATGAATACTACGAATAAATTTGGAATATTTGTACAGTAGAAATTAGTTTCGAATATTCGAATAATGCGGATAAATTTCGAATATTGGAGTACTCGATTATCACTGGACGGTGATTAAACACTCTCGCGGTCTTCCACGGCTGTAAAATTAATACAATTTTCCTATACATCCCCCGAAGTTCCAACTCGTGGTTTCCATCTTATTCAGAACTCGAAACTATCGACGAAATGCCTCATTTTGTACGCGGTGGTTAAACCCTCGTCCATTAAATTATAGCTCGGTCGAGGTAATATAATCGTTCGATGTAACGAACCTACCGAGCGCGAAAGTTGATCAGGATCCCGCGATGCAAGAACCGGAAACGGGGTACTTCCAGTTTCATTTTTCCACCGCAGTCGTTACATAAAACAGCTCGTCGGCCCGTTCGTCGAGATGGAATATTATTAAACAACCGTAGCGGGTAATTTTGAGCTTTTCAACATAGTACAACAGCCATGCGCATAAAATTGGAACATCGTCCTACTTCCTCCCGTTTAACTTCATTTTATTCGGATTGCCAATCCCGCGATATCCCGTGTATTAACGAATCGACCCGTTTAACTACTAACTGGTTAACGAAGAGCGACGGAAACCATACTATTTCAGCGGAATGGAAACGGTATTACAATTTCCAAAATTTACGCGCCCGAAAGAGATTCCAAACCATCTAATTTCTGACCAAACATAACCACATTCTATGATTTGAAAAATCGAGACTAAAGACTCCAGGACCTCGTCATCTCTCCATATGCAATCTTCTCGCGCGCGTACAGTACATACACCTCGAAAAAGTTTCTCTGCAAGCAAATGACTCTCCTTTTGTACACTTCGTTATTCCACCTCGTATTACATGTTATTAATCTACCAATCGGAACACCTCTCTGCAAAAGTACCTCTCACCGCTACGACGTTATCGCGAAAAGAAAAAGAACCTCCAGTTGCGTTTCTGGGATTTCGTGTTCTCGAGTCGTTTATGGTCCGGTTCCCGTTACGGTGGCACCTGCGCGGACAACGTTACAGCCGGAAACGCCGCGTTCAAGATGGCTCGCGCGAAATGAGGTTTCCATCAGTTAGTTCGCAAATTTCCAAAAGTTACTTCCGCTTGAGTTTCGTCCCGGCCGGATGGCGGGGCCGCGCTCGAACTCGCATTAGCGCGATCGGGGGTGGCGCGCGGGGTAAACTTTTCCAACGGAGTTGCTCTCATCTTCGAACTGGAACGGCAAAGACATTCCTGCGCGGGAACGGCTGAAAGGCATTCTTCCTTAGTTGCCTCGCTCGGAAACGAGCACACGTGCCCGCCATTGCAGCACAGGAACTGCGTACGGGTCTTGGATGTGTCCCCTGTAGGTGTCCCGTTATCGTCGTCGCGTTCCGTGCCAACGTCCCTTGGAAAGGGACGGTACCGTTCTCGGCTCCCTTTGCTTTCGCACGTTCATTGTCGATCCCCGTATTCAACGTTGGATTCAACGAGGACGTCTCCCCCTTTGAATCGGAGCCCGTGATAACAGTGTGTTTCGTACTTTCTTAACGATATTGTTCAATCTTAATTGAGAAGAAAAGAGTTCCTCCCTCGCCCCCGACCTTTCGAACTCGTTCGCTCGCGTTTCATCGACTCTCGCTCGGAGTTCCACCGCATCCTTGCGAACTAATTCCTATTTACATTCCGCTCGAGACTCGTTGACTAGGACAAACAACGATCTAGTCTTTGGAAATCGACGACTGCTGGTCGCCTTCTTAAAAATTTTCCACGGCCGGGTATCTTCGAGGGGGAATTATTTTGCACAATAGGGAAACGATATTGACTAGAGTTAAGTCTTCACGTAGCTGGGTTGCGTCATCGGTAAATTTAAACGGGAATATTTATTCGTAATTTTATATCGTGAAAATTCATTTTTAAATCTCGATCGACCAGGAAAATTATCATTCCTCCGATATGTTTGTAAGTACAGTAGAGCGATACTAGGAGTGTAATTGTGCGAGAAAATTATTTTCCAAAAATTTCTAAGTATCTAGAGCTCTAAATTAAATAGACCTTTCGACGGAGTCGAGACTCCGCCTAAATTGCTCGCAATCTATCACTCTGTCTCTCTCTCTCTCTCTCTTTCTTGTCTCTCTGATTCTGGGTTGGCTCTCTCCATCGTCAAAAAATGTAAAAGACACTCCTTCGGAAAACCCATCGCCACGGTGTCCTGCGTCGTTTCCATGGCTTCGAAGTAACTAAATTCCGTTGCATTGAAAACGAAAACTTCAAAGGGACCTTCCCATCGTTCTACTTTGGTTACCTCGTCCCCGAATAATCGGGTCTGCATCTGTCGGGCTCTCTCGGAGGGACGGGGCGCGCAATGCATGCATACGTAATCTTATTTCGCGATTGTGAGAGCTAACAAAATCGAGGGAACATCGCGTTTAATTCTATGCAGGCACCGGTACGAAAAAAGGAGGGGTTCTCGTTCGGTTAAAATCGACCACTCGAACGATTGTAAAAGGAACAGGGAATGATGCATTGTCGTAGGACGAGAATCACTGGGTGGAAGTTCTAGAGGTCGGTGATGGATGTTAGCAATATCCAGGTGGTAAATTGAACACGTGGCCGTGGAATTTTTGGACTCGCGCAGACGTGAGAATATCGTGCCGGCGGTATTTCATTCCGAGAACAGCGTCCGGCGCGAATGTCACGTAGACAGCTTTTTCCGATAAGTCATGTAGTCGCCGCGTTTCGATGGTCGTTAACGCGCGAACAAACCCTGGTTTAGAGCGGACTAGGAACGCATTATTCTTCCCCTCTTCCAACCGTATTTCCGGTTTAAATACGGGCCAATGACCACTCGGAAACCTCGTCTGTCGGGGTACGATTCCTTTTTTTTTCTTTCTTTTTTTTAAATATTTGCACATAATCGCCGAGCGGAAAGAATTTCTCCGTAAATAGAGACACTCGGAGTATTTCCTTTTTCGCGAAACGGAGGTGTAATTTTCAGTCTGACGCGCTGAATGGGAAAATTGAAAGTTTTTATAACGGAGTAAGAATCGTACGATGTCTGAGATTCCTCTTTAAACAGAGATACGTGAAACAGTACGTTTCTTTCTTCCGAAGTGGAAGACGCAGAATGTAATTTCCACTGCGACACTCCGAGTAGGAAAACGAAAGTTTATGTAACAGAATGAGAATTGGAGAACAATTTGTTTAGAAATATTTGTACAGTATCTTACGATTGCTGGAATCTCTTTGCAAATTTGTTCTTTCCTCTCGTACGAAGTGTAATTTCTACTATAACCCCCTGACTGGAGAAATGGTAGTTTATGTAATAGACTAGAAATCCGAGAACAATACGTTCAGAAATATTTGTGCGATACCTTACGACGACTAGAATTTCTCCGTGAATAAAGATACACGTGCTTCGTTCTTTCCCTCCGAACGGAATGTAATTTCCAATGCAACGTCATGAGCGGAAAAACGGAAGTTTAATAGAACAAGGATCGAAGAAGAATTTCTTTGTAAATAGACTTCGATATTCGAAGATTACTCACGGTGCTTTGTTCTTCTCCTCGCAAACGGTAGTCTCCGCTGCCACGTCTTGAATAAAATTTCAAGATTTACATGATAGAAGTGGAATCGAAGAAAAATGCATTCGACGATATTTGTACATTATCGTACGATGGAAAGAATTTCTCTGTAAAAAGCCCTCGATGTTCGAAGATTGTTCGAGATTATTTTTCTTCCATCGCTACGGGACGTGAAATTTAATTTCCATTGTGACCCCCCACCCATCCTCTCGAACGTAAAACCAGAAGTTTACATAACAGAATGGTGTTCGAATTAACGCGAAGGATATCGAAGCGTTTCGAACGGTTCCAATATAGGGCTTTATTTCACGAACGTTAAATTTTACGAATTTTCAAGTTGGCGCGACGTTTCGGTTTAACGAACCTCGTAATTTTCGGACCTGTGCAATATTCCGAGTTCCACCGTATTAATACCGTACTCGTTATTGTACTTATTGACACGCGAGCCCCGCCAACTTCGTCGAATTGTTATTGTTTTCGTAAATTGCATCTCCATCGTCAAATATTGTTACCGTTTCGCCAAATAACCGGTTTCGCCGCGTACCGACGCGCCGACAAATGGTCGCGTTTAAAATCGTGTATACTATAATCCGTTGACCGTGATAGTATTATCGCGATCACGTATGTGCGCGAAGTTAAACATTTTCAGCGTAATTTTATACCGGGAGACCGGACTGCTCGACGCACAACCGGACCGTGACGCGGTCGAATCGAAACTGAGAATTATTGCCCCTTGTCAACACACTACCAAGGAAAACGTCAGAAGTGACCCTCACCGACTTCGATACAATTTCACGGGATTATATGTCAACATGTATAACAACCGTAACGGGAATAACAGTCGCAGATGATTAGCCAGTTAGGAAAGACGTAAGTGTAGAATTGGAAAAAAAATTAGACAGGTATACTTGGCAAATTTTTCCAAATTTTACACTCGTGTCTTTCCTAACTGACTAACCATTTGCGGTTGTAATTCCGGTCACAAGCATTTGTAGATGTTAATTTACGAGGCTACTGAATTTTACCAACACGTTGAATTCCATCGTTGACGACATTTCGAATTTACATTTTTTTCAAGCGAACTCCAATAAGTGTACATTTTTAAATAACGTTACCGCCCTTGACGGTGTTAGGTATTAAATATATTGCTATTTTTCAATTTTGGCGTTACGCTTTGAAATATTTTCAAGATGTACGCAAATACGAACGAGCGACGCGGCACTCAACGTGTCAAGATCGGTGAGAATCGTTTCTGACATTTCCCGTGTCAATGCCTATACAAATGACCCGTTCAAAGTGCGCCTATTGCGCAACTCCTCGGGAACTCGGTGCATTGTTCGTCTCTGACTTTTTTTCCGCCATGATGCTCTCTCCCGTGGAAAGGGGGACAAACGATCGTCTTCACGGGACACTCGCGCGCGTTCCCGTTTCCGCTTCGAGGGCCTCCGCCGCGAAGTCGTCGAGAGAATTGTTGTTGGATGTTTCGAGGCTTCGATAAATTAGAACTGCACGGTGGAAACCGTGCTTGATTAAGATCAACTCGGAGTAGGATAGAACGTGCCCCCCCTCTTTTGATTTTAACCCACTCTGACAAGAACGTGAAGTACGCTCGATAACTCGACGATTCTGGAGACATGGATAATTAAACGCGCGTTGTCATCGATTTCTGTCCACCGGAGTGGCCACGGATGCTAATTGGAGTAATCGATGTACCAGAAATTATACTATCTGTCGAGCATAAAAGACTTTTTAAATATTTCGCGCTCGATCGAGCAGTTCCTTTACAATTTTCTTAAACCGTATGTGACAAGGTGTGTGAATTTTGGTATTGTCAAAAAATGTATTCAGTTTCCTAATAAATTAACAAGAGTAATTCACAGTTGATTTTTATTTCTTAGAAACGGCTAGAAATATTCGAACAATTTTATGGAAGTCCAATAGACTTCACCACACCGTGTACGAATTATTAAATTTTCATTCTTGATTTGAATTTTTGCCACTGGATGGGTACCGAGATTGAATTCTCTTGAAATTTGCTTAATCAACTTGAATTTTGCCCTCGAATCTGTTTAAACTTTAGCGACTCGAAGTCCGGGGACCATCGCGACGGATTAACCCGACCCCTTGTACTAATTCTCCGCGAAAAGTGTTGTTTACGAGCTGCCTGACAATATGATGAAATAGGGGAACACCATCATGAATAAACCATGCGCGTGATCGTTAAGAGGCATACCTTCTAAACGCGGCGGTGAAATGTCGAAGACCAAAAAGTGACAACCAGCTCCACTTAGTACTCGATTCGATAAAATCACCGGCCTCGCGAGTTGATCGAAAACATCTACTCGGACGTTTACATTATTAACGACATCCAAGTTTTACTTTACGACCACACGATTGAAATTTAATTCCACCGTGTCCTGTGATCCTAATGGTTAAACGCTACGTTTGCGTTTATTTTGTCCAGAATTATTGATTGAACACGTACCACAACCGTTCCTCTTAATTGCTTTGTAAATGCCTACGATTTGAATCGAGGAAGACGTTATTTACAGGCACGATTTACGAGTTAATTTGTACCCCGGTCGACTCCATAATTTGTACTTTAAATTGTTTAAATTAAATGCAAGGGTATCCAGGAATTGCTATAAACCGATCGGTTTTAGATATGAATCGGATTTTTATAGCATTGATCACCTCGATGATCGAAGCTCGCGGGAAAAACAATCGAAAATATATTTTCCGTACGGAACGAACTCCTCGTTCGTGGAGGATGTGTATCCTGTATCGAAAATTGGACAAATAAAAGTCGCGAAAGACGAATTGAAGATCTAGCTCGTCCACGGGAGGGATGGTTCGCGAAAGTTGCGAGATTCCATCGCGTTCCAGCCGAGCTCGTGTCAATTTACCAACCGCCTCGGGTGTAATTCCTGCCGCAACTTCCCGCGGTCCCCGAAAGATAAACGCTCGTATCCGTGTCCCTCGGTCCACCCCCGACATTTTTTACAGTTTCGCGAGAACACCACGTACCGGGTCCGTACGCGCGAAATTACTAACCGCGCGACTGTTGACGGTGATTTAACGTTCGCTGGGCGGAAAAAATCAAGCGAACTAGCACCGGGGAAAGTTTTCTAATTAATCGGAGGGAGTCTCGCGCGGATAACGGAGCGGGCCACGATGAAAAATTCTATCGCGACTCGCTCCTGTAGCGGGAGGGAGGTAAATCCAAAGATGTTGATCGGGATTACAGGCTATACGGCCAGATAAGGCTACCAGGGTACGGAGAGGAGGAGAGGGATCGTTTTCCTCTAAATCGTACGGTCCTCGTGCTAAATCAGACCCACCCCCGCTCCCCACCGATCCACCGCGTCTCGCACCCTTTCGAGAAGCTATCGGGAGCTCGTTAAAAAGAAATTGCCCCGGAATCGATACCCCCGCTCCAAGATCTTGGAAGTTCGCGGCCGGTCCATCGAAGAAAAGCGGCGGAGGGAGTTAGGGAGCTGTGTAGAATGCAACGGAAGACCTATATAAATTAAGACGGCTATACGCGAACGAAGAAGGAGGGACGATAACGGGATCTTACACCCCCACCACGATGCGCCTCTTGGACAGGGAGAAATGAGAATTAGATGAAGAAGAGTGGAGGCGTACCGAGAGGGAGAGGAGTCTATCCGTCGACGACAGCTGCTCCATCGGCTTCCCGGATGGGCAATTTGAGCTATGCGACGCATCGCGACGAAAATTATGCTCCCACCGAACCGGTTCCTGGAATTATCAATTCTCCAGATGCTACTTCGCGCTACTCGCCAACCGGGGAACACCGTGCCTAATTTCACCGACGCTCTGTACAACGCGTGACCAAAAATTACGATCAATTGCAATCATTTGCAATTGTTATTCCTTGAAAAGATTTGTTAATTTTCTATCTTGTATTTGGAATATTTTGTTCAGATTCTGTACCACCAGAGTTTGTCTCTATAGACACAAAGTCTGAGTTGCTTTGAATATTTAAAGTATTGAATACTTTTTACCGGAGATCTTCACGATTAATTGCTTCCATGGTTCGCTCCAAGGTGTGTCTCGAGAGGGTAGAAGGTTTCTTTTCTCAGAAAACAGTCCACGGAATAATCGAAGAATACCCGATTGTCGTTTTACGAATCGAGGATTGTAACGTTCTGAAACGTGTCTTCAAACGAGTAGTCTGAGCATAGTGGGGGACGAAACGAATGGCTGGACACATTAGCAACATCTGTGCGCTACCAATCCCCGTAAATCTATTACATTCCTCACCTTTGATTTGTCGAGGGACAATGACGTTTTCTGTATCGCAAAACGAATGATGTACATTTCCATACAATTCCACGGGACAGCCTCGTTCGACCTTTGCATTCATCTTTCCAAATTCCATAAAAAGTTCCCCCTGTGACAGGTATATAGTCTGTTTACGAGTTTACGAGAAAAAGTGTTCTCTCTCGCTGGGATCCAAGCCATACCTCTCGAACTACCACACAGCTATCCCAGAATCCTGGAGTACGGTGTCTAGCTCACTCGATAAACCCAAGAGCCTCGCCCTCTTAATTCTCATCGCAGCTCGTTCAATTTCCCTCGCTATCGTCGTGTGCATCACGCGGCTCGGAGCCTCAAGGATAAAGACTTTTTGTACCGAGCGTGTCGCATCTCGAGCAGAAGGAATCCCATTTCCTCTCCGGGCATAAGTAACAATCGCGCGCGTTCACCGATTCGCTCGAAAACAACGCCAGTGGACCACGAGCTCGTTTATTTCCTACTTTCGCGACCCCCCTTCCTTGTACCTTGGGCCACCTCTGTCGTAGGTAGGTTCTCAGGGGAAGAAGATGGGGGACGACTGCACGTTAAAATTCAATCGGTTGGGATTCGACGAGACGGTGAACGGAAAACGATCGACTCGAACTTGGAAAGACTTCGTGTCAAGATCACGTGGATTTCACTCGAACGAGTATCGTCATTCGGATCATCGTTCAACATTTATTCACAGCGGAGTCTCCATAGCTGACAATCGCACGATTACTCTACAGATAGTAATCGGTATCCCGATTCCATACAATCGAGTGACTTTAGGTAACGATCGCTGTCCCCGCTTCGCGAGATGTGTTAAGTATCGTCTAAAGCTTTCACAAACCGTACTATTCCACCGGATAGGAAGTGTCAATTTTAACCGACTCTATCAAACAAAACACAATTATTCCATCAAACGAAACACATCCACCTAAATCAAGATCCAAGCGAGAGAAATTTGATCCGTATTTCACACGCTTGTCCGTACCGATAAATATTCTCTATTATTTTAACCAAGTTCCATTTTCCACATTGAGTAACCACCGTCGTTATTTCACCAAGGTATCCACCGGTAGGTAAATAAAGCGTGAACAATGAATTATCGCCGTCGAAATTTCTCGGGTCCGTTAGTCGCGTCGAAGAAATTCTTCCGGTTGTCCCGAGATCGCGTGCCATCGTGTCGTTCCTGAGGGAGGTTCACCCTCCCAACCGGAAGTCCGCGACGCGCCGTTAGGCGGTCGGAGTGAGAAATGGTCGTCGAGGGTGGTTCTTCGAGGACTGCGTGGGAGTTACGGTTCAGTGGGTAGCGGTGAGTTTCGGGTAACGTGAGCCGAGACGAGAACTCGGTTCACCGAGTCCCGAAACTGAGTCGGTGTTCCCTCGAATCCGAAGATGACGAGCCGCTGATACCGAATCCCGCGACGTCGAGTGCACCGTGGTGAACCAATGGCGCGAAACGATCGAAAGAGAGGTTCGTCGGTGTGCCGAGAACGGTTGGATGTGCCTGGGTAACGGGCTCGTGAAACGCCGAGATACGCGCGATGATTTACGAGAGATCCGGCGCCGTACTTTACGAGGAAAATTTCTGACGCGGCTTTTTCCGTGTTGTCCGGATGCTCGTGTCGTGTACGACCCGAAGGAAGATACATCGGGTTACGTGTGTACGTACCTCGAGGTGGGGAGAAATATTGCCCGCGCGATGATTAAATACACGCGGCTTTGCGACGATACCTGCTGCTCAGGGGCTTCTCGAACCGGGTGGTTGCAACGACTGATTTATTTTTGAAAATGGAAAGGATATCCAGAGCGAAAGTCAGTCTAGATACAGTAGAAGTTATTGTAGACGTGGTAAGAGTTACTATAGGCATGGTAAAAGTTTCTACGGACACGGTAAGAGTTACCGTAGACTCAACGCTTTTTCCCACGCTCCGAGAGATTCCAGAGAAATATTGTCCTTGTGATGATCGAATACACGCAGACTGCGACGATTTATTTTTCAAAGTGGAGGAGAATCTGTGATGAATTTTCTTTTCAATTGGAAGTAATGAAAGAGTACAGTTCAGAGAGAGAGAGAGGGAGAGAAAGTACAGTACGGAGAGTTTCAGGACGTTTGAATTTCGCAAATAAAATTTTTAGGTATCGAAGTGTACGATTAGAATTGTTACATTTTTCGGTAGTCACGAGTTCATGGAAGCATCGAAGGACTAGAATTAAAGGAAACCAGAGCCCCGATCCCTAAAATCGATACTCTTGCACGTCCGTTCGACGGTTTTCGCAATGGGATTATGATACGTCAATCGCTATTGAGCACGGGAAGCCAAGCTTCGGAAAATTTTGATTAAAGTTCCAACCGCTCTGAACCACGAACTAATAATGCACTTCCAAAGTACGGTAATTCGACGTTCTCAAAAATGGCGCGAATTCGGTCCCTACCGGAAACTCAATTCCATCGAATGTCGCGAACAGAATGCAAAGTCAACGACACTCTCGAAAATTAGAAAACTTGACTATTGACTGTTTTCAACGTACACTCGAGAACAAACTCTGGAAATCTGAAATTAACTGGATTTCGTCGAGGATTAGGGCGAGCACGGTCAATATTATTCTTATTCGCTCATCTTCTCGATCGTAGTCGACAGAAATCAAGTTCGTTTCTCGTTTGTCGTTCGACTTCCGCGGAAAAAAGTACATTCGACGGTTTGTTTGCCCTAAGATAATTAACTCGAAAGTTCAACGTTTGTTTGAAAATCTATCTAAACGCGTTGGCAGCGATTTTCGTCGCGACGATTATTGAGAAACGTTCTCCCTTCAATACCGACGAATAATTTTACGAGATTGAATTTAAACCATCTAAACGGCAATCTCATTCCTTCGAATTTATTCTTATCAATTTCAATCTCGCGACTCGACTACTCATACCATTTGTTATTTCTAAATAATGAGTAATAGAGAAAGGTATTAATGAAATCATAAACAACCGTACATCTGACAACTTTTCAAATTCTTCGAGGTACTTGACCAATATACAGGTTGATTATAAAAACTGGTAATTTTTTTAGGCAATGCTAGAAAAAGCTGAAATAGGAAAAAGCTGAACACAGTATCGGGACTACTTTGTCATGATACAATTTGTTCCGCGTGTATCGATTTATCTAAAAAATTTTCTGGTTTCCACAAAAAGATACAAGTGCAACTAGATATTGCACCGTTGCATCGAAAAAAAAGTGTTATCGAGAAAAGATAGTCCCCAATGTGACGTTCAACTCTTTCCCCTATCAATTTTTTTGTATCTTCGCTTAAAAAGGATTTGCAGTTTCCCCCAGCTTCTGGAATCATCCTGTATAACTTCAATTCCGAATTGCTTTTTCATCGTGAAGCTGGCAAAACGTGTAACGCGTGTACATCAATTTCAGTTTTCCAATTAAATATTTGCAATCTCGATATTGTTGCAATCGATCTAAAATTATTTATTCGACGTTGGAATTTCGTGTATATACGAGCTCGAAATTTAACCATATGTTATTCTTGTTTCGACGTGAAAAATAAACGTTCTCCGAATAACTCTATAGCGATGTGGAAGCTGTTGGAACGTTCGTTACTGGAATTAAAACAATTCTTCGGCAAAATAAATTTGAGAATAGAAATTCAACAGTGTACAATTGGTTCAATTTTTTAATCGATTCGATAATTATTTTTGCCTCGTTGTTCGATTGTTCTGCGAAAACGATTTATTTGTTTCTTTATCAAAGTTAAACACGTCAGGTGTCGGTTCCCGGTGTTTGCAACATAACTGCATTCCTCGGGAGTCGAAAATTCCAAGCGTGAATTTTCTTCGTTCAACACGATCGCGTTTGCACTGTGCACAGCTTGCTAAATGTCCCACGAGACAACACAGAGGCTTGCTTCGGGCTATCTCGCTCGGTCTTAATACATTTCATCTACTTTCTTCGTTGCTCCCAATTAGTATGTGTAACCGCTTTGTCCGATAATACTGCAATCGCACGAGGCGTGTTACTTTGGTCACGGTGCGACATTATCCGATATATAAATTGGTAAACAAGGAACAGAATATCGTATCTCTTTGAAACTTCGAGGACAACTCCGAGCAACTAGTTAATTATTCCGTCGACGACTAACAACTGCCCGTCTTCGTTTATCGACGTACCCTGTAGAATATTCGTAGAATATAATGAATTATTTTAACATACACGGTAGAATCGTTATACGAACAACCGTTATGTGAACGTTCTCTTATAAGAACACCTTTGTTCCTCGAGTAGTTCACGTAACAGAAGTTCTGTTGTATAACATTATCCCCCCTCTTCTGGAAAGTGGCCGTCCCGACGCGTGGATAACACACGAGACTCGAGACAACTCGAAGAAAACAGATGCTGCTGTCCGAGACAAAAATCTCTGCGAACGTACACCCTCGTTAGATTCGCTACTACTGTACACCTTGACGTTTATCCAATTGGTGTTAACCAACTTCTTGCCGTGACAGACCCTCGTTTTTCTCGAGTGTCGAGTCTCGAGCACTTCTTTTTTAAAGTCTTCTCTGACGGAACCGTGCCCTCGTCTTCCGTGACGAGACGTTTTCTTTTTGAGCGAAGATTCTTTCGCAAAAACTCGTACGACCTCTTCTAATTTCATCAATCTTTCACCTGTAGATCTTATCATTAATTTCCATCACATCCGTACACTCGATGCTCTATTACTTCTTTGTAGAGCTCTAATTTCTATTTCATTCGCATACTCGACAATCTAACACTTCTCCATAATATTGTATACTACCCTATAAATCTTTAGCCTGTAGATCTTACTATTAATTTCCTGCTGGTATACGTTCTCTATGCTCTGACACTTCTCTATAGTGTTGTACACGTAACATTATATTACGTTTGTCCAATTTACCGCTAGTTGTGTCAGTAAACAGAAATGGACAGCTGTCGTCGACAAGACAACTAGCTCGACGACGTTTGCCGCTTTCAATCCGCTTTAGTCGAAAGTGCACGCGACTGTCCGTTGCACTCTGACCGATTAGACCCGCATTTCTTCCGCAGGACATCACTCGAGTCGCGCACAGTACACGTATCGCGATCCTTTCTCGAACGAGCGACAGACTGTCGCGCTTATCGCTCGAACAGAACGCGCCGACAGCTCGCGACTAAATTTTGTCCGGTGTGGATAAATTTTCGGTGGCTGTCCCGCAATTCGTCGAAGTCTACGGAGAGACCGATACAAACGAGGAACTGGGAGGAAGCCCTCAACGGATTCGTTGTTCCGTTTAATCGTCTCTTTTGTTTCGTCGGGGTGCACCCTTCGAGGAAGAAACTGCATCGAAGCGGGAAAGGGAACGAGACGGTTATATCGCTGCCGTGAACTCGGTCAGGTGAAACTGCATCGAAAGTAAACCGTGGGAGAATAATGAAAATTCGTCGAAGCGATCGAGGTCGCGTTTCTTTCGAAGCACTCGATTCTTTTCTCCCTAAATGACGATAGACGTACTACTGTCCGTTTCTTTTGATCTTTTCTTTTTTTTTTATAAATATAGGGTTTCAAAAATAAAGACACCTTTGAAAGAGAAAATAAAGATTCAAAGAATCGTCCAATTTAAGGGCCACCGAATAGACGAGTGTGCATTTAAGTTGCACGCTCGATGCACCCTTACAAGCGACTCCTCGTTACGTTATTCTCTTGAAAAGACATCTTCGCTTTGCTTTATGAATTTCTATCGATCCGAGTGTCCTTTGAGATCTCCGATATCGAATGTTTAAGTGACGACACTTTGTAGAAGGTGGAGTAATTTTACAGATGAAAGTGGAGTATCGAAGAATGGAATCGAATAGAAGAAAGGAATTAGCAATACCGTGTCTTGCATCTGTGCGAAATTGTACGGTGTTCGGAGTTTTTGGGAGCTCCGTGTTATCTGCGATCTTCCAGAATGATTGCTTGCAAATTACTCGTTCCGAACAGGTGGTTATCTTAACCTTGCACTCCCATAATTAACCCTCTGCATTCGAGGATTCTTCCGTGACGAAGAACCAGTCGCTCGACGAAGTTTCGCAACGTGAAAGTTGTATATGACTTTAAATAAAACCCTTTCACTTTCATATTTCGTATACTTTTACATTTTACGAGACCCAACACTTGAATACGCCTTGCAAATTTCCTGTGGCACGACGCGACGTAAGTTGTTGCACTAAATTCTACGGCGACCGAGATTGTAAAGGGTCAATTATACGATGTTTAACGCTGTCGATACTAACAATTGTCGCAGACTCGCTGTTAAAATTTCGCACTGATTCATAACTTTATACGACGCAAGAAAATATCGAAAGTTACGCTACGCGAAGTGTTCGAGTTTTAAATAATCTCTACAATGGATAATATATAATATAACAATATACAATAATCTACTCGCAATCTAATTGATTCGAAAAGGTTGACAAACAGCTCTGCAAACTTCACCGGAAAAATATTCCAATCCAACGATTCGGAAACACGTATTCAACGCGCGAGAAACGCGAGGAAAAAGACCGATTTCCTTTTTTTTCCCAAGAGTGGAAAAAACCTTAAAATCGAGGGAAGAGAGAGAAAGAAAGAGAGAGAGAGAGAGAGAGAGAACGGCGCCCAGGGTACGTCGACGGAACTCGTTTTTATTAGAAAGCGAAAAGGCCGACGTTTCGCGCGGATTTGCATGTTATGAATAATTATGAAGCACCGAGTAGCGCGGACGACGGGTCTAAATCTTTTTTATGGAAATCGCGACTTAGATATAAAAGACACTCGAGCGTGAAAAAATGCCAGGCGCCTCTGGTATGTATTTCGACGCGAGCAACGCCGTTAACCCGCTCGCGCAACCGAGCGGAGAGAAAGAAGGCGAGAAGTCGAGGACCAAGCGAGACGATAAAAACGAAAGATTAATCGATCTCGTTGTCACGCTCGAGTTGACGAATTTATTCGTGGAAGCTTCTTTTTCTTCGAATTTCCATGGAGTCGAACGCGTCTCATCGTGATTCGAAGCTCGAGTGATTTAACCCATTGACGACCATAAGCGTACCAGAACGTTCTCTCGCGATTGGGCACTGACGTCTTAAGTGTACGAATACGCTCCCTCGTTCACAATTTCCAAAGCAAGTCAACGCGTAATGTTTACAATTTCCAAAGCAAGCCAACGCGTAATGTTTACAATCTTCGGAGCAAGTCGATGCGTTAGGTTCGCAATGTCTGGAGTAAGTCAAAGCATAATGTTTACAATTTCCAAAGCAAGTAAACGTTTAGTGTTCACAATCTCCGGAGCGAATGAACGCGTAGCCATAATCTCCGGATCAAGTAAACGCGCAATGTTCACAATTTCGAAAACAAGTAAACGCGTAACGTTCATAATTTCGAAAACAAGTGAACGCGGAATGTTCAAAGTATCTGGAGCCGGTCGACGCGTAGCCGTAGTTTCCGAAGTAAGGTCAATACGTAGCGATAATGGTCGTCAATGGGTTAATAACCGTGCTCCCCGGATTATACGCGGCCACACTTGTCCGCGTCTTTTGATTCACGGATCGTCCCAGGACCAAAGTAAACCACTCGGTGCCTTGTTCCCCCGATGGTACTTTAATCGAAAGCCATCGCGACCCTTCGACCCTGTGCATGTTTGACCAAAGTTTCCATCGTCCTATCCGGCTCGTTCTAAGCGACGACCAGAAAAAATGTTTACCGAGGCTACGAAAACACAAGGGCTGATTGCTTTTAAGTGGCCAAACAGTGATTTTCGTTCTACTCGAAACGCGGGAGGACATGTCACCGGTTGTTGCACACGTTGACACTTCCGTTCGATCACGGTGTTCCGGTTCTGATGAATTTTCAACGAGTCTCGCGAGAAATCTTCCACGAATTGCTACACGATTTACCGTGCATCACCGCGAGCAAAAGATTGGGCAGACCGTTTGCGAATGTATAATTTATCGTTGATTTATTCGTTGCGGTTGCACATTGCCGCGCAACCGTATTCTTACACCACCGACGAGACGAGATTTGATTCTTTCGTCGAGTTTCAGTAATTTTCCTCCACTTTGCTTCGCGTCTTTTCCCGGGTGTTCGTAATAAATCGTCTCGGTTGGAATGTTTTATTAATGTATTCAGAGTAAACGTTAAAACTGTCGGCTTTCGGAGAATGATTTTTCTCGTCTATCTTTTCTCGCGAAACGAGTCACACGTTTACCCTAATGCACACCATAATACATCGGAAGCTCGTTGATTCTAGATTTCCATTTCAACGATTGCTAATCCGATATTTTATCTTCTTACTTTTATTTCTTGCGTACTCAAAATATTGTATTATCGAAATCGATTTCATACTTTACGTAATCGTTACATATCGCCACGAAGGCTTACATTATTTTTATCCGAACTTTTCTTTACATTTTATTTACAACGCACGTTTCTTCGTAAAAATTAGCCAAACGTTTCCCAAGTATTTCGAGGGTTAATCGAGACTCGTATATCGGGATCTTATTTCTCCATTCCGGAACTTCGATGGCGATAAGCCACAATATTAGTAAGTCTTCCCCCTTCGATACTTTATCCGAGCTTGATAAAAAGATATATTGCCAAAGTTTAGGAGAACCTGAGAACATTCAACTCCCAAGCCGCTCCTATCCTCGTGGTGGAATTTCCGCGCACAACCGGAGTGTTCCGAGATACGTTTGCACACGAGCATAAATACTTTTGCTCTCCTCGATGGCACTTTTATTACCGTGGGGAGGAATTATCGTGAAACCTATCGCGATCGTCGAGAACCCGGAGAATCAACGTTCGCGACATCGTGGGACCACACGGCGGTACCGCGATCGTAATGTAACCTCGGTTACGATTTTCTCTCCTTCGATCTTGCAACAATTTTACGGTAGCGAAACAATTAATAACGTCGAAATATCACCCCGCAAACTTAAGTCACATTTTCATTACTTCGTCCCAAATGTTTTTACAGTATATCAATCAATATGCAATATCGTTTTCTACGGAAGAAAATTTTCCATCGAAGAATATTTTGTAATGGCGTACTACGCGTATAACTCAAAGTAGTCACAAGTGTCGTAACGGAAGATTCGACACAGCTCCAATACGTTTAATAACATTAAAAAAAAAAAATCGAACAACTCCTAAAAAATAACATTAAAAAAAAAAATAATTCTCGAAACCCTCCTCGATACTCCACGAGTGAAACTTCCTAATTCCCCCTGTACGGTTCTTAAAAGAAGGAAAACTCGGGCTCCGATTCCTCCGATCCTGAATGTTTCCGTTCGTGATTTTCACGGCGGGTCCCGGGGGCGGATCGAAGCTCGTCCCGCGCGGAACGAAGGACGAAATAAAAGTCCCGAAGCCAGCAAATCCAATTTGCTCCGGGATACCTTTGCGCGGAAGTACGGCCACACGCGCGCGCGTTCTCACGATGAAAAAAACTTTACCGCGCGTTGCCTCCGTTTCGAAGCCACCGATGAGCGTAATTGACGTTGGAAAAACCAAGAGGGCCACGGAACGAAGGGGTGGGGAAAAAAACAAAAAAAAAAGAAGACATTCCCCACCTCTAACCACCCCCGTTACCCATCTGATTTGGGACAGTCGTTCGTAAGAGTTCCCTTTGATCAATCAGACCACCGTTTCGCGAACGCGACGTAACACATCTGTGGTGAATTCTCTGGCCCCTCTTTCGTTCGAGCAGCGGCCATTGCTCGTCCCGAAGTTCACGGCTGCGAAGTTGTCCGCTCGCGTTTGAAGTCTTTGGCCTTTTTATCGTGCCGGTACAACGATTCCCCCTCCACTTGCCATGGAACGAGCAGAGAACGAACGGCTTCGAAAGGTTTCAATTACTTATACCATGGCCCCTTTCGAGTCCTCTTTTCGTTTCTCTCCATTAGCGACCTGACCACTCCTTTTGTAATCGGTGTACCGTAAAATCTTAACGTAGATTTTGTTTCTCATTTTCCCCGAGCCGCACCCTCTGCCCACGTTTCGTTCTCGTTGGCTCGAACGAATTATTGAAAAATCGTCGCGAAAGAGTAGCACCGAGAGCAGCAGGAGAGAAAAGCTGCCCCATCGGGACGGAACGAGAACCATCGCGGGCGGATGTTGAATATTAAATGAGCGTACGGTTACCGGCGAGGTGATTACGCCGCTTGAAATCAGCGTTACGAGCGCGTCGGGTAGAGACGTTCTTGTGTTTCCACGGCGCGCTCGCCCCGTGTACAACGGAACCTCGATTATTGCAACCTCGATTAATGCGGGGGAGCCTCGTTCGTTGCGTCCGCCCGGTGGAGGGGATGGTCACTTAGCGACGAGAACCGGTGGAGGGGGAACCGAGCGGTAATAGCACTCCTAGGCGGGCGGAGATACGTTCTCCGAACGAGGATCTCTTTCCTTTTGGTTAGATTGGTTACGGAACCTCGTTGAAATTTTCCTCTTCGTTTATTTGCTATAATTTAAGATCCACCGCGTCGCAAAGTGGAACAGAATGAACTCCCACAAACGGTTTCAACGAGAACCAGGTGATATCTAACGAGTTTTTCATCTTTCGTGTCGTTCGTAAGATTTTTGTAAGTTCGATCATTTGTTAGAGCAGTTAACGGTAGACGAGAATCTCTGGGTTTTGAAACTGTGTTCGGTTAACTGTCCTTGTGATTAATTTTCACCCGTTTCGAGATTAAGTTCTCCCCAGTGATCTCGAACGATTCAATATCTCAACTCGTTGTACGTACGTACGGGATACCTCGAAGGAAACTTCCGGTCGAATTGAATGGGAAAAATGAAACGCGACGAAATCTGGAAAATCTGTTCGCTCGAATGATTCGGGAACTGGTACGGTTCGGTGTCGAGAAATTGTCCGAGCTTCTCGTCGAAAATTATACCAGATGTTTCGCGTTCCGGGACACGTGTCTCGATAAAATCGTGATCCCGTAAGCTTCGCGGATCTAAAATCCGGGACACGCTTGGAATAATCGGAAAGCGTCCACGCTCCCGTTGACTTATGTATACTCGCGTCGAGTACGGTTCGCTTCCCGGACAACCGTGTCGCAAAATCACGTACAAGAAGCCTCGTTCGGCCGTACCCTGTCTCTCGTGAGCAATCGATTCCACGAAGACAGGCCGACGATTGTTGGGAAGCTGCTCGACGTTCGTTCCCATCGGACCCATTTTCGGAATGAAGCCTCGTGGCAACCTCGTTGTCGACGACACTTCGAGAAGCACCTCTATCGGTTTACGGTAAAACACAGCTTCCGCCGCAAGCTCCCGTCAGGAATATCCGTGTCTCGCTCCGGTCTGGCCAGGGGTGCTTCGATTTGATGGACGACGTTGTCGATTCAACAACGGCAATTGCTCCGCAAATGGTCGCGCGGCTGGAGGACTTTCGATTGTTCATTCGCCTTGAAACCGCAAAACGTCCCCGAAATTGCCGTTTGCGCGCGAGAAGCAACCGCGATCCATCGGAATGGCCACCGATCGACCTGGTTCGATATCGGTCCTCGAATGCTCCTCGGAGGATTTTATTCAACGATACTCGACTATTTGATATAAATAAATTGACTCTGGCACGATCCTTGGTCTTCTTATTTTTATAGTAGATTTCGTGCGTCGGTGTGGTCGATCGACCTTGTTGGATGTCGTTCTTGAAATGTTCCTCGAAAGATTTTACTCGTCGACATTTTTTTTTCCTTTTTTGTAATGTGTGTAGAATTACGCGTTGGGATCAAGGTAATGAAAAGTATTAGTTTCAGGATCAACCAACCATTTTACAATCGAGCAAGCTACTTTGATCGTCGACGGATATTACTTTGGAATTAGAACGGTTGTTAAAATCATTTACTTAAATAGTTTTCCTAACTGTAATGTGCAAAGGTTGCAACCATTGTACTCTCAGAACACCGCCGAATAGATAGCAATTCTTTCCAACAGTTTTCCAGGAAACCAACCACGAAGCCATGAAACTGCCCGGAAAAACATTTTCAAAGCTTTTTCGAAAGCAAGCGGAAGCATAGGAAGATTACAGAGAGAAGTATTTTGTTTTAATTAAATTTCTTCGTCCATTCAAAAGTACAAAAGGCTTCCTTGAAACGTTGTTGGAAGTTTAAACAATGAACTCGAAGGGTACACCTCTCGGGGTAACTCTTCTTTCGATAAATAAGATACTATCGTCAAATCGAACGTAACAAAGATGGGGAACGTAATGAAAGAGCGGAGAAATAAATCGAACGGTTTCTTTTCGTAACAAGCTCGGTGGATTATTTTAACGGCGAGTCGGAAAATATCATCGGGTAACATTGTTCCTAAACGATACCTACGAACAGTTATCGATTCGTCTTCTGCCTCGCTCCGCTCGGGGTACGAAAAGATCGTTGCACGCGCGACAACGCTGAAAGCGTGCTGCGAAAAAGGAAGGAGGAACACAGTGAAACATAATACGAAAACATGGAAATAAATCCCAGGGGGCCAGTTTTCGTAACAAGCCCCGTGAAAAGTAACACCGCGAATTATTCTGATCCTCTCCGAGTACGCGACGAACGATCTCGAGGCAAGATGAACGCACGGGGGCTCGAAACACGATATCCAGAAGAAGGAGAAGTTCGTCGGAAGGAAGGGGCCGGGGGGGACACCGTGGATCGTTGGTCAAGGGGTCAACCATGGGGAACCGTCGACGTCGGAATACGAAACGAGAGGAGCGCGCGTAAACAACTTCCTCGCGATGCATTCAATATTATTGCGCCGCGGATGCCGCTGCGGAGACACACACGGAGCAATGAATTTTAAGCTGGAAGGGATACCTCTCGCGGTGTTGGCCAGAAAATCTAACTGAATTTATTCAAATCCCTATCGTTTTGCCCCTCGTGCCACGGGGCAGCCGCAATAAGTCACTGTCGCGGTTCGGCTTTATGAATAATGCAACACGCGGACGAGGGGGAAACTTATTTTCGCGGGGGATACGAACAAGATAGCGAGAGCCAGGTACAAGAGGCACGGGGAGATCGGCGTAGGTGTATTCTCTTAACAGTGGACAGCCGCTGTCACGTATTCGTGATCCGGCTACCAGCCATTCGACTTACCTTTGAAATTGAATACGAAGTAATGGGGATTCACGGTCGATCTACGAGCCAATTCCATTCTTCGAGTTACCTACGATATCGAGTACGGAGTAACGATACCCGACAATTTTTATCAAAATATTGCATCGCAGGCTTTCACTAGGAAAGTATATAATTTTTTAGATACGAGTACAATAAGTGAACATTTTTGTATACAGCGAAGGTGAATCGATTAAATTTATGAAATTTCGAAGATCGGACAGTACAGAGAACATCGAAGAAGCAGTTTACTTTGCGAACTTGGTGCGTTCGGTCGTTGGTACGGTCGTTATCACGGGTAATGGTTAATTTCACGAATTTTGCAACGAAACTCGCGAGGTATACCGACACGTGCCCCGAGAAGGTGAACGCAATAAAAGAGGCACGGACTTGTAATCTGAAATTACCACGCCTCCCTCGTAATTGAATTTCATTCGGTGACGGGACCACGTGGCGATAATATTTGAATATTCGGGAGAGCCCGGATTAAAAAGTTTCGGATGAAAGGATGGTTCGAAAGTTTCGTTAAAATCGACGCACACCTTGATTCGAGAGAGAACCGCGCCATGTCTGCGCGGTGGTCGTAGCGTCGAGAACAGACCGAGCTCTCGACAGAACGGAGACGAAGACGACGCGTGAAACGCAGTTGACACACTTTCCGCCCACGATCGATACGCCACCCACACCATGAACGCGTAAGAAGATCATTGTGGCTTTGGCTGCTGACGAGAGAGCGCCGTTTAATTCGTAATGGTGTATTCTCTGCGAGCGGAACGGGCATCGATCGCCGAGCGACCGATGTTGCACTTCCACGGTTAATGCAACGACATCGTCGATCATCGGGACCGCTGCATTTTCGAGGCGATGCGTGTTTGCATCTACGACCTTCGATCGCTCCTTCCCACGGATTTACACGCAATTGCAGCTTCGAACGCTCAGCTTTCAAGCGGTTTCCATCGAGCAACTCTATTCCGGTGCAACCACTATCCTGGGAAACCTTCTCTCGAGCGCTTTAATAAATAAATATTTTCACACACGCCGCGAGTAATGAGCACAGTTTGCTAGAATAAGACGAATTCCAGGATAAAGTGGCAATTTTATTGGAAATCGTGTATATCGTTGAAAGGAAGATCGATTCTGGAAGAAATTTCCGAGTGTTTGGACAACCTATACGATCATAAACCTTCTCTCGAGGTTCCTCGGATAAGACGGATCCAAGGACGAAATCCCACTTCTGTGGAGACCACGTGTATTGTATGGAGAAAGTTCTGGAAGGAACTTCGGATCGTGCTGGGTCAGACGATGTAAAGAGCCTTGGTTAAGTTTCGGATTAACAAATACTGGACACGAGGACTAATTTTTTTCTACCTATAATTTACCAATGTGCGTAGAAGAAATTTATTATTGTACAAAATTTTGTATTTCTCGAGGACTCAAAAAATAGATCAGTATCGGTAAACGTGGAATATTTATTCCGTGCCGTTGCAATTTTATTTCTACTGGCGAAGAATCGAGCACATCCCTCGGAGTCTACGGATAACTTTTTCAACATCGTGTATAAAATTGAATCATCGAAAACGTCCGAAAAAATGAAGAGCGATAAAGTGCAGACGCGATTCAGTTAGGTGTTATCACGAACGAAAAGCGAAACGATGTACGGATCGTGCTTGTTAGGATCCGTATTTTCGAAGGCAGTTATACCGCGTGACGTATGATAGATTGACTGCATTTTGCGAGAGATCTTGATGGATCGTCTAGATGCAACCGGTTTCATTGCTCCGATTTTCCCATGCCGAAGACTCGACTAAAATTCCACGTCCGAAGCGAAGATGTTTCGCAGCTTAGAATCCGAGACTCGAAGTTAACGGCGCTCTTAGGCAGAGATACGGTTAAGTTGATAGCACTTCGTGGAAGTTTCCAGCGTGAATAATAGATAAAGTCAAATTTACAAGAACGCGGTGGCTCGTGGTGGTTTGCAAATGACGGAAATGCGCGTCATTTAACCAGGCTGAGAAACGTTTAGATGTTTGCATTAAGGTACGTTGAAAGCCCTTGCGTATTCGGTAAATAAGCGAACACTAAATATAGAAAAATTTGTCACCACTCGCGAAATATTGAAGAGTTCGTCAACTCCGTTAAATATCGTCGAACGAAAGATTAATCATCAATTTTTGCACAAAGCGAAGCGCTACTTACGTTTCTTTGTTAATATCGAACTATATTTTTTTATCGGTACGATTTTCGAATAAAAATAATTCCCCACGTCGTCTTTGCGAATGAGAATAATTTAACGTTTTATTAATCTTTTTCCAGAGAAAGGCGTACCGTGTCATTTTTCGAAAAAGAAATTGGTTGCGAAACTTTCTCGTATTTTCAATAATCCACGAAATAACGTCAAAGGGGTGAAACTACCCTTCGAAAGTTCGAAACTTTCGAAGGTAATTCCACCCTTAAGCTGGGGCTTTCGGGTCTGAGAAAAATACTCGTTCCTTATTTTTGGTCGTGCCACAAACGTGCAAAGTTTCGTTCAATTTTGCGTTGTTATTAATGTGTCGAACTTTAAAACTTGCAACACGTTAGATAAGTTGGACATTTGGTAAAACCGATGCCAGATTATTTCTTGCGGAATTACCTTAAAGAAGATATGTATCACGATTCGCGTACCGTTCCGGAAAATATGAAAAAGCGATTACAACGATTTTTATTAACGTAACAATCTATCATTGTACTAAATATAAAGAATCAATGCAATACTGTAACAACTTTGTGGATACTTCTCCAAACGTCTTGAAAAACAGAACATTCCAAAATAAGGACAATAGAAACAAAGGAGATGAAACGTGCGAGCCTAACGCGTCTTCCATACTTTCTTTCCACATTCCTGCAACATTCGCATTCATTTCTTTTCCATTATTTATTAAACCACGTACATCTATATCGACCCACCTCTGGCAACCGAATCACGTTTCGAATTCAATCGTGTGCAATTCGTTTGAACGCACAACGTTAAAAGATTCCAAATTCATTGGAATGTATGCCAATGTCGACACGAGCACTCGAAACAATCGGGAACGTTCATTTTCCGGATTCTTCGTTAACGAAGCAAAAGATAATCGAAAGTGCTCGGTGAGCTTTGTAGCTCGCCGTGATAAAACGCCGGGAACTGAAATTCGTACACGATGCACGAGAAGATCAAACACTCGACGTTTCAAAACTACGAGAACACGTCGACAAATCTCAACGCCACGGCTTCCAGGAGCCGGTATCTCGATCAAACGGCCGAGCGAAATTGCAGCGGACGCGCGCATCAACCCTGCGAATAGAGTGCAATCGAAATCGAGGAGTGATTCGATTAAATTCACGGAACGGGAACGGCGTTCGAATCGCTCTCGTTTATCACGGCCGGCGGGATTTAAAGTGGCCAAAGTAATCGGCAATAATGGATTCGCTGCCGAGCATAAAGAACCGGGATGATGACGCGCGTCCCGCGCGAAAACAAACAAGCGTCTTCGGTCGTCGAGGAGTGGTAACTTTATTAAAAGGGGGTAGTCTGGCACTCGGAGCCGAAACCCCGGGTTCCATCGTTTTTTTTTACACGAACACTCGAACGGGAACGAATGGTAGACATTTTGTTCTATATAGTCGAACGAAATGTACATTGTTCCTTCGATAGAATTTTTTTTATCGTTTTAGAAATACCGTGTGAGAAAAAATCCTTGCAGAGGGGTTGGAACGAAAGTTCTTTAAAAGTTTCGTTGGAATATTTTGAGAGAGATAAGTGTAAATTATGCGTGTTTAACGAAACGAGGAGAATCACTCTTTACGGAGTGTTCGATTGAAGTATTTTAAAAATAGCGAACTTCTAAGACCGTGTGCTTTAAGAAACTCCGAAAATGAAAATTTCGGACCACGCTCTTAAATTAACGCGACTCGCTCGAATATTCGACGGGGTCGTTAATTGTTCGAATTCGAATAAGTATCGGAATAGATTCTTCTAAGGGTGCTCGGAGGAATATAAAAAATAGAATTGCTATTCGAAATTAAGCAGACTGCCTCCTTAACGGCGCGGGTAATGCGATTTGGTCAAAGCTCACCTTTCGCCGCGAGTGTTCGCGAAATCCTTTTATGCTTAAATGGCCGTCTTCGACGCCTTAATCCGCTTCGCCTGGCTGCGGTTGCGTAATCGCCGACGCGAACCCCGGTATCGGCGAGCAATTTAAATCTTATTACGCCGCGGTGTCCTCGAAACGCGAAACGCGAAACGAAGGAATGTATATCGTCCCTTCGGGGCGAGAAACCCGCCTTCGAGTGGATGGTGCTCGTAACTTAAGCGGATTAGCCGCGACGAAAGAAACACCCGATTCCCTTATCAACGGGCGCAATTAAAGTAGACGGAAATTCCAAAGTTTACGGGGACGCTTCGGGGCCAAACAAAAATTTCAGCTCGCAGTTTCGCGTTAATTGCCCCCGTAGTCGCTTAATCGCGAGTCGCCGCCATGGGAAACTGCCACGGTTTTACGGGATTCGAAGTGTCGGTGTTTAAGGCTCAAGTTTCTTGTTAATAACGAACTGATAGAGCCGTATACAGAACCCTTTTGAAACCTTGTTGAAACATTCCCAGGGAATTTTGCAGAGATGCTGCGAGCGCGATAAATTCTCTGTCGTAATCGTAGAAATATAAACTATTCTGTAGGAAGAATTTTTGTATTTAATTCCAAGTTCGAGGTGGGTAAAGCAATTATCTCGAAGAAGTATATAGCCCCCATTTTGATGGAAATTAATTTAACGAATTTAGTAGACATTTCTACTAGCATACGATCGTATGCAAATAGTGTGTATGCAATTACGATCGGTACGCGTAGTCGGTCGATAAATGCAAATTACGTTCGAGTCTCTCTTGATATATAGCATTACACGCTGAAATTTTACGTTGAGAATTAAGAAACCCAAGTTGACCATTTTACCACTTTGTTTCTAGAAAATACCAAAGTAAATAGAAAACTAATTATCGCGTTATATATTTATACAATCCTCGTTATATATTTATACAATTAAATGTATTCTCGTACAATCTAACAATTCAGGTGGCATTCGACGAATCGTACCCGGTATATTTAACACTAGAACTACCAAAGGGGTAAATGTAACTTATTTGAAACCTCTTTTAAAAATTACTCGATCATCAACGATGTCTTTCCCTACAATATTCATCGACAATTACAAAAATAGACACCTAATGGTATATTAATTTCCTCTTTCCCCGTTAAACTTCAAAAATACGTATAGAATACAAACAATAATACGTTCATCGTCGGTAGTTCCAGTGTTAAAGAAATTTCGTCATTGCCGGCGATTGAAAACGATTCGTCACAGGGGAAAGTGTAACGTGAGCCGCGCGTGTGCGTTTCGAGCCGCTACACAATGAATAAAATGAACCTTTAATTAGACGAGGACGCGTGATTGGCCCGTACAAAGGTTGTATTCTTTTGAGGTAGAGAAAACTCACCGGTACTCGGAGCCCTCGCTGAGTTGCCTGACCGTAATAGGGAATTCACTGGGTCCGTGTGCCTTCAAGAGCTCCTGCAGCCGTACCAACCCTTCGTTGTTCTCGTAGATGATGGTAAAGCTCTTCCAGCCCCAGGCTTTCACCAAATCAACGTACGCCTGAAACACAGGTAGTCATTCATTGACCGTGATCGTTACCCTTACAATGCCACGGTGTTTTAGGGGGATACTTTACTTCGTCCTGTAATACCGGATTCCCTCAAGTCGTTTGCATACGGGATTCTAACGCAACTCGAACTTCAATGACGTAATGGACCGTACCGAAGAACAGGGGATTGCTCGAACGAAACGACGAGCAGTTTCATCCTAGTTGATTAATCGGTTCTTCGGTAAATCGCTATTTCCTTTTACGCGACTTTCCCTTGGAAATTTGCATGCATCCGTCGCGACGTTAACACAACGAGAGCTCGCTGCCGGTGGAAAATATAAATAAACGGACTTGGATCGACCTTGGTGCGACTACATTGTTTTCGTCGACGTAACAATCGGGTGACACGGAACGATTGTTGTTTGGTTTCCATTAATGTCCAGAAACGGTGGAAGATAAACGACTCGCGGTAAAAAAAAAAACGATAGGGAATTTTTCGATGACGTGGTAATGGAATTGATATGGAATTTAATATAGCGCGAGTGTCGATATAATTGTTCAAATATTGCTCTATTACTGATTCATCGATTAAACAAAAATTTGTAAATTTGCCGTATCCCGAAATGTTCAGTGTAGGATGTTTGGAATTTTGGAAAATTCATGGCTGCGTGCACGGTTCGTGGAAAATTAAATCCAAGTTATTCGGAACAGCGAAATAACGTTGTACTTAATATTGTACGTAATTATTATTCGCTACTGTTGAAACGTACTCCCTGAATGTACTCGTTTCCTCGCGTTTTCCGGGTTACGTGTTATTTATAGAAACAAGTTTTTAAATTCCACGATGAACAATAATTGCGGCGTAACGATCATTAGGATTTAATTAAATTTCTTACCAAAATTGTAACGCGACTCGGGAACGGAACAGTTTATAACCGGACAATAAATGTAACGGACGGTAATTGAAATCCGTCTTCGTGGCGTTCTCCGTTAAACGTAAATCAATCACCATCATTAATTTCGATAGCGCTCGAGCGCTCTGAAAGCGGCCGTGTCCCGTTTACGATTTTCGCTTCGGATTCCATTAGAATGTTAGATTGCAATCTGTCCCGGTAGAATATCGGTTGACGTTGCCTATAAATCGAACGTGTCGCGTAAGGTCTATAAGCACCATTATCGCGGTCATGAAACCCCATAAAATATCGCGGTCATACGTTCTATCTTCGTGTTACTGATATTTTCAGTCATATTTCCGAGCGAACGTCATTCTCTCCATTACCGAGGTGCGGATAACACCGATAACGGCCACATATTTTTCTTGATTTTTCAATCCTCAGCGAACGGAGCACAATGGTAAAAATTCCTAGAGTCGGAATCAGCGATGTACCCCTTCCGTCAGGGGTAATTCTCACCCTTTCGATGTGAGAATATTACCTTACTTGTTCGCGAATCGTAACCTTCAAGTTGCATATCCATACGCCTATATTTTCAAAGTTCATTTTTTAGCGATTTATTGCTGATACGTGATAGGATTTTCTCGTTATTTTTGTTCGTTTGTCCCTATTTTCTAGACAATGTTCGTATTGCTGGAAACGAGATCTTCGAGGTCTCTGTTTAGTTTTAAGGAACAACAATAGGATCCTTGGCTGCAACCAGCTTTCGCCTAAAGTATTTCTCATGGGTCCACCGACTCCTCGACGATTTCTGCATTGATACTAGCAACTGTCCCAATTGCGTTAATCCTTTTGTCACACAATGTCACCGATACGACTCTGTGAACGAGATATCTCGCCACCACAATATCGTCGATGCAGAACTGAAAACGAGATATCTTGTCCATTGTAGCGAAAGGGTTAACCCACTGCACTCGAAATGCCTGTTGCACTGGCAGTGCACTTTACAGAGGAGACAGTTGTGAATTATATTGCAAGAATAAATTCCACAAGAATATATCGCTAAGACGGTGCAAAGAGAAACTATCCAATCCACAACTAATGGAAATATTAATTTCTCACAATGATACCATCCCGAGAACAATTCTCTAAATTACAATGTAACCGAGTGCAAAAGGTTAAAGACTCTACCGGGTCTCTCTTATTCTCGCAGACCGGGAACGTCGAAAGAAACACGACCATAGTTTCCTCGATCAATCGACTCCAGAGAAGGTCCGCGTTCATCGTCGGTTACCAAAAACGAGGACGAGGTAGCAAGAAACCGAACACCACGAAGGGGGCGCTATCCAGCCGGCTGTGCACCTGAAATTCAAAACTTGCCGCACCAAGGGCACACGGTTGTGTTCGACCATCGGTATAGCTTTCCCAACAGGGTAGGGCTTTTACGTGGAAAACGACTATCACGGCCGTCCGCTCTCCAATGGCCGAATCGACCCGAGGAGCAACTTCGCGGCTGAGTTTTCACGAGGATCCGCCTTGGCAGTAACTCGCGTTTCGAAGCCGCTTTTCCGATAATCCGAACTTCCTAAAAGCGCCGGTGTATATTTTCCGGCGAGTAACTTTTGCCATACTCCGCCTTGCACCCTCTTTCTACCCCCTACTCTGCCACTCCTCTCGCTCCGCTTTCCGCTCCTTACCCTTTTCGTCCCGTCGAGGTTACGCTTTTGTAGGTTTTATACCGGGGCAAGTTCGTTTTCAGATTTCACTCGAGCGTTTTAAACGAAGGGAACACGCGGCCTCTGAGACGCGAACCACCGCCGACGGTAATTCCAAGAGAGGGTAGTTTATTCAACATATTGATTGGCCATAATTCGCCCGAGGCTAAATCAATCTTTCCACGCGATACGCTTTGTTTGGTACTAAAATGCGGTTCCCTCTTGCCAGATTGCGGATCCTTTGGAGCGGTTCACCCTTACAGACCCCGGTTATCATCGGGGGAAGGGGATCGGCTTTTAAGGAAAGAGGACGGGGTTGCAAAGATTACGCGGGGAGTTTGGAATTTTTCCACGATCATGGCCGTGTGTGATTTTACCGGATGGTTGCGCGATCCTTCCAAATTTTACCATGATTCGTTTCATTGGTTACGAAAATTGAGTCGGTCGATTACTTTCGGTCGGCTTCGAATCAGGTGAAGTCAAACAACGGGAAAGTTTTGTAACCTGTATTGATATCTTTCGTTGAATTTCCGAAACGTAGGGAAAAATTTCAATATTCAATTTCGAACCGATCGAAAAACTACGAAGTAAGCATATCCATTTCTTCTCTTATTCTTTGTTTAATGCCTCCTGGGGTTTATCAATGCCTCCGCTTTCTCTCCATTAATTTTCGAACGCGTAATATATGTAATACATATAAAAAATGTCGATGCAAAATGTTTTTACAGTAGAGAATCCTCGCAAGAAAATGCACCGGGCGTTTAAAACGTCGTGTCAAAAAATGAGCAGATAATTTACGCCGAGTTCCTTGAGCAGAGTTTATCGAGGCTTTTTTCTATTTTTCTTTTTTTTTTAATATTTTAATTTCAATTTACAGAACACGCTCTATCAATTTTTCGACAGGATTTATCGAATCCCGCGTTAATAAATTCTGGGGGAAAAAACAGTGTTCACGATTTGACGAAATTTTATCATAATTCAGTTTTGGACGTATCAACGTGTCACCTATTTTATCGAGAGACGCAAACAACGTTCGACTGTTTTTTTTAAAGCCGAAACGTCGAGCTACGTTTAGTTTGCAGCGAGACGGGATTATGAAAATTCGATTGAAACCACGCGAATCTATAATCGAAATACGCGGAAGTAATATTCGTACGTTATTGATCAACTGGCTAATGTACTATATTTGGAAATCGATAAATCGGCGGCAAATCGATGTAATCGTGTTACAGATCGAGGGTGCTACACTTTTAGGGAAACAAATGGTATTTCGATTATTCCGTGCACCATTGGAAAAACACGTCAATGAATTCGCCGAGAGAAACATAGTTCGTGCATTCGATCGTTCAACGGACGGAAGTTTCATTTGTTCGAATTATCGTTGCGTCAAAGGCAATAACTAGACGGTGAATTGATACGGTACTGTTTAAATTATAGCAATAATCTCTAACTAATGCTTATTAGATTAGCGAGAAACTAATATTATGGGTAGGTACTTGATCCATGTGCTGTGCGGAGAACGACCAATATTTGAATGGAATGCTTTAAAGTACATGGAAACAATGAATTCCGAGGAATCGCGGGAACGTCGAAATTAAATTATCGGGTCGAAGCAGTGTTTTCGACTGTGTCCCGCGCACCACGAATTGTTTATAACGGACTACCGAAAATGGACGAATTTTCCAAGGGGACGATCGATGGTTTCGAAAAAAAGTAACAAGTTCGATGAGAAAGATAAATAATACATAATTGTATACCCTTTTTTAAAAACCGACTGGCTTGGTTTTTCACCGTTTGACATCATCATCTAAATCGAGTTTCAGAGACGAAAGTGATACTGTATATTTAATAGAATAATATTTTTCCTCGATGTCTAACTCGTGTGATAAAATTCAGCTTTTAAAATATTTGGCTGGTCGTACAGAGACGAAATTATCTAATGAAAAAATTACTTCGAACGGTGTATCATCAATCGAGTAATATTAATAATATTTAAATCGAGTCTCGCGTGCTTCGGTAATGAAATAAAATTGTTTTTCACTCGGAAACGATTTTCCTGCCCATATTTTATACTGGTTCTGACACCTACGATATTCTTCGCTCGTTTCAAATACTATGCGCTCCTAAATCCCGGGATGCTTTTACTACCCTATGCATGTAATATTGACATCCAGTTCCCTGAACTCGTTCAGCCTGATCACCGATTCAGGATAGTAACGACCTTCTTCCTCCGACGCGCCGATAACCGCCTTTGGCGCAAGATCCCTGGAAGTTTACAACCGTGAACAACAAACCCCATCAAACACGCCGCGACCTCCGCTTTGAATTTCCATGTAAAAATTCGTTCCTGCCGCGAAGAAGATTGCCCAATTTCAATGAAAATTACCCCTACAGAAACACATTCGGATAAAGAACAACGAGAAACGTTTCATCTAGATAAAAATCCAACAAAAACTGAACTCGCACCTGTACAATTTTTCCTACATTTCAAATTAAATCGCTAACGCGTTTCAAACTTGAATTCGTTAAATAAAAAATAAAATGTTCCACGTTCTCGACTCCGAAGAACAACCATCAATTTCTCTACATCCTAATTTATTCCTCGTTCCTGCTGTTGGTAATTTTTCATCGAACCCAAGTCGAAATATTGTACAATTTCCTCCGTCCCTCTCCTTCTATTTTCCCTGTTGGTAATATTTTCTCGTTAAAAAAATATTTTCCCAAGCGCGATTCTTCCCGTTTCTCCCGGAAATCTGTCAATTATTTTCGTCGAACGAATTCAGACACCTCGGAGTGTCCCCAGGGAACCATCGAGCAATTTTCGCGTACCGCTCGCGACTTAGCCGCGTTTTCCGGTCGCGCGAGTCCCCGGGATTAATATCGAGCGTGGCATGAAAATCGTGCGCGAGCGCGGTTGCACGGTGGCGATACGGAATGACAAATGCGACCGCGCACCCTTCGGTAGCGTATGCAAATGCGCGTCCGCGGCGTGTAGTGAATCTCATCTGGCGCGGGTCGAGCGAGAGGAGAGTTAAAAAAAAAAAAAAAAAGAAAGAAAGAAAAAAGAATCGGAGGCGAGGGAATAAATCGACGGGCATCGCGATTGTCCAAGGCCGGAGCATACCATGCGTCTCCCATAATCGTAGAAAATACGCTGTAAATCTGACCGCGACAACTATGCACGGCATTTCAGCTCGGCGCGCACGCGGTTTCGCGACGCTTTGTGTTTGTGCGGCCAGAATGCGCGAATCGTGAGCCGCGAGAGTCACGTTTCGAACTCCCCCCTCCACGCTCTGATGCCCTCCTCGTGGTGTTATATTTCCGCGCTGGTAACCTGCAATGGACCGACATCGTCGGTTAATTTAGCCCTTTGCTCTCCATCGAGAGCCACGGGTTCGAGTTGGATTACACGAGGGGCCTCACGAGCTACGTAAGGCCCCGCGATGTATGTCACCTCGATACTTGCACGCGAATGCGAGTTCTGTACCGTAGGGACGAAGAGTAACGAGGCTTGCGCGTACGACCTCTTTGTTTCTCGAGTTGGATTGCACGAGGGGCCTCACGAGCACGGCAAGGCCCCACGATGTATGTCACCTCGATACTTGCACGCGAATGCGAGTTCTGTACCGTAGGGACGAAGAGTAACGAGGCTTGCGCGTATGACGTCTTTGTTTCTCAAATTGAATTGCACGAGAGGCCTGACGAGCAACGTAAGGCCCACGATGTACGTCACCCTGATTTTTATTCGCGAACCCGAGTACAAGTTTCGTTGAGTGAAGTACTAAAATTTATGATACATTATCGAAGAAATATTTGGTAATTGGTAATTTGCGAATACTATTCAAAGTCAGCGACACGTTCCGTAAGTGGGGTCCAATGTCTTAAAGTCCCAGTGCTCCACTGTTTCAATGTTCCGATGCTTAATGTCCCGAATTTCCTCCAGTGACCAAATATACCGTTCCCCCGGTGCCGTAATATTTCGACACCCCAATAGCACTAAATATCCCATTATCTTGACATCCTAATATCCCAATACCCAATGTCCAATTACCAGTACCCCATTATCTTAGCACCACAGTGCTTCTAATTATCCCTAAGTTACCAAGGAAATAGTTTCCAACGTGTAACGTCGGACCTGTGCGGCACGCTTCGCTTTATCATAAGTGAATAGTAAATTTCCGTCGTACACACGGCCGAGGTTCGCGCAGGTTCGAGATTTAGTTTCGAGGGTACTTGCTAAGTCAATTTTCAACGAAACAAACGCTTCGGGAACACGTTCGACGGTGTTGGCTGCCGTTCACGTTTTCGTGTACACTTCTTCTCGGTACAACTCGAAAAATATGTACTCCATTTGTTTTTTGACGTCGAGCTCCTACATCCGTCTCCATTCAAAGGTTAAGTTAATTGGGTAGGTGCATAAATCAGACTCGTCCTCGGAAGCAAATCTTTCGGTTCGGTATATTTCACCGGGTAATCTGAATAATCCTTTCGCCACGCAATCTCGGTAATCCCTGTAACGCCCATTCTCATTCCGTTTCTATATTTCCGCTTTGCCCGGTCTTCCGAAAATATTCCGCTCTCAACAGTCGCGACCGTTTCGTTTAATTCCGGCCGTAATTTATCGCCACAAGAACGATTCCAGTTAAGGGTCTATCGAATTTAAAAATCGAGACAGCGTTCAACCGACATCTAGGCGCGGATCGTTGGCCACGCTAACCGCTAATCTTCCAGAGCTTGCCACTAGCTATAATCGCGTTGAAACCGACGGTTAGCGGGGAATATTTCATCGCGAAGAAAAGAATCGCGCGATGAAAGCGCATAGAATGAAACGGGAGTTTCGATCTTCGAGTAACGAACGCTTTCACCTTTCGTCGTTTTTCGATCGGTATTTATTTTACCATTTTCTGGGTATCGATCGACAGAAAATTTCGATCGAAACTTCAACGAAATTGAAACCACGTTACTTCGTCTTTGCAAAGTTTAATTGCGTTTCACAAAAGAAATTAACTATCTTCTGGAACTTTTGCAAAAGAATCGACTGAACAGAGTTCACCAGTTTCGAAAGTTATTAAAGTGCGACTTGTCCCTGTTGGCGGAGTAAATTTAACGTTCCAACTTGAAGCCGTGAATTTTATTTTATGTCCCATTAAGTATCGAATTATTTCTGTTTTCCGTAATTGGTGTTCCTGGCGCGACGAGGAGTCACGAGACGTCGACGAAGGCGAAACGTGACGTAATGTTTCAGAACTCGATGGAAATTTATACGAAAATTGGAAAAGTACAAGGGAACGCAAAATCCGTCGTCTGCGAAGAAATTGCACTAATTGAAACCGATGATCCTACGAACTACGAGACATAAGCTGGACTTCGTGAGAATTGGATAAGCGAGTAAAATTATACTTTGAGAGAGCAACGCTTCTGTACAGAGAGCATCGCGCCGACACAAAGGCAGATTTAACGAGAAAAGCTCACGAGGAAACCACCGAAAGTGGAAACGCTATATCCTAACGAGTCGTATCGCAAATGGCAAGTCTTTACCAGCTCTTTAACAAGTCCGCCTCTCAGACGTATATAACAACTAATTTTCTACTAATTTTACGACTGGAATATTCTCGTATCGGTGTAAGTTTGGATCCGTATTCGCTCTGATATAGGATCAGATTTATCGTCGCTACTAAAATAAATCATTCTTGAAGAGGTTAGCTTACTCCCCGTGATGTATCGCTAACGCATTGGGCCTCGCGCTTCGAACGAAAACCTCTCGTTACAATTCATATTCTCGTATCGATACAAGCTTGGATCTCAACTCGTTCCGACCGAAATAATTCCTCGAAGATCTTGGGTTGCTCCCGGCGTCGCGTACCACTGACACAGTGAACCATTCAACGCTAATCTCCCGTTAGAATTCGTACTCTCTGGTCGATACGAGGTAGGATTCCCGTTCGTTTGGAGGAAAATAATTCGTTTTCGTAGCGGGTGAGTTACACCTCGTCGGTTTCCGCTGATACAGTCGACCACACACGCCAGCTTCAACAGCAAAAGTCTCCTGTTCGCAAGTTTCGCGATACGATCGGGTGGGGTAATTTGTAAAATAGACGGCCGAAGCGTGGAACCGCTCGGACATTACGTATTCTCCGCGCGAGCGGCTCGGGGGAGTGGGAGGGGACCCGTGGACTTCGCAGACGATGTAAATTGCGTGGAAATATTTCACTGCCACCCCGCTGAACAAGCCGCGGCGGGTATCTTTATCACGGTATCGGTGAAATTCAAGTCCACGGCCGCGCGAGGAGGAGAAACGAAATTTATCATCGCTATTACGTTACCATTTCAGGCACGTTTGTGACCGAGTACCTTATACTTTGGTACACCACCGCGCCCGGTTACTTTCACGGATACGTGTATGCACGTGTACGCCTACCCGCGGTGGTCCCTCACCCGCGAAAAAGCATACGCTTTTATCTTTCACCGCGACCCTACGACGCGACTCTCCATAATGAAAATACCGTCGATCTTCCGCCGCGCGATTCTTCTCTGTAATTTCTGACGCGAGATGAAAATCCCTCGAGTTCTCTCGGATATAAGGAAACGCATGGTGCCAAGGAATGGACGATTTGAGTAACAACCCGACGTGTTCAACAATTTCGAGAACGCACAATAACGATAATGGCGCGAGATGCAAATGCATCGAGTACTCTTGGAGAGCCCAGTGTTCGAAGGTATAGACGATTTGAGTAACGAGTCGAAGTGTTCGACAATTTTCAGAACGCACGATTGTAATTTCGGGTGCAAGATGCAACTGCATCGAGTGTTCTCGAAGAACGCAGTGTTCGAAGGAATAGACGATTTGAGTAACGAGTCGAAGCGTTCGACAATTTTCAAAACGCACGATTGAAATTTCTGGCGCAGGATGCAAATGGATCGAGTATTCTCGGTAAAAATAAAACGGTGTGTTCGGAGGAATGAACGCTTCAAGTGACAACTCGACGTGTCACAAAATTTTGGGAGCCCGCGATGGTAATAATGACGCGAGATAAAATGTCCGACAAACACGGATCCTGAAAGCGAAATGCAATTTTCTGCTCCGGTAAGCGGTTACTTCTGGTCCTCCCAGTGAATGAAAACAAAGGTCCGCTGATTTAAAAGGTAGGATTTTTTTTTTTTTTTCGCGCGACAACACTTACCGCTCGTTGGTGGATTTACGTGGCAGGTAGAGAATATACGTCGAACGATAGAAACATAGAGAAACATTCACGAACGAGACGAATGAAAATGTAAAAGTTGTATAGAAACTCGAGTGCAATATATATTATCGCGTTCTGTGAAAAATAAAGGGAAGAAAGAAGATTGTACGTGGTTAGTAATTATTTCTTGGCATATTCGAATGGAAAGAATCAAGTGGAAATATAATTTATATTTACAGCGTGTATATTAATAATTTTTGCGTGTTTCGATCGAATCGACGGAAAATTGACCGAGGAACCGTTCGATTTGTCGATCGAGGAGGCTTTGTAAGGGCGAACCGTGTTTAATGAAAAAGTTTATATTAAATTCGTTGGTAACTACGAACACAGACACGAGGAATTACGCTTTATTTGATACAAGCTACCCGGAATTGTTTCAGGCAAGTGAAACGTGTCGGATTCAACTAACATTTTAGTTTTCGCCCTACGACCTCTCCCAGCAGCAGCAGCAGGTAACGTTAAAGCCGCAACAACAAACGGCAAAAACGTTCGCTGGAGAAGTATGTCATCTCGTTAAAAGGATTGAAAAAGACTTCTCAGTCCGCGATGGCTTTCACGCGTTTCCCTTGCCGTTCTTTTCCCGCTGGAGGGAGTTCACTTTGTTTCAGTCCTATTCCCGTATTTAAAAGTACAATCCTGAATTTGTTGAAAAGTCGACTGAGAACTTTCTTTTTTTTCCACCACGAATTAACCCATTTTTTTTTTTTTTTTTTTGTATTCAACCACGTGAAACTATAGAGTCGAATTTCAACTTTCGGCCCAACATTCGAGAACTCCGTGCGTCGATTGAAATTTTCTATCGAAGCAATTATCAAACACGATTAACTCGTTAATTATTACTCTACCGAAACGGAAAGAAAATAACAATGAAAGCTAAAATGAACGTTCGTTCGAACAATTACAAATTACCAATTTGCGATTACACGTTGCAAACGTTCCGTGTAATTATCGATTAAACTCGGCGATGATTAATCGATAGACGGTTGTTATTGCCGTGCTGATTGCGTGTACTCATCAATTACCAAAGCAATCGTGTAACAATCAATTATTTTCCAGCATCGAACGTTGCCAATTAAAGATCCCGGTGAACGGTTCCTAATCGCGAGTACACGAATCAACCGTTACGAGCTTTCGCGAATCTACGATATTTGCATAACGCTGATGGGGATTCCGAAGAAAAGCTTGATCGATTCTTCGTCGTAAACGGTTCAAGATCTCGCTGTTAAAAGCTCGACGATTTCTTGGACGGCCGGTTCTACGCGCGTTCTTTTCAGAAACGAGCCGCTAACCCCACCTGCATTTTGCTCTTACGCTCATGCATAAAACGTAGGGAACAGTGCACGGCGCATCATCGTGTCTCGCTGCTAACGAACCCCTTGGCAACGTGCTCGTGACGAGGGTCACAAAAAGAAAGCGCTCGTTTGCTCGCAGCTCGCTACGATTGCTCCTGTCTGCACGCACCGACCCGTGTTCCTCGGCCTTTTATTTCTCTCGTAATTTTTCAACGCACCCTGGTTATCGTTTTCTTCTGTGACGGTCATTCTCCCGCTGCGGGGAATCCGTCAAAAGTTACCTCGATTCCGAGCCGTGAAAATTGCCAAGCTGCGGACGCAAGACCGAAATCGTCTCCATGGAAAACGTTGGAACGTGCTCTCATTGGGGTCGCGAATCTGCGGATAATTTATTTTTCGTTTGCACTTCGAGTATTGGAATATTATTTGTAGATTTGACTATTGGAATATCACCGTTCGTACATTTCAGTATTCGAATATTCGAATATCCGAATACTATTGCACGAGTACTCGAATTACTCGCGCACATTCACTGTTCGAATAATCCAGACATTGGTCGAGAATCCAAGTATGAAAATGAAATATTCACCCTCCCGAAACGAAGAGAGTGTACGACTCATTTGAAATACAGAATCACGGAAGTAGCTCGTTACAGTATCGCAAGAACATTCGTAAATACACATCTCTCGATGTAACGTCGCGCGGCACTTTTACAAATATCGCGGTTCAATTCTCCACGAATGTATATTTATTCGTCTCGAACACGAGACGATCCTCCCCAGCCACGTAGAATTGAACAATTCTATTAGAGAACAACGCCGCAGAATCAACGTAATACATACCGAATGTCCCCGCGTACCAGCGAAATGAGCAAGAATCAATATTACGCGCGTTTCGGTCGACGCGTGAGTCAGTTCTCGACACGGGATTGCAGACGACGAGATAACGAAGAGAGCGTAGCGCATTCCGCTTTCGTCGGACTATCCGCTGTCGCGCTAACTCCGCATTAAGATACATCCACTTTCTCGTACGACGACGACGACGACGACGACGACGACGCAATGGTAGCTTCGCTTCGTCGAATGTATTACATTATTCGTTCGTCGACGCACGTTCCCATTCCTGACATCCAGCTTTCATTCGGCGCGTAACACCGCCACCGGCAGTCTCGAATTCGTCTCGACTGTCGTATCCCGGTTCCATCCGGGACAATTCTGGCTGTCGGTGCACGGAAACGACGCGTTCAGTCCGCCTAAGCGTTCACGAGATTGCTTGTTTAGACGGTTAATTTACCCCGATGAACGCACCGGATACGTCGACTTACGTGTCACTCGCAGAAAGCGTGCATTCGGTTTCTTAGCACGTTCACCGCCGAGAAACAGCATTTTTCTATCATTCGTTCCGACCCCCGATACAAATGCATTCTACAATGTGAATGCTAACTCTTTGCGACCTGAAGTACGGTTAATAATCGAGAGCAGTAATTTTTATTCCGTAATTCGAAGTGTCGTTACTGGTCGATACCGGTTATTCTTAACTAGACGTATTGCATTCGATACTGGTCATTCTTAACTAGAACTATTGTTATTAGTCGACCACCAGTAAATTCTACTTCGCAATTCCAAGTACTATTAGCCGGTATAAATAACTTTTATTTTGCAGTTTCAGGTATCGTTATTAGTCAGCACCGATGCGTCTTTATTTATCTCGTAGCTTCCGACCATCACATTTTGACTCTCGTTGCAAATCAATAATTACTTTCTATACTCGTCAAGAATTGAAACACATTGTCCGCGCGAAATTGTAGCAAGTTCGAGTCATTCGAATCAATTTATCGGTTTCGATTTCCTTTGAGATGTACCTGCACGAAAAAGTTTGCAACGTTTGCTCTATTTTTCCGAAACTGAATCACGCAAGTGATTAGGTTTATATGCAAATGGTAGGAAATGGAAAACACGCGAGTGTATTCGAGTACATCGGTAAAACGCCCGAGATCCATATAAGTGCGTGTCCAATTGAGTATTGAATAGCGACGAGACGGTTAACGATTCAGCAGGAACGTTTATTTATGCGCGAAGTACGCAACGGAAGATGAAAAGTTGCAGAGGCGAACGAGTGGTTCCACGCGCCCTCGAGGCACGTTTTCTCGACTGCGTTCGAGTCTTTCGATATTTTGCCCTCTCCGCTTGTTTCGCAACCTTTGAATTTTAACGAGAACCGTGGGCACTTTGTCTTTACAAGCGCGCGTGAGAATCTCGATGCACCGCGCGCGTCTCCGCATTGCAATATTTAAGTTAAGACTTATCGTTCCTTTCATTTTAACGTTACTTTCGTGTATCCGGTTCGAAAACTCGTCTTCCCTCCGCAGAAGCGTGTACTCTGAAAACTTTGAAACAGTTGACACGATTCAACGATTACGCTACGACGATGAATTTCTTTCAAATTTATCCAACAGTCGCGTTACAAAATGATTCCATCTTACGAGTCCATTTTTCAAATTAGATTCACCTTTCAAACTCGTCGTCCGTTCTTCGCGTTCGTGGGGATCGAATCGTTAATTAAAATTTCTTCCGCGAATTAAACGGGGACTGTATACCGCGAGTTGTATAAACACCGGCTCGTTTCCAACCCATTCTCCCGAGTTCGCGAATAAAGCTAACCACGAGTCGCGACGCGTACAAGTAAGCGAGTGTACTTCGAGCCGCGATTACGAATTTTCCACGATCGAAAATCCCGTGCTTCCGGAGTTAATTAGGAAATTAATGCTCTCTGATACGTCTCGCCGGGTTCAAAGCGAAATTCGTTGGCTATTGTGCGCGGAAATCAAAGTTTCTCGAACAAACAAAGTTGCGCGCGCCGGTGAAGTTGTTAGACAGAACGGGTGCCGAAAGTTCAAGGCCCTTATCGTCTCTTCCTGTGCGGGCACACGAGCGAGTTTCCCAACGTTTCCGGAAATAACGAGTTACTGTCGCCAGAGGTTGTCGATTATAATTTTGCCGGTTCGTCCTCGAGCTGCCTAAGCATTGTCCGTCCCAACAGTTTCGGCAAGTTTACCGAAACTTTGATAATGCTTGGCTCCCTTCCTCTCTCTCTCTCTCTCTCTCTCTCTCTCTCTCTCTCTCTCTCTCTCTCTCTCTCTCTCTCTCTCTCTCTCTCTCTCTCAATCCCTATCTCTCACTTTCTCTTCGTGGAACCTCGTTAAACTTGCCTAACTCTTTGGCGAATGCGTGCATACACCGGGTACGCGCAGGTCAGTCCGTGGACGGGGAAGAACCATTGTTACCACGATGGAACGTATTTCATGGACACGTATTCCTCTAAGGGAAGCTCTTTTTCTTCTTCGCGTCGTGTAAAATTGAAATTCAGTTCGAAAATTCTCACTCGACGAGAACCGAAAGAGAAATTAAAATAACGTCGAGAAATTAAAACGAAGTATCGCTTTCATGGACGTGTAATCGCGCATTGTGAACGTTTCTATAAATATTCCGTGACCACTCACCGAACGAAATTGAAATTTCACGATGTTAATGGCTCCAGCGTGGAGTACGGAACGCGCTGGTCGCGATGCATCTCGACGTACACCGTGAAACTGCATCAGTTTTTCTCGTCCGTGTTTTCCACGGGACATCGGGCGTGAAAGGAGCGTGTATAATTTATACAGCGTTGCGCGAACGGTTCGTTTATTTGGAGAAGAAATTCTCCAAGTTTATCGCGCCGAGTTGAATTTATCGGGCAAGTGCGAGACGAAGTTATTCGGCGTGAATGAAATCCTTTACGGCCGTCAGCCGCGGGGAATCGTATCCCGAAACAATGGCCACCTAGTTAACGGTCCTCTTAGTCGGATTCCCTAATGCTGGCGGGAAAAATGCGCTCACTCCGGGGTTCCCTGCTCGTCGATGCATTTCCCGCGCGATTCTCTCTCGATTCGACGATTTCCACGACGGCTCGCGAGTCTCTTTCACGAAGATTTCGAGACGCATTCACGGCCGAGGCGAGCGAAGTCAACGCTGGAGCGGTTTTAATTCCGTCGCTAACACGATTTCACTTCCGCCCGATGCTATCGTAAATAATGCATTTTCCCGCTGCCTGTCTGCGAGCTGCGACTCGGTAAGTCACCAGCTGCGTCGAAACGCGGGCTGCATTGTGAGAATCGGTTGGCTGGAGGGGGGTTAGGGAAGAATGTACCCGTTGCAATGGAAACGGAGCACGTGGGGGCATTTCACGAAAATGGACCCAACGCCCCGATGCATTATTTGCGAAAGAACCGTGAATCAGGATGCTCGGACTGGCGCGTTCATTCGTCGCGCCTCGATTTAATAGCGGATCACGGGTAGAAACGAGCGTTTGCATTTTTTTTTTTTGCTCACAAGTTTTCGATCATTGTGTATTGTGAGATTTGGATCGTCCAATGAAAGTGTCCGAAGTGGTCGAAGGTCTTAAAAGTTGAACTAATGTCTAGTCTGGTATTGTATTAATATCGTACGAATGTTTCACGAAGAAAGAAACATTGATTCCGGATTAAGGGGAATACGGTATCATCGGCAAGTAGAATGTGTCTGCTTAGACGAAGCCTACGTGGCTGACTGACACGTCTGATCGGGCACGATCCTTTTCTACTTCGCGCAACACTGCACGTGGATCCTACCGCGACGATGATTATTTCCCAAGGGTATTAAAATATTTAAGATTTCTGACATTTTCAAGAGCTGTGAGATGATCAAGGTTACTAACAATTAATTGTTCAAAAATACATAATCAAATATGAACAATCGCGAGACAATATCGGAGCCGAATCTCTAGAACAATTCTTCTCGTTCTACTTACATTTCAAAAGTGAAGAAAATATAATATTTGCTAAATATAATTATATTCAAGAATTAAACTACCTATAAAAAAATTCACTACACTCGTCTCGTAAGTTCTGAACCGAATTATCTGAAATAAAAGATTTTATCATCGATTAAAGAAAAACGTGATTTCATCGAAAGCAAAAGTAACGTATCCCTCTTCCTGTACACGTAATCTATCACCAAGAAGTGTCCACGATACACGACCGCAACGGTAGTAAAATATAATGCCTCGATTATCCTTTCGCATTAGCTTTCGTTACAATAGCCAATAAGGCTATCTTCGTGACTCGGCACCCACCCTTACGAGATTAATTTCTTCGATCGGAGCGCCAACGGTATCCGGCCTCGACTCCCTGTCGCGACAAACATAAACCGTGAAAGGGAATCGACGATTACAACGTACGAAAAGCTCGCGTAATGGCTACCAACGGAGACCGTCGTGTTTCATCGTTTCCGTGGAATTATCCACCGGTTTCGATGTTTCGATTGTAACTACCTCTCCTCGCTTGGTCGACGGTGCCCACCATCTATCGCGTTTCCAGCTTGGAGAAAACCGCGCGACGCGGAGCTAACCACTTTACGATAAAGTTATTCACTCCGGAGGGAGTAAAATCGCTTTATGGTATCGCGTGATCTCTCATCGTGCTCGTTGCAACATACGATATACAACGGTTATATTTCCCGGTGGTACGTGTTCACGCGGGTTTAGTGTTAATAAAATTCAGCCGGCTCCGCCGCGTTTATAAAGAGTTGCGGTTCTCGCCGCGGGCCAGGATACAGGATTCCTACGGTGTACTAATTAATTCCCGCCTTCCAGCGTAACCCGTTTATGTCCGATCGTCAACCATCCTCGTCCTCGGCTATGGTCGCCGAGAGTCTTTTCGTTGCTCGTTAATCGGACCGCGTCTTTCCGTTTTAATTCTACGCGGCGTTATAGCGTTCACGTATTTATATCGCAATTTCACGAATAATAAAATTTCGCGGTCTAGATGATACGTTCGCGGAATACTTTCCCGAGCAGGTGAATCGTGTTTAATTTGTTTATCGCGCGTAGCGAGTCTTTGGATCATCGTTGGTAACACCGTACGACGATGCGACTGGAACGAAGAAAAAACAGTGGACGATAAAATGCAAGCACTCACGGGGAAAAATAATTTGAAAAAAAGTATCAAGAAGGATGCAGCGAGTACTTGTATCTTTCCATTGGAGTAATATTCTTTTTTTTTGCTATATTCTTGTTCACGTGGACCGTCGAAACTTTAAAAAATAAATAGATCGAACCGCGTTCGAAGCTGTGCCGTCCTTCAATTTTATTTTTCAGTTGCAAATATTCTTCGATATTGTTCGGTAAGTTGCACGTTTGTAAATTCGAGTTTATTTCAACTAGAAGAAGCGAATCGCGCATAATTAGTAATTTAACCGGTGAAAACAGTGAATTAACAGAAAAGAGCTTCGCATCTTGGGTGCGAAAATACGCTCCCTTTCAACCACTTTGCGCGCGAGCTGTTTTTTTTTTTTCGCTAAGTACGCTTACCTAATTGAAGCCAACTCGCTTCCCGTCTTACTTTTGAACTAATCCTGTTTGCGTGGATACGCTTATTTCTAACCAGGGTGTATGAAAATAAACGGCTTAGCGAACAGCCGTTCGATTGGGAAGCGCCGAAGGCAACGCGCGAAAACAAATTACGAAACCTTCCGTCGGGGAAAAAAGGCATTACGAAGTAACGAAACGATTTTCGAAGCTCGATAGCAATGGACGCAGTCGTGACCATTAACCAATTCCGTTCAACGTTTCCTGAACGTGAAACCAAGATTCGGCAATGGTGTCTTTTAAGTCTACCCTTGGGAATAGTAACAATTTGAATATTCACAAGACCGTTACAAACTTTCGAAATATTCAAGACAGTGAATTTAAGCCTCCAGACACTCCCAAAGTGATTCAAAGCTCCTTCTCACCTCTGGTGTACTTCATAGATTCTTTTTCATTCGTCCTGTCGTAATATACTATTCTTCCACACTTCAAATTAGGGCAACTGACTGCTCTACTCTTCTATACTCCTCTCGTTACATTATAAATTTCAAAACACCCGTTCCGTACATTCGAAATACATTTTACCCAATCGAACTCGAGAACGTTTCAGGGTCAATTTACTCGACGACGCTGATCGTTGAAGCAACCGATCGTTCAAATACAATTAACCAGCCGGTGTCACTTCCGCGAAACAACCCCCGGAATTCTCATCAGTCACCCTTCCGAGCGACTCGATTCCAGAGAGTTCCGAACGATACCAATTTATCGAAGCAACACCAATCCCGAAAACTTCGGTCGGTCAATCACGTCTCGGTCCCAACAGGGACTCGAAAGTTTGCGCAAACTTTTTCATCGTCCCTCCGTGTGTGCCTCCAACGATGGAAACCCTCTCTGCGGGTAACGCCACGCGGCAAGGGATCGAATATTCCCTTTCCCCAAAGGGTTGGACGTTCACCGATCGAGAACAGGTGGACGGGTGATTCTCGCGGCTCGATGAACGGGAGTAACAATTATCGTTGCATCGCGAAGGAACTCGAACCACCGGGTTCGAAATAGGTGGAACGAGTAACCGGTCTCGCAGCAAACATTCCCGATGTGTAGCTCAGGGGTGGTGCAATCGGCTTTCAATCGAGCTACGAGGCCAGAGCACGGTAGTTCGTGTCCGTCGAGCAGCGTTTATTAGCGACTACTTTGGGAAATAAACGAGAGCAGCGTGTGCATCGCGGTGGAAAGCTCCCGGATAGAAAGAAAGGTGGATGAAAGGGAGAAAGGAAAGTGGAAGATGCACTCGCTCGTGGTACGAGGGTCCACCACCACCACCACCACCATCACCATCCTGCCCCGTGGTGCTTTTTCCTTCTGAAGAAGTAACCGCGGATCGACCCGAAAGTGCTTATCGGTGGACCACGGGGATGTGTGCGCGCGCGTGTGTGAATGCTGCGGGCGTTCACCGATGTGTACAGCAGCGAAACCGTAACGAGCAAAGGCCCCGACTACGAAACGGTACAAATTGAATTTCGACGGGGCAGGTACCAGCTGATTCGAGCGATCGCGCAAACCGGTCCAGACGTGACTGTTGGATACCTACTACGAGAAGAGGGTTGCTTTCGGCCGGTATGGGAGGAAGGATGGAGACGATGGTCCATTATCGGTCAAAAGGAGGATCGTTAAATCATTGGCACTGCAGGCGGCAATTACGGGGTGGCTCGCGGTTCATTAGAGCGGCGCGGATGTATCGGTCCGCGCAGCGGGCGATCCGCTGTCGGCGCGGCTTGGGCACGGCGTGGCGTGGCGTGGCGTGGCGTGGCGTGGCGTGGCGCGGTGTGGCGCGATGTGGCGCGGCGTGGCGCGGTGTGGCGTTACGCGACAATCGGATTACCGTAATGTCGACGCGCTGGGAACATTTTACGCTTCTGGTGCATTGGATCCGTGTTAGAGGGGGTGTCTTCTTAGAGCGCCAGAGAGATAGAGAAAAAAACGAGGGAAAGAGGGGCAAAGTGAAAGAGTGACAGGGGGGAGAGTGAGTCGAAAAGAAAGAGAAAGAGAGGAGAATTGCGCGTTCGTGTTTAGGGGTAGCTTTTAAGGTCCTATTGAGACTCTCCCGCGTTCAGGGGTCGCGAATATTTAGTTCTGGATGTAAATATTTGCACCGTGAGAGATTCTTTCGGGAGAGAAATACGACGACGATGCGCTAAGGAACGAGGGAACTCGATGCGAGAAAATTCGACTTTGGCCAGGTTTCAGATGCATTTGGCACACCTCTGGAGGCGAATCGAAGGTACGAGGTTTGAAAATGGAGAACGACGAGCAACGGGGGATGGTTACGGTTCGATGGAGCGCGGGGTACAAGAGGTAATTTAAATACAATCGTGAATTGATGTTCAGGTTAACGAAAATACGAGATTCCGTGGCCTCTTCGAGATTGCTTTCGTTTCGACTCCGTCTACCTTTCTATCCGGACGCAGTTCGAGCTGTTCGAGCCTCGTTCGATACCGGCGTCGATACTTCCAGAGAAAACTGCGCAATCCTATCGTAAATCCAGGTTCGACGATTAACATTCAACATTGCGCATCGGGTCAACCGAAACGAAACAGCGTCGAAAATCAGAACGAGCCTAACCATCCGGCGACCTCGTTTCCCGCGTACCGAAACACGCTCGCGCGACTCGCGCAGAATTTCACTCGGGAACGGGTCAAAGCGACCCGTGACAACATCGTGAAATTCCCGCGGAGATGAAATTTCGGTCGGAGAATTTAAAACGGTTCGTTAGTATACCATCTGGCTTTTGCTCTCGGGAACGGTCCGCAGGAATCGGGTCTTAGCTAACGTATGCGGTCGACTATCGTCCGCAAACACGGTGTACGCAGCCGTGTAATACCCGACGATACGACGCGGCCGTACGAACGGCCATCAAAGGAATTTTCCCGATCGAAAATCTTTTGTAAGGAGCCACCGACGGTTCCCGGACTCGCCGCGATCGAGCTTCGCAAAACTGATTGCAAACTGCGGACAAGGTTCATAGAAGACGGCTCTCCGCCGGTATTACGCCGTCGGCAAACCGGAAGTCTAATAACCCGCATGTCCGAAACGCAAATAGCTTTGCAGCGGGAAACGAGTCCGGTGAAGATTTTAAGACAAGGTGGCCAACCTGACTCCTATCGACGTCCCGAACGATATTCGCCGAACGAGTCGAGAGATTTCTACGGGGAGAGATCGATTATTACGTCAAGTGTACCTTTAACGGGTTCGATCGAGCCGAGAGAGATTTTCAACGTCTTTTCGTTTCTTTTTCGCCGCAGAGTGCATCGATGCACTCGCAGTGCAACGGAGACTACACGTGTAAATTAATTTTCTTCGAACGAAATAAGAGTTTCCTTTGTAGAAACTTTGCAGTTTATTTACAGGAGGTACTCGTGGCATTCCTGCGACAATTTGTCAGCCGTGGTCCCAGAAGAACCTGGGAAGTTAATTTTATGATCTTGGAAACAAGGAAACTTTTTTAAGAGCGTCTTAAGAACAGTTGTAATCGTCGACGGAGGCGATTTCCAAGAATCCCTGAATATAGACCAATTTTCGAGGAAAACGACGCTAAATAATTCCTACTCGTCCAGAATGACATTAAACAATTACGACTCGTTTCTAAACATCGATAACACGATACTGTGCTAATCTATTCCGATTAGTTGAAAATTCCACGAAGAAGAGCGTACGTACCGTAACACCGGTGCGAATCTTTAGAAACGTCCGCATAAGTGGATGTGTCCCGTAATGGACAGACACCGGAAAATTCGTGACGTGGTTCCCGGAAGTCGTAGGAGACTGATTTACTCGACGAGGACGGAGAACGCGGTAGACCAGACATCCTCCTCCGAGAGGAGGGTGAACCGAATCCCTGAGTTTATTTGTATCCCGAGTGTTCGTGGATTTTTCGCGCGTCGTTCGACCGGTATAGTAACTCCGCCGCGACGGGGAAGAGACGGATCTTTTCAGCAGGCTCCGAGCCAAGGTGATTCTTTTGACTGCGTTCTCTCGGTGTATTCTTCGCGCGCGGTCCTATTTGCAACGGAAATACAAAATTCAGAAGGGGGAGGGAAAAGTGGCTCCGTGATTACGTCGTGGAGGGAACGGAGCGTCGATTTCTCGCTGGAACTTCGGTCCTACGTCGACGATATTTTCCCTCGACGGTGTTCCGTGATCGAAATGATCGACGATAACGCCAACCTCGGTCCCTGAGAACGAACGGAGACGCGACGAGGAAACCAGCTGCGAGACGCGTACCTTTAATGTGGACCGAACTCGCTACGTTTGGGAGTGACTTGAATAATATCTCGAACGAGCCAAGGAATTACTTGTGCCGCGTTGCAACCGCGCGGTGAATTAAACAAATTTACGCCAACGGAGAATATCGAAACGAGGCAAATTTGGAACTTCCTCGAGCGATCGGAGAACATCAAAGGATACTTTTCTTCGACCGAGAGTTCCAAGAACGTCCAAGGAGATTGATATATTCTTTCTTCTTTTTCTTTTTGAACAATTTGCACAATTTCTCCGTTAACTCGAGAGTGAACTTTGCGATACCAGTGTCTCGAATACTCTCGAATTTAACCACTGAAATGTTTCGCAAGTGCGACTCTGTCGCTTGGTACGATACTTTTCTACGTTCGTGAAAGTTTCATCGATGGAAAACAATTTTTTTCGACGAGAAGCTGGGACGAATTCAAATACGAAGACGTTCGCCGCTACAGGAAGCACTCTGTTACCACTGTGAAAGACCAGAGCGTGTAAATAACATGCTCCGAGGAATCACTGGTTCCAGAGTATCGCGATGTTTAAAGGAAACAAGCTTATAATCCTAAGATGGAACGACAAACAATCGTGCGGAAAACACGACGCAACGGTTCTGTTCGGAACGTCTAAAGCCGGGGCTTAGTCACCGAGAACAACTTCTCCTTTTGTTGTACCGTGATACTGGATAAGCACCCAGAGATGGAACTGTCTGTTGCGACCTAATGTGGTTGCGATTTCCTTCCTGGAACTCAGGACCAGAGATTTCCACGGAGAAGTTAATACGAAGCTCTCGACGGAAGGACGGATCGAAAATAATGCGAATCAAAAATGTACTTCTGTTGACGCTCGTGGCTGCAGGCCAACGCGTATCGTATTTTATCTCCATTTTCGAAAACATTTTATCAACTCCGCTGGAAAGCTTTATCGCTGGATATCCATATTTCGGAACGATACACTGCGCAAATAACTCTGTTCAGACGCTCGAGATACTCTAGGGTTTTAGCGGGATCTAGATAACATTCACTTTGCCCCAGTCGTTCGTTTTCTAGAACGTTGGAAACTTTTACGAACTTGAGAAAAAGTCTCTCGATACAAATGATTTTAATATTATCTGATTTTTTACCGTTATATAATTTAAAGCTTCGCATTTTTTATTTCCGAGAGAAATTAACATAGTTCATGTTTTACGAGAGAAACTTCCTTATTTAATTTTGGTAATATTTTTCCAATTTTAACGTAGCTCCCTTTTAGGATGTGGAAACGTACAAACAAAGAAAGACACGAATTTGGAACACGAGTTCCGATTAATGTAAAATTGAATTGAATAAAAAATTTCTATTTTCGAACGATGGAACGAGTTCATCGATCACGCGAGTACACGGTATCGCAAGTTCGAAAGTTCCGAACGTCGTGGAGTGTCCAATGTCCAGGAGTTCGCAAGAGTTCACGGGTCGAGTGTTTTCATGGGATATTTCCAAGTTCAAAGTCTTCGAAATTCGAGAGTTACGATGGTAGTAACGGCGAATGTCTAGGTACTCGACCGACTTTCGATACTTTTCTTCCGCTTCTTCCTCTGAAAAATCAAGAAGAGACATACGGGTCCGGATCAATTCCTCTCGTCGAAAAGGAGCACGTGTTTGTTTACGTTAACGGTGAATTAACTCGTTACGAAGCACTCGCGCTCGAAAATCGAGGACTTAACCATTGTAGTTGCGAAGAAACTCGTTGAAGAACTCTGAAGAATATTCTTGACTCGAGGACTCTTGTTGTAGCTGGTACGAAAGCTTGGTAAGCAACACTCGACTTACGAATTACAAGAAAACATCGACGTTAATTCTAGATACTCGAGCTCGGAGATAGTCAAAATTTTTATCCAAATAAACGTTTCGAACAACGAATAGAAGATAGGGAACTTTTCATCGGCGACTCGTTGAATGAAGATTAGAATATTACGCACAGAATGAATCGTTCGACTAAAATTCAAGCGATGATTTAACATTTTACAGTAACAACGAAGAATACATCGAACGATTCTCCGATTATAAATATTCAAGTTTGAAATTGAAGACCAATAACTTGAATGCGACGTAAATTATACCAATACGAATATTCCGAGACAATTGAGTACAGGGATTTGTAAAGTAACGGAAGATACGGAGTCCAAACGACGAGTTGACTTTCTCGGTGAACGGGTTAATAACAAATTAGGAACAATACGACAAAAGGGCGTAGCTACGGTACACAACGGTCTCTTGGACGCCCCCTTGTGTTTGTCGCTTTCAACGGCCCTTTTCTCCAAACGTACATCTTCGTTCATTCCTCTCCAACTCGCACGCGTACATTAATGTAAGACTAACAATCAGCGGAAAACTAAGCCCTCGTTCCGCGACAGCAGCGTCACTATTTGTTACCCGATCGTTTTTATACGTTGAAAGTAATTCGTCGAGTAAATTCTCGAATCTTTAATTAAAACCCTTTCATTGAGATCTTTGTCCTCGTCGAACATCGAGATCGATTTGAATCTCCACTGCACGAGGTGACGGATCGTTAAAACGGATTGTTCGCGTTCGTCGAGGAAATTTTTATTCGAATATTTCATTCAAATTTATTTAGGAGTGATCACTTTTAATTCCGTCGCGAAAAAAATAAATCGATCGCATTATAGTGCGGTGCATCGTTGGAGAACTTACGAGAGGAGTTCAACAAGGGTCGTCAATTTTCTCTGGAGCTCATTCAGATGCGAGAAACTTTTCTAATTATTTTTCCTGCTGCATACACATCGTAACAAAGTGGTTAAAAGAGTCGCGTTTTCCCTTGTTGAACTCCTCTGCGAGCTCTAAGCTTCTCGAAAGTGTACCAACCGGTTGGCCTAGTTGCCGCAACACCATCGATAAATTAATCGCGTCGTTCGTTCCAAATTTGACTGCAATGAATTTTGAAAAAAAAATTACGTATAATATATTTAGATATATATTTCCAAGTTCGAGTATTCTCACGTATCGGAGAATAAGGAAATAAAAGGTACCCTGGATACGTTTCCTCGTGCGATCATATTCGAGCGCGCGTTATTTATCCGATCGATTGATCCACGGACGTACGAACGACCAAGGAAATTCTCTCCCCCCGGATGGATGAAAGGAAATTCATGCGATAGATTTCGTACGACCTCCTACGAGATTCAACGTAGTCGATTTTTGAGGATCGAGGGGCGAGCAGCAAGAGGAGGAGGAGGACCAGAGATTAATACCGCGATCGTTATTTCCGGCCGATCGCAATATGTCCCTTTATCGGCGACAGCGCGCGACTTGAAGCATTTCGACGTGCGGCATTCGAGGAATTCGGCACTATCGTTGCCGTGATATGGAACCCGGTGGCGTCTAAACTCCACGGCTAGAATTCAATTTCCTCGTGTGCGTTTAGACTATAATTGAAATTCTTACTCCGACGCGGTAATTTGTGCGCTCTTTGTGACGCTGTGTCGCTCCGACCTCTTTGATCGACGTTCTTCAAAGTCGGCCCGCGGAACCGGAAATCATCATTTATTGGCTCGCGACGGTCCACCGACGTCCCCTCGAGCGCCACCGAGATGCGAAAAGGTCGCAATCGCTTCGATTGGCCGCGCAACGCTCAAGTAATGGACGCTTTTTAATTTGAGCATTCCAACCTTTAACTCGCCAGTCTCTCAATGGGCTGCCAAGTCGAGTTTACTTTTGACGATTGACTAGAGCTCGAGGAGCTGTAACGCAACTTGGCTCGGGGAACAATTTATTCGTGTCGTTGCAAACCGAAGTCGTCTCTCCTATGGGTACTCCAGCCTTTAACTCGTGAGTTTCTCAACGGGCTTCAAAATCGAGTTTACTTTTGACGATCGACTCGAGGAGACGCGACAAACATTTGTTTAAATACTCAGACAAAAGGTGCGAATCGTGATGCACGTTGACTTGGAAAGAAATTTGTTTCGTGTCGCTCTGAACTGAAATTTTCCACAGAGATCTAAACAAGTTTATAGCTCTTCGCGCTGTTCGAGTGTCAACAGATATAGAATCTCCGAGGAAACGGTCGTCGATACGTTCGTACTCGTTACGAAGCAACGCCTCGAGTCGTTAATCGTCGATCGGGTTGCTCTCTCGAGGGATTTCGATGTTATCCGATACCGAAATAGAAGAGAATTGATCGACGACGGGATCTCGAACCGGCGTTGATTTTTCAACCGATAACTTTCTCGATTCCTCGCCGACGAAATCACGACTTGGCGATCAACGAGGCGACATCGATTCCTGTCGCTCCCTTCGTCGCGCACCTATGATCCATGGTCAGACGTTTCGTCGTCAGATGCTCATTAAACTTTTATCGCGCGATCGAGATCGCTTTCTTGCGCGGGTGACTCCGCTTCTCGAAGTTTTAATCGAGTCAGCTCGAAGACGAGCGATCGTCAAAGACGAACGATCCCTGGCCGTAATCGAGCGGAATGACATCGAACGGTGGACTCTCTTCGGAGAATTTTCATTCGTCCCTTTTGTCCCTATACTTAAAACACCTTCTCCCTACGAAAAGTTCTCGGTTGCGCTTGTGGCGACGCTACTCACGCTTGCCACCAGAGAGAAACTAACCACCAACCGTTTCCCGCAAGTTTCCGTACCTGCTACGATCGGTATAAATACGATCACTTACCGATCTTCCAATGTCCCGGCGTATAAGACAGTACGTCTTCGGAGATTTCGAAATTTCTTGTCGTTTCTTTATCATAATTATTAACAACCATTATAGGACCGTAGTTTAAACAATTATTAATAATGTCCTAGTATAAATAATGACTAAAAATATTATTTCGTTGAAATATTCTTTGTTCACGATGGAATTATTCATTGTGCTCCAACCGACATTGTCAAGAATACGAATATCGATTATCGATCCACAAGTGGTCATCACAAAGATTTTTCAATCTAAAAAAGCGATTAATTGAATTTCGGCGCTTTCCAATAAAAAAATGCGACTCTTATGCGTATTGTGTAAATTATAAGAATTGAATAAATGTTAAATTAATGTACCAAATAGACAATTATTACTTTCCATGCTTTGGAACGTTACGAAACACGTTTTCACTTTGATTCTCGATCGAAATCAATTCGTATAAGATACTTAATCATTTTTAATGCATAAATAAGATGCACATTGTTCGATTAATATTGGGGACATGCGTAAATGTTAATAACAATCGCGGAAATGAACAAACATTCAAGGAAACCGTTCGCCTTCACAGAGTTTGCAATATCTCGATGTTTATTTATCATAATTATTAACAATCGTCGTAGGACCGTCGATGAAATAATTATTAACAATGTCCTAGTATAAATAATAGCTTAAAATATCATTTCGATTAAATATTCTTTGTTCGCAATGGAATTGTTGTCATTGAGGTCCAACCGACATTGTCAAGGCTATACGTATCGATTATCGATTCACAAGTGTTCATCACGAAGATTTTTCTATCTAAAAAAGCAATTAATTGAATTTCGGCGCTTTCAAGTAAAAAATGCAACTTCTACGCGTATTGTGAAAATTATAAAAATTAAACAAATGTTAAATTAATGTATTTAATGAACAATTGTTACTTTCCATGATTTAAAACTTTACGAAACACTTTTTACTGCGAATCTCGATCAAAATCAATTTCTATAAGTTACTTAATCATTTGTAGTGCATAAATAAAATGCACATTGTTCGATTAATATTGGGAATATGCGTAAATATTAATAACAATCGCGGAAATGAACAAACATTCAACGAAACCGTTCGCCTTCGCAGATTTCGCAAAATCTCGATGTTTATTTATCATATTTATTAACAACCGTCGTAGGACCATACTTTAGAAAATTATTAACAATGTCCTAGTAAAAATAATGGCTTAAAATATCATTTCGTTGAAATATTCTTTGCTCGCAAAGGAATTGTTGTCATTGATGTCCAACCGACATTGTCAAGGCTACAGGTATCGATTATCGATTCACAAGTCTTCATCGCGATGATTTTTCTATCTAAAAAAGCGATTAATTGAATTTCGGCACTTTTATGTAAAAAACACAACTTCTACGCGTATTGTGTAAATTATAAGAATTAAACAAATGTTAACTTAATGCATTTAATGAACAATTGTTACTTTCCATGCTTAAAAACTTTACGAAACACGTTTTAACATCGAGTCTCGATCAAAATCAATTTCTATAAGTTTCTTAATTAATTGCAATACATAAATAAGATGCACATTGTTCGATCAATATTGGGAACATGCATAAATATTAATAACAATCGCGGAAAGGAAAAATCATTCAACGAAACCGTTCGCCTTCGCAGAGTTTGCAATATCTCGATGTTTATTTATCATAATTATTAACAATCGTCGTAGGACCGTCGATGAAATAATTATTAACAATGTCCTAGTATAAATAATAGCTTAAAATATCATTTCGATTAAATATTCTTTGTTCGCAATGGAATTGTTGTCATTGAGGTCCAACCGACATTGTCAAGGCTATACGTATCGATTATCGATTCACAAGTGTTCATCGCGAAGATTTTTCTATCTAAAAAAGCAATTAATTGAATTTCGGCGCTTTCAAGTAAAAAATGCAACTTCTACGCGTATTGTGTAAATTATAAAAATTAAACAAATGTTAAATTGATGTATTTAATGAACAATTGTTACTTTCCATGATTTAAAACTTTACGAAACACTTTTTACTGCGAATCTCGATCAAAATCAATTTCTATAAGTTACTTAATCATTTGTAGTGCATAAATAAAATGCACATTGTTCGATTAATATTGGGAATATGCGTAAATATTAATAACAATCGCGGAAATGAACAAACATTCACCGAAACCGTTCGCCTTCGCAGATTTTGCAAAATCTTGATGTTTATTTATCACAATTATTAACAATCGTCGTAGGACCATAGTTGAAACAATTATTAACAATGTCCTAGTATAAATAATGGCTTAAAAGTCATAAATTTGTTGAAATATTCGATTAAATCGAACAATGACATTCGAAGTAACGGTAAGTGATTAAGTGACCTCGAACAAAGACGATCGGAGTGAGGGAAGTAACCTTGATGTGGGTATATAAGGAGCCCACGGTTAACGAAAATTTCACTTCAAAGGGAGCCTCCGAGGTGGACGGATCTCTCGCTGTGTCGATTTTAGGTACCTGGAAGGGGGCCCCCCCACTCTTGGTAACCGGTACTGACCCCTGGTAGGGGGTGGTCAGTACTGGCGACCAGTCCCTTAATGCTTTCTTTTTTTTTTTTTACTTTGTTTAATTTATTTTATTTGTTCTCTGATTTTAATTTCTACTTGTTTTTAAATATATATTTTTTTCCACTAACCAACTTCATTTCTATTTTCTATCATGTCTTGACTTTAGGTTTCTCTTAGGTTTTTCTCGTCGCATCCGGGGATCTTTAGGAGAACTCCTAACTCGTAGGATCTTTAGTTAAGCTTAGACTAAGTTAGTTCTAAGGCCACCATGTACGAATATCTGTGATCTGCCGAGCAATTATCCAATCTTTAGCTTCTTTTTGCTCGCTTGCTCGTATCTCAGTCCGGCCACCTCTGCTTGTTGCATAAGCAAGTGACCGGCCGTGGAGGTGGACCGAACGCTCGATCGCCGTCTCTTCTGGTGCGTCCGCTTTGAGAGAGTATATGCTGCGAACACAGGGGCAGGTGTTCGCACCGGTCCCTGCGGAAGCCCTTGATCCATCATAAGACCCTCTCTTCGTCATCCTCCGTGAGTCAGGTCCACGCTCTGCGTGGCTCCTGGCTGCGGAGTTGGGAGAAACGGGGCACTCCTCTAGAGGAGTGGACGGCGTCGCGCATATCCTTGAGAATCTGGCCCACTGAGGGGAAACGGGACCGACCTAGTAGGAACAACTCTACGGTTCGCGTCGCGTATTTCCCAATTTTGCCTAATTTTTCCATAATGTAATTGCTCGGCAGAACTAAACCAGGAGATCGAAGGAACTTTGATTCCTTCTATCTCTGCAGTTAGAATAAGTTAGTTTTAAGGGTGTGATCTGCCAAGCAATTATCCAATCTTTAGCTTAATTTTGCTCGCTTCGTCGTTCCTCGGTCCGGTCACCACTGCTTCTTGTACAAGCAAGTGGCCGGCCGTGTAAGTAGTCCGAACGGTCTATCGCCGTCTCTTCCGGTGTGTCCGCTTCCAGAGGGGGCATGTTGCGAGCACAGGAGCAGGCATTTTTGCCGGTCCCTGCGAAAGCCTCCGAAATAAGACCCTCTCGTCGTAAAGATGGAGAAACGGGGCACTCCTCTAGGGGAGTGGTAGGCGTCGTTCGTTTTCTCTGTAATCGGAACCACGGAGGGGAAACGGGATAGACCTAGTAGGACCAACTGCACGGTTCGTGTCGCGTCTTTCCCAATTTTGCCTAATTTTTCCATAATGTAATTGCTCGGCAGAACTAAACGAGGAGATCGAAGGAACATTGTTTCCTTCTATCTCTGGAGTTTAGTAAATTCGTTTGTACCGCGTATCGAGGGAGATCGATGGAACTTTGATTCCATCTATCTCTCTCCGGGTCTCCGCTCGCAGCAACCTCCGCGTGGTGAGACCTGGTAATCGGTATTACTTCCGACGAACAATAATTATTCGTCGTGGTTAGTACCGAGCTAATTGGCTGCGAATTTAGAATAATAATTGTTACGGTATAAGAACAAGTAGAGTACTTTAAGGAACAATATTTTTGTAATGAGTATAAATGTACGAATATGCTAATGGATCGAAGGAATGCAATTGTATCTCCGAAGAATTGATGTATTGAAATAAAATCAATTTGATTGACGACGGAAATTTTATTTTTGCCCATTATTTGTTTCCATTTCCTTAACCGGATCCTATCGCACTGCTAAAACTGCTTAAAACTATACGTCCTCGACTATCGTGTTCTCCTGATACGAAAACCCAAAATGAGCGAAAAATCTAGCAAAAGTTCCGAAATTCGTTCGAAAATCGCGCTAAATTTCAATTCGCGGAGATTCTTGGAATTTGACGTCATTTCTGATACCAAGGGTCTCACAATCGAACATTTTATAAAATTTATGCCCGAATTTCAAACTTTGGTATGGGGAGAACATTGTCGCCGAGGAAGTATTCATTTCGATTCTTCAAGTATTAATCAAATGTTACCCTGATATATCTAATAGACAATTATTCCTTTCCATGTTTTAAAACTTTAAGAAACATCTTTTTACTTCGAAGCATGATCAAAAGTAATCGCTTTAGGCAAATCAATCATTTTTAATGCAAAAATAAAGTGCATATTGTAACATAAATGTTCGAATCATGCGTAAATGTTAATAACAATCGCGTAGAGGAACAAAGAATCACTGAAATCATTCGCCTTTACAGATTTCAGAATAACATGATATTTATTTATCATGATAAATGACAACTGTCATAGGACCATACTTTAAACCATTATTAATAATGATCTGGTATAAATAATGATTTAAAATATCATTTCGTTGAAGTATTCTTCGTGCGCCATAGCATGTATTTCATTGTTTCCATTGAGTTCCACCCAGCACTGTCAAGGCAAGATATATCGATTGATGATTTTTCGACTTAGAAAAGTGATTAATTGGATTTCGACGCTTTTAGGTAAAAAATACTACTTCTACGTGTATCGTGTAAATTATAAGAATTGAACAAATGTAAAATTAATGTATCTAATAAACAATTGTAACTGTCCAAGCTTTAAAACTTTCCGAAACACGTTTTACTTTAAATCTCGATCTAAATCAATTTCTATCAGTTACATTATCATTTTTAATGCATAAATAAGATGCACATTGTTCGATTAATATTGGAAACATGCATAAATGTTAGTAACAATCGCGGAAATGAATAACCATTCACCGAAATCGTTCGCATTCGCAGATTTCGCAATACCTTGACGTTTATTTATCATAATCGTTAAAAACCGTCGTGGAACACTAGTTTAAACAATTGTTAACAATGTCCTGGTATAAATAATGGCTTAAAACCCATCAATATCTTCATATATTCTTTGTTCGCGAAGAAATTTTTTATTGAGGTTCAACCGACATTGTCAAAGCTACATATATCGATTATCGATTCGCAGGTGATTATCACGATGATTTTTCTATGTAGAAAAGCGATTAATTAAATTTCAGGGCTTTTAAGTAAAGAATACAACTTCTAGGCGTATTGTATAATTATCAGAATTAAATAAATGTTAAATTAATGTACCAAATAGACAATTATTAGTTTCCATGCTTTGGAACGTTACGAAACACGTTTTTACTTCGAATCTCGATCAAAATCAATTTCTATAAGTTACTTAATCATTTGTAGTGCATAAATAAAATGCACATTGTTCGATTAATATTGGGGACATGCGTAAACGTTAATAACAATCACGGAAATGAACAAACATTCACCGAAATCGGTCGCCTTTGCAGATTTCGTCATATCTTGATGTTTATTTATCATAATTATTAACAACCATCGTAGGACCATAGTTTAAACAATTCTTAACAATGTTCCTAGTATGAATAATAGCTTAAAAGCCATAAATTTCTTGAAATATTCGCTTAAATCGAACAAATAAAGAAAGTCGAAGTAATGGTAAGTCACCTTCTCGAGGGTATAAATAGAACCGCCGGCTGCCGAAAATTTCATTCGCCCGGGAGCCTCCGCGGCGGACGGAGCTCCTCCCTTGGGGGACCTCGACCCCCAGGGCCAGGGTGGCGCGCCGCGGAGAAGGGTGGACCCGCGGCGTACTCCCGGCGGGCGGAGCTCCTCCTGTGGAGGACCCGGACCCTCCGGACCAGGGTGGCCCGAGTCGTACTCGCGGCGGACGGAGCTCCCACTCTGGGGGACCCGGACCCTTCGGCCAGGGTGGCGCGACACGAAGAGGGGCCGTACCGCCGCTCTTCCATTTCTGACTTTATTTCCACTTCCTCTACTGCAAGAATTTCTAACTTTGTTAAAATTTTTCAAAAAATTCTCAGAAATGACGTCATTTCTGCGAAATTCCGATAATTCTCAGAAATGACGTCATTTCCAAGAAGTGGCACGATAAGAATACCTCCTCGCACGTCATGTTCTCCTGATACCAAAGTCTCGAAAACAGTACAGAAATTCGTTTAAAATTCGCGCCTCGGGGAAATTCTTGGAAATGACGTCATTTCCAAGAAGTGGCACGATTGGAATACCTCCTCGCACATCATGTTCTCCTGATACCAAAGTCCCGAAATCGGCGATAATTTTTGCAAAGTTCAGTAATATTCCAAAATGTTTGACCGAAATTCAGACTTTGGTATCAGGAGAACATGATGTGCGAGGAGGTATTCCAATCGTGCCACTTCTTGGAAATGACGTCATTTCCAAGAATTTCCTCTAGGCGCGAATTTTAAACGAATTTCTGTACTTTAACTGGAATTTTTCACAGTTTTCGAGACTTTGGTATCAGGAGAACATGAAGTGCGAGGAGGTATTCCAATCGTGCCACTTCTTGGAAATGACGTCATTTCCAAGAATTTCCTCTAGGCGCGAATTTTAAACGAATTTCTGTACTTTAACTGGAATTTTTCACAGTTTTCGAGACTTTGGTATCAGGAGAACATGAAGTGCGAGGAGGTATTCCAATCGTGCCACTTCTTGGAAATGACGTCATTTCCAAGAATTTCCCCGAGGCGCGAATTTTAAACGAATTTCTGTACTTTAACTGGAATTTTTCACAATTTTCGAGACTTTGGTATCAGGAGAACATGAGGTGCGAGGAGGTATTCCTATCGTGCCACTTCTTGGAAATGACGTCATTTCTGAGAATTTTTGAAATTTCGCGAAAATGACGTCATTTCTGAGAATTTTTCGAAAAAATTTCTTAGAGTAGAGGGAGTGGAAATAAAGTCATAAAAGAAAAAATTCTAATTATTCTTTACTTATTCAATTTATTGAAATATATTAGAGTTACATCGATCTACCTTCCCACAGACTTCCTCTGCGCTGATCGGCGCAGATCCGCCATCCGACCTCCGCGAGTACGCCGCGGTACGGCCCCTCTCCGCGACGGTCTGCCCTGTCCCGTAGGGTCCAGGTCCCCCCAGAGAAGGAGCTCCGTCCGCCGCGGGTCCGCGTCGGGCCACCCTTCCCCGGAGGGTCCAGGTCCCCCAGAGGAGGAGCTGCTTCCGCCTCGGGACACCCTGCCCCGGAGGCTCCAGGTCCCCCAGAGGAGAAGCTCCTTCCGCCTCGGGTCCAGGTCCCCCAGAGCAGGAGCTCCGTCCGCCGCGGAGGCTCCCGGGCGAATGAAATTTTCGGCAGCCGGCGGTTCTATTTATACCCTCGAGAAGGTGACTTACCATTACTTCGACTTTCTTTATTTGTTCGATTTAAGCGAATATTTCAAGAAATTTATGGCTTTTAAGCTATTATTCATACTAGGAACATTGTTAAGAATTGTTTAAACTATGGTCCTACGATGGTTGTTAATAATTATGATAAATAAACATCAAGATATGACGAAATTTGCAAAGGCGACCGATTTCGGTGAATGTTTGTTCATTTCCGCGATTGTTACTAACATTTACGCATGTTCTCAATATTAATCGAACAATGTGCATCTTATTTATGCATTAAAAATGATTAAGTATCTTATACAAATTGATTTCTATCGGGAATCAAAGTAAAAACGTGTTTCGTAACGTTCCAAAGCATGGAAACTAATAATTGTCTATTTGGTACATTAATTTAACATTTTTTCAATTCTTATAATTTATACAATACGCTTAAAAGTCGCATTTTTTATTCGAAAGCTCCAAAATGCAATTAATAAGTGTGGCGCCGCCACACGCTCGTACCGTAAAGAGGCTTCGAAGTTAGATCCTTCCCAATCTTAGCGATTGAATTTTACATAGAGCACGTTATTAAAACGAAACGCGACGTGATTGACGATCAGCGACCGCGAACACACCGTGCTATCCAGGTAATGATTGACGATTACGATCATCGAGCGGTCAGCGAACACGATTAACGAGTAACAAAAATCGTTAAAGAGTATACGTGTTATTGATGTAATCATCGGACGTGATTAATTCATACGTATACATGTAATGACTACCGAATCGCTAAGTCATCGAGGAAACGAACGAAGAAAGGATCGCGAAAAGTAAAGCGATGGTTTCCAACGGAGGAACAAAATTAACGACAAACACGAACAATTGCTCGTATTAAACAATTACGGGAGCAATCGAACACCGTATCGACTCGAATATATTATAGACACCGTAGATATATTATATTTTGACGTAAATAAATTTCCTAATGGAAAATTAACCTTTTTAACCGAAATTATAATATTCCATCGACTTGTTAATTCTCGTCGTTAGAATCGCGAACTAGACTCGCGCGATTGACGTACACGTAATTAACTTTATTATCGGGCCATCCCCTCTCCTCTCTGCGTTCTCTGTTAGCCGTGTTTCAAATTTAAAACATCCGGTTTCGGTTTCATTGGCCACGACGGAACAACGTCAACGCTTGAATCCCCGCTGGCGATTCGTGTTTCACTGGGAGATTTATTTCAACCTACGGCGAGTATTTTCAGCTTTGGTTTCAACGCTACCGGCAAAAGCATTAGTTAGCTCATCATTTCACCGGTATTGCTCCTGGAGGCGCTAACAAATTGGATGGTTCGTCCACCCCACCGGTCCGCAAACCTTAAAAATTGGCTATTTCTCTCGAAAAAATATAAAATATTCTCTCGAAAAAATGATTTACCGTCGTTTCGCGGTCGGGTTTCAAAGAGAAATAAGAATGTTTGGAATTAGTTCCCATCTTGCGGAGGACGTAACAGCGGTGCATTGATTGCAGGTGGAAATCAAGGACAGTTGCTTATTCTTTTCAAACGGAGCTAATCGTTCGGAGACTCCAAAGAGCAGTCACGGAGTAAATACTTTGTTTCGAAGGGTGGTTCAAGAATTCCTATCTCCTCAAACTTCTAATTGAGATATTTTTATCTCGAACGCAATTGTTTCTACTCGTTCTATTTTGCAATATTCTTTCCCATTAATTAACAGACCTCTCGCACGATAACTTTCGCTTCGAACGTGTATAAGAATCTTTTCGATTCATCGCGTCGCTTGTATAATGTTTTTCGATAATTAAATACACGCGTTTCTGGATGCTTCTACTCTTTCGAGCTACATTATAAAATAGCTTGACCGAAGTTTCATAGATTCGGGACACGTTCGATCCTTCATCTTCGAAAAAAACGAAATCGAAGTAGCAACTTGGAGGCAAAACGTACCCTCTGTACGGGAAACCTCGCGTACACGGTTTTCGGAGCAATGGAAACGAATCACGATGTTCCCCCGTGTTTCTCGCCACAGTTCGAAAACGCATCGGTTCCACGTCACATGTTAAGGTCTGCGGTATTAATTTCGTTTACGTCGTTCTCCGACAGGTCCCGTTCCACGCGAAAACATGCCGAAGTTACGAAAGCTGCTACGTTGTGGAACGTCTCCGTCGACGGGTTTGAAATTTTCCTCTAATATCGCTAATGACCTCTTACAACTTTCCCGAGCGTCGATACACCCTCCAACCTCGTCCCGAAGTTCATGGATTCACGAGGACACGAGCGGATGGGGATCCCCGCGGAAATAAGTACGCCCTCGACTGGCGAATACTAATAGAGAAGTCGACGAAGGAAATGTTGCACACACGGTGAACGACGAATATAAAGCTGCGTCTACACCGAAGCAACACCGAGGAACATTTCGTCGATGCTACGTCTTCTTTGAAAAAAATCTTCCCTCGACGAATCTCGTCGCCTCGATGTCGACCGAAACTCGAGATACCTTGTTAATCGTTTGGAAAAATATAGCTCCAACAAAGACGCGTTTTTCAAGGATTTGGAGCGAGAATACCTTCTCAGAGCACGATGATCTATCAACGAATGAAAATTTTCAAAATTTAGCACTCCGCGTCACTGGTACGGATATTTTTGCGCATACTTCTATCCGCGTGGATGCAAACGGAGATGCATTTCCGAACCGTGCAACAAACTGTGCACATTGGAGCATCATTTGCTTCCGTTGGCGTTAATTTTCTATTTCTGTCTCGATCTTTACCGATTCCAGTGGAAACGGACAATAAACGGCGACATTCGACGATATTCGACGGGGAACGAGTTTTTCGAGGAACACGAAACATCGAGAAAATGTTCCTCGATGTTGCTCCTGTATAAACGCAGCTTTAGGCGGCGAGTGCGCGGGAATTCCGCGACTACGAGGACGGAAGTCTCGTTAAACCGGGAACGCGGCCGCGGCGTCGCTTTCAGCCACTTTGCGCTCGGGAACTTTCCGTTTATTAAGAGGAATTCGGGAACTTCTCCGTTCTTTTGTTATAACTTCTGACTTACCGGGCGAACCAGCATCCAGAACGCGTAACCGGAAGACGAAAAAGTCCCTTTCGCTTGGAAACCAAGTTTCTCTCCGGATTGGGGGAGCTTTCTTTCGTAGAACCAGAAATACAGCGATGGAAAATATTGTACCACGAGTGATGGAGGAGATTGCAGAACGCGTGTCTAGGTAAGTAGTGTGTATTTAATTTACAATGGATACCATTTGGTGGGATTGAGATTTTTGGAGCAACTATTAGAACTTAGAGCGCGGTGCGTTAAGAGAGAAAATATGGGCACAGATTAGGAAAATTAAGAGATTCTTGTATAATTGGAACAATGTCGCGTATCTCTGATGAAGGATCGATTAAAGTCCAACTACACGCTCGCAAAATATTCCACAATGATACTAGTTTTACAGAAATTTTGAATCCTGACATCGCTCGTTCGCTCTCCAATGTTTTCTCATCCCTGATAACTTCTCCTTATTCCGAACACGAGATCGAAAGCTTAGTTACGCTCTCAGAACTAAATCCGAATTTAATACTATCCGTACTAGACATAATTTAACAAATTCCCACACTCTCAATCCACGTTCGCACACGTTTCCCTTTGTCACGAAACGAATAATTGCATCGAACACAACGAAGCCATGTGTAATTAAAAAAAAAAATTACTCGTACATTCGGCGAAAACGATCCAAACTGTGATCAAATTCTGAGAATATATTAACACTCGCTGGTACGTGTCGTGACTCAAAGATTGAGAAAGCATTGCCGCATATTGGCGAATTTTTTCCATGAACGAGTACTCCTCTGTTGTATCGATTTTGTAGGGAGATAGTATAATCACACCGTGTGTCGCAGAGTGTCGCACGAGCTCGCGTGGCGTTATCCGAAATAACGTCTCGACGAGCATATTGCTCCAAAAGTTTATACGTACCTTGGAGAGGGTTGTGGGGTGCGGATAGAGGTTGACGAGGCAGCTCTGCCTTCTGAGCCGATAGTCCCAGCGTGTCTCCAGATGCGGAATCTCCATGGTGTCGCAAATGCTCTGCACATGCGAGGCGGTGTGAGCGCTCTGCGGGCCAAAAATCGCCGCGACTCCGCTGCGCAGCAAGTGGCACACTGGAATCAAACAAACACGTTCCAGTTAGGTACACGGGTTTAGAGGTTGTTTGCTCGCTCGGTTCGTTATGAACAGTTACCGTGTGCGCAAACAATCCGACGTGGAATTGACCGAGCTCCTAGCTTTGTAAAAAATTTATAGCGACGAGGGTTGAAAGCGAGACCGAATCTAGAAAAGGAACACACCGAAGCGATTTTGTAATCGAGATCTGCGATTTCAATACAATTGCAACGAACAGAGATCGAGAGAAAAAATAAAGAACGGAGGAAAAGAGATCGAAAGAAATTGGAAAGATCGATAATCGTTTCACCGATGTCGAATTTCTTTGAAAAATACATGAACGTCGAAATGTACAATTTGATTTGTATATTTTCGGAAAAATGAAGTTTCATCCCCATTAACGAATTCTTTTCTGTTCTATTTTCTGAAGAGAGCATCGAATTTTAGGTATAGATTTCCTACTACTGGTGTTTCTTCGAGGAACAAATTTTTAATAAATTCTTAGTTTGTACGATAAATTTTGAAGAATACATTTTTACTTATTACTTAGTTACTCGTCTAAGCTCGACGACACGCCAAGCGCGTCCGCGAATAGTGTCATCCGATATTAAATCGACTAAGTTTGGAGTATACGCTTCCACGAGAGTCAATTCCGAGTCTGGATTAGGTACGACTTCGAGAGGATTAAGACAAAGCGCGATTGGACGACGACGTGGCGGAAACCTTTCGATTTCGATTTCGTTCTCTCGATTTTATTTCCAGTGTCTGGAGAAACGTACAAACAGCAGCGATAAGCAACGACGACGTTAATCGTATCAATGGATCGCGTAACACGCTTCGTAACACCACCACGAGATAACGAATTATCCAATCGGATAATTAGTCACGATGGATGATATTTCGTACCCGGATTCGTTTCCTCGGTCCAAGTCGTTCCCTTTGCTGGTACAATCGACGCGCGTAACGAGGCTACCACGAGACGACATTAATTTTTTCTCGTTCCCCGAGAGTTTGCGAATCTTTACGGATTCCCCGAGATGGACGAGTCCTCCGAGCTCTCCGTGTTTGGTCGCGTTTTGATTAATTATTAGAACGAACGGCGCATTCATGCCGTCGTCAGCGCCGTCTTTTATTCACGGGGAACCTTTTTCGAAGCCATTGAGAAAAACGCGAGGAAACTCGGGTAAAGGCATCGTAATCTGCGATCAATGACGATGTTCCACAGTGACGATAAAAAGAAGCCGGTGGATGTATCTCGAGGGACGTGTATATACGTAGACGTATATTTATATATATATATATATATATATATTTATTAAAGATCGTACCTTAATAAATTGGTCGGTAAAATATGCACGAAGTACGTCGTACCTTGAGAGATTTGTGCGGGAAAAAGTGCACGATTCTATGCATTTACAGAGGAGGAACGCAATCGCATCTCGCGAGTCGTATCCACGAGGGAAGTGTAAATGAAAGTATAAATTTCGTTCGGGTATAAAATAACTTCTCGCGCTGTTACTTCGTTTGCTTAAGAGTCTCGTGAATTTTAACTTATTCGAAAATAAACTATCCGGTTTGAATTGGTAATCGATGTCGCATCTCCGCGAGAGATGATCCGTGTTCGACCCTTCGCCGGTACGGTTTTTGTCGTGCACGGTAAAATGGGCCCCGTGTAATTGTTGAAATATTTTGTAAGCATTCTCAAGAAGACGAATCCGAAGCACTCTTATCATTCTACCAAGAAACTTAATAAATTGAATTTTCGACAGTAGTAAAATTCATCAAGTTCTGTCAAACCCTGACTAACCACGAGTGGAACTAGAAAAGAGTATAATTCTTATCCGTATAAAAATTTAATTAAAAAATAATCTTTCCATCCGTTGAACAGTCGATATGAATTACAATCTGAACGAAGTACAAGACAAATAATTATTAAATCGCTGTACTCGTTTTTGTTCGAATAAAGTCGAACGCGTCTCTTTCGTTTCAAAGCATCCAGCAAGTCGAAACTCGTACTTCAGCGATGCATTCCGAAGAACAACTGGAGGTTATATCGGGACGTAAATTTACTTTCAGCGTGGCCGTCAACGGTGTAGAAAAACGCAGACAAGCCGAAGACACTTTTAAACGGTACTCTCGGTAATATCGGCATAAATTATTCGAGCACGTAGTCGTGGCGCGGGGAGGGTACACTCGAACGAATATTCACCGAAACACACAGAAACGCAGCGAAGCGTGCAAGCTCGTCACCAATAGGAAGAGCTTTACTCGGTCGGTGCCTTTTGATCATTTATTCCGCGGAAAGCCATCCGATGTCCCCTACAGGCTGGATTCGCCGACGGAAAAGGATCGACCGACGAGTCGGTGAGCTCCCCGGTGGTACTTACGTACATTCTCCCAATCGAGATCTCTCTAATCGGTCCGCAAAGTCAGCTCTCGGGGGCTCGAACCTCAAAGTAATACCGGACAACGCTCGAGGCGTTTTAAGGTCGTGGATACGATACGCGCGCCTATATTGAAATTCCAGATGCAATTTCGCCCGGATAGCCTCGGGACCGAAGCACGGGGTCGTTCGAAACGTATCGAAATCTGGTCCTTTTGCCTGCTGAAAAACGAAACAAGAAAGAGGAAAAAGAATACCGCGATGCCCCTGGTGTAGGCAAAATTAATTAGAAAGATGGATCGCGAAAGCAGCCACCGGAAAGTAATTTGGCACGCTGGTGCACATTTGATCGGTATTAGGAAATTCCCAAGTCTTTCTCCGAGGATAAAAAAAACAAGGGGTTGTTCGAAACGTATCGAAATCTGATCCTATCGGCTGGTGAAAAACGAAGGAAGAAAGAGAAAAAAAAGGTACCGCGACACCCCTGGCGAGTGTAAATGAATTAGGAAGATCGATTGCGAAAGTAGTTGCCGGAAAGTAGTTTAGTACGCATTAGGAAACTCCCAAGTCGTCGTTAAGCTTGATCCGAGCACGAGAAAACATAGAAAGGAGAAATGTTCCCTTGGCCGAGCGACTTCCGCGCTCCGCTATTCTTGTATTATTATTTCTACTGGACGATACAACTTTATCGATTGATGTTTACCTAACGACCAAAGAAACCTACAGAAACGAGACTAATGGAGGAGCACGGTCGCGCGTGCAATTTCACCGATTAAAGCACCGAGACTCTCTCTCTCCCTCTCTCTCTCTCTCTCTAAGGTCGAACGACTGCTGGAATCCCCGAGACACGGAACGAATTTCTCGTTCGAAGACGAACGAACGAACGAACGACCTCCGTGCTCCGGTCTCAAAAATCCTTCGCCTTCGGGCATAAAAAATTCAACGTCTTTCCGCGAAGTAACGGGAAGAGGAAGGAAGTCCCTTGGAGAAAGTTTTTCTCGCTCTTGGAATATTTCTCTCCGTTCAATAACAATGGAGAGAACTCCGAGGTAGGAGAAAATATTCGAAAAATAAAAGGGAGGAATTGTATTTCAGCATTTTCGACATCGCGAGCGAACGATGCCCTCCTTGCCCCACTCATCCGCTCGTCCCTTTTACACTCGAGCATGCGCATCGGGAAACGAATGCAACACTCGGGAATATTTTCCAGCGGATCTGTGTCGAGAGATGCAGCGGTGTTGCGTACACTGGTGACGCTCGCATCCGGTTGGCATCATCCTGGATTTGCAAGCGGATAGGATTATCGCTTGCTAATGTATCAAAGCCATCCCGGAGAGTTTCGAGCGGTTGGAGAAACAACCAGTTTTCTTTCGTCTACGCCCGAAGAGCGACTAATGCTCGGTTAGTCGTGTAAACTACGATTATTTATCATCGAAACGATACCAGTTGCAATATTGCGACAGCGAACATTTTTTATTCTACCTTCGGTGGTATTCTCGCGATGCTCTTGGAGTCTACGGACAGAATTTTTTATTACGGAGAAACGAAGTACCGGTTATAGACGAGAGACATTCTTTTTTTCAATAATAAAGAAGAAACACTCCATGACTCGGGTCAGAGATTAATTGCTCGATCGCTAGGTACGATTGTAAAGTTTTCTAACTAACGAAACACTCGGTGTTCGTAAAGAAGATTTAAAGAACACAGATTACTACGCGAGCGAACAAACCGTCGTAAAAATGGCAAACACCGGAACTAACAGTGACCATTAATGTTGATATTTGTCTTTGTTACAGGGTCGTAAATGGGAAAAACGATAGAACTTTTCCAGAGATAGTAGTTACGAGTTTTCTGTATAATTTACAGCTCGACGTACTTCGTTCTCGATTAATTTTTTCAGATACGTTAACCCGAGCCACTCATTCGCCGGACAATTAGACGAAATTATGCTTACGAGAGACGTCGTGTCGTCGAATTGACGTACTCCAATTTTAACGAAACGTGGCACAGAGATACATACATATACATTTACACACAGCATTGAAAAATATTCTACGCGCGTCTCTTCTATCGGTATTCCAGTTCAAAGGGTGAAATTCGACATTTTTCACTATCTCCGTAAGGTTTTTAGATAACAAAAAAATACCGTTGAAATATTTCACAATATTCCAGTTACGTTCCCGTAAAAAACGAAGATAACCGTAGGATTCTTATTAGCGCCTGGAATAATACAAAGTCGAATAAAAACGGTAGTCTAATTTTAAAATACATTTTCATAAATTTACTTTCATCTGCGCTACTTCTCCATAACGAAAATGTACGTACCTAATATTTCCCGATGCTCTCCGAATTAATTCCATGAAATTCGCAGTCGACGAATCTCAATCTCATCGTGCGATTCTCATCAAGGACCACCATATATACATATAGTATATATGAACGAAAACGAGAGGAGTAAAGCGGATATCGAATCCCCGTAAATATTTCAATGAGCGAAGGAAACGACTCGGATCGACCGTCGTGGAAAAACTGGACGGGTATTTAAATATGTAATTGACATCGGTGGTCTCGGTACGGCCGGAAAATCGACGAGGTACGCCGTGAAATTATTATTTCTCGCGGTGCTCGGTTACAGGGACAGAAGAGACGGAGATCTTCCACCGGAAGCAATGCGTCTTTATCCTCGAGGGGCTTTCCCCCGTCAGAAGCATTCGAGCGTTTCGGTATGTCTACCGGTCGAGCCGCCGTTACCTTCTGTTTTCCAGAAGGACGCGGACCACTCTTTCTCCGTATTCGTTCCTTATTCAAGATTAGGGCGCACAGTCTGCGTATACCTAATACTTGCTCGCCCTCGAGCTCGAAAGCTCTCTTCTTTATCCGTCGGATTTTTCTCTCGACGGTGGATTCCCCGGTTTCCCTGTCTCTCCACCCCCGTTTCTTTCGGTTATAAGCGCGCGTCCCCTTAATTCTTATTCTCGGTGTGACGGGCACGAATCTCGTGCCGTGTCCTCCTCCATTGCTCCTTCGAGAGAATTTCATCGCGCCCAGAGACCGAGTTTCCGGACCCGGTTGAGATACGACACGCTCCTCCGCTTTGAGAACCGTGATTTCCTTCGCGCGCGACCTTATCGGCGAACACCCTACCAACGGAGCACCAATGACACGTACTCGTTAATTCGGAGGCAAATTGAACATTGTAACCCTCTTGAATTTCTATCGAATCCGGAAAATCGTTTTTGGAAATACGACGTAGCATTTTCGTCGCGTACCTTGGTATTTTCTCATCACTTCGTACACGTCGCGAAGTTTGTAGATTTAACAATAGGTGGTTCGATATTTAAGAGTTGGTCAAGATTTAATAATAGGTTGTTCAAAGTTTCATCGAACGACGAAACTTGTCGAGCAATCTAGTGTACCGTTAGGTTGTTAATCCTATAACACCAGTAACACCAGTAACATCGGTGTATCGCGATAGTCGCTGTCTGGTGGGATCTAAATGTATCGATACTTGTTAATCTTCATCGAAGACGACTCGAGGAATAAACTACGGACAATGTTCCTTGTATTTAATAACGGTATCGAAACACGTCTCGTGTCGATATTATTTCCCAGCGTTTACTATCGCGACGGTCCCCTAAATATTCTTAATACTCGACGATACTGCCGCAAGAGTACCATCGTTTCCGGTCAGTGGATATCAGCGGCGGTTAATAGGCTGCTCTGTTTTACGAGGCAAGAAAACGAGAAAAAACGAAAGGGAAAAGAAGGGAAGAGTGCGGCGGCTCTAGACATTTATAGCTTCTGCGCTATTGAGTCCTGATCGCCGACTCGTATACGGGAGAAAAAAACGTGGTTCCTGCGGAACGGTGAGCGCACGGATGTATCGCTCTTTTAGATTCGATTCGTTGTTGATTCGGAACAATGCTCGTCGTCGTCGAAAAGCCGATCAACCGTGCCGATTCGCTCGAAAACGTCGGTCCGTCGCCCTCGGCCTGTTTACCTTCTGCTTCCCTCTTCTCCTGTTTCCGCGCCTAACCGACGATAAATGGCGAGCTCCATTTTTGATCTACGAACGAGGAACTACCGTGATCTCGGTCGATCACCGACGAAGGATCCTTCACGGCGAACGATGGAAGGCTACACCGAGCCCACGAACCAAATAGAGCGATTTCTACCGAGCACTAATGGCAATTCGAGTTCTTTCTAATTTTCATTATATTTTCACTAGTAGTATCCATCGATTAGTCCGTCTTTCTAACGAATTTCAGAAAAAGTTACCATTATTCGCGATTAAGAGTAATCCGAGCAAGAAAATTCAGCTTTGCTGACAAAATATTCTTCGAATATTAAACGAGACACAGTTAACGTTAAAGTGCACTTCTAATTATCAATACACATTCGTAGAAATCAGTTTGAGAATATTGAAACATCAAGTATTGAGAACATTACCATGTCGATACCAGTCGTGTCGCTTCGAAGTCCGGTGAGTTTTCCAATTCACTATTTTCTATTTAGTATCTATTCTTAAACGTGTACTCTTAATTATATTCCCGAGTCACCAGAATTCGTAAAAATTCTTTCGAGGAATATACTAAAAGTCCTTACGTTCACATTGTCGATCGTTGGCTCGAGTTCCGTCGCTTTGAAGTTCGCTCGGCTAGTTTTCTCTATCCACGATCGCTCGGGAAACGCGAACAGTGGTGGACTCGATTCGATACCAATCCTGTGGTACAATTCTATCCGGAAACGAGGCGTATCGTTTACAAGCTACGGTCCCTAACCTCGTCAGTCGAGCGATGACGACCTGTCGCTCGAAATTCCACGGTGACTCTGGCAATACAGTTCCGCGACGCAGCTGGGACTCTGTATGGCCACAACGTACAACGCTCGGGGGAAGGGGACACGCGCACTGTGGTTTATGTAAATTTACACGTAAAACCGCGATAATTTCGCAACGCCCGTACGGTAACGTCGCGAGCCTTGCTCCGCGTTATCGTCGTAAAGTTTCGGTGCCGTTGGCCATTCCTGTCCAACATTTACCACCGACGAGTAAATTCTGATTAAATAATAGCAATTAGCAGCGGCCGGATCGGCGATTAGATCGTTTCAGATTTAATATCGCGCGTAATTAATCGCTGGGCGGGAAAATTGAATAACCGGTAACTCGCCGTGTTGCACGAGCTACCCCTGTATCTCTCGTCGAATAAACAACACCGGAAATTCCAGGATCCGATGGTCCTTTTTATCGTTACACGTTAGATCGTTTTGAATAAAAAAATTACTTTATCGTCTCGGCGTGTCGAGGAAAAAATTAAGCGAAACGGAGACTTATCTTAGGGTGATTTCACTTGATACGAGACACATTTCTATAGCGATTCTTTCACGAAGGAATACCGGATCGTTAAAATCACGAGAAACTGTTCCTAGCAAATTGCTATCCAGCGATGTTGATCAGTGGCTCGACCGATGTAAAAGACACCATTGAAATCTGGAATGGAAAAATAATTTGATCGTCGACGCGTGTTCCGAAACGTAAACCACTGCATGGGAACGACTCAGCGATCGTCGGTACTAGACGTCGACTCGCTTTCTTTCGAACGACAAGTGGAGAGTTGGGTGAAATATCGCGCGCCTAAAAATTTTTCGAGAGAGAAAGATGCGATTGCGATGTTTGAAAGCGAGGTTTCGTGGAATTCTCAGGTGTGTCGGAGTTGTCGAGAGGTGCTCGCGAGTGTGTGCAGTTGCACGATTACAGAAGCGAGAGTGCTTAAAGATAGCGCGGCGAGAAGGGTTCAGTTTGTTCGAGTGCATTTTAAAGCGAATCGGTCCCACCGTGGACAGACATCGGGGAACCTCAACGGGCGAGTTTGTTAACACCCTCGGTCCACGATAAAACGCTCATCGAACCGTATACCATTTATTTAATTCAAATATCAATCACCTGATCGCCATAATATTCCGCTCTACGGCTCAGAATAATCGTGGAAAATTGTACCGGTGCGCGTAGAACACAATTCATACCGAAAGAATCGAACCTGGTATTTTCTCCACTTTATTCGAGATACACTCGTTTTTACATCGAAATGGAACACGTCCGTTACGTGTCTCCTCGCTCTTCGTTCACCGTGCACGTTAACTTCAATTGCCCTGATCGATTCGCGACTAAAAAAAGAAAATAAAAAAAAAGTCCACCCAGGCTCGCGCACGGGATACGAAAACTTGTCGAAAAACGCGTAAAAAGGTCGAAGCTGTCGCCGTTGATCACGAACGATTCCGTTTTCATCCCCGGGGCCGATCGAACGCGTTTGTCTTTCGCGGATTAAACGCTTACATCAATTGTCGTCGCCGTCAAAAATGTATTTTCAATTTCCCTAAACGCGGAATGGCCTGGCCGCGAGATAAGCGAATATCGATGTTCCCATCGAATCGACGTTTCGTACCATCCACCGTTCAACCCCGATCCAACGTTTCAAAAATTACACCCCGAAACACGAACAGTTGAACCCCCCCCCGTCCCCTTCCCGCGAAGACGGTATCTTTCCGCACGCTCGAATAAATACAGTAACCGGAATAAATTCAATTCTGTTTCGTTTCACCGTTCCCTGTGACTGGGTCCATCCAATTCCCCGCATCTCCGTATCTAAGACCTATTTACGTTGAAAAAGCCACCCATCCTCTCCACGTTCGAGCATCTCGTCGATGGGTATCCCTTCTCGCGACCCGAATCGAAACGAGAATCGATCACACGACCTGCAACCGTTCGAGGTGATCCGAACGGTACGAGACGCGTTCGTTTATCCGCGAACGCGGGATTATGCTAATTCCAACTGTACAACGAACGACAATCGAGACGATATCCGCGTATACGGGCCAAGATGGCGCCAGAAACGGAGACGTAGAGCCGGTAAAGGGATGCCGGATGTTAAACACCTCCGAGAGTGATTTTAATCCCTTCGCGATGAGGACCGAATTTGACTTTAATCTCTCTCATATACCGACTGCTATGAGCAGTGAACTGTTTTCTTACACGGACTGAATTTTAAAGTTTCTTTGACTGAGTGCAATGGTTTCAACGTGGAAAATAGTTACGGGTCAGCGTTAGGGACGGGGAATAGAAATTTGGAGTGGAAAGAAGTGAGTGTCTTGTGTAGCGAGATTACTCGACGATCGAGTCGTTTGAGTAGACTGTGGGTAAGTTTGGAACTTCCAAGTCGAAGATAGAATTTATCGAATTTGGAATTTAAAGGTTGGAAGACACATATGGGTATCTTGTGCAGTGGAACTATTTCAGTACGTTTGGAGTAGGATATGCTCTAAATGTGAAACTTGAAATTTAAAAAAAGTAACCGGATGCTTAATACAGCAGTTCTGCTTAACGTCCAAGTCGTTTAAACAGGCTATCTAAATTTAGAACTTTGAAGTCGATCCGGGTACTTTATACGGTAGCTCCCCTTAACGATCAACTCGTTTTAATAAGCCATCCTTTAATTATTCCGAACAGAATATTTCACTTTGTAAAGGGAAAGATAGAATCGGTAATTACGCGATGAATGTTAAATGAAACTCTGTAGTTATTAATTGCACGGCTACCGTAACCGATGCCGGGTAATAACGCAAATATTAATTGTAAACACTTTTCGGTAGATTCTAGATGAAAACGTACAGCAAATAATTCCACGCCACTGCGGTGTGCGCAATGATTAAACGATTCGTTCGGTATAGATCGAAATGCTGTTAACGGCGGAGAATAAAGCGTAAGAACTCGTCGAGTTGTAAATAGTCCGAGTCCACCGGGTGAAATTTAAATGTTCCGCAAACGAATAACTTCGTTAAGAGGGATTTACGTTTCGACGTCGATTCGTGCGTACTCGACGTACCTCGAGAGCCTCGTTTCTTGAAAAACGGGATCGATACTCGCGCGAGTGGAGCGTCCTTTCTTAAACGAAGCGGGCATTATCGCGCGAAGACGTGCTTTATCTACCGTCGGGGCGATTCTTCGCGATAAGCTGGCAGCGTCGATGAAAAATCGAAAGCCCGGGGGAGCCTCGAGATGAAACTAATTCCCTCACGGACATCGCGACAAGTCGATACTTCGCGTAGACGTTGCATGGCGAGCGGAGAAAAATACCGAAAGTAAATTATGATTCTCGAACCGTTCGAGAGCCGAGCGGAGAGAAAATTCTCGTCGCGAGTACGCGAATCATCGTCGTCGTCGATTCGTTTCTAAAGCTGAAATAGAACGGTCGAAAACCCGTGGAATTTTAGTTAAAATTCATCCTCGGGTATTATCCGCAGAAATTGTAAATTGGTTCGAACGAAAAGGTTCCAAGGAATCGTTATCGCCGGAATTTAACGTTACGCTGGATTTGTATTCGCTCGAGGAAATCGTTTCGACGAAAACTACCAGCCCGTTATCTACGAAATAATACGTCCCATTGCGCATTGAGTTACATTTTGTCATTAGGACGAACGAAGCAATCTTGGTTGAACGCGTAACGATAATGTCGTGTTCGAGAGATGTGCGCGAAATGGCTGATGCAGTACGATGATCGCGGAATCGTAAAGAGAAACTTCGACCGGGCGGAAAAAAATGTAATAAAGTGTACGAGGATCGTGGAGGATTTTACGTATCGCACCGATGGAAATCATTTACGAGGAAACGTCGGTCGGTTTGTGCGTCGGTCGGTTTCTCTCTCGGAGAAGATTCGAAGAAAGAACCGAGACGTATTGCCCTTTGATTAGAATTTTAAAGGAACCGAAGGTTTCCTACATCTTTGAAGAGTTTTCCCTGTCGGTCGAATAAAGTCCGACAGTTTGAATTTTTCCTCTTTTGGTGAGAAATTTCCACATCTTGCGCCGGATTAGGACCGGGAACACATTCGACCTGGATTTATTTAGACGTCCCGAAACAGAGGCGGAGTAACGTTTCCACCGAGCGGAGAACCGTGATTTAAAAACACCGCGTTCGCGAATGCAAATACGCGTATAAACTGATCCAACGTTTCGCGTGTTCGCCGAATCTACAGTGTGTTTCGGGCGTTTATCAGAATCTCGGAAAAATTCATCGACCCGAACAATCACGAAAACGTGAAAACTATAGAAATTTTTAGACGTTTCGAGTATCTTCGATTTAAATTTGAATTTCTAATTATTCGGTCGTTCGAATAAATTCGATGGTCCAATTTCTATGATCTTCGATGGAGGTCCTAGAAATTCTTTTATCGTCATTTTCCGCGTGTTATCTCGTTTACACAAAGATTTCCATGTTATCGTTTTTCGTAAAGATTCCGCGAAGGAGCTGCCAACAGGTTATTAAATTTCTTTCCTCTGTCTCGAAGTCGTGGAATTTATCTCTCCGGTAAAAATTTTTATTAATTGAGCCACCCGAGGTTCTCCGTTCTCAGTCTTGAAGCTGAACGACGTAAGCAGAAAAGATGGCGCGCGAAACGAGGACCGGCCGCCCGCTCGCACAAAAGGAAACCGCGCCGCGGGCCAAGTAACGTCACGACGACTAAACTTCGTTTCGTTTCCATATCGCTCCCTTCGTCAAAATTGCCTCGAGGACAAGTCCCGGGGGTTCCCTCGCTACCTTATCGCGGGAACAATTTAATTCTTATCTGCCGCCGTATTACAAAGCTTGGAAATTATTCACGGAGCGTTTTCCGCGGCGGCCGATGCCCCCACTCTTCGTTCGGCTCTTTGCCGCCCGTGGAATCAGTTTGCTCGAATTTAGATAAACCGATATTAACCCCGGGGGCAACGACGTCGTCGGTACCGGCGTTCCCTTAATTTTGTTTAGCCTTAACGAGCCACTTTCCACGGTTACTTTAAATCCGCCCGGTTCACGGGCTATTGCTCTTCCTGCATTGGATTATGCGAACCCGCTCGGTCGACGTTAACCAGGGTATACTGGGTGGGTCGAAAATCGAGGCACAAGGTTTAGCGGTGAAGTCTTAAAGATAGTCCTGGAAAACCCATAGTCCCGGAGAATCGAATAAGGGAATTAGTCGAAATAATTACTCGAAAAATTGACCCGTATTATAATTTACATACTTGTAGATACTACGGATAAATACGTAAAGTATGGTCTATGTATAAGTGGAGATACTTCGTGCAGTTACGTTGGATTTCTAGAAAAGATTTACCGTAGATTAAAGAACTTCGAGAAGGGTATCCGAGCCTCTACGATAAGAGCCCGCTAGGTTGGAACTCGATCCCTCAGCGTAAATACGCTCGAACTTATCATTTGATAAAAAGGGGACAATATACTATATGATACGAATGAAAGATTCGTTTTTATTCAACGAGTAATGGATACAATTTTATTCCATTTTTTTCGTCGAATAACAATTTTCTTCGTCTATTTTAGATTCTAATATTTGTAAAACCCCTTATTTAAAATCCCCCGTGAAGTTTTCCACGAACCGATGTTCTTACCGAAACGAAGTTTAGTATCTCGAGAAAACGTCATCTCGAGCACCGACTATACCCATTTCGAGGCAGCGTTGAACGCACTCGTGAATTACAACGCTGTCACTTCTCAAATCGACTCCAACGACATCACAGCGTAGGATATTACAGCTACGAGCTGATCGTTACGCGAAATAGGAAGCAACGTAAGTACAGGCATTCGAGGCCGTAAAGGACCAGCTCGAGGCTCGTGCCTCGATATTACGCTTTGGCACTGAAAAGTTGATCGCGCGAAAACAGGCTACTTACCAACTGGCGATCGTTGCAATTACGCGTCTCTGTCCCTGAACCACACACGTCGCGTCGAGGACGACGACGAAGAAAACGTATCTCGCGTTAGGTGTCCACTTGCGAGTTTTACTACCGACACTCGCTAAGGAACAGCGGTTCTCAAATCTTTTACACCCTCGAGCCCTTTGTAATCTTGACAGTTCGTACGAAGGCCCACCGAGAATTAAAAAGTTTTCCAAATATATACTTATCGATCGGTTCAGTTTCGTTTACAGAGATCTTGGTAAATATCTAGTAACGATGCATTCGTTGCTTGTTCAATGTATAATTTGGATGAAAAGACACTTTCTTTCGTTAAAAAAAAATATTTTTTCCAGTTGCGTTCGATCCAATTACCGACATCGGTAATGTTAGCAAATTTCCAAAACAAGTTTTCGGAACGACATCGTTCTACGGGAATGATAACTACGTTGCTGCAAATTGCCAGCTATCGTTCACCGTCAGCTCTTGAGGATGTATGGCTTGTGTCAAGGCCCTGCGAAGCCCTTGACCCAGGAGCATACCTTGGGAAAGGGAAATCGCGTCTGAACTATCCACCTTCGAAACATCATCGAAATACCTCAACGCTGACACATTTATCGTGCAAATATTTTATACAAAGCGTCTGTCATTAATGCGAAATGTGTATGTATATTGATAAATAATAAAATTACACGTGTTTATCAATCGCATCCTGTTTCTTCTTTGATCTAATAAATCCTTCCGATACAAACCTCCTCCTGTTCGCTCCGAATGGAGCCCATAGGTTGGCGAGGATCCGGTCAAAGCCTTTCAACTTTCAATTTTTATCGTCGACAACACCGGTAGCGGTGGTAGCACCGGCAAGTGGTCCTTTTTACGTTTGAGAAACGCTGCCTCGAGAAATAGGAGTAGTTCCACACGGCAGATCCTCCGTGCCTCGATTCTTGCGCGTTCGATGATCGCGCGTTGAAAGATCCCTCACTCTCGACACGTTTTCAACGTCGTCGGAGAGTTCTGGGTTCCGCGCGCAAATTTCTCGAGAGTCTCCCGGACACCCCTACATTACCGATCGAATCGGTCCCCGTTAAATGGACGCGGGAGAACCGTCCGCGATCCTTGTTTACGGCCACGGCCATTACAATACGCGATAAAAATGCTCTCTCGTGCACCGGTGATTTACGAGTATCGTTCGACGTCCACTTTAGAATCACTCGGTCGGTAAGAACCCACCATTTTCTCCGCCTTTCGGACACGCGCTCGCGGCAAAGCGCACGCTCCGCAATGAAAAGAGAATAGCGTTTCAGAAGAGCGTACGTATATCAGCTCGACCCACATATGAGAGTACATAATTCAGCGAGAGGGCCAGCCACTCGCGGCAGCCACTTCTGCTCCTCGATCGACTCGTATCGAATTTTCTCCTACGGCTTTCGAGTCTTTCGCGCAACGTCCCTCTCCGAGCCGCGCAACGTCACTTTTTTCATCGTTCCTGCGCGATTCATCGATTTTTCCACGGCAGGCCGCAACTTTCCCCGAGAAACTTCGGGAATTAACCGAACGCGTCAACGTGAGAACGGCCCCCGGCACGAAGTCGACTCTTCGGTTACGATCCTCGACACCGGTGCTCAGAAACGTCTCGTACTGGTTCCTCGCCTAGGTGAACCGACCCAGCCATCGATTATTCGGAAGTTAAAGCTTCGATGTTCAAACGCTTTAATTGGACAAGTTTCTCGAAACTCGAAATAATTGAATACCATTTACCGCGTCACTGGAACGTCTGATTTATACGTGCATGGACGTGTCGCGAGTGGTTCGAGCCAGGGAAATTCAGTGTAGGTAAAAGACCACGAAATTTGTCTCCTCCAGACACGAAACAATTGGGGATTATTCGCAACGACACGGGACGACGTTTAACGAATTTATTTGTAACCTGTGTAGGAATATTATGGATCGAAGCGTAGAATTTTTATCCAGATCGAGAACGTCGAATCGATGAAGTTTTTCCGAAGCTCTGTATAATTGAATACTACGTACGACCATGTCGCAAGATCGTTTAACAGATTCACCTGTCTCGTGTATAAAACTATTCTGGCTCGTTCGGTGTATAGAATTTTTATCCGGATCGGAAACATCGACCGGATGGAATGAAATATTTTACAACGAAAGAGATAAAAGTTCCATTGTAAAATCGAGAGAATATATTTTTCTATTGTTCGAATAAAATCATTTGTCAGTGCCATTGCTGCTGTAGTAAGTATTATTGTTGAAATTTTTACTTCTCTTTAACCATTTTCTAGTGGGTGGTCTCAAACCTAGTGAATCCCTCGGGTCTTTCTCGACCCATATTCGTATCATACTATTTACATTATAATTGAAACTATAATAAAACACACAACCCGTATTTCCTCGTCTCTTTTACTCTAACGCAAAGTGAAAAACACGAATTCCAATACATTCGGTTGATTGTTCACCCAAAGATGAGTGTACGGTCGAACGGAAGAATCTTTAAGGTTAATAAATGCACAAGGGCGACTCGTACCAAGGTTGCGGTCCCTTATCGTCTAATCGCGTTACCTGGAAGACTTCTCGAGGCAACTTTCCCGACACCGAATGTCCATCGTTCTCGATGTCTAATTGCGAGCAGTTTCGCCGGAATTGTCCTCTTCGTTCCGCGCGTTGTCGTCGGGAACTTCCCGGTGAACGTAAAAATAACGATCGCTCGGAGGGAAAGTGAAGATGAATTTGCTTCGGGGAACTCGGAACCCTCGTCTCCGGACTCGATAAACTTGCGACTTTTAATTTTACCGCGACGAGGTGGCAGCGAGTTTCACGGGTCACTAGTTCCGGTTCCTGGTGGAAACTAACAGCGACCCCGATGTCTGCGCGCCTATGCGAGTCTCTTTCTCCGGGACGATAGCGCGCGATGGAGAGAGAAAAAAAAAAGAAAAATAATACAAAGGGCACGGTACATTTTTACGAATATACCGCTCCATAGAAACTGTTCGAAATTAATATTTATATAGCCAGTTTCACGCTGGTATTCTTTCCGCGAGGAGAAAAAATTCCGTAGGAAAGGAAAGCTAGTTAGCGCAGCACGAAATGAATTTTATCGTTTCGTGTAGCAACATGGTTATCCCGAGTTCTCTGATAGTGGAAAAGATTATGTTACCGTGTGTACGAGTTCTCGTAAAATAAGATCTCTGTACGAGTTCTCCATCCACCATCTATTAACCTAGTCCTGTATACGAGTTTCCATATATTTCATCCGAACCGCAGGAAAAAGTACTCCAAAAATCCCTCGGGGAAGTTTCCTAGTCAGTGATTGACTGCGTTAGTATAATTCCTTTGAATACGCCAAAGGAAAGTAACAACGATCGTCTATACGAAGATCTACCACTTACTAAAATGGTTCTCTGTACAAGAATCTACCATCTACCGAGACGTATCCTCTATGTAAGTTCCCATATACCGGGATGTTTTTCTATACGAGTTCTTACAGACGAAGGAGTACCTCTGTGTTCTCCCATATCGAGAGGATACGACAGGAAAAAATGCCGCTCAAGATGCAATCGAGGCACACCCGAGTAACTCTTCCTCGTTTCGATTTCGTCCAGGCATACGTTGGTTACGAAGATCACGAATATCCCCCCCCCCCCTTTACTCGTTGGCAAACGAGCCCACGATCGCCGTTTGAGCGACAAGGGGTTGCAGCGAGCTCGTAAAAATAAAGACACGGGGTCACCGAATCTGCTATTGGCGCACGTGTCCCGTAATCTTCGATCCGTAGCCACAATAGCCGGAATGATAAGATTTTATTGGCAGAAAGAGCGGCGAACCGTCCCTTCGAACGACTTCCTGTACTCATAACGCATCGAACGTATCCGATGGCCCATCTCTCGGGCATCAACCGTTGGGGACCGTATCGTTGTCGGGGCGGGCACGACTCGATCGATGCAATTAGAATAAAATTCACGTTAAAGTCCCCCCTGCAACGTACCCTCCGTTACTATCCGAGCGGACAGAGGTTCGATAAACGTGGCCGTTGATTTCCAATACAATGCGGCACGATAACATCGGTCTCCACCGACCATGGAACGGTGGTTTCGGAAGCGGTTGCTTTCGTACCATCCACTTTCGAAAGAATGTGTCCGCGCCGTTACGTCGAAGCGTTTTCTCCTGTCGTGAAAATCGCGAATGGTTGCTGGCACGCGGTTCGAACGACTGGACGATCCACCGAGGGCACCTTGGCCCAGGGAACGCGGTAAACTCTGAAAATCGTGGCTCCTATACGGTGGGAGAGACCACGAGAACCGGCCGAGACAAAGGCGAAAGAAGCTCGTAGGAAGCAGGAGTAACGAGCACTCTTGCCGCACGCTGTTATTCTTAGGATAAAGTTTGCCCTCTCGTGCTCCTCTCTCTCCCCCCTCTACCGTTCCGTTTCTACTCTGGTAGCCACCAACCGTCTCTTTATTTCCGCTCGGTTGCTGGCTGTCGCGGATAGGGTTTATTATCGCTCCGCCGCGCTCTTTGCAAATAGACGCTTAAACGCGCGTACGACTGTCGTAAACAGTTTCGAACGTGAAGAGGTTATCCGCGTGTGTTACGCTCCGGGTGTCGAAAAGGCGCGAGGTTTTCGGGGCATTCGAATTTTGTGCTCGGGTGCTCCGAATCGGGCTAACGACCCACCGGAGAGACCAAGTTTTTGCTATCTTGGATACGGTTCTTGGAACCTCGGTGGTTTAGAAATTTTGTTTGCGGCGATTATCGTGTCGAGGACTCTTTAATATTTCAGTTTCTTCGTTTCATTCATTTTGGACTTGTGCGTCGAAAAAGTTTGGGATTTTGGAAGAGAGTAACGACGATACAGAGAGGAAGCTTTGCGATCCTGGATACTGTTCTTGAAACCACGGAGCTTTCGAGATTATTGTACCGTAATTATTATTTAGAGAATTTTTGTTACATACATTTTATATATTATACAAGCTTTATTATTATCCTTATGAAACTTAATGTTTTATCTTCTTTCTTTAACTCAAAAAGACACTTGCGTCGAAAAGACGCAAAATTTTGAAAGTATTTGGATTTTCTGGTCGAATGCTCGGAATCGGGGAAAGATAGTAACGATAGAGTAGGGAGAGAGATTTCAAATACGACTCCTGAAACCGTGGTTTTGCATCGGATGTTGCAGAGAGATTGTAGGAACTTCGGTACTTTCTTTTTGAATATACATTCTTCGATAGAGACAACGCTCGAGAGATCACGATTGTTGGAAAACTACTATCCGAGATACAGAATTTTTATCGATAAAAATGTTGAACGAATAAAACCCCGTGAAAGGTTTATTTCCACACTTTCAAAATTATCCCAGTTATCGTATCGAGAACTTTTTAACGTTCTGTACCTCTTGTTACCCGTAACGGTACGAGAAATGAAAAAGAGAAACGAAAAAAAAAAAAAATGAATACAAAGTATCCAAGAATCTGATTATACCGCAACGAATTGGAGAAGTTCAGCGAAAGCCGAATGGTTTGTTCATGGCGCGACAATTCTCGGAGGTAGAAGTCTTGTAAGTCTTTTTTAAAACTTGGAAAACTTTACAATGCTCGACCCATTGTGACGTGCAATAATAATGCATCTTTACGTTCGTATGCGCGGAGAAACGAAACGGACGAGAACGAAAAGAAAATTAACATACAGAAACAGAAATACGTGAAACGTATTATACTACGGAGATTCGTTTCGAAAAGGCCCGATAACGCCCAAAGGAGCCGTCTTTGATACTTTCCTCGAACTATAAGCATAAATTAAATCTGGTTATCACCGTACGCGCAAAATTATACTCATCGTTTGAAAGATCACCGTACTCGATACCAAAGTTCGGACAAACACCGTGGAATATTAAATAATCGTAAGGCGCGCACTCGAACAAAGGATCGAGAGTCCCTCAACAATTCCAGCGTACTCTAACAATGGAAGAAGTTGGGAGATTAGAGGCGCGGCGTGGTTGAGACGCACGGAACGCTGAAGTGAAAATGGTCATAAATCGCAGATTACGGTTACGCAGCAACCATCGTGGTAAGAAACTTGCGCAGGGCGTTGCGCTTCTTGCAAATGAATAGCTTAAACGCTGTCGTAAACAGTTTCGAGCGCGAGATGTTTCCCTCCGTGGTATTTTACCAGCCAAAACTGGCGATACACCGTTGATTCCTCGTACCGCGCGATGAATCGTACTTTACGAACGTAAATCCAACAAACAAGAGCTTCTGTCTCGGGAGTGAACAAGAAAATGTACGTATCGATATTCTTATTTCATTCTTCGTGCAACGAACATTCATCGAAACCGTTCCGTTAATTTCTCGACGACCGAGCATCGAAATTGGAGAAACAACGCTAACTCGAGCAAAAGTTAGCTTCCCCGTGGAAGCACAGAGCGGAAGGAATTTACGCGCGGAATGCATTACTCCGACAACCATTCGAAATTAAGTTCCACGCGAGAGCGAAGAAACTCTATCGCGTTTCTTTCGCTCCGGTTACACGGTTGAATTTCAATTTTCACGCGCCCGGTATCGCGGTTTAATCCATTTGTTCTGTCATCGTGTACACGAAGATCGATGGAAACTATCGGTGGCGGAAAATAAGGAGCGGATCTCGTGGTTCGTTGATGAAAAGTAGAACGCGGCAACGTACCCGGAGACGTCTGACAATAATCCAGGACAGAAGTTACGAGTATTTTTTTTTTTTTTTTTTTTTTTTTTTCCGTTACGAGCGGATTCTGGCGGTGATCCCCCGTAACGTTTGCGGCGCTCATATTCGGACCTCGTCAACGGTTAATAACGTATCGTTCATCGTGCGGTTAAGCGTTCGATAAATCATGGCACTGCAGGCACTGGAATATAGAGCTCTCGAGGTGAACTCCACGGAATTGCCGCCGGTTGGAAGTTATTTTCGGAAAATTCGCTCCGTCCAGATACGAGCTGTATACAGAGCTAACGCGATCGTGATTTACTATTATGTCCCAGATGGATCGTTGGTTCGCGGTCAACTTCCACGAAATTGCCAGAAACAGTACCGTATTGGACATAAAAGGAAATTTTCATTCTTTTGTCCTAAATTGCAGCGACGAGGACCATACGGACGATTTATGCACGGAGTGCATCCTGTCGAAAATATACAAATTTTCTGTCGACATTGAACGTTACCGATTGGTATCCTTTTTCGAGAATATCGAACTGAAAATATGCGTTAAAAATGAATTCCATACAATCTACGTTGTTAGCTAATTTCATTTCGTGCTGGAAAAATATACGAATTCCCTGTGAAAAGCGAACATTACCGATGGGATATCCTCTTTTAAAAAGTAATCAAAGAGTTACACAAAATTGAAAATGTCCAACTGGAAAAATGTTTTACGAATTAATTCCATGCCACCTGTTCTCTACTAAATCCCTTCTATCCTAAAAAAAATACACGAATCTCCTTCTCATAGACTCGAGTAAAATTTTCTACCGTTACGGAACTAAACCAGCGAGGATTGTCCGCCTCTGATCGTTTTTCCAAATTTTCCGTATATTTTCCACTCCGCGCGTTTCATATTTCACACGTTCGGTCGTTCGGCCGCAACAAACGCGTACGAATAAAATAGAAAAAAAAAGGAAAAAAAAGAAACACACGACCCACAAATACAACGAGACGCGAGTTTCGTAGGTTCGATCGGACGTCATCAAACATTGTGCAACTTTTTCTACTCTGAACTGGCCTCGATATCAAGGTATTGCGTGTCGTGTAAGCGCGTCGTTGCGCGCGTGACAGCTCGCCTCGGGTAAAAAAAAATTCTCGCTATATATTTCCCGCAAGCGAAAATATAAGGGTCGCGTGTACGTTTATAATAGACGAACGAGGAAGAAAGAATAGAGAGGGGATCAAAAAAGACTCATGAGAAACACGTTAATTGCATCATCGACCAATCGTGTAAACTCACACGTGACGATCTTGAACCGATGCACTTTTAATGCACCAATTGCATTTCGCATTCAATGTACTGCGAAGAGATTCGCGACATCGAACGTTCGTAAATATTGAAAGTTAATTTTCCACTGACAGAACCGACATGTATCGATCTATAGTATGTATACGTCTATGTAAATGTTTACACCATCGACGAAGTACACAATCTTTAACGATATTAGTGACCTCGCGACGACCTTGCACTTTTACCAAAAGTTAATTTCGCGCTCGAAATTGCAAGAGTGGCGTACGTACGTATCGTAGACGAAGGGCGGCGAGTGTAAGGGAGAAACGAGGAGGCAAGGAGTGTAAGGGCAGGGTGAATTTTGCGCTCGCAGAATTTTCACGGTTGCGGCTCCCGCGCGGACCACGGTTTATGGATTTTATGAGCCGAGACTCGTATAACACTGGCCCCGTGCATCGCGGGAAAGTGCTTATTTACTCCACGGCTCGTTAATTCTCGTTCAAGTAAAATACAGGCGGCCACCGTACGTCTACCGCCGGCTGTCCACGGTATCCCAGAGTTCCCCGGGAATTATGGTGTTTATGCGTGTACCGATAATTTTATGCGGTATTACGCGGCGGATATCATTCTCGCGGTTTCTGATACACCATCGACCCCGAAAGATTTGAATTTACACGGAACGGCCGTTGCCCCCGCGCTTTATCCCCGCAAATTGAAACGCAACGACGACGTTAACGGCCCCCCCTGTTTCGCGATTATTCATCACGCGGGGAAATTGTTTAGCCCCGAGACCGTGTCGTATCTCTAGGCCTAGAATGCAAAACGGCTCGGGAAATAAGCGAGCGGACTTAAAAGGATCACCTAGGGTTGAAAGTAGCGCTCGTTGTAATAATAAGTAACGACCGGTTTGGGGAAACGGAGAATGTATTTTGCTAACAGCCGAGCTGGGTGATTTGTGGACTAATGAAAATTGAAAAGACACGAGGGAGATGGTAATGTAGGTACGATGCAATTCCAATGCGAAGATTAATCATTATTTCGGAGGAAGAATATTCTTTGCAAGATTTCTCTTGTATCTGCTTTTTTAAATGATCCGATGCGTAAGAAAGTAGGTACGGAGTAAAAAGAATTGAAAAGATACGAGGACGATAATGATATAGGTACGGTGCAATTCCAATGTGAAGATTAATCATTATTTCGGAGGAAGAATATTCTTTGTATGGTTTATCTTCTATTTGTTTTTTGCTTTATTAAGTAATTCGATGTGTGTGTAAGAATAATAGACTCTAGAGAATGATAATTATATACAGTTAATTATACGATATTTTCTTTTTTTACCTTTATAGTATTAATATTTTCCCTTTTCGTGTTCATCGAACGATGTAGATTTTTTGTATCTTCTGAAATGGAACATTTCAATTTCGGATGCCTTCCGTAGAAGTATCACAAAGACGTTTATCAATTATGCATCGGACTCGTTGAAAGGAACGAATAATTCGTATAGTTGAAATTTCAGTACGAAAGAGATTGAAATATTCCACCGAAATACTCGTCAGTCACGGGTAAAGAAGCAATTAGAGAGCTTGTTAAACGATCGTTAATCAGATCAAGGCAATCGGTTTAGCGCGGCAATGGATATAACGAAGATTATCTTCGAAATCTACCGGTGAGCGTCTATCCGCGAAATTTCTAGTTTACCGTACTATGCTTGGGCAGATATAAAGTTTGTCGGTTGAAATTTCGCGCGAACTGTAGTATTTTAATACGTTTTAATCGACGCGCGATAAGCACCATTTAATTATCGCGCATCACGACCGTGAAAAATAAAAACAAAGTCGGTGCGGAATAAATACACGAAACAAGGGAAAGAAAAATATCAACGCGATTACAAACTGTTTCATTTTCGTCTACCGGTTTACTTTTTCAATTATTTTAATTATCGTAACACGTGAGCTTTCAATTGCAAATAAATGATCGAGATTCACGATTGAATTTTCTTATAGACGCTTCGGTAAAATTGATGAACGTCGTTTCGATTGCCTTCCATTTCGATAATTAACCCCCGAACGAGAAGACTTCTCCCCGAGTACAGTATTATTATTAAAAATTGACGCGACCTACGTAAGAATTTCTCAACTCACGAATCTCTTACGTCGTCAATTTCTTTCTCCTCGTAATTCTTCATACATCGCGATTCTTCGTACACTCGTGATTCGTCTTTGAGCGACTTTGTTATTATTAAACACGCTCGTTGAAGCCATTCACGCGGGGAGAACATACGCGGGGCGTTTGTATTGAAATCGAGCGACTCGTAGAATCCCTCGTGCTCGAAACACGCGCCGTGAAACGGATCCGTCGCGAGCGAGAAGATCGTTCTCAATGGTCGAGAGATAAATACACCTCGCGGTCTGGGTAAATTTGCCGCGAAATTAAAAAAAAGGGAAAGAAAAAGAAAAAGAGAAAAAAGAGGCCCTGTTTCCGAATCGATTGTACGTCTTTGACGTCTCGTTTCGCGGTACGAAACGGAGGGACAGGGGTGGTACTTTTGTCGTATAGAAATTCATTTAGATCGCGCCAGGCACAGACAGACACTCTCGCAAACCGCGGAGCGGAACGATACCGGCTCACCGAACCAAGCCGCGATTTATCGCGTTTGCTTGGAGTTTCCGTTACAGAACGAGCCGTTCTCCCGCACGATCCAAATCCGTCCGCCACGAAAGCGCTTTATCCGTATTAACTCACCTCTCGATTATTGATGCCAGACCTCAAGCGACATCGCGGCCCGTATAACCGTCGGAATTAAAACGGATCGCGCGAAACCAATTTACTCGTCGGATTTCAATTTCCCGCTGCCGTACCCCCCACCATCGATAACACTGAAAAATGAATTTTTTCTGTCTTTTTTTTTTTTTTTTGCAGCCGAATATGACTCGCGATAAGCGAGGGAAAAAGCAAACCCGAACGAAAGGACGATACGGAACGAAACAATCGAGAGGAACGATGGATAAAATGGGCGTATTACGGAGAACGGTACGCAATGGACGATACCATCGAATCGGAGGTGATTCTAGACGTAAAATCGAAACGAAGGTATGGAATGAAGTTTTTGTCTAGGGGGCTTGGGTATCGAAAAAATCGAGCTTGAAAATATTTCGGGAGCTTCGATCGATGATGTTTCGCGCAAGGGTTTCTTCAAACCCGCTTGGAATATTGGAGGGAAGGTAATGTTAACGATAGGGAAATAGTGTGTTTCATCGTGGATTGTTTCTTGGAAATTTTTTTTTAACGGTAGAATTGCAACGCGTGCTCTAAATAATAAAAGTTTATTTTACGTTTCTGATTTATCTTTGCGCGCGGATGAAAGGTTCAACGTTGAGTATTAATTTACCAGTTGCTCGAGCAATCACAGGCACAGGAGAAATTAAACGGGGTAATTCTTCGCGGTTTGAAATTTTCCAAATTTTCGTGCGCGTTGCTCGTTCCTCGCGACGGAGATAGAAAAATGTACAAAAAGTTCAATTAGGTCGTCGCAGTGTTTAACGTTCGGGGATTGCGTACCGGTAGGACGTCACTTGTCCACGCGAGTGTAAAAGATTTACCGAAAATTATATATTCAAAATGCACGTGGCGATTTTTGATCGGCCACCGATCGAGGAACGGTTTTCCAACGGGGTTCGTAGTATGCAAATAGCGCAGCGCGCGGTTATATTTGCATACGCTGAAAGGTATGCCCGGGGTGAGCTCTCGTTCGGGCACACTGACTTCCCCGGATGAATATATGTACGTATTTCCTCATCAGATTCGCGATCACCGCGGCAAACATGCATCGCTGGTCAGAAAAAAAATCGACGCCCAGATGAAACGATTTTTCGGTGCTCGATTCAGCGAACAACAACGCCCGGTCCCTGATGTTATTTAATACGTAACTTACGCAAAAGAACGGAGTCAAAATTGCCGTGTATCGTACGATGGGCGTATCCGGTTCCAAGATAAATGAAGTACCAAGTTTTGACATTTTTTTTACATTTCGAAGTCTCGGGAAGATAATTGTAAAGTATCACGATGAAATTCGAAAAATTGGCAAAGTTACAGGATATTGCACCGAACTCCTTCGATACGTGTACGCCAAACTTTAATGCAATTCTCGTCGGGACAACATTCTTCAAGAGCCTGAAGATGCTATCTCGGGAAGGAATGGATCGATTGACTCGAAGTGTTGCACACACATAAAGTAAATGTTTCTCTATCGCCCGTATCAAAATTTGCTCGATGCTGCACGAAGGTTTCATCGATAAGGAAAGTCAAAATCCAGATGCAAGCTGAGATGCATTCAATATTTGAAATCGATGTGTCCAATTGTCTTGCTCGATGAAAGTTCTAATGTTAAAAGAGTTTTTGCAACATTGATGCGAGTTTCTTTTTTTCAGGGAAGGTCTGAAAAGAAGATCCATTTAAAGATGTTTATTTTAAACGAAGTGTTCGTTCGATCCATCGTTCGTCGAATGTTCCAATTAATATTAGAAGCAAATCTTGAGCACGGTTGTTATTTGCAACTCGCGACGAAGGAACATCTGAATTAATTCATAGATGCATGGTCGAATAATCAAGAGCAATGTGATCAGGTGTAACCGTATAATCGATATTCGGTTAATCAGCGCTCTATCTATAGACATTTCTAATTAATTGTTTCCATTAGAGCTCTGTATTAATTACGACCTGAAATTTAGTCGAGTGAGATCGCGATAAAGCTCGCCACTGTTAAATATTTATACATTGTTTCTCATAATACTTGCGGTTCGGGATAGCAGAAAAATATTACCCTACGTACATTGTTTGCCTGATAGAATATTCAATGTATGATAATACCAAATGGAAAAACAGATATCGCGGGAAGTTTTCTCTTCGACACTGGCAACACGTTGAGATACTCACGCCTCGTGCAATAAATTTATTATTGTATGCATGAACGTGCTTTCCAACCGAGAAGTTTAATCTTTAAACTATCAACGATCAATGTATTGACAAAAACATAATAGACCAAACACCACTTGCGGTTAGCAAGCTGCCCAGGTGAAGTTTCTATAGAACAGGTGATCGTTTAGCATACTAACCGCTTCAACCGGTTGCATTCATGTTCTATCCACGTAAACAGGACCTTCGTTCTACGCTCGTCGCGCAACGTTTTTCACAATCTTTAGTTAATTTTTTCTCCAATATCGTTTCTCGGCTTCCGTCCTCTCTACCGCGTTCAATTTAATTTACAATTTTTTCCATTTTCTTTCCTTTGATAATAAGTCCTACATTGTATAACCTCTCGCCAACCGCTATTTTTACATAGGACGGAAATACTTGCAGAACTTAAGTAAACACATAATACCTGATTGTTTTTATTATAAAACAGTGCACGATGTTGCGCAATATTAATTGCGTGCTTACAATTTCCTGAATATGTATCAAATATATTTAAATAATTCAATGCCCGATACATTAACCGAGATTTTAATTATTCTAAATGATTATTCGATTTTAAATTTAATCGAACTACGCTATGCATTCGGAGGTGTCCTCTAATTATCCTACATAAATGTATACAATTGTGAACGTGAAATAATAACAATTGCGTAATTTTTAATAAACCAACGTACGTCGCAATAATATTCTCCGTATCGTGTCGCAAAAAAAAGAAAACTTAAAATCCCTTCAATATCGCTGTACAATGATTTGACCAGCTCGTAGTCTTGCCAGCGCCATGTTGGATTTTCATCGCACGTACCTTGTCCACAAAGGGTTAACGAAGTCTACCATGAAACCGAGTTCCACGCGAAAACCTCCCAGCGGTTGGAACGCAGCTGTATCGTTTGCCAACTATCGAAACGTTGTTTCTGATTGTCTGACCATAAACACCCGTTACCACTTGCCGGCGCACAGACCGATCGTGTTTATTGTTTCGCGAAAACGGGTTCAACGACGAAATTACAAACCTAACGTTCACCTGACGTTAAGAAACACACATGTAGCGTCCACTATGGCAAGAAAGGTTCGCATCAGCGAATGAATGTTTCGCAATCGATGAATTATTAACGAAGCGATTATAAATATTACGAGTAGATTTCCGATATCGAGTATTCGTAACTACCGAAAGTCACTTTTGCACCTAAGAATTCATCGTAGGACGTTGATTAGACACTTTTCATTCCATTCGACAAGTACTACAAGCCCTTAAAGTCTCGCGCGCATTTTTTCCAATCTTGTACAGGATTTAGGGACGATTTCGAGAACTCGAGGGAAAGGATCGGTTGATTTTCCTTCTACCAGAAAAAGTCACGAAGTCTACCGCGCAACACTGGTTAAGATCTACGTTGATCAGACACTTTCATTCCTTTCGACGAGTTGAAACTGCAATCCCTTAAAGTCTCGAACTCGTTCCTGCCAATCCTACACAGGATTTAGAAACGTTTCGAGAACTTGAGGAAAAGAATCGTTTAGTTCTCCTTCTAGCCAAAAAAAAAAAAGTTTCAAAGTCTACTGTGCGACACGAGTTAGGATTTACGTTGATTAGACACTTTTCAATTCTCTCGACGAGTATCTAAACCTCTTAAAAGTCTCGCATTAATTTTTGTCAAAATGTGAGACACTCCTGTGTGAGATTCAGAAACATCTCAAGACCTCGCGGTGAAAGTTCTCCCTCCGCGAGAAAATTCCACGAACTTTACGCCCCGAATTCGAACTTTCCCGCGCAAATTTGTCGTAAGACAGCTTTGAAACGGTAGGCTCCGTCAACGCGAGTAGATTGCGTTCCAGTCGGTGTAACGTCAAAGAATGGGTCGGCTAAATTAATCGAGCGGCTGTTTCGCCATTTTAATTAGATCGGCTTATAAAGGAGCACGCGTTTCCATTTTAAGGTCCAGTGTCGTTGCCGTTTCTCGTTTATTAGCCGCGTTGTATCGTTCAATGGAAGAAAGGGGAAAAAGAAGAGAGAAGAGAAGAGAAGAGAAGAGAAGAGAAGAGAAAAAAGAAAAAAAAGGCCACTTTGCCGTGTCGGGCGAGCGAGTAGAGCGGCTGAAAGGCGAATCGAACGTTCACCTCGGAAAATGGAAGGGACGAACGATCCATTTTCTTGCCAAAGGGGGGAAAAGGTGTAAACGGGTACGGTTACGCGTCGTTCGGCGCGTTTGTCGCGCCTTTGTTCCCTCGCGTTACGATTCGAAGTCGCGCGTGCCGTTTCTAACAGCTACTATAACGCTCGAAATCGATTGGCACCGCTTGGACCGCGATGAACGTACCGTTTCGCTCGTGATGTAAGCATTCACGTTGATACGACCACGGGGCTACGTGGTCGCGAAGAGTGAATCCACGGGTCTGAAAATCGACCAACGATTCCGGTCGCGTGTACGTCGTTTGCTGGGCAATAAATGCTGACGACGCGTGAATATCGAATACCGAGTACAAGGGGTGCGAGGGCGCGCGCGCGCGCGCGCGCGCTTCGATTCCTCTGCGAAATACACGAGCGGTGAAATACTCTCGAGTCTGTTTTCTTACGTCCTGAACCACGAGCGTACACCTCTTCGGTGATATTGAATTTCATTCGGTGGTAACGCGCGAAAAAGAATTATTCTTCGACGTAACGCGTTGCTTAGATCGATGTACCCCGCTGCTTATCCGCTGTTATCGTACTCGCTCCAGGCTGCATTAACGATAATATTTGACGGCAGATGGGATTTACGATGACGACGGATAATGTAACCGGAATCGAGCCCGCGTAAAGTGCACGTAACCGTGCGGAGTATTTTTTTTTGCTCACGGTAAGTGTTTGGATTCGAAATTTATTTCCCCAGGGGAGTGAAAACTGTCGAGAAATTAGAAACGGTATTTTACCGAATCGTGTTCGATGTACCCGAGAGGATCATTCTCAGACGTGTGTTTACTAAGGGAATATTGTTCCTTTCGACGAGTCTTTGTAGCTTATATTTATGAACGATGTGTATACTGTGCCGCTTGAGGAAGAAAAAACAAAAGTAAACGGGGGAAATGAAAATACACGATGTCTCGGCTGAAGGAGCCCACCTATATATAAATAAAAGTTTTCCCCAAGTATTTGAGAAAGCTCGGAAGAAATGCGAAGAAAAACGATGAAACAACATTTCTCTTCGACGACGTTTCTTCTTTAGAAACATTAAAAATTGATCTGTAAATATTTCTCGTGTCGTTAAGAAGAAAGGATACATTTATATCGCCTCCTTTAGCCGAGATATATTGTATAGAAAATAAAAAACAAACGACTGACGTTATCTTTATGTGGTTGCACGATCGATAGACAGAAGCACTTCTATTCCACGTGTATCGTATTTTAACGGAGTATACCGCAACGATTAATTATCGTTCACGATACAAGTCAGACTTCCAATTTTATGGAAGTGCTCCGTAAAAAAATCTGCCAATTTCGAACAATATTCCGTCGAGTATTTCGATCGATCAAATTTTTCTAAAAGCAGTATTCCTCGAGACTGATTGCCCGTTCATCGAACGTCACCGATAATGAGTAAGCACAAATCGTATTCTACGCCGGCAGTTCGGGGGTGGGGGACGATATTAAATCGAATGTAACACCGACTGTGTCGTACAATAAATTACGGTTTAATATGACCGAACGTTAATCCGACGTTAAGCCACCTGGTCGCCGAAATTCCCGGTGAATCTCGGGGAGAGACTGCACCGAACCTTGAATCAACGCAGGCAGCTGAAACCATTAATTGGCTTTGGCTCGATCAACCGTTTATAATTTCGGTAGGAGTATCCCGTGAGAGAGGAAAATCACTCGATCGTCTGAGAATATACACTCTCGAAGACAAGAAAATTTCAAACCGTGCACACTTTTTCGTCCAAGTATCGAGAAATTGAAATTTATTTCCCGACAAATGGCGGGAAATTGAACCGAGTAAAACTCTCCTCGTTCCGTTTACTTCCTCTAAAAATAACAAACGAGCAGCACCGGGTTAACGAGAAATAGGAAAAGGTTAAGCTCGCTTAAGCAAATGAAAAATTTCAGCGTTTAAGACGCGGCCAGTTACGTGTCGAGGCGAGTGTGTCTGCGCAATCTCCGTGCGTTTAATGAACGTATCGGTGTCGCATGGCACGAGGGTATTAAAATATACGATGCGTCTGAACCCGCTGCAAACGAAGTGCAACGGAAGAAAGTAAACGCAGCTTCGCCCTGGTAACAGTTTCCGTAAATTTTTATACTCGTTTCGTCGCGAAATAAAATTACACGGATTACCGAACGAATTCTCAACGGTGTCTCGAACGGTTTCTCGTCGATCGAACCTGAAAATTCGAAAAATTTCCTCGAGAGTATCGGTAAGGTTTCTCGTCGATCGAATCTCAAAATTCGTGCAAGATAATTGTTCTTAGTTATTAAAGGATGGTTGCTCGATGTTTTCACGGTGGTCGGGCTTTCCAAGCGTTTCGAGCTTGTTGCTCGACAACGGAACGAAGAGGTCACCAGTTATCGACAATTTTGGAGGGCCTCGAGCACCGGCCTATGTACTCGTTAACTCGTGTTGTAGTTAAACTCGAGTCTACAAGCGGAAGCTCCGTACGGGTGAAGTGGTCTCCTGGTAAACCTGGTCCACTGCACACACCATGGGTTATTATATACCGGGCGCATAATGGTTCCGGGACCATTCTGGGCATATTGTAAGACAACGTCCGCTCTATCTACGTACGATCACCTACGAGGTCCCTGTTGAACGCGATTCTCGCACGGTTATCGAAAACGATATCCCGCGACGCGGGCCGGTAATATTTGCGCGGCAATTTGCGGCGACATTCTCAGAATGGGAAAAAGCAATTTCGTTGGCTGTCAAACGACGGGAAATTCGGTGAAACGGATCGGATAGGATGATCGCTTTCTGAATCGCGCGTCCCCGCTCGTCCTCCACCTCCTCCTCTTCCTCCTCTTCCTCTCAAATATCGTGGATTCTTGCAATATTAAGCTACCACCATAGACGCGGTGCAGGATCGACTGGACATTCAACGAAACTTTCGGTCCGACGACCACGAAGCTCTGCGGAGTTGCTTTGTCATCTTGTCGCGTTCAATGTCGTCGATTCGGAATCGAATATCGCGACGCTTTCGACGCTCTGGATTAACGTGACTGTTTCGAGAAAATATTATACGTTTCTTCACATTTGGTGTACGACGAGAAGTAAGTACACTTTTCAAATTCTGCACGACACAGGATTCGAAACTTAAAGAATACTCTACTGGAGAGGGAATCATTTTTCTTTTGATTTCCTTATTTGTTTCATTAAATTGTTCGGTCCTCACAGGGTTACAGGTTTAATTGTCCGATTATTATAAATGTTTTTGTACCTTTTACGTACATTTCCCATTTTATGGCGTCTACTTTTTACTCGAATCTCTATGACTATTTAGTTAAATGTACGATGAAAGGAAAATTTAATTACTTCGCGTTAGATATTTAAGATTGATTTGATCGAATCTCGGCCTCTGCGTTCCTTGATTGTATAAAACAATATATATATATGTTCGTTTATCGATTAGGTGTTACACCGAACGGACACACCAAAAGAGAGGAAGTCTGGTACGTTAACAGGATGCCGAGGGTCGACGCAGTAGATAAAGCGTCCGACCAGTAAATGCGGAACTCGTTCGATCTCTTGCGAGCATCCTGCTGCACGTGCTCCCTTAATCTATGGCTACCGGGTATAATTAATTTTGTGTGTATGCTCAGTTTCAGGTTTGCCACGAAGACGTCGAACGAAAACATCGCTTTCACCGAAGGGTAGATAATTCTGTTCGTGATCTTGGGATCAGTGCAGCGATAAGCGGAAGTTTCTGAATCCACGAGCGAAACACGTTACACAATAATCGACTAAGGTCAACTCCACGGTTCACGCCCTTACTAATTTTAACTCATTTCGCTCGAAAATATAATTGCTTGGCGAAAGCAAACCGGGAGATCGAAAACATTTCTACCTTCTCGATTTAACAATCTTCGATCGTAAAAGTAATACAGAGAGATCGATGGAACTTCTATCCATCAATTTTTCACCGATTATTCGTTAGTAATACTAATTGGTTTTGAATTAGAAATAGATTCTTAAGAGATAAGAATGGATTAAATATTATAATACAGAATGCGTTTGTAACGCGTAAGAATGTAAAGAGTCGCAAATTCTGTCCTCTCTTACATCGTATCATGGTTACGTACGTGGAAGGTCGATCTCATAAATATAAAAAATAGAAGATAATTAAATTTTACGTTTCCATAACGCAAACGGTAGCGACAGCTCGTTTCAGCAAGCTCGAAGAATATAACGCAGCAAAGGATCTCTCTATCGAATAATTATTCACGGTAAAAGTAACGCTCCTTCCGTCGCGTCGCTAAAATTTCTCTCGCGAGAGGTGACGGAATGAACAAGTAACGAGAATAAACTTATTCGATCGAACGAAACTTATCGCGCGTCTCGAGTACGACGAAAGATATTGTTGTCGAAAAATCCACACAGTAATACGGTTGGTTTGTCGAGGGATGGCACGATTGAAGGGCCTCGGTTCTCCGAAACCGGTACGCCTGGATTTTCCGAAAGAAACTCGTCGACGTTTCCGTGCAATTTAACGCGCGCAATTATTTCCGTGTAGCTCGAACGAGTTTAAACACTTCTCGGGCGTTTGCACGCGGCCGCTCGTGGGGAACGCGAGAAACTCCACGAGTGGGTGCAAAACGAGAGCCAGAGAACAGGGAGGGGAAAGGAAACAAAAATGGAAAGTCGACTTCAATTGCGAAAAACCGCTTCGAAACTCTTGTTTTCGAGCGAGAACACATTTTGCGCGGAAGAAAGAAAAAGAAAGAAACACCCCCCGTTTGAGTCGGTGGGCGAAAAAAAGTCCGTCCACCTACGCCCTCTCGTAGCTCGGTTGCGAGTTCAACGGCAGAAACATTTTTAATAAACCGTGTCGCGCGTTTCCGCGATTTCGATTGGCGAATAACATCGAGGGAAAATTTCCGTCCTGGATCGGACGGTCTGGAAATTGTTGGCGCGCCGGCGATGCGGCTCCCGAACCGGAGCGAATACAAATATCCGGAAGCATTTCGGAGAGGAGACGTGAGGGCGGAGGGAGGGAGTAAGTTGAAAAATATGATGGGTCCCGGGACCTCCATACCTATTCGTTCCCGGTCTGGCTCGAGTATTCATATTAAATCCGCAGCCTTCTCGTTCCCGCGCACGATGTCTCAGTTATATTACGTTCAGGAAGGAGATGGTCCTTGCGCGACATTATCCGAGTATCAAGACCCCAACCGACCGTATCCCCTCCCGCGTGCTCTCATTTTTCTTGGAGATAAGTGCGCGTGCATTGTCTCGACGCGGGATCGCATTACGACCACATTCCGCGGTGGGTAGAAAACGTTGGGGAACGGGGATTTTCGGTATTCGAGATCGGAATCGATGATAGAGATTACAGATACCGCTTGTCCGCGAAAAGAAGGCGAATCAGGCGTATTCTCTACTCACTCTGGTCTAACAGCAACTCCCTACCGCAGTGCGTGTACAATATTGTTTCTCAACATTGCAAGCTCTGTCGCTACTGACCACTGTCGATTTTTATCACTATCCACGGCCACCGTCCGCGACAAGAAGGCAAACGAATGTTCCCCACTCCAGTCATTCTACCAGTACCGTCACTATCGCGCGCTCTGTCGTTACTGACCTCTGTTGATCCTCGTCACTGACTTTAGCCGACAGCAATAAAACGCACGATGGTGGGGGAACTAGTAGATTAACTAGAATGGGAATACGAACACTCGTTTGCCTTCTTTTCGTAGACGGTGATGAAGATCGAAAATCTTCAGTAGTAACTACTGTAGAGCGTGGATGGAACCCTCTACCTACTTCCCGTGAGCGAACAGTACCTACGCACACAACGAACCGTTCCAGTTCCGGTTTTCTTCGTTCCATTCGGTCAGCCGGATCTCGGAGACGCGACACGATGAAACGTGTTTACGGCGTTTTGAAATGGCACGAGTTCGAGAGTCTCACCGCCTTGAAATTCGCTACTCACGGAATATCGTGCCGAAGGAGTCAGGGTTTACGAGCGGCTGTTTGGTTATTTTCTGGAAATATCGAGCGTAACTCGAGAGCCTCTGATTTTTCGTAAAAGTGATTCTCCGCGCGTATATTATAGATTTTAAAATAGAAAATTTTTTAAATATTACGTAACAATCGTCGTTTCCAAACTTTGGAATCGAAAGGCACGAAACGCTTACACTGGTCTCGTTGAAACAACTTCCAGATCAATGCCACGTAATTCCTGGTGATATACTCACCGGCATGCCTGCGAGTAATACAGCATGGAGCACCATGGTGATTCATGGTACGTTCTGCGTCAAAGCCCGGAACACAGTGTCCGACGATATTTTACCGGTGACAAAGAATCGAGTTTTTGGGAACGAAATACCGCCAAGATTCCCTCGTTTCTCGTCTTACGAGACCTTCCAAGACCTTTAATCAGCGGTGTTGTGTATTCGCGTAATTAATTGCAACGTCAAAGCACTGGAAATGTCACCTGTTACTGCGAATTCCATGGCTCGAGGACGCTTGTTTAATAATCCACCTCTCCTTGGCTCTCAATAGCAGTTGACGAATCATAAACTCAGTGCTAGGGGCTGTTGCACCTCTCTGTGAATCAGAGGTTGGCTTTCCCCAATTACTCCTGTATCCCTACCGGAGAGTTTGCCTAGTTGGCTGCCATATGTGGTGAAACAAATGTAACTCGCAATATTCATTGGCCGCTAATTGATGTTCGAGTCCTTCGGTCTTCGTGAAACATCGTGCGGTAAATTTCGTGTTGTAATTGGAAAAGGGACGATTACTCGTGGAAAAGAAAAATGCGTCGAAAATGTGGAATAAAATAATTCAGGTGGAGACACGTCGTTCGCGAGAGAATTAATTTTTCGAATATTCGCGGACTTGGCCGGTGTGTCTGACCATCGTTCGCTTGTTCCACTTGGTGTCTGTATACGTATTCTCTCTTCCTTTTCGTCGAAGCTCGTCAACGAAAAAAAAAGTTCGCAAAGACCGCGAGCGATGCACAAACGAACGCACCAACAATCGTAATAGGATCGTCTTGTTATCCAATCGTGACGAGTAAACAAAAAGAGGAGACTCGCGAGAGATCCGTTTTTATGTAGCACGAGAGTCACGAAAGTTTCATCAACTACGATTAAACTGTTATTCAGCATTTAGCGACGACGCGGTACAGAATTTAATCTCGGTGCTTCGCATTTGTAATACGTTTCATTAAACTGAGTTTATCTGCCAGAACCGTAAGTTTCGCTTAGAAAGCTGCGCCGCGTAGATTAGAAACACAAGCTCCTCGTAAGATTATAAAGCGAAAGGGCGCCATTTTCGAGGCTCTAATTTCGGGCGTATCCTCCCACACGGTGACACGTGTCATAAAGCACGAGAATCTCTTCTTGCAGTCACTGAAACGGTAGAACCGTGTTTTTCCTCGCGAGGAAAATGTAACTTCGTGAACGTTTGTGTTCTACCGAGTCTCGAAGAACAGAAATTATAATATTCACTTCTCAATATTCAACCATGTCGCATAAATTTTTATATTTTCCGAACCTTGAGGAAAACTATTCTCAACTTCATTGAAAACATATCTATCCCTATATTATGTTCTTCGATAAGTTTTGTCGTTCTTTCCATGGTAAAAAAATACTACAACACTTCAACTTTGAACAACTGTAAGTACACGAATGAGTCGACAGATCTACGTGATACTTCACCCAAGTTCGTCAAACTTTACTACCATCTTTAGAAAAATAAAACGACGAGCCTAATAGCTCCGTTTCACATCGAGAAACAAAACTTATCGAGCAATCTATTAGAAGCCATCTTCACCATAGGAGTTCGACTGGAAATAGATAAACTTTCCGTCGTATTCGAATCATCGAGAACGAGTACAGAGGAGCCCAAACTTCAGCCCCCAGCAATTTCAAGGATGTTTGCTCTTGGGTCGTTTTTGCTGCTGGAGTTTAACACCACTCCGCAAGGAATACGATCCGGTAGTCTATCGAGCCTGAATACGGAATAACCCACGAGAGGAGCGTTCTGTGCACGGAAGGTGCAACGAAGAATCGAGAGGAAGCGTCAAAGTTTATAACAGCTACGGATAATGCCGATCCGGTGTTCCTTCGCGACACGGGACCACCGAAAGCGATGTCTCGTCGAGCAAATCCCGGTTGTACCGTCATCTTGGAGATCGGGAGCTTAAGGGCGGTGGCAAATTGGATCCAAGGGATAGTTTCGGTAGGAAAAAGGCTGGGAGCTCGGCGCGTCGCTCGCGAGCCGAGATAAAAGGATTACGTTTGTCGAAACGCCAGGCGCGACGAGCAAATTGTATTAATTATCGAGCTTCCTCGCGGAGAGGCCGCGCAACACGCTGGGGCGTCATATCGTTGCGAAAGTAACGTTTTAATTATCGGCTCGTCGTTGCAACCCTCGTTCCCTCCTTTCTCACGGTTTCGTGCTTCATCTTCGATCCGAAAACTTCCGCGAACACCTCCCCCGAACTTTTCACCGAACAGTCGCACCTCCCCCGCGAACCTTCCAATGAGATTAATTCGCAACAACGACCCACGGAACCCTACAGTACCATCGATCGCGATCCCATAGAGACCATTTGTTGTACGCGTTGAACGACAGCCCGATACCGGGACGATTTCGTAAGATTACGATCCGATAAATAATCCACGGTATTGAATTTTGAAAATTCGAACAAAGAGGGACGAATTTCATCGAGCGCGACGATAACGGCAAGGACGCCTACCGAACCAACCACTCGGAAATAATGATAATTTCGTACTTTTGAAAATGAATTTCATCGTTAGCTTCGTAATAATTATTCGGTAATTTCGTTTTATCGACAAATTGATACACGATATCGGCTTTAATTGAGCCAAGTATTCGTACGGAATTAGGAAATTGATATTCGAAAATTAAATATCTCGTGTACTACGGTCGCGAATATTCCAACGATTCTAGAGACGATGATTTCTCGAATAATCGAAAACTCTCACCGACCGGATGTATCGTTTTTAAAATACGCTTTATCTTCCCGGGAAGAGTAACTCGTTTCGACACAATCGGTACGAGACGAGCGTTCGTACGAAATTAGGAAATTAATATTGAAAATGAAATGTCTCGTCGACGTCCTCCTCCCTGCGGATGATAATTACAAATATTCGAACGATCACGGGGACAATGATCGAAAAGTTTCACGGATCGGGTGTATCGTTTCTAAATAGTATCTTTTTCGAAACCAAGGATAACTTACTTCGATATCTCGTTTGATACTCGATACCTGGTAATTGGTACACATTAACGAGTGTACCATCGGGTGGTTTCCATTGGTACATTAATTTCGCGATGCTTGCGACTAGTAAACGCTGCTCTGACGACCATCGCGCTTAATTATCGACAACCGCGGCGCGTACCTTCTCGACCATTCCGTTGGACGTTAATTAACGTTTATCGTCGTCGGCGAGCCACTTCGATCTCACGGCGGCAGCTTGTACCCGAGCAACTGTTGCTTTTATAGCAACGAGCTCTTAGCTGACGCATCCTCTGTTTGGAGAATGTGCCGTCATTGCCGACACGTACAGGCCACATTAACCCTGACCCTGTCTTCAAACTTACCGACCTACACCCGAGTCAGCAACCTCGCGTTTATCAGACGCCCAACACCGTTCCCTGTGCAAATTAATCGCTGCACGGATGCACCAGCGCGCGGAAATACGCTCGAGTATCGATAAGAACCAACAGCGACGACGAGTTCTCAATTTCGTTTCGCGTTCGGTGATCGACGAACGCTTCCTAACGGAAAATTTCCAACTCGAAGCGGTCACGTCGAATACGTTTTGACCCAAATTTCCATTTTGCTGCTACGAGACTTTGGTTTTTATCCGTTGAATCGCGCCTATCGAACTTTCAATCGACCCTACACTATCGAAAGTTCGCAACAAAGTCCGTGAAAAATACAGAAATTGTACCTTCGTTGTACGTTTCGTTGCCTTACGAAAAAAAATTCAATGCAATTTGTAACAACTTGATCTCGGTTCGTTTTAGAATTATTTACGACGTATCGAAGGGGAACTCGAACTCGACCGGAAACGTTCCCCATTCGTACGTTTAATACACTCGGTGCGATTGCTTATTACGAAAGACGGAAGCGAAGCAATTTTTTTATCAACATCTTCCACTGCAAGATACCTTCGATCTTCGTTAACGTCTACGATATTCCTAGCCCATCCTAACGGTACAAATTTACCATTAGATAATTCAATATCTACCAAAGAGGTACGAAACTCCCATCGCAAAGATTTCAGCTCTAGCTTGAATGCACTCCGCGAGACTGTTTCTCAGTCGAAGACAAAAGTAACGTAATTTTTCGTCAACTCCGGTGCGAGTTCTGGACGACACTCTCAATCTGTATTAACGTCCACGGGAACCACCCAACGTCACACGGAAAATGGAGCATCCAGCCTCTCGAATACCGGATGTCGTCGGCGGTACCACGACGTACGTAGTCCCCTCTCCACCCCCACTTGCACGCGCGTCTTACTTTCAGCGGCGCTCAGGCGAACAGCGGCGACGACAATCTACGACGTCTCGTGTATCTGAAGTGTCGGCGGGGCAATTGAGACGACGTTGCAGAAACCCGACTACGATTTCGCCTGGCGCAAGTACTATTATACCGTGGGGCGTGTCCCGCGGTACTGCGTCTACGTGCATACCGTACGTTCAAAGCAACCAACGAAACCCCCTCTCCTCGTTCCAACCTCGTCAAGAATTTCGTGCCCTTTGCGCTCCGAGTAAACGCGAGACTGCCTTTACTTACCGCGTTACGTCCGCCCTCGACTCGCGTACTGAAAATTTCATTTCTTTCCACCACCCCCAACCTACCCCCCGCTCCTTCCCGCGAACCTAACGCTCCTTGAACGTCTCCGGAGAAAATTCCGCGCCTCGAGACACCAACCGTTCCAGACACTTTGTCACTTTCCCCGTTGGATAACGTTTCGCGTGTTTATTTTAGATAGGAGGCGCGGAACCGCGAATCCGGTTCCCACCCGATCGTTTCCCGCTCGGAATTTTACGATATTTTACAAGTCCGAATCTCGGTGCACGAGAAACGGTGTACCGGTAAACGCTCTTCGAACGAGGTGACCCAAATCGGAAAACTGCGATTCGCTCGGCCCGGCTGTGTACACAAAGGCGAAACGCAATTGTGAGACAGAGGTGGAGAAATCTGCGCGGAGAATAACGCTGCCCGCGTTGAAGGCGATAAATTTTCGAATTTTTATTCCTCGATGGAAACGACTTGGGAATTTTTCGGCGAGTGAATTCTTCCGTACGGGTTTCGCGAGAACTGAAGTCTCTCCGAGCGAGAATCGATCGAATTCGGGCAGATTTAAGTTTTTGTACTTAAATGTAAGGTTCCAGGTACGGTAATGTAAGCTCTCGTACGAATATTGAAACCGACTTGTGCAAAGTTCGAGTTGCTCGAAGCAACGGCTCGGAGAGGGTTGTCTTTGACACTGGTGTTGTTATAGGAGAGGAGGATCCCTGGGAGATGTCAGAAACGAGGATTCGATTGGACGAAGTGTTTGCAGTAATTAAATTGTGACTGTTGCGATCGAGTCAGCCGAGTGTGTACGCAAAGACTATTACGAGACAGAGGAAGAGAAGTACAGTGGGTGCCGATGATAATTTGAAGAATCTTTTAAAACGTCGAATTTGTTCAAGAGCGCACCGACCAATTTTTCGCATTCAATTTCTATAAAAGGAAATCGACGTTTAACCTACATTTTCCATACTTTCGTAGCCCGTTACTCGAAAATTACAAATTTTCCTAAAAATGTTGCAACTACTCGAATTCCTGTAAGGTAACAACGCGCGCGCTCGACTGTAAGTATCTAGAATAATTAAACTGAAACTACTTTAGAGGTGTTCGAGCAACTAGACTCGACCTACTATCGAGTACATCGGACTACTTCGGAAGTGTTCGAGCAAATAAACACGAAGAAGATAACATTGTTGAACGAATTGAACATACTTAGAACCTATTTCCACTGATTGTAATCGATTTCGAGCGTTACCTAGTCTCCTGTAGGCGAAGTCGTCGGTGCAATCGCGATGCAACCTAGCCGGCCTGTCTGCAACTTTCGCAACGAGACCGCTGTTACCAGGCGCGCCTAATCCAGACGCCTATAGTCACTGGAACAAGTGGCGTGATCGGTAACATCGAGGATTCCCGTGGAAACTTCCCGAGTAATTTCAATGAAACGAATTGGATCGAAATTATTAATGCTAATAACGCGTTTGTCTTGGTCGGTCGCTGGAGAAAAATCCGAGTGAAAAGGAACTCGCGTCCGCGGTCTCCCGGCATGCAAACACATCGATAAAGCTTACGCCGAGGGAAAGGTTCCATTGGTCGTGGAAAACATAGTTCCCAACGATACGAGTATTGCCTTTGGAAATTAAACGTAAAGTTGCATTTACTCGATGGAATTTACTACCCGTGAAATTGTTTCGTTGCGCTCGAAAACCGCGAGGTGATATTTTATTCCTGAGAAGATTAACAATCAAGTCGCGTTGCTTCCTTCGTTTTTACTCCCTTTCTGGAAACAACCGGCGGATTATTTCTCGAATATGTTCGAACCACCGTATGTTATCCTTAACGAGAGAAAAAGCTGAGAAAAGCCTTTATAAAATATAAATTATAAACCAGCTTTAGCGGAGCTCGCGTCGCTGCGGCCATTAGGGTGTCGTTGTAACTCGTGTACTCGCTCCTGTTGTTTATTAAAGAATTCCGCGTTACATCGATGTTCCGCGCATTCGTTGAACCCTTCGAAAGGGATCTCGTGGTTTCGATATCGAGGTTTCGTTTGGTAGCTTCACGACGAAAGCTCTTTGCGTTAAATAGCACGAGTACGTCTTCTTAGACCGATTAAAGGCTAATTGCTTCTCATGCCGATTCTCGAGTGCAATTACAGGAAGCCTATCTGTTCCCTTGCGCGACACCGCTGGCTTCGCGAGTGACCCGTGTACGACATATTTCGATTACCGTGGCCTCGTATTTTAATGAGCATATTTACCCACGGCGATACGTATAGCGTAATTTGATTGGGAAAACACCGACGGAGGATTCCTCGTCAATACCCAAATTTTGATTGGTACGGCATACCAATCTTGTCTATCCGTTCAAAGATAAACAGAACCGCTCGATTCGATTTCGAACTTCGTTCAAATTTATTCAGATTCGTTTCTCTTTTTTCTATAATAACAAAAATATATACGCGTAAATATTTGGTCACGCGATCCGTTCTCGTCTGTAATTGCCCGAACTCGTCTCTACACGCTTTTAATATTTTTTCGTTAGTTTTCTCGTATCGAGTCGCGATAAAACTTTCTCCAAGTTTCTCGCACATGGATGCAAAGAACGGATCGAACATTCGCGTGTATTTCTTTTACACTGTAGAAGCTTCAAAATAGTTGTAAGACATTGTTACGAGTATTACACTCTTCAAAGAACCGAAGCCTCCTTTTTATAGTATTTTCCATTATCGACCAAACTTCGAATAAGTGGTAGTTTCAAAGTGTTCGCGATAACTTGTTCATTCGCTGTTCTTCAGAATTATAACGTACACTCGTTACGTCTCCCACTCTGTTGCTACCTATCCCCACTCCTTCGATTTAAAATCGAGCTAGGCGCGAAATTTCAAACGAAATCTATTTTCCATATACACTTTCTCCGCGACGTAGTCATTCGAAAAAGACAATCGGAACGAAAGCGCGACATTTCGACCCTCCTCTTTCTTCCTTTCACGGAGAAGAAAATCGTCTCGATTCTCCTTTTACCTTCATCCACGAAGAAGAATATCATCGATGGTTTCCCCCGGTGGCCGGTTCAATCTGTGGATCACGTTCGAGGCAGGAGTTTTTATCGCGCCGGCACGCGGCGGAAGTTCGAAAGCTCGGTACCACGACCGGTTGTACCTCAGCGACCGGAGCGGTATTAAAGCTCTGTAGTAAAAGAGGGACGGGGGTCCGAGGAGGGCGAAAGTTTTTACAACTTGCCGCCGGTGCTCGTTATGATCCGTGCGCCGCCGCCAGATTCACGAGCGACTTTTCGACGCGTCGTGTCGGCCGCAGATCAAACCGAGAACTCGAAACTGCGGGGACCAACCGCGGCGTGTCGTCGAGGTAATGGAATTTTCTTCCCTGGAAAATTTCCGCGATACCACCCTCTTTCTCTCTCCCTCGCTCTCCCGGCCCTCCTCGATTTCCCTCGTTCGTCCTCGAATCCTTTGAGGATAACGGCGTATCCGACCGATAGACATCTCTCGATACGCTCTCCGGTGGTAAATTTCCGGGAAATTCCAAACTTTTCCCGTGGATAGAGGAAACGCTTGGAAAAGCCAACGACGCGTCCTTCCGCGCGGTTTACGAACACACGGTTTAGTCGAGTTTTTCGAGTTTCGGAGGGAGAGGACGACCGTGATTAGGGGAGGAGCGACAACGCGAACGACGAACGAGGACGGTTCATCGAAACTGGATCGTCCAAAAGTCGAAACTGGATCGAAGCTTCGTAAATAAATAACTCTCGATAGATCGCGCGATGAAAATATTCCCTTTTGATCGTTTCTTCGTATCTTAGTCCCTCTAAGGACATTTAACGATCGCGATAGAATACTCGGGCTTCGTTTACAACGCACCACGGAAAGCTCTAAGAAACGACTGTCGCGTAACTTGTTGCGAACGCTACTCGTGGCTACGGTCTCCCTTTCGCGGATTCCTTGGCACGCGTTTCGTTTATATTCGGAGTTCTCTTTGGAACGCTCGACTCGCGAGTCCGCGACAGACGTGGAACCACGACGACGAAGGGGGACCAAGAACGGGAAATAAGGTGACGCAAAGAGATGAAAATCGGAGCACGCGGAGAAAAGGGAATCGAAGTACGCGAAGAGAGCGGTGCACCGGTGTGTTAATCTTTTGCGGGATTTCAACACCGTGGAATTTGCATAGCTGCTGGATTTTTATCGGTGAAAAAGCCATTCCCCACCCAGCACTGTTCTTTCACCTCTGTCAGCATCCTCCAGCCATCGACTGCTCGCGAAGAACACAACCAGCTCCCCCTCTGGACCTCTCTGCCTCGCCCTTGCCCGACTTCCGCGCGGTCGGTGGCACAGCCATCGATTTTTCATTAAGCTTCGTCCCCCCAACCCCCTGGTGGACCCGTCGCCTGCTTTGCATACATGCTTATTCGCCGCGCTCGTCCATTCCGCTTCTCGTTTCGTTCTTCCTTCCTTCCTTCCTTCCTGGCGTGTTCCTGCTCCCTCTGTCCGCCCTTTGGTTCGCGCAATGAACACGCGCCGGAATTTCACTCTGTACATCTTCGAGCTGGTCGAGCTCGATCGAACTTCGATCCCATCCAACTCTGTTCGAGAGTTCGCTCGACTTCTTCGGTTCCAAGTAATGTTTCCACGTTACGGGACTTCTTCATTGTTTTCGAAGGTTCGTACGCTCGGACGAGATCTTTCCAGAAAAATACAAATTTTTCGGAAACGTTCTTCACCGTTCTCCGATCCGGACCGTCGAAGATAGATATAGTATTCATCGGTTTCTCGCGGTTACTTTTCGGGTAAATTTCATCCCTCGAAAACACGACGCTGTACTTTGGATATTTTCTTAGGTAAAGACGTATTCAAGAATCGGGACGCAACGATGCTCGAAACGATCTTACAGGATCATCCCACGAAAGTGAAGTAACTCTGTACGTGGAGTTTCCTTTACCTCGAGCGTATCCGAACGCACGATATTTTCTTTTCTCTCGGTTTAGCCTTTCGAGAAATATTTTTTGCGCCGAAATATAAAAATCGTGCGGCTCGTGATTAATTCTTTGTCTCTGCCTCTCTCTCTCTCTCTCTATATATATATATATATATATATATATATATATATATATATATATATATATATATATCTTCTTCACTCTGTTCGAACTCGGCCCGTTTTCGCATCTTTGTACGCCCGTGCGTCACCCATTCGCAGGTCCGCGGGACATTGATTTATACGAAAACGTTGGAAAACGCCGCGGCTCTATTCTTCTCGCGTCTCTCGTGGGAAAATACCCATTCCCCGCTCTACGTTTGCGTTATAGCAGCGCCGGCTTACATTTGCATCGGAAAATTGCGGATTAACGCTGCGTGCGTTGCAACGGTACCAGGGCCGAGCCGCGTCGTGGACCGAACCAGATGACGAACCAGCTTCCTTTTGTTCCCTGAAACCCGCTGAAACGCTTTAACTCGAATCTTTTTCTCGCCGCTTCTCGCCCCGTCGCTCTGAATTCGCGTTAAACGCGTTTCACCCCGAATCGACACGCGAACGAATACGAATTTCGGACGAAATTCATCGTTACTCCGTGGAAACAAGGAACGGACAATTGGCCGTTTTGTATCGAGATGTACCACTCCGCTCTCGACGAATTAATTTTCCAAGGACCGGTGGAAACCCGACGACTCGTAGCGAAATTCCTCGTAAAGTTCTAGAGCAAAGGTACGCCGAGTTTTAGAAATCCACGCTGCGATAAATCCCAGGTCCGACTATTCAAGACTCGAAACCGATCTTCGTGGGAGAAGAGTGAAAGAATAATCTCACGTGAGATTTTCACACTCGGGGAAAATTGATAGAAAACAAGCCCGTACTGTCGTTTTTACTGTTTCGTTAAATAAACAGCTCTGTGCGTAGTTTTTTGCATCGCGACGAAACGTGAAATGCACGATGTTGATCGTTCGAAAGAAATATCAAAAAGAACGTTTCGACCGGAATTCACCCGCCTATAGTTTGACCAGGTTTTTCTTTCGTGGTTCGCAACGGGAGAAAGAAAATTTTGAATAATTAATAATAAAATAACATACTTTTCCTCACGGTCTTTTCTATTACCCGACAACTGTACTGAACGTATAATTCTACATACGATAAAACTATCATTTCGAATGTACCGAATGTTTAGACGTTGCGTGAAACTGGGCGTTAAGTAATAAGTTAAGACAACATTCAGGAATTTGCGTTCGCTTCGAGGGCTTATAGCGAGAAGCTATCAAATTTCCATTCGCGTCATCGGTCGAAACAATCCCGAATCGTTGCAGATTAATCGATTGGATCGGGACCACCGGTACGGCACAAAGAAAATTGGCATAAAGCAAAGCAAGCGTTTCAGATATTCTATCGTCCGATATTTCCCCATTCTCCCGTAATGCCTACAAATCGGAGCGCGAGGAACGAAAGACACAAGTTTTACGTAACGCGATTCAATTTTATTGCCGCGCATTTGTTGCGCCCATCGCAAAGAGACTAGCCGAGTGACCAACACGTTGGCACCGGTGAAAAACTCTCCATTGTTCCACAGTGGAGACATTCGCGAGGTGCCACTCGATGGCGAACGCTATTTTCGATGTACCATTACACCCTCGATCCACGGGGAACAATGCCCCGTAAAATGTCACACGAACGAGTCAGCCCTGACACGGTCGATTCTTGGAATTGGTCCTCCTTTAATTAACCTCGCGCTAGCCCTGGAGAGGAAAACATCGGTCTTCCTATCGCGGAAATTGAAGAGCCAATCGCGCACGAACCACCACCGACGAAAAAAATTCGTCACCGACCTGGCGAAGCTTCGCCAGGAATTTACGAAAATAGAAGAAAGGGGAAAAAATACCCGATAACTGATAATGCATCGTGCGAAGTGCAACGGTGCAAATATTGCATTATCCGACGCGTTTAGCACCGCTTTTATAACGATATCATATTCTTCGACGCCGCAAACCTTTCGAGAGCGTAGTTTATCGAACGCGTGTACCGTGTAACGAGACGCTTGATTAACCCGCTCTTTTAATCGAAAATCTCTATTAATTTTTCTTCCGCGAAGTAACGAACCGATTCGGGTTACTCGTGAGACTCGAAGCGCGTTTACTCCATCGGGAGACGAAACGTAAATGGAAAGTCAATAATAACAGCGACAATGGTCAACTTGGACTCGACGCGAACTTCTGGACATATTTACCCGAGGAATCTAACTGTAAAAGTTTCCACGCTCGCCACCAGCGATCCAATTAACGTCCCTTCCTTTATTCCCGTGTTACCCCCTTCCTTATCTATCTTTTTGTCCACGCCCCGTTTCTCCCCACTCGAACGCCCCATCGTCAGCGTTGCAATTGTAATTTATTATTCTCCTTACGGAAGCAGCCGGAGGCCGACCACGGGGAAAGTTTCTTTCAGCCGTTTTAAGAACAAAAGTCTTCGTTCCTAGAAAATGGAAACGAGTCGGTCGAGAGGAGAGGCGGGTGGGGTCGGGGTCGAGGGTGGCTCGTAACCATTGTGTTTTGTCCCGCTAGCAATTAATCGTTTCCTTTTCACCGCGAGTCAAACGAGATGGTTACTTTGTTCCTTGTAAACATTTCTCTTTGATAATGGTATTGCGATAATTAGGCGTGCCGATGGCAGACGATAAAAATATCTTTTAAACGGGGACCTCCGGGTGTTTCGTGTCGCTATTAATATCAAAGCTCGAATTCAGAGCGCGTCGAACGTTCGATTGTTTTCATTAACAATTGCAACGACGGGACCCTATGTGTTTCGGTGACACTGTGCTCGGAGCCGTTCGATCGTTTTAAATAAAACGGAACGTTCTTCCATGCAAATCGAACCCGATCGAGGACGAATCTCACGGACCCGGAACACTTTTCGAAAATACGCGCCGTGCTTTTTCTACCTCGATTCAAATTAGGCCTTTGTAACGGAAATTTTAACTGCACGGGTATTTTCGTCAAATGGACTTCAAAAATGTACGAACACAGTCTCGACCTAATTTCTTGAAACGATTCAATTACTTTTAAACCATTCGAAACGGAATACACGCATCAACGAAACGCTCGAAAATTGTTCTTACAGGTGGTGGAAAATATACATATTGCGCACGTTTGCGTACTCGTTGTTCATTGATCGTTCTTTCTAATATTTCGTTGTAGATCCTTGTCAATTTTTTCCCCCGTTTTCGGTTGCCTTCCAGAAAGCTTTCGCAACGCGACCACCGTCTAAGCGGAAAGAATTACGCGATCCGTTACCCGGTAATGTAGTTAACTTCGCGCACCGGCACAACAACTTGTCGGTAGTTGTAAATCTTGATGGGTTTTCTGCGGACTGGCACGTAATTTTTTCTCGACCGGAAAATATTGAACCTCCACCCCCCGCAATGGTGTTAAAATATTCCTAAGAAGTAACCTATCCACGGATAGTGAACTGTTTTATTGATTTAATTCACGGAGAAGGTTGTTCGCGATTTACCGGACACTAGCGCTCGCGAGTGGACAATATATAAGATGTACCCAATTTATTAAAGAAATTCGTTTACTTTTAAACCATCCGAAATAAAATACACACATTAACGCATCGTTGAAAGAAAGAACAATGAAAGGAACGGAAAATTTACTACATCCGCGAATCGCGCGAGATACGAATTTAAAGAAAAAAAAAAATACCAACGAGTTTCATTCCCACGAAAGATCGTAAATCAAAGTTTTTCTTTCCCCTGAATCTATCGTAATGCACGAATTGGAAAAATTTTTGCACCGACGTTTTTTTGCGTCGAACGCTCACGCGAGACCAAGAAATTCGTTCGGAGCAAACAACTATCTATGAAAAAAAAAAAACTACCATTTGGCGATTTCGCAGTATTTTCTGTTCAATAAACTCACCAAAGAGTGTGCTTGTGCTGGTTGATCGCCAGCGAATTTACCGATTTCCAGTGGAAATCGGTTTTGAATAAAGTTGTAATGGAACGTGCTCGATTCGGTCCCATTTTTCAACGTGGATATTGCACGTTGCTCAACGGAGAAGAGCGATTTTTTTTTAAACAAATCAACGCGTTGAAACAACATGTACGCTACTATGATTTTTGAATGCGAATGCAATTTCTGTCCGGTATTGGCGTTTCGTGATTTTCTACGAGCGAGATCGGTTCGAACATGTTTTGCAGCGGGTTATTAAACAAGTGGTTAAGGTCAAATTTCTGACCGTACACTCGCATTTTCACTTGTCAAGTAGTATGAGCCCCGTCTATGGCCAGACAACCAGCATTACCCCGTCTATGGTCAGACAAGTAGTATTAGACCGTCCATGGTCTGAAAAAGTAGTATAACCACCGTCTAGGACCAGACAAGTAATATAACCCCGTCCATGGTCAGACAAGTAGTATTAGGCCGCCCATGGCTGGACAAGTAGTATGGCCCCTCGTCTATGGCCAGACAAGTAGCATTGGACCGTCTATGATCAGACGAGTAGTCTGCACTGTAATGGCTATAACATCGATGAAAATCATCGCTTCGACAGTGTATTTTTAATACCCCCTGGGACTCAAACGGTTAAACAAACACGTTGTACCAATGCTTCTATTTCCCTATAAGCAAGTAGCAAAATCTACCTGCTCCAAGACACAAATGCAGTGCAATTTTTTCAGTGAAAGTGTGGATAAAATTTCAATTTTCCTTCGAGGAGAATGAGAACTTATCAGAGTATATCGTTAAGGAAAATACGTGGATAAATATGCTTTTATATTTACATTCGTAAGTGTTACAGATTTTGCATAATAAGGAAAAGGATGCGTTGATTCGAACAATACGAAAGTTCACATCTTTGACTACAATTGTCTTGCCGGTTAGAAGTCGTTTATTCAAAGTTCGCGAAGCTGTGTTCCCGGTTACGAAAGCAACACGCAATCCCCCTGCAATAACAAATTAATGTAAGAGAGCCACGCCGGTAATTGAAGTACACTTGCAAGGAAAACTCGTTACCTTGGTGGTGTGGTTCATTGAAAAACTATCGCAATCGACAATTCGATGGTATGCGCAACAAGATTGTTTCAACGCAACTATCGGAAGTGTAACCATAACCGTAAGGGAAATTCGTTGGGGTTGAAAGGTCGGCTGTCGAGAAATTGAAAATGGAAAACTCCAGAAACTCTACGCGTCTAGAGTTTCGAGTGTTCAGAGAGTGGTTTCCGCTATAAACTTTACGATCTGCGTCGAAGTGCGTCGCGTTTGACAAATTTGAGCCATCATTTTTACCAATGTAACCGAACTTGCCACCCGATATACACTTTCGAACGAAACGAAACTTCGTTCTTCGTTTCTTAACGAACGCTTACGAACGAAACGAAGTTCGATTTAAAAAAAAAAAGGAAAACTCGATCGAGACAAATGAAACGCACGAATTGCGATCGTGACGATCAAAATGCAAACAGGACGAGTTCTCCGTTGTCCTTCCCATCGACGGAGTGAATTGATTGGATTCATTACATGGCCGGTCACGTTCTATTAAGACACCGTTTAGATATTCTCCCTTTCGAATCGTTGGTGCACGTGCCGTGGAATAAATCATAGGAATGGTCATATTTATTTACGGCTCCCTGCGTAGCTAAGAAACCCATTAAATTACAGTGGCCCGTTTGAGGACGGATGAAAGGAATCTTATCGAGTCAACATTGAAGTTTACCCCGTCACGGGTTAAATACAAACACTATTGTCTCTCGTTGTCTGTATAATTCTCCTCGGAAGGGACAATTATGATATAGTGTTTCAAAAAATATTCCAGCGACGAATTACCGGTAATTTGTAATTTGTTCACAGTAGAACGTTGTATTCGGTAACTATGTAACCGTAGATTAATTTTACAAGAATATGAAGTACACGAATGCTTGGAATACATTTATAAAAAAAATCGATTTTATTCGCTACAGTGGCGTTATCTATGACTCGGTGAAATTTCCGTTCAAACTTGGCGATTCCTCGCCGAAAACAAATGTATTTTCATATCGAACATTCCTTTCCAACTTGGAAAGAGTTTTTTTGTCTTTGAAGTCTTTAGGTAAACATAATCCCAAAGTTCGTGGGTAGTTTTCACCCCTTCGACGCAAATATCGTGCGACGACGAAAAATACGGGTCCATTCTTTTTCAAAGTTTCATCTGTATGCCAAATTCGATCGTAACTTCGAAACGTCAATCGAGTAACGATTTCTCGATTTAAAACCGTAATGAAATACGTTAATATTTAACGAGGTTTGATTTCACATTGAAATCGAACATACGCGTTCCATACCTACCGATCAGGTACCAAAAGCGGAACAGTGTATTCGACCGTGTGTTCTCGATACAAATAACCGCAAATTTAATATTCGACTGCACGATTGAAGATAATAACAATCGATCGCGAATATCTGATCACCGCGCGATACAAAATCCCGTTCGTTCCGAAGATTCGCCGGGCGCGTTCGCTATTTCAGGCGTAATTTCGATCTCTCGAATGCCTCCCAGCCCCTAGCCCCGCCGCTGTTTCACGATAATTAATAATTGGAAGAAATTCGTTCCCGTCGCGAGGGACAACTGTCACGCGGTTACTGCCGAACCCGCGCGTTCGATGCACCAAACTCATTTACATGCTTAAACAAGTTAACGAAATCATGGCAGCCCCGGTCGTATAACTTGCATAATGCACCCGTGAATCGCGAATAAATAGTTACGGGTCGCAGTGCGCGGCTGTGGCGCGGGAACAATGAATCGCGATATTACGCGTTAGTTAATTGCGGTTAGCGTGGCGATTTGCACGGGAACGGTGGGGACAGTCGCGAACAGTCGTGAACAGTCGTTCGATTCATCGATCGCGATGCATCGAGACGAAAACTGCCGGAAAATTATGGAGTTTCTTCGTGGAAATTAGCCTGGTCCGCCGATCGAGATTTCGCGTACGTCGAGCGACGCGAGACATTTTCTTCGAGGATCGAGAATGTTCGTGCAATTATCGAGAGGAACTCACGGTAAGACGAGTAATTCGATAACCGTGATCCTGGAACACTCTCGCGTCTCGAGGGTTGGTTTCACGATCTTAATCGGGGGAACTCGTCGAAAGGAACATCTCAATGTGCGAAAACTTATATCGAGGAGGATCATCTTAGTGGAGAGTACCTGTGCAGAGGATCGTTAATATATTTCTTTCGTTACGTCAAGGGGATTATACTTATGTAATCTTGGAACTTTTCAGTTATTTTTTACGATGGAAAACACCGATTGGAAAATCGTAAAGTTTGTTTCCGGGAATAGAACCCACGGAAGTCAGTTTACACACCGGTGTGTTGTAAGTGTACGAATACCATGGACACTCGTTATATAAATGATTACGTAATTGTAATATTTATCACCAAAAGTGTGTCTTTTACCTATTGTAAATTCGACAACGTAGCCAAACAGCAAAGTTTCGAACTGGCAAAATTCGTAGAGAATTCAAAGCGAATGGTAGAACTCCGCCAGCGAAGAGCTCGTTCGCAAACCAGAGTTTAGCTAACATTGTATACATTGTAAATATGAACAATCAACAGGGTGAACTCTCTTTCGGCCTTAAGTTACGGGGAGGGTGTGACTCGTTCGCGAGAAGAATTACGTACAATCTCGTACGCGAACACGCGACGACGAAAGCACGAAATGTTTGCAAGCTGCTTGGAAACTTTCTAATCTCGAGCTTCGAACCCCAAAGAACGCTTCCCCCTTCCGTAATCTCGAACTATTAGGATTCGAGGGAACTTTGCCGATAAAGTCCGAAGATCGCGGAAAGTGTTACTTATTGCCACGTGGACTGTATACGTCGCTCGTTACTTCTCTTCCGCGTTCGAGATTTCGAGGTTCGTACGATTAATCGACGTCCTCGAGCTCGACCATTTCATTTCTCGAGACGCAAAACTATTACACAATTATCCACGCATCCATGAATTAATCGTTCCCCCTCGCAACAGTACGTGTATCGTGAAAGAACACCGAATTCGTTAAAAGTGACAAACATTTATTATTCCTAGATTTGGTAATTCCTGTCCAGACTCGAAGCTTCGATTTAAACAATTCGATACTAAATAAACGTTTCCGGTGCTGCTTGATAAAACCGGTGTACCGTAATTCGTCCCTTCTCTTAACCGTCTTCTCGTTCGTTCGGTTTAAATGAAATTCTGTGCTGGTTGATCAATCGCGCGCAAACGAACCGCAATTATCGGTTGGCGCGATATTACGTTTACGAGAAAAAGAGATCTCGGCGGGCCATCCGATCTAAACTTGGAGCTACCAAAATTGCGCCCGCGTTTCAACGAAGAACCGTCCGTGTAGATTCATCGCTCGACCAACGACTGGATTATTATGTTCCATCCAGTAGGTGGAGAAAAAGAGGCAGCGCCGCGGCTCGAGAGAAAAGGATCGCGTCCCGCGGACGCGGAAGTTCGCCGTCCGGTTAAATTAATACAAAAGAGTGCGAAAGTAGGTTCCGTGGGAAGTCTTGAAACTCGCCCGAAAGCTGTAAAGCATCCCTGCATATTTCACTGCTCTGTTAATTAACAGACAGCTTTCTAGGACACAGAATTTACAAGGAGGATTCCCCCGGACTGCACTTAAGCGAAACATTATGAAATCCCTTATTCACTGGAAATTTTCCGTCGTGCTCGCGACGCCGGAAGCACGGCGAGTACGTAAGCCGTAGTATCGGTTTATCTCGTTAAAATTTACGTATCTGCCTTATAACGTAGCATTGCGTTTCAACGCCCGCGATGTCGTAGCTGCCGCGAACGATCGCGCACGATGAGAAGCGTTCAATGGCCGTCTAAGTACGATATAATGGGATACGATCGTGTAGAGTGCATCCGATACGCGGCTAGCCAACCAACGTTCCTATCCCTTTAGATCATAACCGAGCGTGTTTCGTCTTAGGTGGATTCTTGGGGAAGCGGCTTTGCAACAACAACAACAACAACAACAACAACTCGCGCGCAACAACTCGGGACAAAGTTTCCCGCTCGCTCGGTCGTTGTTGCGGCGATTAATTTTTCGCTTCGCTCGTTAAACGCTCGCTCGGGTCGAAATCGCCGACCGAAGTGGGATAATTCCGATCGACGAGCCACCGTTATCGCTTTTCTTCTAATTAGAAACTTCGCGAACAATTCCCCCCCGGCGCGTGAAAATTTATCTCTCTTGGGTCTCGCGACGTTCTTTACGGTATTAATTTGTAATCCGAGACGACCGTTTAAGAAGGATTCCATTAGTCGGATGTGTATTGTGTTTACAACGTAACTATGTTCGTTGGTTCGATGTCACCTATGACTTTTGATTCTTTGATCGGGTTGTACGGTATTTGTTCGTTGAGAGATCGTTTCTGGTCTACGCGATGAGAGCTCGCGGCTCCCTGCGTCATTTTTCGTTCGCACTGGAGAAGGTTCGAGCGATTTCGGGGAGATTGAAAGAAGAACTTGAAATCTGGAACGCGTTTCTTTTGCGTTAAGAGCTTCCATCCAGTCCCGAGTAAAATTGATATAGAAAAACAGCTTGGAACTTAAAAGGAATAGTCGAAGGTCTTAGAAATATCGGTACAATTTTCGGTAAGGACTTAGATCGAATCCTTGATCTCGCAATCTCAGACCAGTAGTACTGTCCTGCCCACAATCAGACAAGTAATATTACCCCGTATATGACCAGACAAGTAGTATAACCCCGTATATGACCAGACAAGTAGCATGGCACCTGTGTTCGAGCAGACAAGTAGAATAACCCCCGTCTATGGCCAGACAAGTAGAATGACTCCTGTGCCTGATCAGACAAGTAGAATAACCCCCGCATATGGTCAAACAAGTAGAATGACCCCCGTGCATGGTTATACAAGTAGTATTGCCCCCGTTCGTGGTCGGACAAATAGTGTGGTCCCCGCCCATGGTCGGACAAGTATAATGACCCCCGTGCATGGTCAGACAAGTAGTATGGCTCCCGCCTATGGCCAGATAAGTAGTATGAACTCCGTCTGAGTGATTTCGGAGAGATTAAAAAAAGAACTCGGGACCTAGAACGTATTTTCTCTACGTTAAGAACTCCCACCCGGTCCCGAGTAAAATTGGTATACAAAAACAGCTTGGAACTTGAAACGAAGTTCCGTTGCAATTAGCTCTCCCGAGCGAGAGTGTTCCTTCGAGGTGGTTTTCGATCTCGTTTTTCACCGTTGATCTCGCAATAGGTGGAACCGACCCGCGGAGAATATTATTAACAAAAAAAAAAGAAACGGCAAAAGCTTCGCGGTACGCGGAAAAATGCAAATGAAACATTTATATCTCCCCTGTCCCATGAATCTAATGAACAGCACATCCGTACAGGTTTACATATTCCGTGGCGGCCGCATAAATAGTAAATTCGTGTCGGTCGCGCGGCGTGCATTTTGCGCGACCGTTAAAGTTGTTAATTACCGAACTACAACTGCATTTACACCGTTATTTCCATTACAAAGCGATACGGCTTCATAATGCAGGATCAGCCCGGGTCATTTTATACCGCAAATGGCTGAACTCCTATCTCGTCCGGTCCGGGCTCCGCCCGCGAGAGGAGCCACATCCAAGAATTTCAAGTAGATTTACTAAATAACGAGCACTCCTCCTGACCCGGCGAACTTTCCACCGTCGTAAATTTATTTTAATTTCTTAGGGAAGCACGAGGACCGCGCTTTGTACGGAATGAAAATAGAAGAAGTTACGAGCCCCTCCAGAGGCGAGGGGGTTGGAACGGGGACGGTGGGACAGTGTCGACCCCGCTCCCCCGCCCCTTCATCCCCCTCCCACCGTCAGATTTCAAGGAAAGAAGGGTACAAGCGGAGCGGATAAACGACTCGAAATTCCGTAGTTAATGAAACGGCGTGCAATATTTAAAGGTCCTGCCATTCTGAAAATATTGACTCCTTTTGTTCGTCCGTTCGCTCTTAATTGCTGTTCGCGGATCCATGGGAACGCTTTCAGTGCATCATCTTTTCGTGGAAATTTCACTAAAACTAACGCCCTGCCGGGACCCGGGACTAATTATCCAGCCCCGTTGGAAATTGTATCGTTCGCGAAACTAATTAACTTTGAGATAAACTATTGTCCGAACTTTCACCGGCTCGTTGAATTTATCGCGTTGCTAAACGATACGACGCGAGAACACTCGTCGCGATGCTTGATTTTCCAATTAGGAAGTATTTCGACGCTCGATTGGAACCGGCTCGTCGAGCGATGCGAGTTCCTCTCGATCGAAACTAACGGTAACGATCTTACTTATTTCTACTCGATTCGTGGCTGTTGTATCTTATTGTTCCCTCGATATAAAAATGACCGATGTAAGGTGTCATCAATTGTCGAAGATAACCACCTTATTTTGCTTTCATAAAATGGTTCAAGAGAAACAAATTTCTGGAGGGGTGATTGACAGAGGAGAAAGTTGCCCCCAGATTTTTTACTTGGAGACTGCTATCAATGTTTCGCTATTTGGATAATTCCTAGAAAAATAGAGGCTTTCTAGACTTTTTCAAACGAAAGATGGTACAAACTTTGCACAGCAAAATATCAACTCCCTTGAACTATTGAACTCCCCAAAAAAGAATAATAAAGTCTTCTTACAGGTCACCCTGGTGACACTCTCGGTACATCGTTATCAAGTTAATTTCAATTTCATTAACGTATACTTCTGCACGAAGAATTCGCAAACCTCGATAGGGACTTCCCAATGGAAACGACCTCCCGAAAAGGAGATACGGAAGTAAGCTAGATGTCCATTCGCGTTTGTAGCCCCGTTCAAACAATTGCTTTCCCTTCGCTTTGATTTCGAGGGGCATCTCTTCTTTTCTCGTCGTCTACGGAGTTTTCCGAGCACGTGTGACCGTACACACGGGCCCTAGGAAAACTCAATCCGAATTTATTCCAGCGCGAAATCGCGTCGACCTGGAGGATCGGTGTGTGCAACTGCAAACCGTTCCCGGGGACACGCTAAACGTTTACGTATCCTCGACAACGCGCTGCATGCGACATGTTTTGTGAATCATACACAACGCGACGACAGAAAGTGCAATCCCCTGAATCACGGATATCAGGATTGAGCAAATATTTAAACGTCGAAGATCCAATTCTACACGCCGCTCTAACCCTTTCCAACGGTTGTCAGAAAAATACGACCTGTTGTGCGAAATGAAACGCTCCGAACATCGAAAACCGGGTGCATCTCTCGTGTACTATTAGCTTTGAATGTTCCTCGCTTCGGTTCCACGGTTTCTATCGTAAATTACGTCGTTTCGAACGAAGAAACTAAACGCGTAATTTAGAGTTCTCCAGAATTCTAGCCCCTCCAAGATTCGAACGTCGAACGAATAGTCTATCGACTTTGATCTTACAATACTTGGATCGACTCTTGGAAAAGTAGAAGCAATTGTTCTGGACAGCTTCTGGTCATAATTGCAAGCAGTAAAATCTAAATTTGTCTTTAATCGAAATCGCCAATTACACAGAGCGAATTGAGAACGTGAAGGCATCCTAAATGCAGTGAATTTGTAAACGAGGCTCGTGTGGCCTGCATAATTCCGAGAAACAAGGAAGATAAATGTCGTTTAGTGGAAAACTCGAGTCCTGAATCTTTCGGAACGATTTATCGTAACAATTCCGTGCCAGAAAGTCTACGGACGGGAATCAAAATTATTTGTGTCGCGAAACACCGTGAAATTAATCGAAGAGAGGAAGAAAAGGGTACAACAGGGTACAGGGAAACTCGTGATTAAGGATTCGAGGACACACGCGATCCCGAGCAATTGAAAAAGCAAGCGCAGGAATGATTTCCCGATTGCAAGAAAAGGTGCCGTTTAATTATTTCTCGAATTACACAGGGGCGCGGCGTTTTCACGCGAACCGCGCGTCGACAGCGTAATTGAAAAGCACGAAACTGTAATTACCGCGGTCCGTGACTGTAACTCGCTTTCACGCGTCACGTAATCGCATGAAAAGCGAGTTACAGCGGGTTAAGGACTCGACTTCCGCGATGCGTCTGAACTGAAAGTCGCTCGTCGTTCACGGTGACGTTTTAAAGCACGACGACGACAGTCGAACGATTAATGCTCGATGTGTCCTCGACATTGGTCCACGATCGATTACTCTTCCTAGGATGAATCCGTCGCGAATAATTTATTTCCAGGGACGCGAAACGTATCATAAATCACGTGGTCACCGAACGTAAAAAGGAGTATGTAATTTTAATGAAACGCGTTGAATATTACGTGTAAAATATTGTATGGAAAATGTTGCACGTTAGAACCACGATTCAATGAAAACGTTAACAAATCATCGACCTTTTTAGCATCTAAATTTACAAGGACAATTTCAACGTACCAACGATTAAGTGCTTGGAACTCTATAATATAGAGTTTACCCATATACGATAGAGTTTGACGAGTCTGCAACCCCTAATGGTCATACATTTCTAAACAGCACTCATCATTCACCGGATGCGCTCATAGAGGTACATAAATATGAAAATCCAATCTGTCACAATTAATATCTCACAAGCGTTCCCACGAACGTTTACCTCGTTCGAAGAAGCCATCCCTCGAGCCTGAATCGTGACTATACTAACAAATTAATAATAGCGATGGATGCAATTCATGGAACATTCTTAAGAATGTTCGCGTTACTCGAGTTTCCACAAACCTTTCTGAAATCGCATAACTCAACAGTGTTCACCGATTACGAGATGCACTCTTAGAAGTGCATCAGTTCGAGAAGCCAACCGTCTCAATTAATTTCGAGATTCCCTAGTAACGTCTGTCGTGTTCCAAAAAAATCTTTAAGAAGTACAGCAAGTACAAGAATCCTACGATCCAAACTTCCGACGATCGTGCATACCTCAACGCTCATCGTATGCAATTACCATCTCACAAGCGTTTGCAATGATATCTGTCGCGTTTAAAAAAAAAAAAGTCATCCCACGCAGCTGGAACGCGATCGTCCTGACTAATCGATCGGCAACGGATCCACTATTCGCAAATACCGCGTCGATTGAAACATTCAACCGCCTAATTCGAAAACAATTTTCAATTCTCTCTCGCGCAACGCTTCCACGGATACTTTCAACCGAGTCTCGCGAGTACTTCGTTCGAACAAGTTCGCAGAAACGACGTTCAGCAAGTTCTCGACGTGTCCGAGGTGAGCAGCCTGCTCGAACTTCGCTTATTAACCGTAGTCGCAATCGGCCAACATGATCGTCGTGCATACCGAAGCAGCTAGTCCTCGACGTCGTTTCGCGAGAAAATCGAATCTCCGCCGGAAGCTCGGGTTATCCCGTGTGGCTGCGGCTGAAAGCATCTAGGAGAATCTCCGGCAACCTCGAGTTTCCTGTTACGCGCGTCTCGCGAGCGAGCGAACGAGCGTGCTCGCAGCTTCCTCTTCGTTTCTTTCCACCCTGTGCACGGTTGATATCCGTCCTCCGTCCGAGAGATTGAAAACCGTTTGGCTATCGACGACAATCGCTCGCGTTACTCGTGCCAACCATTACCACGCTGACCCCCTTTTCCTCTCACTTATCGGACTTCGACAGCGACGAGAGCTTCGATAGCTTCGGAAATCATTTTGTTACCGACGATCGTACGAATTGAAACTCTTACCGACGATTCTATGAATTGGAATTCTTATCGACGATAGCACCAATTGGGATTCCCACACTTCCGGCATCTGACCCCGGGAGTGAATCGCTGTCAGTCACCGCACCTCACCTCAGAAATGAATTCAACTTTTGCGTAGATAGTACCGTGTTCAACTTCTGTTCCTACGGATTGATTATCGCCAAGTTTCACGGATGATAATTGGCCGATTCTCTCTTTTTCTAACACTTATTGTATTCCGACGACGTCGAGAGCTTCGGTAGCTTCGAAGGGAATCCCAAAGAATTGGGATTTTTTGCACTTTCTGCATCCGAGCTCAGGAATTAATTACTGTTAGCACTGCACTTGGTTCTTGTGCTCACAGGTACGGTAATTACAATTATATAAATTATACACTCGTTCGTAATTGTACAATTATTCTAACCGAAGCTCACTGCTAACAAATATGCAGAAAGGGAAACCAAGCACTGCACTCTGTAACTACCGGTAATACGCGTTCACTTTCGTCACTCCTGGAACAATTAAATTCAGGTGGTTCAAGAATCTGCATAAATACTAATTGTATTAAAATATAATTACGTATATTCAAAATACAGCTCCTCGTTTCTACCACAGTCTGCTCTCTCGCACGGTACGTTCAACCACGAGGTAATGGAATTAAGTGGACTGGCGTTTTCCGCAAGGTGGACACGGGTCGATTTTTCGTGGCACGTTCTACACTGACCAACGTTGCTCGTATCGACGATATATCGACCGTGGTAACGATTAGAACGCGACATGTGCGTTCACTCAACAGTAATCTAACTGTTGTGAAGTTCAGATTACAATATCTAGTTCATTATAATATGCAGGGACCTCGTGTATCTAGTAGTATAGTTTTTGTACATATAAGAATACAAAGTCCGAAGAAACGAGTACACAGTGATACGTCTTGATGCGAACGACGACAGTGTCGTGTGGTCTTCGTGACTCTGGACTTGGAACCGAACTAGAAAGAAAAACCAAAAGGAAAACGGCCAAAGCGTTGACCGCGCGGCGGACGACCCTTTCGCGCCAATATGGAGACAGTTCTTAAAACTGACATCGACATCTGGCACCCTTAAGATCGTTGTTGCATTCATTCCAACGCTAACGATCCGTACAAATTGTTCGCGCTCATCCCCCGACGATCTCGCGAACCGTTCGATCCTCTCCGGTACACCTTAAGTTTCATCCTTCGTCCTCGAACCAACCGATTCGCGACGTTGGGGATCTCGACGAACGAATCGAAAGTACCGAAAGGTGGAAACAAATCGCGCGTGTTCAAGCCGCACTCGTCGCCGCTGTTCCCGCTGTTTGCGCGGCTGCTAATGAGTACGACGTGTGCCACCTGGCCGGCGTGTAATTACTCACGGGATTAGTCGTGGCAAGCGTTTAATCGCCGGCCACAAATCGACGAGCTGTTAATGGAGAATAGTATAAACGGCGGAGTAAATGCTGAACGATATTTCGTACGAAACGGAATTACACCAGGGGGCCGGTGGTGCGCGTCCGTGCGCGTTACACGCTCGGAACATCGAGATTATCGTTTGTCGACGAACGATTATTCTTTCGCGATCAACGCGATTTATCGTCCGACCGATTACGAAAGATTGGGACGAATTCTAGGGAACGGTCGTCCGATCTACGCGCCGATCGGTTCGGTTCGCGTTAGGTTCGTCTGTGAGGAAAACACGGTGGTAAATTAACACGTATGCATTTTTTGATATGTATAATTTTTTATTTTTACCGGATTGGATCGTTGTATACGAATATGTCGGGGTCAGGGGAAAATTAACGCGCACGTATAGACATTTTCCGATAGGTGTGACATCAAATTTCGACCAGGGTGGACTGCTATATATGAATATGTTCGGGTCAGGGGAAAATTAACACGCGCGCACACATACTTTCTAATAGGGGTGATTTAAAATTTTGGCCAAAATGGATTGTTATACGTGTATATCGTTCCTCCTATCGCTTTATTTATCGTTTTGGCTGATCACGAAAGATTGGGATCAATTTTCGGGACAATCGCCCGCGCGATTATTTCAATTCGGATACGTTGAGCCCTTCTATGAGAGAAACGACGGTACGGGATTAACACACACCCGTGCACACTTTCTAATGGGTGTAATTTGAAATGTTTATTACAATAGATTGCCATACACGGCTACGTTCTTCCTATCGTAATTCGTCTATCCATCCCGGTCTCGCGTATTGGTTTATTGTAGAATCTCGATTAACCAGGATTCGATTACCCAGATACTAGATTATCCATCGCCTGCGTTTACCGGGCTTCATCGAATCAACGAAGATTTAACTATAACATTACTCGCGCGGCTGAATGGGAATTTTTGTACACCCCTATTCGAAATTCGAAGAAAGCGCGAATCATCGACGTTCGTCGTGGAATATTCTCCGGTAGAATTTTTGTTTCTTTTTTTTTTTCTTTTTATAGCGTTGTAGGAGGATGGCCTTAATCGCGTTGCGTTCTCGATTTTCCCGCGATTTCAATTCCCTCTCGTATATTTTTCGTTCACTTTCTCCCACTCGATCGTCGTTCCAGCGAATAATTCAATTTTTTTTTCGGAACAGGGGAACGAGAATGGCAACACCGAAAATTTTTTGATTCACGGACGGGAAAATTTGATCGCGCGCTGTTATGTTTTAATCGAACTACGAGGAGAATTCGGCTAATTTCGCGATCGTTTCCACGAAGCTTAATCGTCGAAATTGTGTTCGCGCGATCGCGTTACAAACTTTCGCTCGATTTACTCGACCGCGTTCGTTGAAACGCGAACAGTTGCGCCCGTACGCGTGTATAATTTTTATCATTAAGCTCCTGTCGTTCACCGATTTCACCGAGAACACTGCAACACGGTACATTATAGAGTTCGTCGCGAATAAGCGGATTTAACGGGCACTTTAATACGAACGCGACAGCTTACAATCAATCCTCTTTCGTGATTTATGAATCTATAATCGTCTCGCGAAAGGAAAGGCGGGAGCTTATATCGTGCGAGGGAATCGAAGCGCATTCTATTCGAAGCGACTCACGGCATTAACTAGGGGGAAACTCGAAAGTGGGGAGGATACTTTTAATTCGATCTGTATCTCGAATGCGTTCGATTTTACGCAATTTGGACCGAACCGAGCCTCGAACGACCGCGAATCTTTTTCCACAATTTGTAAGCGAAACCGACAGAACAAAATCACGCGTCGAAAAATATTTTAACGATCATCGATATCAACGCGTTCGTCGGTCAGGGATTCGACGATACTCTGGAGATACTCTGAACGAATATTTAATCCATTCGAGTACCACGAATTTCGTTTAGCAAAAGGAATAATATTACGAATGGTTCGAAAGAACGTATTATTTTTGCTCGATTTTGAACGATCCACGTCCACTCTAATCTACGAAACTAATTTTAAAAATGAAAATTCCGTTTACGAGCGGCCAGTTCCGGACCCTTTCCAATTTTCGGAGTCACGCTGTGACTCGCGGGAGACTCGATTCACCGAATCTTAGACCCCCCGTGTTATCGGTACGCGCGAAAAAGTATCAAGTTCGCGGGACTCTAACGAAGAGGGCCAATTCCGCGGGAGAGATACCATTTCGCGGTACGGTATCGCGGCGAAGTTGGAAGATTCGCGTTATCGTCCTCGCGGGTTCTCGCGTTACGGTACGCTCGTAGCCGAGAACGATGTTTTCCTTCCATTATGCTTAATTGGACGGTACACAGAGTCCCGTGGAAAAGACTCGGGTCCGCTTGAACCGAAATCGCCGCGGGCCGTTCGAGAATTTCTCGGCGGCCCGATACGTCAGCCACGAAGTTTCCAAACTATGCGGCGGAAGAAACCTTAAAAGTTACGGGGGAAATTAGAGCCGCGGGTTCTGTCCGTCGGTTGGTCCCAGCTCGTTGTTCCCACGATCTACCCGTGGCCCGTACTCGGGAAACTTTCCGCCACTGTGTGGTTTTAGAAAATTGGCTTAGCGAAAGTGAAACGAACAGTGTCAGCGGAACGAGCCGTTTTCTCTCTTTGAACGAGAAACATCGGGGTTCTGACAAGTCGATCCCTACCCACCGACGCTTTACCGTAACGCTAGACGTGCTTTTTCTCGTCTACTCCGAGCGCTGATAACGTTACGCAACGAACGTCTCCTCTCCGAACGTTCCCTCGAACAATGACGCCAAAGTTTCACAGGGCCCGAGTCGACGAGTTTTGTGGAATTTTTAACACGAGAAACGTTACGCGCGTCAAAAAATTTTCTTTTCATCAAAGATACGAATGAAACGAGGGCTGTTCCTGGAGTTTCACGACGAATAGTAACTGTAATTATTCTTTCGATCTTCGTTGTCAGCTGGTGGCTGACACCAATGTTTCGCGAGGATTGAGTCAATGAATTTTATAAAATTTACGGGAAAGTATCACACGCGTCGACGTGTTTTTTTTATCAAACTTCTGACTGAAATACACGCTCTTCCACGTTTTTCTCCTTTTTTTTTTGGACACGTTGATAACGTTACGCAACGAACCGATTATTTCCAACCATTCTTTGGATCTCCGTTCGTCGGTGACACCAAAGTTTCGAGGGGATTGAAACACAGAATCTGTTCCGTTTCATACGTGTGGACATCATCCGGTTGACAGCCACCGAGTTATATGAAACTCGAAAGGTAGAGCACGAAAAGTGTTACACGCGTCAAATTTCTTTCTTTTTTTTCTCTTTTTTCATCAAAGTCGTGAACGAAATACACGCTTTTTCTCGTTTTCTCTGCGCGCTGATAACGTTACGCGAAGAACAGCTCGTCTCCGACCATTCTTTGGCTCTTCGTGACACCAAAGTTCCGCGGGGATTATTAAAATACAAAATCTATTCTGTTCCGTACACGTACCATCCAGACAATCTCTCGGTTTAATTAAACTCGAAAGACGAAGTTCTTCGATCAAAGTTGTGGATGAGGTACATATTTCGTTAAATATTTCAAAAACCAAAGGAGATGAAAAGAGTGTCGAATATGAAAGATCTCGACAAAAATTTCTCAAGTCGAAGACATTACAATTACTAACACCATATTTACAACGAAACGATACCGATAACATTGTGTGCAATTCGACGAAGCGAAATATTTATTGAAACCCTGCAATTGTTCAGAAACGAATCCTTCTCCACCCTCGAGATTTTCTCCTACACTCCTCTTTAAGATCCCCGATCGAATAAACATTTCGGGCAGTCCTCGCTACTTCGAGAACGATTTCGAAAGATCGGGAAAGTGTTCTCGCGTAACCGATGTCCGTTCGTTTCAATTTCAAGTCCATTTGCAAGATTAAAACGGTCAACCCTGTAGAATTCTCTTATGAATTTCTGAGAACGAACGAGATTAAAACTCAGCGACTGGGTCTCGCTTCCGTCGAGCAGCTCAGAGCCTCGAGGACCTCTTTCGCGGCGAATTCATTACACGGTGGTACCCGATGCGTTTCGCTCCGCGCGTTATTGCATTATGTATCACGGATCGGACACACGAAAGTCCGTTGCTGCTCGCGAATAATCGAATCGTGTATCCTCGTGTCTTCCTTCTCCACTGGTCCCCGCTGGTCCCCTCGTCGCCACCGTTTCACCCCGATAGAAAAACAAACGAGCATCTCGAAGAAATTCCGAGAGATGGAAGCAACCATGGTCGTAAAACTGTATTACGCGGAACCGCGAGCGGGTCGAGGGTACAGGGTCGAACAAAGGCACCGACACTCGCTCCTGTTTCTCCCCGGTATCGTAAAAACACAGTAAAGAGAGAACACCGAAACGGCCTTCCGTGCTTTCTGTTCGCCGAAACGAAAAGAGAGTTCGTTGGCCGGAGCGGAATGAAACCGAGTCGAAGCGGAACAACCGGGAGACGAATTCCTGCCGTTTCTGTTCGCACGACCCCCTTTCTCGCCAATCTATGGGGAGTTTATTCGCGTTTAACCGTCAGAAGGAATTACCAGCCCGTTCCCACCAAACGAGATTACCCTCGACTTTTTCCTGTCGCGGCCAAACTTTCCGAAAAGTAGATCAACGGGTCGTTAGGGTTCCACGGAGGATAATTACACCTGGAGATGATTCGAGAGAGATGTCGTGAAATTTTCTGGTCCGTCGAAAGGGATAAGAGGAGGATTCGACGCGGAGAGTAGTACGGTAAATTCGGTACGGGACGCGGAAAGACGAAACGAAAATATTTCGCAAAGGGTCGGAAGTTCGAGTTAGGTTTGCAGGCAGATGCATTCCATGGGTGCGATCTTTGTAAGTTTCCCTCGTAGAGATGCAGAGATCTTCTGTCTGGAACACTGTGAAGTTTATGCAACGATTACTTTAGATTTCGTTGCGATTTAAGAGCGATTATGTGTATCCTAGAAACACTGACGATGTAATATTTAAAGTTTGGAATATATTGCCAAATGTGATGGATTCTTTTTATGCGGAGTATGTATTAGTATACTTGGAGAATTAATTCCAATGTGAAAAATATGAATGTTAGTATCGATGGGGTTATCAATTTTTGAGATTAACTATTTTTTCTATTATAAAATAAATTTCGACCGGTTTAATATACAATCACCACACTACGTATATTAAACGTTAATTCTCCTTGATCTTAATGAAATTTCGCTTGAACAACGTATAGGAAAAAGCATCGCTAACGTATCATACGTATCGTAATAATAAATAATAGTTTAATCCCCACGTTTATAACCCATTTTGAACTTTATACGTCGCTGAACCAATATCGAAACATTCATGGAACTCGACGCGCGTAAGTAGATTAGTCCCGTCTACATTAGACGCTACCAAAGGTTCGAACCACTCTATCCTGCGGTCAACGATATAATGATTCTGCGCATCTACGTTGCACCTTGACGCGAGATACCAAGACGAGAATGGAGAAGTGGTAGGGTCGGTATCGTAACCACATTCTCCTCGATAAAACAACACCGTTGATAAAACCGTACGTTGTTCTTTTCCCTCCCGGAAACGATTTTTGAAATCTTTTCGTTAATTTTAATTTCACGTTGCGCTGAGCCGTCACGAATTTCTGTAACCGTGTGCGCACGACAACTCACACAATTCCGTTTAATAAATTGCAGGCTTGATTCGATAATTAGTCCACCGCCAATTATTCCGGGCGAAAATAATTATCGTGTCCCGCGGCGCTACCGTAACCGAGCGATTATTAATCGCTCGATGATTCGCGTTTCGACGAGTCGACGTCGCGTCATTTCGGCAACAATTACTCCTAAGCTATTTAATCGTGCAATTACTTTCGTTTCGCGGCTGCTTTGCGTCGAACCGAGCAACGCAAGAATAATTAGCGCCGTCGACGAAAATTAACGATGTTTCGTTTTAATTAGTCGGTCGTACAAGGTAACGTGGAACCACTTGGTGCGTGGAAGAGAAAATATATCGATCGAGTTGGACAAACGACGTCACCGTGGAAGTATACTGCACGTTCTACACGTATACCAGACGTGTGAATTTTTCCGTTGATTTTTACACGGGATAAAAATTAATCATTTTATTCTCGCGTTCGGGGCTGGCTTCGAACGGAATCGACGGTCTCGAAATGTTTTCAACGAGCAACGGTCGGAGGAGGAATTAAAGTTTCGTTTGTCATCGGTCCGTGGCCCTCGAACGCGCACAAGCAGCACGGGAAACGTTGCGACGGATGCATCAACGGCTGAAAACAACGCGCTGGAGATAATAACGTTAAGAAACTTTGTTCGTAGCGGGCACGCAACATTGACGGAAGTAAGACACCGCGCAAACTGACACGGGAAATCTGCAACGCGGAAATCCACGTCTATTTTCCATGTCGCGCAAACTTCGAAAATAGTTCGCTGAAGGCGCAAGTCCCAGGAATACCGGAAAGTTGCGAAACCAACACGGCGAAGAGAAAATTCTACGAAAGTTGTATTACCTTCGTAATGCTTCCCGCGAAGGAAACGTACGTTCCAAAATGCGTGGTAAATAATTCCTAACGATTCCCATAATAATACGAGAACGATTGTTCCACCGAAGGCGCGAAGACAACTCTTGACTCGCGAGCGTTAAATCTTCGCGCGTCGTTAAAAAAATTATTCCACTTCTTACTCGTATTATGAATACCTTCCACTTAAAGTCTCCCATCGTGTCGCAAAAATTCGATCAACCCTCCATGGTTGTATCCGTAACGGAAGAACCCTTGGAGAAGGTACGATGAAACTTTAACTACCGTCCAAGTAATTTTAGAAGTATTTTTTGTTCAACTTTCGCGCTTATAAAACCGACGGTTATAATTAAGTGGGACATTTGAGAAGTTTCTCATTTATGAAACTTCTTATGGGATAAAATGGAAAAATTAATCGTTGCGTCGTTCGTCTTTCTCGAGAAATTACAGATTCGTGAATAGTTCGTTTAAGTTTATTGTCCGCGACCGTCTTTAAAAGATCTAGATAAATAGAGCGACGGAACTTTCGCGAAACGTTCGCAGTAAGTAGAATATAACCGGCGTGACCAGACGACCGCTGTTGCTCGATTAAACTGTAACTACTGTTACGGTAACAACTACAACTGTGTTCCGTCCAATTTCAGTGCGTACAATACCCGATGAAGATAGCTAAATTGAAGAAGATTCGCGCCTACGAAACTACTCTTTGCAAAATGAAACGAAAACTCCCGTCACAACCTTATCCTTTTGACATTATCGAAGAAGTAAGGATCCGTTAATTTACAATTAAATGATTCGTCTCTAATCTCTGAAATCACTTCTTACCAAATCGAACGAAAGTGATTGCAATATTACCATACCGTAATTACCATAATTAATTACAATCATCGTTACCAAACTTTATCGTTTACGATAAAGTGGAATAATACCGCGATGATCGGACAACGACGGTGATCATTGTTTAAACGGCGAAAAATTGAACGAGCTTTATCGGCTACAAATATTCTCGAAAAAAAAAAAAAAAATAGAAAAACGAGAGCGTTTCGCGAAAGTGTAGAGCCCGTGCGAAACCGTGGGAATTTAATTGCGAGACGAACGAAATGAAATGGAACACTCACCCCGTTTGGAAGCGTGAAAACTGTCCTGCGGTTTTATCTCCTCAATCTGGCCGGTGAGACGAGACTTAGGCAGGATGTCCCGGTTGGCGTTGATCTTTTCCACAGCATAACGAAATGCCACTTTCTGCTTGTCGTCCGACGGATGAAATAGCCCACCTGGGAAATCACACATCCATATTAAAGCAGTACTTCGACGAGAACCGCGCGTGCCGCGTTTCTTATTTGCTCTCGTCCGGCCACTTGCCTCCTTCTTTTTACTCATCTATCCACACCGTGCCCCGGGCTCTCCTGCTTTCGAATAAGCAAAGAAATTTCAAAGTGGATCCCCCGCGGACACGAGCGTGGCAAATATCAAATACTTGCGTTTGGGAATCGAGAAATCAGCCGAACCGTATTTCCGTATATTTTTCACTCGGTCATTCCACACGGGGCAAAAGTGCAACGCTCTATAAATTTTACGTTTCGCGTCGAGTCGAAATTTCGTGTACCCTGCGCGCGTTGCATGCGTTTGAAATTATACTCTGCGCGGAATCGAGCGTTTAGAATGTGAAATACTTCATTCTGGAAGTCGGGAAACACCTGTACGTTGTTTTGTAATCTTTTATTTCCGTCGATTTTAAACGAAACAAGAAGAACTCTATCCTAATATCTTCCACGATTCGTGAAAATGGAAAAATCTAAATCTTTAATATTCTACGTGTATTTCGCGCTTCGACGTATCGAACAATCATTTTCAAAATTAAAACGAGACATTCTCCGGTTTCTAAACAGAGGAAAATAAATTCCTTCCCTCCAGAAAAATTCGATCCTCGTGAAAGAAGACCCTGTACAAAAAATAAAAAGACCCACGATGCATTTCCTGCACTCGTGTAAATACACAGATCCTTCGCAAGAAAAAAAAAACCACGATCTCCTGCCTGGAGACGAGAATCTCTCCGCAAAAAATGCACCAACTTGTAGTCACCGACGGGACAACGGCCGATTCCGGTTGCTTTAATATGCAACGCACGCGTAGTTAAAACCGCGAGACTCGCGGAAAAGTTCGAACTTCAACGAGACGATAATATACAGCCGCGATAAAATGCGTTGAAAAAATTGAAGAACACTTTCGATACGTCGCTTCGAAATTACGATTCGTTTCGGAAACTCGTCGAAGGGTGGCCGGGTTCGGTTATTCAATAACGCGTGATATTTACGTCCGGTACAGGTTGAATTCTTCCATGAATAATTCACAGCTCGGTAACTATATCCCGTGGAATAGAAAGTGTACGGTAGTCGCGTAAACGTCGAAGATGTTCCATGGTTTCGCGGGTCTATCGATTAGAATCCTCCGGCGCTCCTCGAATCCGAGGCCGGAAGGAATTGGCGCCATAAATTGATTTTAATCTCGCGCGCGTCATAAAGTAACCGGGCGAACAGCTGCGCCAGCTTCCCTCCACAATTTATAGAATTTACGCGATAGATTTACGTCCGCTCGTTAAGGTCGGGCATCGATTAACTTCGTAGGAACGACGCGAGGCTCGTGCGCGACCCATCGCGTTCGTAATGCATCGGGACGCGACAATCGAAAAAAGACACTGGCAACGGGAACAAATCCGTATCAGAGGGGAGGGGATCGGGGAAGGAAACGAGCGAGTGCAACGAAACAACGCGAAAGGAACGATTAATCCACGTTGGCGATAAATCTTCAACGATTTGCCGAGCGTCGTGTCGACCCACGGATTCACGATCGATCGTTGATCGATCTTTCTTCGAGATACAACGACTCGCGATGGATCTGGGTCGTACGGGTTCCATGTACCATATTCGGGTAATTAGCGCGCGACCATTGTGACTCGTACGAGGGTATCAGAAATTTTGGTACATCAACTGCATTTGCATCCTGCAGTTGAATCTGAACTGCAAGGTTGAATATTTTGCAGTATGTTAATTCTTACATATTGTTTGCACGATTTTAATATTACCAGGAAGAAGATTTATAGTTTTCCCACATACCCTAAAAAATAAACTGTATCCAGTTCCACACTTGTTCAAGAGAAAAGGTTTTGTTGGATGTTTGGTAATGTATAATATTTCCATAGAAGATATTTCGACAATTATAATTTACTTTTGTAACTTTTGTGTCTATGTATGTAACAATGAGTAATAAAATATTCATAATACATTCCTAACAAAAATGAAAAACTAGTTCACATATTGGTACATGTACCCAAACTTTTGACTGGTAGTATATATACGTTTCTTTTTTAAATATTTACTAAAAATCAATTCACATCGAATACCCCGACATTATTAAAAATTTCTTTCCGAAGTAATTGTCGCGAATCGTTACACAATAAAGCTTCCAAATTTTCCTGGTCTATGGACGATCGTGGTTCGTCGTTCGTAGAAAAATTGCCTCTTTGAATCGGGAAAACCATTCTTACGCTATTCCCTCGGCGATACAACCTTCTCCGCAGTCTGCGCAAATATTACACACCTCGACGACTATAGAACTTCTACCTCCTATTTTATACAAATTCTTCGATCTCTTCACGAACAATCGAGTCTCGACAGTTACGATTATTTTCCAGCGAAAGTTTCACCCGAGCGTCGTCCAAACGTACGAAACATTAGAAACAAAAAAAAAATATTGTATCACGTTTTTACGAGTTTCACCCGGACAAATCTCGCGCAAGAAGTATATTTGGTCTTAATTTCGTCAGGGATTGGGGAGCGATCGTTTCGCAAAAGAGAGAGAGAGAGAGAGAGAGTACCGATCCTTCGACACGATCGACGTTTTTAGAGACACTGATTCGATGAAAAAACTCTCTCGTGTAGAACGGTTAATCGCGGCGCCATCGAATTATGGCCCGTCATAAAACCCCGTCGATGTTATCGACTCGGTGCGTAAAAACGTCACGTACACGTATACACTGTGTTCGTAACTTTATTTCGTCGGTCGATCAACTCTCCGAGGGCGCAAGCGTTTCTCTTCGTTCTCCTCTTCCAACAGTTCTGTGTGTTTTTTTTTTATTTCTTTTTTTTTTACATCCCTCTCTTCGTTTTACCGAATTAATAGGGTTTGAATATTCATTGTTGTTAATGAATTATTTCGTTGCCGACCGGAGTTGCTCGCTCGCTCGACGACTCTCGACGGCTAAACAAAAACGGCAAATTGATACCGCTTCGATACGTCGGCCGTATATCCGGCTATCGTCGCGCACAAAACGCCAGGTTTAATTACTGGCGCGAGAAATTTCCGACGAATTGTAGCGAATAGCTGGGAACAAGGACCAACGAACGACGCCCGTGCTTTAATTTCGACGGTACAGCCGGTAGAACCGTTGCGAAATTATTGACAATTGATACAGAAAAGCCCGTGGCGCACTTTCGATATTGCCGAGACACCGTTTCCCGTAACGCTTTCGAAAAAAAAAAAAAAAACAAAAAAACAAACAAAAGGATCGCGCGATGGACAAACGTGGACAATTCTCGCACGGTCTTCGTGCAATTGACAGCTCGACGCTCGTACCCAAAGTTCTACCGAAATACCGGACGCGGGAAAAGTGAGCCATCGTTTGCATCCGATGCCAGATGCCAATTTTCAAATCACGTTTCGGAGGGTGCCGTATCGTGTCCCGATACGATGGGATATCCCACGAGGATCCGAAGATGTACAGATCGTAAATGATATGGAAATTAGGATACAAAGATTACACCGTGTACGTAATTTTTCCAATCCCTATGTAGCAAACAATACTCGTAAGAATATTTGTTCGAAGGAGTAGATAAAAGATACGGAAATCATATAGTATATATCATTATTTCAACCCTCTGCAAATCGAACAACACTAGTAAGAATATTCACACGATATCATTTATCGCTCGGGAGATGTTCCAGCCGAGATAAAATAAACACGCTATATATTTCGTCGCGCTAACGAGAGTTGCAAGATAGTTCGTTGCGCGAATTGTCCATTGTACGTGTACAGTTGCAATACGTACAAAGTGCACTAAGCTGGTTTATAAACGAGTTCTTCGCCGTCTGAGTTTTACTGCTCGCGGCGAGTTCCGTACGAGTTCCGTGCAACTGCTCGTAGCGAGTTCTATTTGAGTTTTGTTTGTTTACTTGTGTTGTCTAATCGAGGTGGAAGACACATTCCTGAGGATTACCATTCGGAGTTTCTAATTGGTAGGTCCTAACGAACGATGACAAAAATCTTTGAATTGGAGTAGGTGTACCACACGTTGGTCGAAATCTTTGAAACCGATTTGTCCATACGTGGACGTAACATAGTTTCGTAGTAACTCTTTACGAAGAGAGAGCATTGCTGATTTTTGTTACTATACACTGGATATTTGTCCACCGATGCGACTGTCCCTGTATCGAGGCTGCAGCAGACGAGGTGGCAGCTGTCCAAGAATCCCGAGTTTCGTCGGTTTTAAGATCGTAAAAGTAAGTCTCGAGTCTCGAGGATCTTCGAGGACCAGGGCTGTCGAATTGTCGTATAGATATCGCGGATGGGCTGCGATAAAGCAGCTGCAGGAAGCCTACGAAGGAAATTCTTATTTCGCTCGACGAACAATAGAAAAACGTTCCGATAGAAATTAACGCGTTTTCAGAAACTGATAAACGAACGATACTCCAGAACCAAAGAAGAAAAAGTGGAAGCCCCGTAGAATGATCGATAAATCGAAAGGAGAAACTTTTTAATATCTGATCAAAAAAATAACGACTCTGTATTTTCAATTAATCAAGAGAAAGCACGCCCGGAAAAGACAGTTTTCTGATCGAGATTTATCGGCGAACGGACAACTAACTTTCGCGCAAGACAGCGAGATTGCGTAAACTTTTTTATTCGTCACGATAACGTTAACTCGACACCGAGAGGCACGAGCGTTGATGACAAATCGTGCCGTGTCGGGCCCCGTGGGAACACTGTGGCCGAATTGCGGAGTTAAGCTGTAAATAGACGCTATTGTTTACTCCCAAGGCGACCGTGACGTATTGCTTTGATACGATGTTTAAGCGCACTGCGTTCCCTACATGTTCCGAATTCCAAGAACGGACGGCCTGCTTTGTGATCCTGCTGGTCCGACTACGCTTGACCGTTACTACTTGCACGAAGGGTATGCAATTACACGCGACATTTTGAACGGTGTTAATATCGGATAAATTGGAACCGAAACGTTCGTATTTGCTTTACATTTCGATGCATTCTGCTCGAATATCAACTATCTTTCAACGAGCGACGTGAAGGTAAAATGCATCGGGACTTAGAGCTTCGTTTTTGCTTCACGTTTCGATGCCTGCGTTCCGCTCGGAGATCGACTATTCTTCAAGTCGTTTTTCCATATATTTTCAGCGGTGTTACACGTAACGGATAAATTGGAACCGAAACGTTCGTATTTGCTTTACATTTCGATGCATTCTGCTCGGACATCAACTGTTTTTCAACGAGCGACGTTAAGACCAAACGCATTGGAACCGGAACGTTCGGTATCGAAATTGTTTTCCCATAAATTCGCGACAAGACCTAAAAGCAATCAACGAAGTAACTATTGCGCAATAACCGCGCGTTAAACAGAATCGAAAAATACAATTCGCTCGCGTTTCATCGGAAAAGGGTACCCGTGTCGATCGATTCCGTTTATTAGATAAATATTCGATTCCGCTTCGTTGATTAAAATTTTAATACGAGATCGACCGTACGAAATTTCATTAGATATCGAAAGCACGAGATCACAAGGCCGGTTACATCGCGATAAAAACTCATCAAGAAACTGGATTCGATTGGTGAAAAGCCACGCTCGGTTTCAATGATATTCAATGGTCCGCCCATCGACTTAATTCCGTTTCAATCATATTATTCCATTATCACTGCTTATCAAACCGTGCCGTATTCGCGGGATTACGCAATTGCCGTTATAATTCCCCCCCCCCCCCCCCACTCCCTTCAATTTGTATAATCGTTATCCTAAGGCCGTGGATACGGTGCAAGTAATTTCGAGCCCATTGGCGACTCGCGCGATTAAAACGAACGCGTCGAAGTTCACGCGAGCGAATTGTTTTGTAAACCATTGGAAGCACGATATCGCTTGTACACCGAGTATATCGCGCGAACAGTATTTCGAACGTATTCGAAACACCAATTTCCGATTTTGATGAAACTTTCGCGGGAAATGGTCTTGCAAAAATATTCCCGATCGATTCTTTTTACAATTATTATTGACAGGGCGCAAACAACCATTAAAATTCCAGGCGAAAATGCTCCTCGGTTCGCTACATCGAAAACTATAACGCGCGGGGGAAATATTTCAATACGAAAGGTGTATTTTGAAACGCGAGATCAAAAGTCGTCGTCGGTTAATAAAATACGTTAAACTGGTAATTAGATACAACGAGTCGATAACGTAACGTATATTACCAAAGAGAATTTATTCATAGAAAAACCTTTGATCGTAGATAAATTCTTCCACTTCTCTCTCGTTAAATTTCAATTTTCAAACACAAATGTTTCTACCTATTCCAGGTTAAAATTACCTTCAATCACAAGGTAATTTCCTTTCCGTAAAAAGAGCGAAACTCGTAAAAGCTATTTCTTCGATTATCGAATCGATAAGAGCTTCTATCTGAAACCTATCTGAATCTCGATATCTATTGATCCGATCAAAGAATGCCTTTCCAATTTCATATACTATACTTTTCGATATATTACGGAAAAAATTCGGAATCATGGAGATATTTTTCGTCGATAACGGAATGCTGTATAATTAATCTCCTAATAAATAAATACATACTCGGTGCATAAAGAAAAACCGATTTTAATACCACGTTCTACCGTAACAAATTATCCCACGTTACTAACAAGTTGTTCGATAAGTTTCATCGAAAACTTGTTTAATAGATAGCTCGATAAATTTTGTCCTTCGATGAAACTTATTGAACAGTACCGTCAATAAGTTTTGTCCTTCGCTGAAACTTATTGAACAGTACTGCATTGAACAGTACCGTCAATAAGTTTCATCGAACGACAAAACTTATCGAAGAATCTGGTATTCTCCTTGGAAACCCTCCTCGCGATATCGGCCGCGAGAACCGCTGGTCGTGACCGCGAGCCGATCTCGTTTCCCGCAGCACGGAAATCGTATCGATTAGGATTTTCATCGGGCCGTATCGCAAGAAGAAACGGGCTCGAGGTATCGGGACGGGGGCCCCTTTAAATCGGAGAAGAGAGACTGTAAAGATACTCACCTATCCTAATGATATCAGGAAGAGCCGCGGCGTGGGCGGCGAGGAGCGCCAGCAGGAGCCACCTCGCAGCCATTTCCGGTTCCGGTCCGCCCCACCGTCTCTCCCCCCTTCGCCACCGCCGCCACCGCCGCCCCCCGCGGGAGCCTGTGCCACCCTTCCGCCGTAGGGAGTCACACCGCTGGAAAACAAGATGGGACGGTGAGTTCATTAAAATGCACCGCGCAAACCGTCGCGTCCGGCCTGAATATAACCACCGTCTAAAGCAACGGGTCTCGCGTTTCTGACGTTGACACCGTAACGACCGGCTCGTGACGGATTAGAACTCGACGACGTTCCGAGCGTCATCGAGCGGAACCGAGGACCCTGGATAACGAGATAACGACCAGACTGTCCCGCGAGACGGACGACCAGATTTTCCACGGGATGTTTCCGTCCGTTTCGTTCCGCGAATCGTTTTAAATCCATCCACCCTACTTCGTTCACCCATCCACCCCATAGTGCACCAAAACGATCCTTGTTTCACCGAGATTGCTCAGTCGTGCTTTCGCGCGGGGCGTGCCTGCTCATTATCAACCCTCTCAGCCTTCTCGCGAACGAATCGCGCAAGAAATCACAACAGGGAAAAGGTTTTGCCGCTCCTCTTTCCCGGGGAACACCGACTCTTAATTCTTCCGGAGAATACCACGGTTACGGTTGTTACGAGGGATTCTTTTGCCCGTTGGCTACAAGGGTTTCCAAATTTTTGCCCATTTGGAAAGGATGGGTCTTCCAGAAGGGTCGATTCGATTGTTGGAAGCTTTGGAAAGAGTACGATGATTGTTAGGTTGATTCACTCCGTGGAATATGGATCGATTGGTTTCGATCGTGTTTCGAACAACGTCCAGTCATTATTTGGGTTTCGATGTATTTTAAAGAACGTTTTTATGTTTTCGAAGAATATTCATTGGTTGTTAAGATCTTCGTCCGTTGTGAAGAATACGAACTGGTGGTTTTATTTTTTCCGAGGGATATCGATCGATTGTTAGTTTTGTCTTCTTTGAAAAATGTCGATTGATTATTAGAGACTTTATCTGCTCTAAAGAATATTTGAAAAAAATACCAATCTATAGTTAGGAACTTTATCTACTTTGAAGTATATTTTTAATAAATGTCAATAAATTGTCAGGATCATTATTTACAATAAAGTATGTTTTATTAGAGTCTTCGTCTACTCTGAGGGATGTCGATTGATTATTAGTTTGATTTATTCTTTCGAAGTAGTTAGGCGCGCGGTAAAGGAAAATAACAATTCTATCCAACGAGCAGCTGAAATACAAAACTATCTTTTCGACTAAATTGTTGTTACTTTATCGAATTCGTACGTAACGAGTAATTTATCCTCGAAACGTTACGTTTCGAACGCAATTCTGTAAATTGTTTCGTTTTCCATGAACCAACAGGAACGAAAACATCGACGCGAGCAGAGAAAGCGTCGAGATACGATACAATTAGCACTCCGAATGTTTGGCGAAATTGTTATCGTTGCATCGAGTTAACCTCGCGGCGCGAAGCGTAATTGTTTCGCGTCAAACGTAACGTTTAACACGCGTCACGCGCCAAATTAATCTTACAGTACTTGCTGCACAAAGAGTACGAAATTGCACTCTGTGCGCAACACTTTGTCACAACTTTGACAAAAATATTATATTCTCGTACAATTTACTCTTTACAATTTACGTAAGTAACTCGTGCAACGATGAAACTCAAGAATTTTATCAATTTTTCTATCCCGCTCGTTGTTACTATTATAATTGGCGAAGAGTTTTCCAAACCAAGAAATCGGTAACCGTGGGTAGGAGATCGTGCGTTTGGAAAAGTATAAAAACTACAAAGAGCAGTCGTAGAAGCGGCTTAAGTGCAGGCGGGAAAAAAGGTCAGTGAAACGGAAATACCGGTAAGAAGATCGAGAAAAAGTACGGGAAATATTGGAAGGAAAACGGCCAGGTTTCAGGATGGTCGAACAGCGTTTCCTAATTTATGACGGCCAACGTAAGGACCGTCGAATCCTCGGCGTCTGTGTCCTGGCGCAGAGCCGATTTCGCTAGCTATTTCGAGCGGTTCCATGCTTCGTGGGTTCGCGACGCAACGGTGATATTTTCTTTGCGACGCGGTGCTCGAACTATTAAACCGTACTACGCAAGAGAGTGGAAAAGTTTCCACTCGGAGCTTCGGCAGGGGAGAGCGTGTTTTCATCGCGCGATAAAGTCCGTTTGGAAAAACGCGTCACGTAGACACGGTAACCGATCCCGCGGAATAAGTAAGACAGCGGGAAATAAAAGCAACGTGTGCTGTTTCCAACGGGAGCCTGTTTTCGCGCGCAAGCTGCAAACACACGGGTTACAATATCGTTGGGCGTATAATTCTTGGCCGGAGCTAGAAAACGGACGACAGGCAGCGTTGGTAACCTGTTGGAGGAACCCAGAACCCGAAGAGAACGGAAACCGATGAATGCAACCGGAACCAACGGGACGCGGGAATTTTATGCGGACAGGGTGGAAAAAAATTTTCCATTAATTCAAGCAGCGTACAAACCTCGCTTTTACCCGTTGAAATTATTTTTCCGTTCCCGCGGTTTACAACCGGTCGAGTTCCCTCCATCGAGAAAGTGATGATTTTTAATCTCGAGCGTCGCGTGTACCCGATCCGCGTCGTTTTCGATCGCGGTGTAATCCGGGACAAAATGACGAGGAAAAAAATTTCGATTAAATAAGATCTTTAATTAAGCAAGGTATTTCATTTGTAACGAAACGAGAGAGCGGAGAAAAAATTCCTATTCGAAAACGCTGCCCGTTAACGCTGGAATTTAATATTAGAAATGGCAAGTAATAATAAGACGAAAGAGGATAGGTAAATTGAAAATCCAACGGGGCGAGGTCCCGAATTGTGAACGTAAATTCGAAGTTAAATGGAACATCACAGATTGGAGGATCGATCGTTTCTGATAGACGCACGGTACTGTTAACCGTGCTGTAATGGAGGATGAATAAATGATATCGGGAAGACGTTCGATGGTCCATGTTCGTCCAGCTGTCTTGTTTCCTATAAATTACAGATAACAGATGATACCGCGGCACGAAGCTGCGACAGAAGTTGTCGTTGCTGTGTCACTACGCGCGATCGTATTGTCCATACGATCGGTATTTATAGTCGCGAGTACGAACAGAATGTTACACGGGGAGAACCGATAAAACTCTAACCGTTTTCCGTCTCGAGGACGTATCCATTATCGATCGAGCACGTGAAATTAAGGGATGAAAATTTGAAATCGATGAAGTAGGAAGCAAAATCATGTATTCAACGTTGAATAGCCAAAGACACTTATCGTCGACCAATTTTCCCGTCTCGACAGCCAATTCTCTTTCTGCATAATTTATCATTCCACCCTCTGATTCTTCCTCTCCTGGAGCACCGTTGGCGTGAATGGCGTGGCTCGTTCACCGAAACACACTCGTAAATTTTCAATGCATAGACAGGCATCGAACAGTCAATGATATATGCACGTGTGCGCGCCAATCGCGCATTGAGGGACACGATGAATCGTTATCATAAATTTCAACATTACAACTCGCTGAATTTCACGCTGCAATTCCGCCGGATATTGCGCAAACTTATTCCGAAGAACCTTTCGAAGATTCTAATTGAAGAACCGAGAATTTATTTACAATTAATCATTTTCTATTTTGTATTCTGATATCTGAAATTTTCGATTCTTGATATTTGAAATTTCTCTTTTATTTGTTCTCAAATCGATACCATCCCTTCGTTCGAAATGACAGTGTATTGTTCCATCGATAGAAGAGGTAGAACAAACCGGTAAAATTTAATCAACACTTTAGAGACGCGCTGCATCGAGTTTAGACAACTCGACTCTCAATTTCCACCGTCGATCATTCGCAAAGTATACGTTAACCAGTTTAAATTAACTTGGAGCGAAAACTACAAAGAACCGAGCGTTCGGACTCCATCGAGTGAAAAGTTGCTCCGATCGAGAAACCCAAGGACCGACGAAATGACTTAACAGAAGATCGTCCATGCTTACTCTACTCTCGTCCGGACTAGGCGATAAAAAGACAATCACGAGTAGCGGAATTCTCGACTAACAAGCGACTCGTCTCGAGTGGCTGGGAATCCAATCGACGAGCGATCGGTTCCCTGAAAATCGTCTCATAATTGCATCATTTGCGCGGAAGTGCTTTACCCGCGCGACGAAATCACGGCCACTGGGATCCAGACGGAATCGGCTCAAATCGGAGCCAGACTTTAATCCACGCGTAACAAATGGCCCAATTATCAGCTAGTTTCCCTCGCGCCTGGTGACCCGTTCTCTTTCCGCATTAATTTATCGATTTCCCTGGCGAACCTCGTGGTACTCGAACGCGGCGGACGCGAACGTTTCGGAGACCACGTCGGCGTGCATCCGTGAAATTTCCGATATACACCGAAACATCCGAGATCCAACGATATCGTTCTTCTACGACCGGACACGCGCAACCATGATCCCTCCGACGCGCATTCCCCGCTGATTTTCATCGTTCCAGCGAGTTCCGCATAGATCGGTTGATCCCGGACGAGCTACGTTCTCAGCTTCGTGCAATGTTCACCGAACACCTAAAAGTGTTCGATCGAATGTACGAATTCTGAACGAAATTTTCACATTTCGATTGTTCCTCGACGGAACTAACGACTCGTTACCACCGTGCCCGATGTTAACGGTACAACCATTATTTCCGATTATTTAAATTGCAGTATTTCGAACGTTATCAACGAATCGACCTGCTCCGTCCAATTAAAACGAATCCAAACACGATCGTGTTTGCACCGTCTTTAATTATCATTCGCGATTCGAGTGCACCAGTTGCAGCGCAAATGCAGCACGCGAAGGCGATCCTCGAGATCGGTTAAATTTTTGATATTTTTCATGATAGTATTGAGAACGAACCCTAACACTTGTCGAGTAAAGTTACCGTCGTTAGCGATATTGTAAAATAACGAGTACGATAAATTATCATCTGTGCACGTTAACAGTCATATTTTTGACGTATTACATAGCCATAGCTTCGACAGGGATATTGTATAACAATTTCAAAGAGTACACGAATCCAGATTCGAATAAACGACTTGCAGATGCTACAGCAAGATGTACACTTCGATAATCATCGATGCACAAATCCAAACTCTGTATCAGTATCGGTCAAATTCTTCCTTCTAAAGGTTTGGATAAATTTTTTTGTCTGCACGTGGACAACGCGTCGCGAAACGATGAACCGATCGTGCGCGAGAATAATTACCACTCTCTAAACCAAACCAATCAGTGAAGCTAAATGTTGGCGCGAGGGATACGTATTCAAAATCTCCGAGAGCGCTCATCAGTCAGAAACAAACAGTCGAACAGCCGAGTTATACACACCGGTGGGGCACTTTAACTGTCACGCGCAAACACGTATACACGTAGGTACGGTTACGCGGGCTGATGTTACGTCATAGTTAACAGTTAAATGTACATAGAACCCCGTGTGTACCGCGACAGCGCCTCGTTCGTCGAGTATATCCATCGTCGGTGATGCTACGACAATGGTGAGGTTCACCGAGTTGCAAGCTGTGCGCAGGTTGCGCCTCGAAAGGCTTAACTCTGACGAAAGAAGAGCTTCCTGAGGGGTATGGCGGTGCACCCGGTGGGGGTAATTCCGACGTCGGAGTCGTTCGGTGCCGCGGACTGAATTTTAACGAATCTCCTTTGCCTTTGTGCGCTAAGCTCCTCGTAGATCCGATCCCGAGGCGCGTGGAGCGTGAAATTTTTATGAAAACACGGATCTTTCGTCCTGCCCTCTCCGTTTCTCTTTCTCTCCGTTCAATGGCGTAATGCAGGGGCCAGCCATCCGTCCAGACGTCGTTTTCACGCAACAGGATCCTCTCGCGTTTCGATGCCTTTTTCGTGAGCGTCGAGTCGGCGACAAGGGTTCGATTACAAAACTCCCCGAACAATTAACGACGTCGGACAAACTGGGTCGCGAGAATTTAATTTTACCAATGGAACGACATTGTTTACCGTTTCCGTTTGCCGCTCCGTTTGGTTCTCTTACTCTCCTGGTTCCATTCGGTCGGACACGCTTGGTCGTTCAACGAGAAAGTCGATTTTACAGGTAAAGGGACAAAGGTGCTTTCCTCGCGTAAGTGGCTCCCTCGAAGAGAAAACATTCGTGCTCGTCTCGTAGACCATCCTGCGCGAGAACCCACCCTTCGTGCCACAGTTCCCTCGCGTTTCCCTTATCTAATCCCTGCGCGCCTCTGGTTCGTCCCACCTGCTCGACGATGACGCTGGAATCGCTTTTTCCTTCCACGAAACTCTTCCTCGTGGACACGGTGAGTTACTCGTCAGCGAACGGAGAAGAGACGCGTGATATCCTTCGGGACGATTTCAAGCGAACCGTGATGTTGTCTTACGAAAAGTTCAAACCACGAGTCGTAAGGACACTTTCTATTATTTTTAATCATTTTTTAAGGAGGCTGGTCCTCGATGTGTAGAACGAAAAGTAGATTTCTGATTTTACTTTTGTTCGATAGACTCGCAGAACCACAAATCGGTAAATTTCGAATGTTTGATCAAAATGTTATTTTATTCCAAAGTTCGATTTTCGATCACGTTCTCTTCGACCGTGCAATAAAGAACTTTCCTTTAAAAGTGTCACTAATTTCTCCACTCCTCCCCGAGATTAAACGTCCAATCCGTACCAACCATTCTCAAATATCGTTCTCATTGGTCCTGATTCCTCCGATTAAAAGCTACAGGAATTTAGATTACGAGATCACCTTCGAATCTACGAGATCACCTTCAGAATTCTTTTTTTTTAACAGTTCCCTGATAACCATCGACCTCGACAAGCTTTGAAATACCCAATTCCCTTTCTGGACAGACATTCGCGTCCCTCCGTAAGTTTTACTTAAAATCGTTACTTGCCTTATGTTTCGACGAACAGGTATTATTGCGTGCAATTTTGTACGCGAGAGATTAATTTCCACTCGTGACGTGCGTCGAATATCACCGTTTAACACGAAACAGTAAACACGTTGAAATTTCACCTGTGTTTCGATTGTCACGCTCGGAACCCGTACGACGATTCGACAGTCGGTATAATATCCACGATAATTATCAATATATTGTTCCTAGAAACGAATCAGCGACGCTTCGAAACATTGAAATTTTCAAGCTGGACGGACGGATATAATTAAATCGCGTAGAGAGAACGGAATTACTTTCGCAACACGCTCCGCTCGCCGTTGGTTTCCCGCCGGATACAGTGACGAGATGGTCGCGTTCCAGCCTCGGCGACCTCTTCCCTCCCGACAAGCGCAATCCTTCAAATTTCGTGCTTTCCTTCGCTTAACCCGTTCGTGGGAAACAATTATGCGGATCAACGAGTCCGCGCGGCTACTCGTACCTCCGAGAAATTTCTAGTTTGCGCATCAACCGCAAATGGTGCTAGGATTTGCAGAATTCGCAGCCGCGCATTTGCGTAATCCTTACCCGTCGGCTACTTCATCCCTTTGCTAACGAACGAGAGCCAAGGCGCACGAAACATCGCGGATATTCCAATCGGGGCACGTTTACCGTCTGGACGAAAAGCACGCCGTTAATAACCCTTGAGGAAGTGATAAAGTCTTGGGTGAAGGGTCTTACGTGACCCTTTGAACTCGAAACGTCAGTTGCATCGACGGTATCGTACGGAGAAGGTGCTCTCGCGACCGGTACTCGATAATTGTGAGAAACTGTATTCATCGGTTATCGAGTGGGTAGTCTCTTCGTATAGGTAACATCGTGAAGAATTTGTTATTGAGTTGTGCGGGAAGTCATCTCGTTTTCCAAAATAGAGAATATATAATTTAATAAAATGTTTGTACACTCTGAAAAAATCGTGTTTCATTTTCACAAAAAAAAAGGAAATCACTTTCCGAACAACCCAATGTAATTGTCGAACACCGTTACAAGAGCTCTGTAAAATTTTTATCAATTGACTTTGCCAAAGATCGCAGATCGTTGCGATAAAATAATATTCCATCGATCGAACAGCTAACGACCCTCGGTGGAGTGACAAAGATTAAGAATTTTTGTGCACACTGATTGCGACATATTTTTGGTAAATTACACCTAGGAATCTTCGAATTCAATTTCTCAATCGGAACGCGAAACCTGTGCTGTTCCTGTTCTCGATAGCGATTGCCGGATCGTAAACCCGCATTCTGGACACATCTGGGATGAAAGCTAACCGTTTGGTGATATCTAGAGCCAGGTGTCCCGGAACAGCGTAAGCGTGCATTGTTCTAGTCTTGCACCGTTATCCTGTGCCTGAATACATCGTGCAGAAGGACGAGCGAGTATATTGCAAAATTTAGGAAACCTAAAGCTCCGTAATGCAACTTTTCGGACGACTGGTTCGACCAATCTCTCTACTAGAGAAGCGTTATTCCGTTGAGATTAGAGAGGAGAAATTCGTAGCTCGCGTTTCGATAAATGTAACGCGGTAAGGGACGAACGAGACTTTGGACGAGTTTAGAATTTTTCGAAAATGTGCGTTTACTTTCTTTTTGGGTAGTAACTGTCTTTACGCTTGCTTGAAATCTCAATTTCTGATGCAGGACCGATGCGAACGACGAATTTACGAATGCGCTAATTCCGCTCGATTTTCGCTTGCGCTCTCGGTTATTCAAATTAACCGCTTACGTAAACCGAATAAGATTATCTCGACCGACACGAGGCGACCACGAAATGGAAGTGCATCGTCGCTATAATTTACGTAATAGTCGCGTGCGTCCACGGTAACGAGGACCAGCTACGGGATAAACATTGGTCGTCCAGTCCGTGGCTGGAACAATTCACGACCCGTTTGAATACGTACGAAACGAAAAATCACGATTCGACGTTCGACCGTAGCGCAAAACTCGTTTCGACGACAGTCGGACCGATCTATTAAGTGGTCCGAACGACGTCGTGTAAAACGGGTTCACGATCCTCTCGTCGCGTCGTCTTGTATCGATCCTCGTTCGGTGTACTCTCGCGGGGATTTCCCTTATCGCGTACTCTCCCCGATAAAGTGCATCCACGAAACCTGGCGTCGCTCGCGCGAATTTTATCGTAATTCCATTGTCCCGTCGTCTCCAACGGTTATCAAATTTCGCGCAATTATACCGAATCGTTTCCGATTCTCGCCTCGAGCCAGTTCGAATAACGGACGAATTCGAAAGAAGGAATTAAACGAGACGCTGCGCACGAAAATTGGAACGCGTTTACCGCCGATGAAACGTAACTCTAGAGACGCGTAACATTTCGTTTCGATGTAAAATAAATTCGAAAAGTTCCAAAATCTGATCCGAAAGTTACCCGAACGATACCTAAACTAAAATCCAAGGATCTTTCCCCACCTGGAGTCGATACGTTCAAAAATATTCTATACATTTCCCCCCATGAAATCCAGCGTGCGTCAGGAATGAAAAGTCACCGAGCTCGAAGTACGGAACTCTGAGAAAAAATATTGTAGTCGTCGCGTTTGAACAAATATTCAAAATCCGCGGAAGTTAATCACGGTCGGGGAACGTGAGCACGGAGGGGGCGGTGGGTCGTTTATCAACGACAGATACGATGGAAAGAGCCACAAATTTCCGAGCGGAATTACCGCGCGAGGGTTAGTACGGCAACCGAAAGCCAAACGACCGTAGAAACGAATAGAAAAGAAACGAGCCTCGGACCAACGGAACGAATATATCGACTTGGCAGACTGCTGGTCGAACTTTCCGCGTTAAGCTGCCTCCGACATACCGGGAATGATGCACGGTGAACTCACGAGGAATTTTTATGCCCGTGAAACACCTCGACGCCAAGGCGCCCCGGTATACCGAGCGTCGAATCCAAGAGCCAACCTTGCAGTAGACGCGAGCGTCGCGTCGCGTCGCGTCGCGCCCTCGTAAAAGCTACGTGGGCGCACGGTTTACGCGCGTGTACGGTTCGTTGTTACCCCACACTCATCTGCGTGTCGACACTCGCACGCCACGGAACACGTATTCCCTTCTCCGCGTTCGTCCCGAAAATACGAACACCGTGCTCTTTCGCGACGACTTTTAACGTCCAAGTGCGACCGAGAAGGTAATCCCCTTTCCTCGTCCGTTTCACCACCGTGATTGCATTAGACGCGTCTACGTGTCCGCGACAGGGCTATTCGAGGATTCATTGGCACGTTTTTCTTGGAAAAATAGTCGTACACATCGTGGATGAAATACGCGGGAGAAGTCTCGCGCTGGAGAAAAAAAAAGCACGAGGAACAACTGTACGGGGAGACGAAGGTAATTTTCTTGCAACGTTACGAAGTCTCGTAGGCGGGAATCTGTACGTGTAAAGGAACCCGGCGGAGATGAACAGGGTTTATGACACGATTGTGATACATTTGTTTTCGAGCGAAAGGCCGAGCGAATGTAGAAAGTTTGCAGGGTAGGAGACAGACGGGGATCGTTTGAATCGTTTGTGGATAACTCGCGCAAATGATGCTTTGGGAAGGGTAATTGCTAATTATTTTCGCAAGAGTCAACCGAATAAGAGATTGAGAATAAATTTATGTCGCGCCTGGGACACGATTCACGATTTTTGGGGTGTACGGTACCTACGCGTTGTGTGCTCGTCACTCGGGACCGCGCGGTGACTTACAACGTGTAGGTATCGTGCGTCTTCGTGCTTCGCGCGCGAGAAAGAGCAAACGAGGAAGAACGAAGGGCGGATACGAGAAAACGAAAACTGTTGTGTTCGTTTAAAGTCTCAGATTCGTGAGAACGAGAGTGAAATTGAAAAATGTTCGTTCGTTATCTACTTCGCGGTCTCTAAACGCCATTCAACGGTTTCTGATCAAGACAGCTGCCGACTCGTGTCGTATTTCACGCTTCATCGTGGGGATTCCCTTCATTCGACGATCGTTCGACTAATCGAATCGAACGATCGCAAACGTTGACTTTACCGCGCAAAAAAACAGCACGGAGAGCTTCGTGTTTCGCGTACTTTGTTTCTCGAAAGTCTCGATTTAAGACGACGCGGAAACAAGCCCCACGGACAATGATATTTCATAGCGGGCTGAACACGACGGAAGAGAATTCAATTTTCCCACGATCTTTTCCACGATGCGTTCCTCTCCAATCCCGCGTGAACCTCTTACATCCTCTTCGCGGATATTTCCTGCGAGCTCAAAATTGTTTCCGCGCGTTACACTCGTATATGGATGTTCGTTCAAGCGCGAATCGACAACGGTGTAATCGATCGCGAGACATTCGACGTCGACGAAAAACCGAGCCGAGGAATTAAACAAATTCACGGCGAATTAATCAACGACAACACTCGTCGTCCGTTCGATTGCACTCGTCGATTCGATCTTTGATCTTATATGCATTCGTAGCACTCAAAGGGTTAGTTTCGAATCGATTTCGTTACCGAGAATTTATTCATCGTGACCACCATCCTGCCCCGATAAAATAAATACGAGCCCTTGGGAATTACGCGGAATAAAACGAATGAATTTTCGTAAGCAGTTTCTCTACAACTTCGTGTTTACTTTGGGAACGTAACAGCGCCCAGTTTCTTGGCAGAAAGTGGTCCATCGTTTTTCTCTAGTTACGAAAATTGCTCGAACATCACCTCGAAACAAAATTCGTTAATTGAGCACGAGCGTTCACGACAGAGTAACGCGACGATCGAAAATAAGTTAACGAGGAAGATATTTGTCATAGCGGTCGCCGCGTAAGTACGTGTTTCCCCTTTATTGGCTGGAAAAATGGATAGTACCGATAACGGTAGCAATTTTACGTAAGTTGTCGATAAAACGATTCCTCGTCCGCTTCTCGAAAGACAAAATACAACTGTGTTCGAGCAAACGATTTTACCCTTCCACGAAGGACGATAACTGTGCTTTTCTTATGGCGACATGTCGGATACACTATACTCGGGTTATTTAATATCGGAACGTTTTTACAAATTGTATCGGTTAAACGATTTACATCGTAACCTCTTCAGCGACGAATTACTTTAAACGAACGAAGATTACATCGAACCTGTACCGATTTTTCGACGATGGGTTGTCGGTAAATTTAACAGTAAATAGTCTCCCAACGAGTTAATTTTATTTTTCGTTTGCAAATTTCAAGTACGAACTTTTGTATTTAAAATATAATAATAAACGCCGGCTCAAGACCGACAACTGAACGTTGTTCGTTTGTTTGTTTGTTAAATTAACGAGCGTACTTTTTCCCGACAATTGTTAAACGTAAAGTAAAGATCCATTTCACGGGGCAATAATTACAGTTTGAATCGCGGGAACTGTTTCTCAGCATTTGTACAATTGCGGTCGCGGTATGCGGACAAATTATTCGTAATAGTGCGACGCAGAAATAAATTTGATAAACGAGAAAAGAACTTTTCACTTTACAATGAAATAACGGTATTACGAACGGTGTAACGTATTTTTCTCTGTCCTCGTAAAATGGCAGTTACATGCCTTCCGTGTACTCAATGCCACTGAATTGCAAAGCATTACGCAACGGGCCACAATGTCGAACAATTGGTATAATTCAATGGAACTGCGGCAGGAATGGACGAAAGTTGTTCCACGCGCGTTTCTCCGATACATTTTCGGCGACCGAATACCGATTTCGGTCGCCGCTGCGTCGGAACGGACATTTTATCGAATCGTAGAAACTATTCGATATTACGATCTGACTCCTTGTTACGCAACACCATCCAATTACCGCACCGCTCCCGTAAGCGTGTCAGAGAAATGCATCGCGTGCATCGAACGAAAATTCTACCAGACTTCCAAAGTGCAATACTTTCGTCGCGATGCATTTAGAACGAGAATGTTGCGAAATTCGTTTCGCAACCGTGTCTACGCGTGTTGTCACGCGATACGCGTGAAATTTTTGCAAATTCTACGTTTCCACCCAACATTGAATCTATCTTAACGTATTCCACGTATTCACGAATAATTTCGTTCCATTCAGCTCCTGGTATTTTCTGCGAAGAAATTTTTTTCTTTTAATTTCTCTAAATTTCTGATTTCACGTTCGTTCGATAAAACGTGTTGAAGAGATTTCATTTCAATGTTTCGTTTTTGGTTAAATTCAAAAGTGAGGAACGAATGTACGGAACTGAGGTTTTCTATTTTATAATACATTCTACGTTGCACACACCATTCCCATTCGGGAACACTTCAAATGCTATAGAATCGACTCCGCGTCAGGAGATGGATACTACGGATTCGACAGTACTTAGACCAATCGACCACCATAAATTAGGTGTCGCTCGACCATCCCGAGACCTTGGTTTTCCTTCGAGTACTTCGTGCCCTGTTTTTTATCTCACTCGCATTTCACTTTCCTTGATCTTTCTTTAAAAGCACCTTATATCTCTCCTGTAACTCTTTCCCACAGTTTCTATATTTTCTTCGATATCCAATCCTACACCAAGCAATCTCAAATTTTGTTTTTATCGGTTCTGACTTTTCCAACTAGAAACTACAAATTCTACGAAATCACCTTCAGATTTCTTCCTCGATAACCACGAACCTTGACAAACCATCAGAGATCTAATTCTCTCGTTAGACAGTCGACAATATTCGAAATATTCTCTTGACAAGCTTCGCTTAAATTTGTATTTGTGTTACAGTTCGATATATTGACGTGATTGTACATTGCGTGCTATTTCGTACCTCCTTATTTACCACTCGCGTAATTAATTTGACACGTAACACGTGTCAATAATTACATCAGACAGGATAGAATCGATCCAATCGAACCGAATTCGACCAAGAGACATTTGGTCTACAAGAGCCTAATTCGACGCAAAACAGAATCTCGTAATTGTTGACATTATCCTCCGCTTGTCCGTTATCAAACACGAATTTAAATTTCGACCATTTTATCGCGGAAAATGCAAAGTCTATCTCGAATAATCGAGATAACAAGTACACGAACACCTGGCTGCAACTCGCTCGTACGTCATTTCTGCATCAGTTTTATGTATCGTATATTTAGAGAGTTATACATTAATTTGTAGCGAAATGGTTCGTTCGCAATCGATAACACACTTTGTTTCATACATTCGCGAAAAGTTTTCAGCGCGGGTACAATGTTGAACGTTTATCGTTGTATCAATTTCGATATTACCGATATTTTTTTCTTCTTTATTTCTTTTTTTTTTACGTTTCGTTTGCACCAAATATCGATTCTTCGGCAAATGTTATTTAATTTTTATTCCGTATTGGCCTCGTTTCCACCGCGAACCATCGTTGTTTTAGTAACGAATTATAACGCGGGAATATTCCGCGAGCAAAAACAATGTGTGCGATGAAAAGCACGCGCACAATGCACGTAGTACATACATCTGCAGAGTTTCTCCCGCCGCGACGACGGTGCACTTTATTGTTCGCGCGCTCACGTAACGTGCATTAAATTCCGCAGTTTTATATTTCGCGGCCGAATTTTCAGCTACGCGCGCACCAAGAGGTTCAACGGTTGGATGCCAATTAATTATCTTGCATTCTCCCTCCTTCTTTGCGCGTTGCTCCATTTTTTACGAAAACAAAAATATGACAGATATCACGGAGAAAAATTCACCCGCAGGTGCATCTGTTCGAGATGTTACCTTTTGTAATACTTTGCCGGTAACATACGTACGAAGATCGCTCGTGATATCGAGCATCGTTGGAATACCGTTCGTACACAGTTGTAACAATTATACACTCGAACTTTTATTACATTTCTATATTTCCGTAAACACGAAATTCCCCGGTTATTCCCTGTATCGTACGTAACGTCGTCTGTTCGAAACAGCTGCATTCCAAGACCGGTGCATTCGAATTTTGAGAACGTATATCAAGTGTCCCGTGTTCGCGCGATGAATATTATTTATTCCAGTGTTTGGATGTTTTCATTCTCCGGTAGCTCTTAATTCATCCTACGCAAACCGCGAGGCAATTTTCTCGCCTGGTTTCGTAAACTGCATCGTTCGTGCAGTACCGAGCACGTACCGCGAAAGAGGAAAAAGAACAACTGCCTTGAATCGATTTCGTACATCACCATCGTAATAGAAGTCGGAAATAGAGCAACGGAAGTGATACCTTTCCGTGCAGTGGGCAGCACAATTCGTTTGCAAATCGTACGGTCGCGCTCGCGTTAAAACAAAAGTTCGTCGCGGTGTCGAATCGCTGAGATGTGGGACGTGTATTCTGTGGAGGAAAAAAAAAGGAATTGCGACCGTATCGGGTCAGACACTCGCCACATTCTACTTAAAAGCGGACCGCACTCCTCTTAACCTGAGACTGCTCTTTCCGTTTCCCTGTTATACCGATACAGAGTATCGTGTTTGAACCGTAGTCGCGAAAATCAAGTTTCAATATTTTGAAAGCACATTCTGTGAACTTTGCACATTAAACACGATCCAAAGTTTAATATTTCTCTTTCGTGTAATGGGTTCGCGAAACTTTTCAAAGACATTTAACGTTACTCTAATAAAGAAATTTACATTGTAGATCCACGTTCACATTTACCCCCTGGTACCGCCTCGTCCGAAATCTAGTTTCAAAATTAAACTAACGATACGCCTCGAATAAAAATACGTCCCCGAAAAAACGCTAGAACACACCCAGCAAAGTTTAGTATTCTTCCAATAAAACTCCTTGCAAGCATTAATTTTTTCGAAGCAATCCCGACAGAAATTTACACCATAAAATCGACAAACTTGCACGCACAACGCACAAATATTGCAAGATAAGATGTCCATACTTTTCCGAATCTTTCCCACAGTTCCAGTTCCATTCTCATCGATACGTGCAAAGTCCAACCGAAGAAATCCACGTTCTTGTTTCTTCTCATTTTTCCCCGATATCGTCACGAGCGTCTACGGTCAAAGTTGCACCGACCGATACTCGTCCAATAGGAACATCGGGTCGAAAAAAAAAAACCACCGCGGTGTACGTGTTAACGACGAGTAGCCCTGCAGGAGCAGCCCCGCGGAAAACGCGGCCGCAGGACGAAATGTTTTTACGGCCGACGAGTGCGGGTTTTGATCGGGGCGGTGCGTGGCGTCTACGCTTTTGCTGACCCACATCGCGAGCGGGCTACACTCGTAACCAACCAGCTCGCCTCGTGGCCCCTTGGCGATTTCCCCGAAATTGCATTTCCCTCTCGGTCCGTTGTGCAGGCGTGCAACACACCCTCTCGTCGTCCGTAAAATAGTAAAATTGGGGTACTACGCTAAAATGGAATACAATAAGGGGATGAGACACGGTCGTTTAATACCCGTTCCCTCCGCCATTGCGGCCTGTATTGCGTTCTAATTGCAGGCTTTTCAGCAATGGAACACACGCCCTTTTTTCCCTCCTTTCCTATTTTCCTTTTCTTCTTCTCTTTTTTCGGTGCCCTTTTTCGTTAAACATTACCGTTGGTTTATAGAGGGGATTGGTCGGCTCGCAATTCTCATAGTTCGAAACAGGGGGCGCGGAAAAAATCGAACGGTGTAATTGTATCTCGTAACTTTTACAATCGACGTTTACACACTGTACGCACTTTTTCGAGTTTAGTGTACTTGTTCGTGGAACTGGTACAGAATGGTTTCGAATCGCAAAGAACGAGCTGGAGAGGACGAAGTCGATTTTCACGCAGAAGGTATCGATAAATTAAGGGGAAAGTTTGCTGAAAACGTTTGCGGATGATTAATAGTTTTCACCTGTACGTACGCATTTACCTCGGGTACAATTTACTCGAACGAGGAATTGATACTCGTTTCGATGAGTTGAACAGTCACGGGAACAAGGGTTATCAAAGGAGTAACGCATTGGCTATTTCGGTCGCGCAGGTGTAGACGAGAGGTTTAAACGATTTCAGCATGAGGGATTTTATTAGAAAACTTTGATACGTTCAAAATTAAATTCCTTTCATGCCCGGCGCTTAACTTCCGCCTTACTTACTTTCTTAATTGCAGTTAATCACGAGCGTTACTCGGTTGCGGGCGTTGGCTTCGTTCTTCGCGGGAAATTTCGTGACCGATACGGTGAATGTATTTTACATTCGTGTTTCGTTACGGGAACAGTGGATAATCGTGTTTCGCGATTCAGTGTTAACGCGAGCGCGAGCTGGTTACGTTAACGGTTATCGACGAGAACTTCCTACTCGTGGAAAACTTGAACTCGAGATAAATATTAATTCCTTTTCTAATTTTAATATTAATCCCACGATTCGAATTCGCAGAGTTTCTTCGCCGAGTTCGGGAACACTCGAACTCTAAATTAAACGATTAAAGTCGTCCGTGAGAAAAATTTACTCCTCGAGGTACGCGGTTGATAAATTCTGGCAATTCGGGGCAATATTTCACTCGTTATGAAATATTCGAACGTTTCGAGCTGCACGGGTAACTTACTCGGGCACGTTACGTCCACATTGTTCTCTTTCTCTCGGTGGCCTCCTTTTTACGAATTCCCTTAAACGATACGAAGATTAGTTAACTTCGAATTAATTCCAAAAATCGACTATCATTTACGTACTTTTTGCATAAAATTCATCTGTATTCTATACTAACTTTTTCGAGGATTATTTTCTTCGAAATGGACAAAAATTCGAACTAATATTCTATCGTCATTGAACAGTCTGATCGTGAATATGTATCGACAAATTAGCAAATTTTCATGTCACGATATCGAAGTATCTATCGGTCTATCTCAAGAGATCGAAGAGAAACATTCGGTAAGAATAAGTCCAGCGTCGATTTCAGCTGTCCAAGTTTCTCCGTGTAACAAATAAAGAGAGAACTCCTCGCAGTTAGTTTGCGCGCTAGGTAAAACTACCGGTGAAATAATTAACTTTTCAAAGAAACGACTGCCAAGAGTGTAAGTGGAACGTTGAAATTTTTACGAAATCGTCGCCAGGACACTTTTAAAGTGCTGGCACGTGATTTGCAAAAAACTTCTCGCTGCGTTGAACGAGTGCAAGAAGCTTTCGAGTAATATTCGGCTGACGAGAAAAAGAACAACGAGGAAAGATTGCACGGATAATCTCCCACCCTCTGTGCCGCAGTTGGTTACATCGCGCTAATCCGACGTGTCCGAGAATTAACACGAAACGCGCGGACAAAAATGTTCTCGCGCGGCAAATGCGTGTTCAACCCTAGGAAACTTTTGCATTCATTAACCGTGGTCGGCGAGATTTACGATCGTTCGTGTTACAGCGAGTGTCTTGCCAATTCACGCACCTCGTGCACGTGAAAGCAAATTTTACATTAAAAATTCCGATTGGACGATCGACACGTGCGATTGAATTCGTGTTCGTGAACAATCGTTGAAACGCAGGATCGAGTACGGAAAAACAAACTCGCGACACTGGAACGCATTTCGAATCGAATCTACATTCGAGAATTAAATACAAACATCGAAGAAACGAGATACCGTTAAATAAAGTAAGAACACCATTGAATAAATTGTGAGAAAATAAAGGCAAGTCGGTGATAATCATTGAGACGTGTATCGAAAAATTTCTTGAACTTACGATTTTATGTTTCAGAAGTCTCTTCGGAAGAATCTTAATTTTAGCGCGTGTACTACGAACGATGACAATATTGTAGCGTAGATGAATGGATAAATGGTAAATGCGAATAGAATGTAGGTTGTTTAAAATGTGTTTATATGGCTAAGAAATATGATTCGTACGGAATCAGATACATTTTCGCTATAGAAATAACTATGGCGCTCGTAGAAGGTATCTTCGAAACTATTGCTACAATTTGGAATTGGTCGACGATCGAAAATCCTGTAGATTCTGATTGCGACAATCGTCCGAGGAAGATGGTGTTTCGTACCGTTAGAACGAACCAATTACCGCCAGCTGTAGCGAGGCAAAAATTGTCCATCCACTCGGTTGCTCGCTATCCCCCGAATTGAACTAATTAAACTGTCCTAAATTGAACCTTACATTCCTCCATGCGCGCTTTGATATCCTGGAAATGTCCGATGTTACCCGGTTAATGGAAATGAAATTCCATCTCGTGCAGTTTTTCTTCGTAAATAACGGGACCGGGAATACTTTCGAGCAAATACGTTTATTAATTCGGGAAGCTAACATTTTTTGTAGCCACGTAAATACGTCGATTGCACATCAATTCCGTCGGTTGTGTAATTGTTATTATATACAGAAGATGCTCCACCGTAGAAGAACTCAATTAATGAGCCATCTAATCGGAATCTTAGGCAGCGTTACGAGTGTATAGTTTCTTTAAACAATTTTTATAAATCGATCGAAATCTGTCGACCATTGAACGCAAAGCTACAAGGGTTCGTTGTTCGAGTCTCTCGTTAATACTAATTTTGAATAAATGCACGATGTATAGTGCAGGGATAAAAATCATCGCATATTCGCACGCGTGACGCACACGTGACCCGGGACTAAAGTGGCCCGTGCAGACGCGTTAACATCGGTTCTGAAAGGGTCGGGTGTACCGTGTATAGCGAGTTAAATGTACCTTCGCTGCGTTTCTACGTACAATAAAAGAAGACGTAACGCGTTAAAGGGGACATTAATTAAGCAACCCGTGCCAACATTCCAGATGTCCCTCCGTCGGGACAAAGACCGTCTCCGTGTTATTTCTTCATCCGCGGCACGTTGTCCCCCCCGAGGAAACGAAACAATCGCGGTTATCGTAATTAACGCGTAACGGAAACGATTCGTTAATTATGGTACAGCGGGACGCGGTACAGAAGCTGCGACTGGAGCACCGCGTTTGTTTTCAAACACCACGACGACGAGTAGAAACGAACGAAGGGAACAACACCACTCGTTCCACGAAATTCGGAATTTCGGTAATTGAAGTTCGCGCGACGCTGTTCCGCGAACATTGTCGCAATCTGCACCGAGCGCTGCACCGGGACTGCACCGACAACCCTTTCGAAAACGTTGCACGTTGTCGCGGTGCACAATATTGCGTGGGCGCCTCGCAAACTCGTTGTTCACAGACGCAACCAGCCTCCCCTGTTTCCACGCTGGTTGCGTAGCCGGCTGGTTTTCCAGCAACATTAATAACGGATCCATCGGCGCGACTCCGCGAGACTGTTCCATCACCTTTTCCAGCTGCGAGTTTCCAAATGATGGAGCGACGTAATTGCCAACGGGAACCGGAACGGATCCCTCTATAATCTTGTTGTTCCGTTTCGCATCCATCACCGCCGGTTAAAAGTACGTTTTCGCGTGGAAACCAGCCCTGTCCCTCGAAACTCCACCGTTACGCGTTAAACGCGCGAAAATCCACGCGGAAAACCATCGGTAAGCCCTTCTGTCCTACACCGAAATATTCCGGACTGTTACGCTACGTGCGTAATCGTAGTACTCGTTCAGGACACACGTGACACGTGTTTGGATAAATCAGACGCGGGAACCGCGACAACATTATCAACATCGACGGTAAAATTTTCAACGCGTCAATATTTTACTAATTATCGTCCGGAATTTGCCGCGAATTCGACTAGATTCTCGTAATGTTTCGTCGAGGCGAAAGGAACGAGTTTTATGCTGTTTCACGATATACATTTCATAGCGCGAATGCGATGACGCGAGTAACGAAGTTTCTGCGCGAATCATTCGATGGAATTTTAGTCGAGTTTGTGGAGAAATGGGCACAATTTGGGCGTAGAAAATTTCGAGTAACGAACAACGGATGTACTGGTTTTTGTTACTCGTTGGGTAAACAGTTGAATTTAAATGGAACGAAGTATTCCGTACAGGGAAATAATAATGTAACGTTTAGATACTACTCGATGCTCTATTCGTGCACTAAAGTTGTTCCTTTTATTAAAGTTTGGGGATGGTACGGTAGGTAGGTATTAAATAATTGACACAAAGCGAATCAGGAGATCCGCTACAAAAGTAAAAATAAACACCTTATTTTTTAACGATACAGGTGTGCTCGGTCTCGGTTAAGTTTCGTATTTTTCTCAAGCTGTAATTTCACGCAACAATTATAGCAAGTGTATATTTCGCATACCTTGGATAAAATCAGGAAATGCTTACTTCCAATGACACCTTTCGAAGAACCCTCTTATAGTGATTCTCGCCTTCCAAAGAACTCTCCTGTACCGATAGTGATTCTCAGCTTCCAAAGAACTCTCCTATACCGATAGTGATTCTCGTCTTCCAAAGAACTCTCCTATGTTGATAGTGATTCTCAGCTTCCAAAGAGCTCTTCTATATTGATAGTGATTCGTCCGGTTGCATGGATTACTATTCTTGTTATTCAACATCTCGAAACGCTCGCGCATTTACAGAAAGCAGGCACGCACCGTACGAAAGTTACCCGAAGACTGAAGCACTTTCAAGGGCGATATCGTTAGGTAGTGTAGAGGACTCGACAGCTGTGTTGTCATTTCGAGCAAGGAGTTTCCTTCGGGCAAAATTTCTGCTTACTGCTACGTCGAAAATTCTCGGTAAATACGAGGACGGTGAGACCTTGTTTACATCGATACACGTAGACTAGAACACCTGCGATTTCGACGCAATTTTATATATCTCGTCAAAACAACATAAGGCGAGAGGCGATCGACCGTGGGTTAAATACCTGACACGATTCTAGAAATTATCGTACAAGAGAAGCTTCGAAGAATCGATACCTTTTGCAGATATTCGTAATCAATTTGCAATACAACGATTTCTTTCTAATTTTCATATTTAAAAATAACTACAAAATGACTAGTCCACACTAGGTACAAAAATGACCGATCTGATATGAAAATTTACGCCCAATGATTATTCTTGTCGAGGAAAACAGACGAAAGATAGTTTCGATAGTTCAGTAGATAAAAATTCTTTCGCACGGTTCGACGAAAATGAACGACAATATTTTACGATAAATGTTCGAAACCGTTTAAACGACGACTGGATCTATCCATAGTATCGACGCGTACTGTAACATATTTCGATTTCGTTCAAGTCCCTGATCTCGAGTACGAGAAGTGATCGATTCGACGTGGAATAACCGGAAACGAGCGTGCAGAGACAGCGTTACCGAAGTGCAACAGCAGGGACGAATTCGGTGACAAATTCTCGCAATGGCAAACAATCTCTCGCAGCTGCGTGAATCGAGTCCGATTCCGTGATAATTGGCGCCGCCGCTAACGATAATAAAACCCACCGACAGGTATTTGCCGATCCACGATACGTGATTCTAATACGAACGTGTCACATTCTGGCCTCGAACGGCGGATCGTTGTTGTTTGTTTGACCAGACTCGCGGTCGATGGGTACCTACCCTATAATAGATGACCGACCAGATGCGAGTAAACCTAGCGGTGAACAAACAACGAGTAAGCGGAACGGGTAGGGAACGAGCGTGATGATCCACTGGGTTTGCTCGTTCGTCCATGGTGTAACGTGAATTAAAGGAAACTCGTGCCCCCCCGAAAGACAAACCCCGTAACAGTAACTGGTTTCATTTTGAACCGGGAGAGGGGAGACCTCCCGGAGTACTCCGGGGAGAAATTCATGGCTCGATTCTACCAGGCTGGATAACGAGCGAAATATTTCCGAGTAATCGTTCTAACGACAATGAACGAATCCAGGATCGCTCCAACACGGTGCAGAACGATACTCGTACATCGAGTACATCGAAACGTTGGAAATAATACACAGAAGAACGGTTCGAGATTAAAATGAACGATACGGAGAAAATTACGTGGAAGGTTTTCTGTAATATCGTCTTCGAACTTTCTGTGTCGATATTCGTTAACGTCACGGTCGAAATTTAACGATCAGTTTTGAGCAAACGAATCGTAACGTACGAAAGAATTTCAGAGTCGCGTAGGTCCTCCAATGAATTTCGAGACACAAACGACCGGCTTGAAAAACAGAGTCCATCGGTTAGTCCTTATCGCGTGGAATATTTTCGGAAACAAACGAAACGGGAAATTTTACTCATTCGAGGCATCCGTGTATCCTGTTCGTGTTCCGCTCGTGCGCTCAAAGTTTGTCAATTAATGCGCAAAGTGCGTCGAATATTTTGGAGGGCATGGAAAATGTGTCGAGCGTGGATCAGAATTTTTGGAATTCGCGAATCGCGGAACGTTCCGTTTAATTTCGACGAACAGAAAGGAAATATGTTTGCGCGCGCGAAATTACCGATTATGTAACCGGACGAGGGTCGATATTGTAAATCCGTCGCCACGGGGACGTGTAATTTTCGAAAGTAAGCTCGACCATCGAAGCAATGACCCTCGTTCGTTCTATGGACGCTGGGTGTCCAATAAATTGATTGACGCTCAACCGGACAGGCGTGCAACGACCAAGGGGGGAAACGAGGGGAAAAAATGTCGACGACGTGTCGTACAAAAACGGCCCGCATCCTGGCTGAAATTCGCATTTCAAACAAGAAAACCACGCGGACGAGAGCCACGGTCTGAAATTAGAATTTTATAGCTCGGAAGCACCGTGGGAAGCGGATTTTTTTACCTTGAAAACACTTCCCGACGTGCAATGCCTCAATGGCGCCGGGAATAAACGTCGGACTTATATTGCAATAAAAAATACGTTAACGATGTTCAATATTCCTTGATAAAAACTCATCTGAAATTCAAATTACACGAATGCGTTTATTGCCCGTTTATTATCGCGTATTGAATCTTTTGGAATAAAGCCCCGTTAAATTGAATATTAATGGGAATATTCGGGGGTTATTGTAAGTTCCATTTGAATACAGGAATATATGTATGACCAAGATGAATCAAGCTGCCCTCGGGTTTTTGCTCGGAGTTATTCGTGAGAATTTTCAACGGTGCTCGTTCGTAGAAACGTCTAACAGCACCGGAGTATTAATTAATAGTCGTACGAATAAGTAATTCGTTTTTTTTCAGATGTGGAACAAAGTCGATGTAGTAGGGGATGCAATTTAGTACGCGAGATAAAAGTTTATTAAATCGAGAATACCGAGCGGTAAGAGCTATTATTCTTATCGTTTATTTAGCGTTTTAATTTTTGTACAGGCGATAAACACACAATGTTCGAAATTAACAGTTCGCTATCTCAAACGTTCTATCAGCGAAAATACCTACTCGGCAGAGGATGAAGTTCCTCCAGTTGTTAACCAGCATCTCGTTAATTTACCAAGAGCACGGTACAAATTATTATGCTGCGAACGAAACATCTAAACGGGCAATAAAGCTCGGATAAAATGCATCAGGAGTGCATTCTGCGCCGTAGCGCCCAAGAGTACCTCTAACCTCTTTGATCCGAAGATCGCCAACTATAATGGAATCTCCCCCCTTTTCCAGCGCGCCACTACCAAGGGGACTTCGAATAATTAGTCGTCTAGTCGTTATCCGAATCACGGACTGATGGGCACGAAAGACCTTTAAACACCGGTCTTCGACAGTTGCAAAGATGTTCTCTCTTAGATCGCTTTTGGTGCCGATGTCTGACACAATTTCACCAAAGATAAAACCTGGAGATACAGAACACATTGAACGTGAGTTCACGAGGCTTTAACTCTAATCCCATTGAACCGAAGATCACGACCTATAACATTTAATATCTACCTTCCATTATCGGAGAGTTTAACTTCGAAGTATACCTCTCGTCATAGTAGAATCGACTAGAACGAAGATGCAAAAGACCTTAGACTCCAGACTCCAGCATTTGCAAGGATGTTTACTCTTAAATCATTTTCACTGCCGGAGTCTACCACGATTCTACCAGGAGTACACAAAAAACATTGGGTGTGAGTTTATAGGCACCGAGACGTTAACTCTAACCCCATTGAACCGAAGATCGCGACCTATAATAGTACCTAGCACCAAATATCTACCACCAGAGAGTTGGACTAGGAATAAGTAGACCTCTCATCGTAGTAGAATGGTAGAAGTTGAAATTTAACGCAATTTCCCCAGAGAGACGTAACGTATATTGAGTACGAGCTAATGGATACCGAGAATTAGCACCTGTAATCCCATTGAACCGAAGATGATGAACTGTGATAATATCTACCCCCTAATGATCAGAGAATTTGACATCGAAGTAGACCTCTCATCGTAGTAATACCATCGAGAATGGGTACAAGGGATTCTAGAGTTGAGTTCCCAGTAGTTGCAAACGTGTTTACTCTTGAGTAACTTTTACTACCAAAGTTTGACACAATTCCCCCAAGGAGGCATGAAATACAATGAGTGCGAGTTCGTGTATTTTAGTACCCATCACCCGGTATCTACTACCGGAGAGTTAGATAACGAATAAATAGACCTCTCATCGTGGTAGAATCGTAGGAAATAGGCAAGGAAGATTCCAAGTCTCCGGTCTTCAGCAGTTGGAAAGATGTTTGCTCTCGAGTTACTCCGTCGCGAAAGTTTAACACAATTCCTCCAGACGCAAGACACGACCGTAGAAAATCATACGTTCTCAGTGTCGCTGGGATAACTTGATGTTTCGTTCGCGACATCGGGTGTCCTAAACGATTCGTTCGAGCTTCATCGAACTCGACGCGAGCCGAACGAGACTCCACGGACTCGAGGCAATCGATCTTATCAAATTCAATAAAAACTGGACGTTTCTGTTTATTTGAGCTCGAAACACGATAAGGAACGACACAGATAATGGTACACCGGGGACGGAGGAGAAAAAACGTCGACGAACCGGCGGCCATAACCGCAAGGTCTCCCTCGAGGGAGCGCGTTGGCGTAACCACAGCGAGCGTAACCGATATGGGAACAAACACCCTGCGAAACGTCGTAACGGACTTGGCCAAGGGTTGTACCGAGCCAACCGTGTACTTTACGCGCGCGAGACCAGGCTTCCAAGGCTGTTTATAAATAAAACTGGATGCGAAATGCCGTAGTCGTCCGAGAATTATGACCGACCGTATATCTCGCGGGCAAGGGAACGCGCTGTTCGGGAATCACGGACAAAAACCACATAAACATCGAGGCGAGGTCGATCCACGCGAATCGCTCGCGATTATCAATGAATGTCATCGAACGTGAATACTTGAAAGATGGCCGCGCGCTTCGGGGCGACGATAGGCCAAACGATGAACGATACGTACGATTTCTCTTGTACAGGGGAACGTAACCGGCAACTCGGCGATGGTGGAAAACGTCAGCGACGAGAGATGACAAATTGGCGATAGCTCGCGGCCCTGCTCGAGAATTAAACGAATCGTGTTAAATTATGCGAGCCCGAAGCGAAAGGTTCGTTAGTTTCTTGGTATCCGAGGGCACTCGAATGTTCGAGTATTGTTACATGTAAAATAGGTGGATATGTAAGACAGTTTAACCTAGAATTGGACAAACCTAGCTTTATCTACAGATGTTTGTATCTTTTTTACAATCTTTTTCGTGTTTTATCGACGTTCCTTCACCTAGTGTGTAAAACATTCTGAAACTCAACGTACACGTAAACAAGCTGCTTGCTGGTGAAAAATATAGAAAATATAGATAATTAGTAAGATATCTAGAAGAAAAAAATTTAGAGAATAACCGTGAACCTTGAATGCTTGACAATCGATAGTGCACCGTTCCGGATACTCGATCGGTGCGCAAAGTATTCGATTACTCGAGGACTCGAATTACAATTCGTGTCGCGGAAACGTACGAACAGGCGAACGAAGAAAAATTCAACGCGACGCGCGCACAGAGAGACACGGACGGATTAAAGGTACACAATTTGCGCGAAATGCTACGCGAAAGTTTAATTGCCGGAAAACAATGGATTTCACGAGCCACGGAACATCTGGGATGCTCCTCACGCACGAGGGAATAAGAAACGGTTGCAATTCACGGCTGAAATATTAGCGATTCAATTACAGATAACATTTTGTCAAGGGCCATGAAAGTCGCGGTAATAAAAGCGGCAACGCTATGGGGGCAGCGGCACGTTCTTTCTCGCTGCTTCAACGTCCCGAACACGTGCCGCGAGGAACGTTGAAACGAACCCCCTTGACTTTTAGTGTGCCCGTAGACTTCTCTCGTTTCTTCATGGACCCCCTCTCTCGACGAGACTCGATATCGATATTCGATACGACCACGCGCACAAATTGCCCCCACGAACGAGTAAATACATAATTCGCGACCGATATTTATCCCGGCGGTGAAAAATTGTCCGGGAGACCGGAGTTATTTCGCGATGTTTATTCGATTACTTCGATGGTGGCTCGATACGTGATTTTACCTCGATCGACTTTGCGTTTCGACCGCGATTCCACGACTATTAATAATTCCCTCGTGAATATAGTGGAACATCCGCGCTTTGAGGGATTCAATTCGTCTACCACCGGTATTTCGGGAACCTTTGAAAGGAAATTGATCTACAAAAATGAACATTCTCCAGCTGAAATTTTAATGTATTTAATAACAATAGCGAAAGTGCAGTCTGAAAGTATACAAATGGTACTTGCCTTTCAATGAGCCGATTATTCTGTATTAGAAATCTAATTACGATTCATGAATCAATGGTACCATAAACGTGGTATCTCAAAGCCAAATCAACGTAGTCGAAAGTCAGTAATTGCAGTAACAACGACTACGTTTTGCACGATTGCAAACGAATGGCAAGATATTGTATAAATGTACAAACGCGATGTACCGTCGTGGATAAGTCGCCGAACATTTATCCAACATCGAAAATAAAAATTGGGACACATAAAAAAAATGTAAGCCACGCGAAATTATTAATAATCCTATGGATGTTGCGATGTGGTCCGATACAAGAATCGTAAAATGTCTCCCCGGTGAATGAATAATAAAAAATACAAGTTCTGCGAGCCAAAATGAAATATCGAGAAATTGATCTGTATATCTATACAGAGATATACAAGACGCACGATAAAATTTATACAATTTCTGTATTAATAACGTGCGAAATACAACTGCGCGTATAAATAGAATCTCTGGAAAGTTACAGCAGAGCGAATCCTTTCCACGATGCATCGTTGAATGAAACTCGAGTTGAAATTCGATAAGGAGGTATATCGTACGTTCCATTTTTGAAAATATCGTTTCACGTGGACCCGCAATACCAAATACCGAAATTAATCCACGTAATTGCATCCGTGATAAAAGAACGAGTACGTCTGCGTAACGTTGAACATTTCCGTGGGTATCGGGGCAATTTTACTATTTTACCGTGAAATTCGTTTAAAAATCATTTTTAAAATTTGCCTCCAAATTGTATCGGATAATCCTTCGTCGATTGTTCGTTCGTCACAGTTGGATCGTCGCTGGAGATTTATCGGGACGCGTGCATTCGGTGCTGGATCGCGTAACACGGAGTGCAGCGTGCATCCAGCGCGAACGATCGCGCGGATTTTCGAATCGAAGCAAGCAAGTCGATAGTCTGGAAATCTGGGCAAATTTATTCGAATGCATGACGTCCCTTTCGACGTTATCGGCTTACCGGCGTGAAGCACAAACTATCATAAACGTCGAACCGACTTCGCGCGTTTCAGGTAAGCGTTGTCATCCTTGTAATATTCCACGGTAAGGGAATGGATACGGTCGTAAATTATATTCGTTCGATCACGCCGAATTTACCGCGAAACGAGAAAATACGGTGTCGTAATATAGATACTTTATAGCGGCAATAATTAATATCAATGCTCGTTCGGTTCGAATAATAAAAGTTGTCAGATATCGCGGCCGAAGCTACCGATATATTTCACTTTATGAAAGTACAGGATTTAACTGTTTCGTGTAAATAAAAATTTCGATACTTTATCGCGGCGAAAGGAATGGGGATAGGTGTATTCGCGAATAAATACAAGGAGTTTGGATATTTATTTCGAACCGTGGATATGCATCAAGTATAAAACAATAAAGTGGTAGGGAGTGCATTTCTATCGACAAATATCGAATTGTAATTACACACGAATTTTTAATCGAGAAATTGGATCCAACCTGTAAATAAAACTCCCACCAAATATTCAAAACCGATCGTATTGTACACGAAGAGAAATGGAATCACTTGGGTAAAGTACAATTAATGAATTTAAATATTATCCTGTTAACCGTACAAACGCAAGAAACCGTTTCAAGGAAATAAGTGTATTAAATATAAATCAAAAAATAAATTGTATCTAGATAATTCCAGAAAAGGAATACAACGAGCAACGAAATTTTTATTTTTACTCAAGCTTCCATAGACAAATGTTCAAACTGTCGGAAAATATTCCACCCGTGCTCGAGACGAGAGAATATCGATAGATTCGTACGTCTGGAAACGTTTCCCGTTCGGCTTATAAACACTTTTTGTCCGTGGCGCAGTATCGCGGGAATAACCGGGGAGATCGGCGATACGGGTTATCCGTTATCGTTTCCTTTGTGTTAACGGTAAACAATAACAGCGTCTATTGTGATCGCGTAAGTCCGGTTGACGTTGTATAAAACGAAAGCAAGAACAATATCCGTGCCGAGATCAAACCGCTATGAACTTTCTAGGCATTGTCGTAAAATTCCACCGCTGCTGAAAAGTGTTCATAAGTCGAAAAAGGAAGCGCTTCCTGACGCGCGACCCGACGACCTATTTTCATCCTCGAAACGAGTCGAATAAACTCTCAGATTGCGCCCACTTGTTTCTTGCGGTGCCGCGTGCATTATTAACACAATCTGTACTCCAATTATCGGACGTATCCGGGTTAATTTCGTGGAAAAAGTTACTCTACCGATTCGCTTGTAATCCAGAGAAAGAGAAAGAGAGAGAGAGAGAGGGGTAGAGAGAGAGTTAACGAGCTGTCACTGCTATTAATCGCTCGAAACCTCGGCGCTGTAATTTCGAATGGAACTTAATGTTACGTACACAATACGATTTCGAGTGCCATTCACGTCTACCGCGAAGAGGCTCGAGTAGACGAGCGCGTCGATAAACGTCCGTTATAATCGTTGGACGGCTCACGGTCTGTATTTACTTCCGGTAAATCCATTCATACGTTGTATATACGAGGGCAATTAAAAGTTTATCGAATAATGGCGAAAGGATCGAAATGAGCTCGACGTCGTTATCCGTGCAAATGGAATAAAAAGAAGGGTGAGTTCGGAGAAGGGAGCTTGATAGAGAAGGGGACGACGTTGGGCACATCCGAAGCGGGAACGGAATCAAACTTTTAATGAATTTGCTCGAATAAGGAGTCACTTGTTACCCGTGCAATCTCTTGACTCCATAGCTGGCCGCACACCGTGTACAAAATCCACGCTTTCTCTTTTCTCTTTTACTTTTTCTTCCTTTTTTTTTTTTCTTTTCTCCTATACCCGCCTCGCTTCGGATTGCCTTTTCTATTAAGCTTCCTTTGGCCGTTCAATGAAATTTAAAGTTGAATACGAAACTTTTCAAGTCTCTACCTCGCTGCCTATATCGAAGAATGTTTCGTCGAATCGTTATAGGAGAGACGTGAATTATTACTTTTCGCGCGTACCGTTCGATTTATGATTATTGTTCGACCGAGAGTTGGAGATGTTTGTTCGGTATATGGAAAGAAACTCGGTGGAAATATCGTTAACGCGGGGAACAATTACGATTCAAATTTTTACGTTTGTATTCGAACGTTGCAAATCCGAACCGAAGAAACTGATCGAAAGAACGTAAATCTTCGACAACGAACACACCGACGAATTGACCCTCTCACGGGGACGATTAAGTGTTCGATTGCATTGGAAATTTTCGGTAGATATTCGCGCGGCTATGGTAATAAATATGTGCAACCGACGCAGAGATTAATGTCGCTGCGAGGTGGGAACAAATAGGCGAGATGTAAATGCGAGCAGTAGATTCTTGACTCGGATGTGTCTTGACTATATTTCTCGCGGTATGTGCATGTTCTCTCTCATGGTACGAGACACACAGCTGTCGATAAGTCACCGAGCACCGACTTGGAAAATGCACCGCACCTGCATCGAGAATGCAACTCGTACAATTTCCTTAAGCAATCTCCCTTTGGTTAAATTCATTTCGTTATTGTTCCAATAAGAAAGGATACAATGTATGTCATCTAAAAGTACCAAGAAAATTAAACTACAATGAGTACCGAATAACTACCAGTGTCCCTGCAACTACCGCTTAATTATTTCATTTAACAATCCGAGTAGAAACTCTTGAAACTATCGAATAAGAATCGTTTCCATTCGAGTGACAACTTTTCCAGCGACGACTGAAGAAAATCAGTAAATTTTCGATCGATTGGCAATCGATTCGTCTTGTTCAACGTATGAAAAAGTTTTCACACGTAAAATAAACGTTCGACAACGTTACGCTCCAATTTGGAACGATCTTCGCATCGGGTAACTTCTAAAATAAAGGAAGTCACGCGATTCGCTCGAAAGCGGCGACGAGATCTACCCTGATACTGATAAAAAAGAAAGTCAAGAACGTCGGACAGTGAAACTTCTCGAAACCTAATCGTACGATAAAATTTCCATTGCTTCTGGACAGCGGAAATCCCAGCTCTCCAGCTTCGTTTCGCCGAGTCTTCATCGATCGAAGAACGTGGTGCAAGATTGCCTCGCGTTGTCATTCCGATTTTCCTATCGGTGTGTTTTGAATAGTAGTCGGGATCGTAAACGTCAAAGTCACCCTCGCCGACTTCCCGACCATTCGACGACGCTGGAGTACTTAATTCACGACGAGGTAACAAATCACTAACAGACCAGTTTTTGCACGGCGCAATTTTACCTAAACCTTTCCCGCGCCAAGTTTACTGCCCCATATTGTCCGCCATTCCGTTCCACGCGCCGTTCGTATAAATGTCTTTCCGCATTCCACACCGCCGCGACGCCGTTAATATCATCGGGCTTTTTTTCCCGCCACTTTTGCGTAGGAAGTGGCGAAGAAACGAGTCGCGCGACCTACTTCCAGCGGGATAAGGTCGGATCCGCGCCCAAAGTCATGGCAAACAGCCCACGGTTTCGATTGGAAATAGAAAGAGCAAAAAAATAAGTGGAGCCAATCCCGGTGACGAAGCTTTTCTCCCAGCAATCTTTGTATCCCTTTCGGTTAGATTCTCCGAGGCCTGCTGGTAAAAAGACTCTTTCTACTTGGAGATGCTTCGTTCCTCGCGTCCGTATCTACTTAATATCCGATCCCTTTCATAGCCCGTGAACAATTTACCAAGGTGCCTTAACTAAGGTTCCGAAACGAGAAGACGCGATTCGAGACGGTGCTCACCGTGATTGTAAATATGTTTAAATTGAATCTAGACACGGAAATCGATGGGTGAAGTTTTTGGAAAAAGCTACACGGAAAATTGAACAGAACGGAAACGTTGAAAGGGAATAGATCGATGTACGAAGTAGGATTCGGAAAGAGAAATTGTGCGATATTTAGTTGTGCGTTGCGTAGGTGTTACCTTTGAGAAAATAGGGTGTCCCGTTGTTAGAAAATCTACGCTATCACCACGGGAAAAATATGGTCTCGTTGCCGCGAAATCTACAATCTCGTTCGTGCTCACCGGGGTCCAAAAACTGGCAAATGTTATCCACTTAAAGCGGGTAAAAATTCCGAAATTCTACGTTCCGAAGAGTCTTTTATTTTCAGATTTTTATTCGCTCATTTCCCGGGGCTTTGAAATATTAAATCGGCTCGCAAAAAGACTGTTAAAATACCGATGGAATTTGCTACGTATTCTCCCGGGGGAATTTAGCACGCGTTTCCACGCGGCTACGGAAACGCCGGGAAATTCCATCGACGTCAGACGATCTCCGTCATCGCGGCGGTAATCCTCTTTCGACGCAAAAACATGCATGCGTATTACCACGAGATGACTCGCGAGCCTGCCTTTGGAACCGAGTTATTATTATTACTTTATTTACGAGCCAGCCTCTTTCAATCTCGCGGAAACAACAAACGTAACAACTTACACTGCACTAAACTCGACGACAGGTACTCCTTGTAACTTTGAAAATTCACCCAAGTTTTGTACCGATCGACGCAAAATAATATTTCGTAAGTTTTTAAAAGAAGCCTTGAATTGTATCGACTGGAGAATACACGCACGATTACACGATCGTGAATTTTGAAAATAAATAAAATATCCGCAATGGTAACCAACCCGAAGAAGTTTAATATCTCGTAAGGTTCCAAAAGAAACTAAATTTCGTCGAGTCGAGGATCGGTGCACAGTCAGATACGTAATGTTGAAAATAAATAAAGGTTAACAGCAGGCTACCGAAAGGAGACACACAATTTTTACCGTCCACACGCAACGATGAGACAGCGAGCGAAATTAAACGGAAAATCTACCGAAAATGTAAGCTCGGGTCGAAGGGATTGGACAGCCCGAAGAATGGACTCGCATTACAGCCCGTTCTATCCCACGAAGACTCGGAAATACCGGGGCTATTCTCTTCCTTTCGGCTTTCTTTTCCACGACCTGATTCTTTTCCATTCCTGCGAGATGTCTCGCGAGTCGGAGCCCTTCACGGAAGAATTACCGTGACACCGACGAAGAAGGATTGTGCATCATACGTGAACACTCTTTAACCGGTGTCCGATGGAACCGTAGACACGAAAATAGTGCAAGTATTGCCGTGGATGTACGTGACAGCTTCGAGATATCGTGCCGACGTACCGAAACGCAGCTCGCGCGCCTTCGTGAAACGAGAATTAATCGATCAGTGTCTCGGGAACATCTCAAACGGTCAATGATCACTCGTTACGATCGAGTACGTTATCGAGTACGTGACTTCGAGACGAGGTACAACGATACGGAAGAATTAATTCGATGACAGAAATTCCATTATCATCGAACAATTTGAATAGTTTTTTTCTTTTTTTATGCAGGTGAAACCGTTGCATCGAGATTTACAAGACGAGAATCTCCAGGTAGAATCATTTGACCGAAATTACAGAAATGACAAAAATGTAAAGTATAATAGACTTTTTAACGTATAAATAGAATCAAGTAGTGGATACAATTTTATGGATGTTGCGTGTATTCTCTGTTTCGAGAACGTTATAGAGTTGTTCATTAAATCAGCGTCCCTTTAATTTATTTCGCGATTAAACGGTTAGGCAATCTCAGAGCTACGGTCGGATATAATAACGCTTCCTCTATTTCCTATATATTTATAATCCGCTTAGCTACAACTATAATTACCTTCGCTTCGACCTCGATGCGCCAATAATTCACTATACCAACAGTTGAGTACTTTTGGAAAGCCACGTCGCGGCCTCGGATTCCCGTAAATCATGGATTTACAGCGAATCGCGTATAAATATTGAAGTGGAATCGAATCAAAGTGCGCAGCGAAGCGTACAAGCATACGATCTGTATCTCCGTGCAGTATCCGCTTCCTCCATTTCATTCGAAACGAATGCCGATGGATAATACTTTCATCTTACGCTATTCCTATACCCTCGGAGGTTAAATTTTCCATTTTTTGTTCGCTGCTGGCGCGCACAATTGCGTGCTTTTTTTTTTACTACTAATTGGGAACCGTTGGCGAACATTTTCAGAAAATGTGAACGTTTAACCACTTATTCCTGGACGATATTCGGTACCTTGTATTTTTCACTCCCTGGAAGGTATTCTCGTGAAGGTACGTACCGATGTGCGCAAACACGAATCGCGACAAGTACAAGCTGAACTATACAAAGCAATATTTGTCGAGCCGGGACTGCTCTACGGTTAATTGCATCCATGTTTGAGCGATTCGTCGGTTCGTTGAAAGGGTTAACTCGATGGAACGGAAGAATTATTTGGCAACGAATGAACGAGGAGAAAACACGTCGATGTTCGAGGGCCTCGTAATTAATAACACCCTGTCCATACAAGGATTAATAACCACCGGTGATGGACACGACGACGCGACGTGACGCGACGCGACGCGACGCGGTTACTCGGCGCCAATTATCGTCCCGGAAAACGATACAGTACCGTTCTATATCCCGCCATTTGTCCAGTGTTGATTTCACGTAACTCGACTCGGCGTTAACCGATAAACTTCCGGGAAAGTTAATCCAACGGGCCGACGTATTTCGAGCTCCTCTTGCCCTCGGCCAGATAATCTCGTTGAATCTCGATCGAGAATACAGATTGCTGCCGCCGCCGCGACGGATTCCAATTAAAAGTTAAACAGTTCTAATCGGGATCGAATTAACATCCGCATGGGTAATCAATCGATGCATTAGCGTGGAGCAATTACATCGAGCAATCGGACGGGTGGCGTCGGAGAGGAGAGGCGAGCGCAACGATTTATTTTTCAGATTCTCCTTCGTTAATCCCGGAAACACTTGGACGGAGGGCTCGATCGGTCGGAATCTGGTTCGTTCGAGGGAGATTTCGTCCTCCGTCCCCCCTTCGATCGCATCGACGTTAACTGATTTCTAAATTACGAACCGATCCGCTTTAATTTCGCGCGTCTGTTTGAAACCGCGCCATCATTTCCCGACATTATCGTGCGTAAACGCGAATCACTGACATTAATTTTAGGCAGCTCGAGGTTCGCTCGATCGAGGTTCCCTAATCAAAGCGCAAGCAATTAACGTAAACAGTGGAGATTGAGGGCACTAAATCAGATCAGATGTTGGGTAATGCATCATTTAACATAGCCCCGTTGCGGTAATTCTCTTCGGTTAGCAAACCGTGATTTTGCCTTACCAAGATGGAGGACGAACATTTCGGGGGACCTGGGATCTCGTTTCGTTCGTTCGACGAACACCGCTCGTGAATATCTTCGGAAATTTACCGAAATTTCGACAGTTCCTCTGCAAACGTTTCTGGATTCAATCAACACGCGACAATACGCGAACTTTCCGCTCGTGGTTCGATTTCGTACTGTTTCATTCTTTACGTGTATTTCGTCTCGAGAAATATTTCGAAAGTATCTCGATTCGAAACTAAAGTAGATCCTTGTTACTTTTAACAACGTAATTGCGTGGTTATTTTTTATAAAGTACGCGTACCGGATCGTTTCCGACAAGATGATTGAATATTCTAACGTTTTCGACTTCTTTGGTTCCTCTTTGGAAAATGAATTAATATTTCCAGATGAATCGGAACATTGCCATATTTTTCCCAGGAAACGTATACCTTGGTCATTAACGGTCCTGTAAAAATAATAAAAATTCGACAAAATTCCAAGGGCACAGTTTCGTAACTTGGGAGGAAAAAATTTATAACATTCCCCCTACGTTCCTCCACACGTACGCTTTCTATCGTCGTTTCAAACATACTTCTATTCTCGGATATTAATGTATTTTCTCGAGGTGGATCCAAAAGGAAAGATTCGTAAACGATGAAATATTAAATCGGCCTCTCAAAGACCACCTCGCGCGCGAAATGCTTGAAATGCAAATTTTTCGAACTCAGCTGCTTCTACAACGTTTGCGGCCCCTTGGAACGCGGAGAAGTTTCTCCGACTTATGGTTCTTTCACCGGACGAAAAAATGCTCGCAAGCAACATCCAGCCATTTATCACGTCGCAATTAAAGTAGCCTTAACGACTTCAACGTACCGGATACACGAAACTCGGTGGAAAACCGACTCGGTGGAATTTTCAGAATAGCAACGAAGTTATCGTCCGGCGAAGAAGTTAATTTTTCTTCCTGGTGGATGAAATATCATTTTCTTCGAGCGACGAAGAAAATGACGCATTACGGGTGTCCTGTGTTTGCGCGGATAGCGGAAGAAATATGATAATTACCGCTCGCTGGATCTTGCCTCGCGTTCTATCCGAACTCTTAAACAGAAAATTTAGATGGAAACACAGGCTCGAAAAACATCTCGGGACAGGGGACACGAACGGTCGAAGCACTTGCAACGAAAACAATAAGAAAACCATGACGCGACGTTAAAGAAAGTACACACACAAACGTGCCATCGGTTTGCGCGTGTCGTCGTCGTCGTTGTCGTCGTTCTTGCTGTATTTCAACGGTGGCTTAGAATCGCCAACATATTGCAGCGAGTCGACTTCTCTTTGTTCCAACCCGTGGAATTTCCTTCCAATAAAGATTGGATCGTGCTCCTTTCCGTTTGAACTAGAAATCCCTTCGAATGAAAAAAGTTAGACACACGGTATCGCGCAGGGGATCCGGTAGAATGAGTCAGACCGTATTCACTGTCTCTGGAAGGAAATTGAAACTAGCGGAAGATCGTCATCGCGAGACACGACGCACGCTTCTCTCTTCAAGTTTCTCGTTCGATTACAACACGGATAACGAGCGATTCGAGACACTCTCGTTCGACGAGGATTCGTTGGTAAACACTTCTCGCTCGAACCACGATCCGTGCGTTTCAAACGTAACAAATTTATACGTATACAAAGATATATCGACGAAGAGGTGACTTTCAAATTTTCACGATCCTCGACCGTTCATTTCATTCGGAGAAATATAAACTACCCAAGAATTACACCTTACCGTGCACTGTCCCTACCGAACGAACCATTGTTCTCTCCCAAACTCGAAGAAAATCTTATCCGCGCTGTCTGAGATACATTATTAAGTACAGTCACCGAGATGACGCCATCCGAGTTCTCGTAACTTTCTTTCGACTGTCCGTTGCTTTTTGCACTCGTCGGAGAAAAATTAATTGAATTCTTGTCCTCGACGAGCAACGGTAACAGCCACGTACTGATTTAAGACGCGATAACGAAGGGACCACTCTGCTTTTTGCTGGACCACCGCAGCAAGAAAGTCGGGCAAATAAAATGGCATTGTGGTGAAATAGCGGCGACTTTGAGCCAGTGAGACGAGCGAGAGGACGAAGGAAAGGTCAGTTTATTAAGAGAACGAACGAGGTGGAGGAACGCGACACCGAGGAAAGGGAAAAGGGTCAAAGGTTAAAAGCAGTCCGCCGGGCGAGCTTTGCTATCTCGTGACCCGCTTCGAAATTGCATTTGCCTCCCCGACAATAATTACTCGGCCCGTTTACCTGCTCTGTGCAACGCAACTTCACCAACGGGTAATTGAATCGTTTCGCGTCTACGAGTACCGTCTCGTTGTTTCTCGGCGTCTTACGTCCATTTCCAAATCCATCGACGATCGACGTTCGATCGACGAATACGAGAACAAACGATCGATATTTCCTCAGTGAAACATACGTCGAAATCAAAGCACTCGATAACTATCCTTGCCCGGTACGACGATAACGCAAACTCGAAACAATTCGTACGCGTGTGCAACAATCGATTTCGAGCCGACTGTGCCCAGAGGCGATTCATTCGATAATAAATATCTATTAGATATCTATCGGATCGATATCTGTTAGAAACGGCTCGGTAAGAGCGCTAGGAGCGCTAAAGTTCCGATTGGAGTATTTAATTTGAAGGAAGAATACGGTGCAAGATCGATGTATAATATTTTCTCTCTGAGAATCACGAGAAAGTTCTCGAACGTACGTTACTCTTGTCTCGGGCTGTGTAACCTCGTATCTATTAAACAATACGAGATACGAGAAACGATTTCCTACGGTGCTGAGAGTCTGCACTGACGCAAGAGCGTTAAAGTTCCAATGAGATTTAATTTTCAGGAAGAGTACGCTGCAAGACGATATATTTTCTTTCTTGGAATCTCGAGAACGTTCTCGAAAATCTTACGCCAACGGGTAACTACATTATTCATTTCTTGGGCCACGTAGCTACGTGTCAATTAAATATTACGAGATACGGGAAACGATTTCCAACGTTACTTTTAAAAGTATCCCATTTGAAATTTCGAATCGTATTATGTATAATCGGTCTCGATAATTTTGACCGAAGAACTCATACATGTACACCGGTACGGTTTACCGAAGCGCCAAGTACCGCTTCTGCGGGCGAACAAATACTTGCGAGCGCTTGTATACCTACAGTTACCATTTATCTCTGTTGAGGTTTACTATTTACAGGCAAAATTTGCTTTTGCATTTCGCCCGGTAATACCTATAAACCGGTTAACCGAAACGACACGTTGTTCCGCGTCGTTGAATTTTCCCTGACTAACCAATATCCAAGGAAACGATGTATACAGTTCCATTTACCGAAATGAGGGTGCTTCGAACCTTTCGTGAAATAATATCGTCATAAAAACCGCCTTGTATCTTCGACGAATGAATTTCTTCGTTCGAATGAGACGTGATTCATTTCATCGGATTCGGAAAACTTCACGTTTCGATTGAGTTTCCACTGTGTCAAAACGCATGTGTATCTCTCCAATCGCGTTTTATTGACTTCGAACAATAATTCCAGGGGCCCAACACGGTGCTCACCTTTGCCGAGGTGACTGTTTTATCGCGTTCTGAAGTCACCTACGCTCGCGAGTATATGCACAGGCGCGGTATGCGGCACGGCCTACCACGGAAACGGTCTTACTATCTGTTCTTTCCACAATGGCGCCGCGAAAGTAGGAGGCGGGCGTCACAATTCGACGAAATTTATTGCCCGACCTTCCGCCCTCTACGACCTACCATTCTCGCGAAGCTCTACGGCCCGTTTCCCGAAGCGACTTGCCGCGAACTATGCGACATCGGAGAAACGATGCTGCATCCGATACTGCGGCCAAACCGCGATATCTGCCACGACGAAGGAATTTGCCAATGGACCGAGCCGACTCGTCGATTACGCGACGACACCGATACGCAACGCTACCCGCTTCTGTGTCACTCGCTCGGAAGCATCGGTGTGTCCTCCTCGTGGATTACTATATCATTCATTCGGAACGAGTCGTCTCGGCCACCGGCGAGAGAGTCTCAATGTCCGCCAGAACGAATCTCCTCGATCGTGAAATTGTTCATTCTTTTAACCGTCACGTGTTTGGAGTATCATCGATCGATTTGGGAAGTTTTCCCCGATGGAAACCAGTCCAAACACGACCCCGTTAAGTTCACTTTTAGTTGTAACTCTTCGAAACCCTTTTGAGAAACTTTCAATTGTACACAATTGATGTTGCTGCAAGTAAGATCATGTTTGGGTTATTGTCTAGGTCGCCAAGGTTTTCCCGATGAGAATGAGTGTATATACAAAGCCATTCGGATTAGTTTTAGTTACACTTTCTTCGTCTCGCTTTTGAAAAGTTTCCGGGTGTAATTGAATAATTTGAACAATATCGAGGAGTCTCGCAATTCCGAGAACCTCACCGATCTAATAACGATATCCTCTCGAAAATGGAAAATGTAAAGCGAAGAAAAGCAGGTAGTCCGAGGCTCGCTCGATGTTTCTCGGTCTCTCTCGCTCGGTTTGTTTCGTTCACTCTCCTCGAAGTGTACGCACCTCGAAGAAAAAGATCGACGCAGTGAAAATAAGCGATAACCACACCCCGAATGTACGCGAACCGATGTACCATGTTCGGTGACAAACGAGCAGGGATTACTGCGTTTGCACGAGACGTTCAGCGTTACCATTCGTGACGCGAACGAATTTCAGCAACGACGACACGGAATACGTAGCCACGGCCGCGTTGCATCTCGGATGGCTGTCATAAGTCGTGGACAATTTTCTGCCCGGTCTTAAACCGTTTCTTCTGTCGCGACTGCAGACGGCAGAGGTGGGAAATGCGCGCGTGAAAAAGACGGTGGCCGGAAAAGCGAGGCGGAGGGCGAACTGATAAACAGACGAATAAGCAAGCAGAAAGTAAGAGAGTGGAAAAACGAAAGAGAATAATGTACGACCGTAGGAGCAGTCGACTAGCAAGAGAAAAATATACGCGGATGGTTACTCCGGGCGCGATGCTACGGTACCGTGCCCTGGAATTATTATTATTAGCTCGATATATACCGGCCAAAGATACGAGGCCGGATCTTAACGAGAGGGCGTACCATCGTTTCGAACGATTCGTCAACACTCCCGAATTATAATTATTTCCACAATTTTACAACTCCATTTCTACTTCGTTGAAACGGTGAATTTTCTCGCGCGAAACAAAATCGTTCGAATTCATCCCTGAGAAAGTATTTCTCACGATTTCGTGGTATGTTTCTATTTTCTTGAATAGAGAATTCTTTCTCGCGAAGCAGAATTATTCAAACATTTTCAAGAAACGTTTCTCGAATTCCCTGCTATTTTTTTCGTAGAAGACTGCAGTTCCACGATACGAAGAAAGTTATTGCACGCTGCAAGGAAGATTCCATCGCAGACAGAACGAAAGATCCGAACAGATAACGTTGACAAACAGACAGGATGGTCGGGTAATTACCTCCATCAAAATAAGAAAGCTGTAATCCCATTTAAGAAAGTAAGAACGAGCTTCGTGCCTCGGAAACACGTAAATCTACGAAATAAATACTACCGCCACTTGGAACGGTTCTCTCCACTGTACCTTGCAGCTTTCGTTTAAGCGATTTCTCACTACCTGCTGGCAATTCCGGAGATATTTAAACGAAGATCGCCCATCTGTATAATTTCATTTTGAATAAGAGTTTTCGAATATACGCTAGAATAAACGAACGATACCGCTATTATTATTATTATTATTAATATTATTATTTTCAGAATCTTTCGCGACGATCTCAGGGACGTTTCAACTACTAAATGGAATTTAACGTCGCCGCGACGAAAACTAAGCAGTTCGGTTAACACTTTTCGGTCCTTCGCGTAAACTTCGAATTTCCCGTTCCCCTTTACGTTTGCTCGGATGACAAACTAAATAAAATCCACGTACGAAGACGTTCCCCGTACCCTTGTAAAACAAGAACGCGTTTCCCACCTTCCGCTCGCGGTTATCCGATGGGATTGGATAAGCGACGAAACAGACAGTAACAACGAAGAAAATGGCGACCGGTTGGGAAAGTAAACGAAAACAGCGGAGCCACGAGAACAGTGCAAACTCTAAAACTGCCGGAAGGATACGGATTGAAAATAGGCTGCCTCCGGGAGTAAGTTGTTCGCGTCGAAAACAGACATCGAAATTCTCACATTACCAGCGTAGCCTCAAATATTTAACAAATTACGATCTCTAGCTCCGTGGCGATAATTTCAAGCCTGGAATCTCTCGAGGAACAAATTTAGGAACACCCGAAACAGACCGTACGAAAAGAAACATCCGAATCGAAGATTCCCGATCAATCGCGAAATTAATGTCACAGAAGTTACCTGGTCGTTGTAATACCTCCAGGTTTCCGACGATCGTGCACGTTTCTAACGCGTTACCATTCAATACTTGGTCGTCGACAGTGATTGATGCATAATCTCGCGCTACGACAGTGCGGATCAGTTCCCAGGGGGATGCGTAATCCTTGGACCGAATTTTCCTGTAACACGGTGTATCCGAAAATTTGCACGTCGCTCGCGTTAAGGTCGGAGTCGAAACGTCAACGTTCAGACCACCGAGATTGCCTCGCTGTTCACTCGGAAGAATTTTATATTTCTCCGAGTGTTATTCAACGAGAAGAATATAAATATTAAATCTATGGTAAGTATTGGAGTGTAACGACCCCCTCTTAGATCACAATTATATTGAAATTACAATCTACGCTAATTTAAACACTTCGAGACATCTGTACTTCCCCAATGGTATGTCGATAAATCGAAGGAATCTTAAACAATCGTAACCGACGTCACGAAGCAACTTTTCGTTATTTCTAAGTGTACGAAATTGATCGAAAACTGGAGATTCATCGTGCTGCACCTTTTCGTGAGCTCACCGAGCCGGCAGGCCATACATCAACAATTAATCGAGTTCCCGAAATATCGCGATAAATATTTCACAGTGAGTTAGATACGAACGGTAAGTTATCACGGGATATTTAATTCTAGGCGGGCGACGAGTGGGACGTGGCAAAGCGTACGTCCGCGATAAATCAAACGTAACGGTCGTAAGCAGCTTCCTGGAAAAATCTCGGTGTTGCACCGGCCACGGTCGAGGGTCGATTCCTTTTTTCCCGCGATGATATATTTTCCAATTTACGAACGACGTCGTCTTCGAACGAGAGTGTAAGAACTCGTCGTGATAATAGAAACCGCGTTTCTATATCCGGTGCTTGTTAAGAGGCTGCCGTTGAACTCGCGAGATCAAAGACCGAGCAGATGATTCGTCCCGGTTTTAACCTGAGCCGCTACCGGAGCAACGGTCGCGGTGAAAAACTAAAATGAGATACGAGGGCGAGACCTTCTTCCGGATAAACTGGTCGTACGTCGTGCCCAGACGTTTGCGCTTTTCCGCACCGTAGTTTCGCGCTTTTTGCCAACGCGAGTAATTCCGCGCGAAGGAACTCGAAATTCACTTTCCGTCGAACGGGCTTTCCGTCGTTTGTCTTTCGAACAAGGCCAAGAGCGATAAGGTGAGGTGACTATTAACGCAGTTACAACCATTTAACGAGGCCCTTGCTTTTTCACTCCTCGCCTTTACTTCGTTACTTCAAGTCAAGTAGTACGAGCCCCGTCTATGACCAGACAAGTAGTATTAGACCGTCCATGATCGGACAAGTAGTACCAGGCCGTCCATGATCAGACCAGTCGTATCAGACCGTCTATGGTCAGACCAGTAGTATCGGGCCGTCTATGATCGGACAAGTAGTATTAGACCGTCCATGATCAGACAATTACTGTGATCCCGTTTCTGGTCAGACAAGTGATATGACCCCCGTACGTGGTCAGACAAGTAGTATGGCTCTCGTCTATGGTCGAACAAGTAGTGTTACCCCGTCTATGGTTAGACGAGTAATCTGCGAGTAAACATCGTTGAAAATCATCGCACTTTAATGCTCTCGCGCTCGTTTGAAAGGCAAATGACTGGGCCATCCGACAATCTGACCAATACTTTACTCATTTTTTTAAGCTCCGCGCCAACTCGAGAGCAGAGGGTCGCCGGAAACGCTCACGGCGGAAATTTTGTCGCGACGGTGAGCAAAAATTTGTGAAATTTTAAGCGTCCTGCTCGCGTCCTTTCTGGCACCTCAATTAGAACGGTTCATCCTGCTCGGTTATCGTGAACTTTTAATTAACGCGCGCTCCCGCGTCGCCCGTTTTGACCCCGTACCCGTGTTTCGTTGAATTTTGGTTTCTCGAAAATTCGGGCGCCAGCCCGGCACAAAGCAATTATTTCCCACCGAAATAAGAAGAACTCGGTTTTAATTGATGCCGCGCGAAAACCACGTGCCAAATTCCGGTTTCCCTTAGATTTCTCCACCTGTTATCCGTTCGAAGGTTTACCATTATTTTCCAATGTATGTATGTCGCTCAAATTGAACGAGACACATCGTTCGCTGGAATTCTAATACTTCCAACGGACAAACGGAAAATATTTCCTACCGATCATCATTCTGTATTCATCGAACAACACGGAGGAAAAATTCACCGAAGAAACTTTAACAGTACGCCCGAAAAAATAGAAAACGAAGGATGCTACTTGCCGCGCTAATACTCGAAACAGTAAAATATCGATATTGAATTTTATCGTTTCTAAAGAGTGCACCTTCTCTTCAAGTACCGGGCAAATATCGTACCGACTGTGTTCGTACTACGAGGGCAAAAATCGAAACTCCGATTTCGTGTCTAGCTTCGACACGCCGCAACACTCGCTTTTCCGAAACGTTTAAAGTAAACGATACGCGGTTCGTCGCGCAATACAGTCTCGTGTATGTACTTAAACGATGGACGTGCAACAACCTCCTTAAAATTAGATTTCACCGCGTAGCCAATCAACCGTTGCCCTTCCCAGCGCGAAACTCAACCGCGTAAGGTCGCAGCAACGTCGAGAACACGTGCGATAAATGACGTTACCGTACTAATTTCAACTATTTGTCATACACAAACGAGGCAACCGCTCCCCGCAAGGACGGACGACGAATTATTTCCACGGAACAACGGCATTTGGAAGTTTGTTATATTCGACTTTTACCCGGGCGAAACAGTGGACGATTTATGGCCGCGAACCGGCGCGAGCTGGTTCTCTTTAATTTCAAGGCAATACAGCGTGGATTTATGCATGCCGATTTTCGGTGTTTCGAAATTGAAATTAGTAAATTGCCGCAATGCTTTACCGCTGGCAGTTAATTTCGACGTTGTCGGGTAATTCACTAAGCAGACAAAAACCGAGCAGACCGAATAACAAAAGGAAAATTGACCATCTGCCCGCAACGGTTAACGTTCTGTGAAAATCCCACGATCCGATCGCGCGTTCCATAGACGACTTCCATTTCGACAGTGTTCTGGTTACCGCAATTAGATACCAACAACGAACGTCCGTGTTTCCACGCGCGAGCAAATCTATCGAAATTCGAACAGATTCTTCGCGATGGTATCGAAACAAAATCGTTGAAAATCTATTCTCGTTGATCGACGAAACGTCAATTAACAGGCGTACCGGATACGAGTTCGGTATACGGTTATTTGAATTTCTCGAGCACGAAACTAAACAGACTTCGTTAATCGGTCGAAATAATGAAGTGAAAATTAATTTATACGGCCGAACTGGGCACAGCGAACCGATGAAAATTCTGATCGATCCTTCGTGATTGTTTCGGGATAGTACAGATTAAAATATATTCTCAAGGATTAACGAGACATTAATCGATACGTTCGCCGGATTTGTATAATTTTCCTCTAATTTCTAGCGCTCCCAAATACGTGGGTATTATCGATCGATAGATATAACGAAACGAAAATTTATTTATATCCTTGTACGAGATACAGGTTCAACGTATCGTTGAAAAATATTCTCAAAGCTCGATCGAATATAAATTAACGTCAGATTTGAAATCGATGTGTCCTCTGGTTGGGAACATAATTACAAATATCGTCTAATTTCTAGCAATTCGAACCGAACGGACCCCATTGATCGTTCGATATAATGAAATGAAAATTGATTCGCAATCGAATTCGAAACGGAGCTGCTTGAAATTTTAACAGGTATTTCGCGTCCATCGGGACACAATATCGTTGAAAAGAATATTCTCACGGCTCGATGAAATATAAATTAACAGGAGTTTCGCGTTTGAAAATGTAAATTACAAATATCGTCTAATTTCGAGCGCTCGTACTTGAGTAGATCCCATTAATCGTTCGGAATAACGAAATGATAATTTATTCGCAACCTCGAACGAAGCACAGAGTGTTGGAAATTCGAACGAATCCTACGCGGTTGTTACGAGATAATATCGTTAAAAAAATATTCACGCGGCTCGACGGAATGTAAATTAACGCGCGTACGAGCGCCGAGTTTCATACGCTACCCGGTTGAAAAAGAAATTACAAGTTGTCCCGCGGTTTCTAGCGCCCCGGGACCGAACGGGCCCCGTTAATCGGTCGGAATAACGAAACGAAAATTGATTTCCGGCCGGTTGTATTAATTAAAAGCAACCACGAATCGTTCGGACAAAGATCGGGGAATTAACCGTGCACCGAGTTAACAGGCTCGAAATTCAATTTTCGCATCGCGGACGCGGTATCGATTCGACGCCCCAGAACACACGCTTCCGGTATTGACGCGTGGCTTAAACAGACGAGTTACTAATTATTTGCCAGGGATTGATGCACGATCTAGGGTTAAAGAGAAATTCTGGAATTCCCTCCGAAACGAGTAGCCGACTTCGAACCGTAACTAGTAATTAGCACGAGGTAGCTGGGGCAATTGAAGCGCGGATTACACGACACGCCAGCACGCGGAAACATAACGGAATCAAAGCGGACGGGCGATACCCGCGGGAAGAAGTAGGTAAAGTGTCTCCTGATTAATTAGAAGCACCGGCGTAAATGACAGGTGGCCCGACCAGACGGGGATAGAATGAAAAGAGGATCCCCCGTTGCCGGTGACACGATTTCGAACACGATGAAAGAGCCAATGAGAACACGACCGACGACAAGTAGACGGAACGCCATGAGTAAATTTGTCGGAGCGAAATATCGCCGAACGGATCAATATTCGCGAAGAAATACATCGCGCGTTACGGTCGAACCGGAGGAATTTTCTTTTGAAAATCCGCGTGCTTTTCATCGGGCACTCGTGATTTGAAAATCCGCGAACTCGAGACGAGCGAATTTCGTTTCTCGTATTGTCCCGTCGATTCTAGATCCTCGCGGGGGGAGAACATTTTTATTCGTCGAAAAATTTCATTTACCAAGCGTCCGGAATTGTATACCGAGCGTACCGACCGAGTTTTCCGGCTAGACTGATCATTTTCCACGTGGTCCGATTATTTTCCAATTTCTCGCGTCCCTACGAGTTTAATCCTCGTACGTTGCTTACGTTCCCCGTGTTCGCCATTTCGATCGTGTACTTTTCGTAAGCTTCAAAGGACCAGGTCGCTAAGCTCCGTTATATTCGGAGTGTGTAGCTGTTATCGTGTACACGATGGTCCACCATTCACGTAGCACCGAAAAGGACAATAGATAGATCCGATCCGTTCTGGGTACACAACAGTTCGTTATCTTCCGGAACAACGTCTTCGCTCCTCTCGGTATACCCTCTTCCGTAACACGCGATTCGACGAGACAACACCTGAACGATAATCCGTGGACCGATCGCGGACCGTGTATCGTTCGCAAACTCGATGGGACGTCTTGCATATCGATGAGTATTCTTTACTCGTGGACAGGAGTCATTAATGTATCGATGGAAGGGCACAGTGGCGTCGAACACGGGGATCCGAGTTCTCCTGAAACTCGGTGTCTAGTTTCGGGTCTAACGATGACTCGAGATGCCTTTGGAGAACGTCTTGCGTGTTTCGTCTTATCCACTGTTATAAATCTTATTAAACTTCTCGTTATCCGTTCGCTCGTCAGCGTCTCTTTATCAAGTATACACGTACATTTTAAGGGGGCAGGATATCGACAAAATATTGACAACGGACAACGTCGAGCTAGAAACGGGATACCTTGCACGATCCCGGGAAGTCGTATCCAGTGTTAGAAACCGGAAACCCTCGGTAACGGTGTGCACACGGAAAGTTTCATCGCGCGTATCGACGTGGTTCAATTAACCGAACGACGGAAGAATAACGAAACTTTTAACGTTACATTTTACAACACGATCGCGACAGCAATATTCAAAGTGCTCGAGTTGCAACGAACGAAATCTTGAACACCGAGTTCCGCGATTTCTTCAATTCGATGGCGAACAACGAATCCTTCGCGGCAAATATCGTCTAACGTTCGAAGAATCCTTGAAAACAGTCCGAAGGTTTTCGCGTAGCGGTTGACCCGGATAATCCAACGACAGATCGCGTCGGAAAAGGGGAGAATGTTTTCGTTTAATCGGGCGTCGTTAATTCAACAAGGTTTCTACTTATAAATTTTCGCCACGATTGTACAAACACGTTAAGTGATCCAATTATGAATTCGCAGGCGGTCGCGCGACACCGATTTATCGTGCGATTTGTACGCGCTTTCGCGCGAGTAAGTCCTCTTTTATGAGCTTGCTCTCGAGCGAACGTTTATCGAGCACGGAAATATATCGCCCTGGGCAATTAATGGGGTCGGCTGTGTTCGCTGAAAATTTAGTTTAAGGGTAAATACTGAACTCAGTATCCACGAAACGTCGATATACCGGCGCTGATAATTTATTAACGTATCGAAGCTAAATCTCGCTGAATATGCAAACTGATGATTACGCTCTGCAGTATTGCCGAAGATCTACGGCGTTCTCCACCCAACCACCCACCCTGCACCATCGCCCACGTTATCTTCGTACTTGGAGCGAAGTAGATACCCGCGGTAAGACACAGACACGTCGGTGTCAGCACTGGCATTATCTACTGCCTGCCCGGAGAACCTGGCAAGCACTCGCGAGCGTTATCTACCAGCCGCGCCTTCTCTAAGTATAGCTGTCATTGGCGTAAAAATTTATTATAGAATTCGCAGACGTTTCCGCTATTTTCTCGAAATACTCCAGAGGATTACCCGGCCGCGATAATAAAGACGTTCAGCCGGTTTGCAAACTCCATTTCGAACGAGAAACACGGTAACGCGACCGAGTAGATTATATGTGGAAATTAGCACGAGTTCGGACGTGGAAATTCTTGAACGATGGAATACATTTTTCCCGGTATTCGACGCTTTGTAATCTTCGACGAACGATTTTGGAGAGTGAATCGATTCGGGTGGATATTTCGAACGGTAATTGTTTGCACGAAACGTGTAACCGTACAACGGAACATCCGATCGTCCGAATTAATACAGAAAGACGCGACTACCCTCGCGGGAATTTTTAAATACCATAAAACACTCGGTTTTCCCAGCGTTGGTCGCTCTGCATTTTCGGCGAAAGATTTTATTATGAATTTCCCAAGAGAAGTTTCGTTGTAAGTAGCGCGTCGCGGGCTCCCCTAAGTCTACGAGTTACATTCCAAATGCTACTTTATTCCAGACTTTCGAGTACTTACACACCGGAGAGGATCGAAAAAAGAAAAGGGTCGGAAAAATGTTACGTTAATCGGCTCTGGAACGAGACCATTGAATACTCGCGAGGCGGAATATTGTCGCGACGCGACGACCAAATTGGATACACGGTTCGTTAACGGGAGCTTTGACTTTTGACGATGGGTTTTTCCAACTTATTCGAATCCTGTCGTTTCTGCGATTCTTTTTTTCTTCTATTTTTTTTTTTTTTCTTGCAACGAAATTAGTACCTCGTTTTTCGAACGAGAGATCCGGTAGAGAATAAACAACAGCTCGACCGGTTTCTGCCTTGGAAAAATAACAGGCTTTGGATAACACGATAATTAAACAACTCGTGACACGGGAACGGATTTCGTAGGCGTACGGACGGGATCCGTCTAATTAAGTAAACGAAACAAAGCGTTGATACGCTCGCGGATAGTATCTCGTAAAGAAAAGAAGATGTCGTCGCAGCCGGCGAGAGTCTCGCGTAAATGCTGCGCGTAGGTCAACGCCACCGCGTCACCTTTCGCTCCCTACCCTCGTAATGTTCTTCCGCGTCGATTCTGGCACGAGGACGCTGCTGCTGTTCGCGAACACCGATACGGGCTAGCGAACGCAAACGAGCCTGGCCGAACCGGGAGGATGGGTGTACACGGAAAATCCGCGCGGGGAGTTGGAGCGGACCGGGACCGGGGACGCGGAGGAGAAGGGATGGAACTTTGCGTAACTTGGTTCATCCGGCCGAAAGTCCCGCCAGACACACGGAAAAAAGACTTCCGCGAGGAAATGTTTTATGTCTTTCGAGTTCCTGCGCAATATTCGTCGGATTTGTCTTCGGTCGATTGAAATACTCCCCGCGCGGCCATTCGTCATTCCACGGTTCCGTCGAGAGCGGGTGTCGTCGCGTCGATGCGGTAAACTGCGGAATAAAATTCAACGCTATCGAAACACGTTCCCCGCTATCGACAACTTTTCCATTTTTTTTCCTTTCCCTATTTTTATTATCCGAAATTTCCACGCTGATCCGAAGGTTCCGTACACACTCGACGCTCTAGGAATCGATTCGCGTCGAGATCGCACCGTGCGGTCTGGCAACGAACGAAAATCGAAAAATTGTGTACGCGTTCGACGAGTTCCGATCTCGTTATTACGATGTACTTTTTTTACACTTTAGAAATACATGCGTTACGAAAAACACACGAGTACGAATCGTTCGTATCCATTCTCGATCCTCGTCTATCGACTTACTCGCATCTGTTCCCGAACGATTCGAACGTCTATTATTTCCTGTTGGATTGCACTTGGAGAAATATTTCACCGCAGGGAAGTTCGAGGACGAGTAATGTGGATTTTGGTATTTTTCCAGTTTTGTTTCGTTCGTACATAAATAGGTACGGAGGTACAAACTCCCGAGAATATTGACAAATAATTGAGTAAAGTAACTTTTCACGTAACGGATGATCAATTTTGTACGAAGTAATTTTTGGTACCGACTGACGCAAATTTGTATTTCCTTTGAAAATGTATCGGAGGTATCGAAAATGAAATACTTTAAAAGTTACGAAACTGTGTTTTGGTGGCGACAGTCGCAAACTTGTATTTCCTTTGAAAACAAATACAAGGGGTGTCCGTTCGAAAATGAAAAAACTGTAAAAGTTGCAAATTCCGTCCCGTTGGTACACACTTGCCGCGGTGTGAATTGCCACGAATTCGGGCGGTTTCGGTCGACGTGCTCCGCGAACGTTTCATCGGGTAAATACACGGTGACAATTTAAATCTCCGTTGCATCGGGATGCATCGCGATGCATCGCGCCTATCCTCCCACGGAACTGTATTTTCTCGCGCCGGTTAGAGAACTCTATCGCTCTAACGTACAGAACACGGTCTCGCTCGCTCGCTCGCTCGATGGAGCACACGATCGCGCGTAGAGACCACGAGCTTTGTTCGCGCGAACGACGGAATCGCGGCGGAACGTTACAAAAGAGGAAAAACAGCATTCAGAAACGCGGAGTCGCTGAAAGTTCCGAATGTACAATGGTTACAAACTCCTCCCAAAATCGGTGCAGTCGTTGCCCGCGGACCGACGATTAACGAACAATGGCTTTGTTGTTTTGGCACTCGCCGCGGGGGAATCCGCGCCGGTTTAGCTTCTCTTTCGAGCATCGACCACCTACACGCGCGTGGACCCCTCGAGTCGCTGTTCTTTCCACGGTTATCCCACAACCGTGTTTCACGGTTCGGTTTGTGTACGTGTGCACACCTCGTCGTCTTCCGATTCGGAGCTCCTCTTGGTTCCTCGGGTTGGAAAATATAAGAGAAATAGAAAAGAACGGAAGAGGATCGCGAGTAAATCCATCCGATGAAACTCTTGGGCGTAACTCCGGGTCTGGCCGAGATTAATCCTGCCGGACCGCCACCTTGTTGGCTTTCTCTGTAGGCATGTAATCAGCAACGTTGAAAGGAAGGAAGTAACTGCGAGCCAGCCGTCGAGCAAGTCCCCGAGACAAAGCTCACCGTTTTCGCCGACTGTTTGTCCTTCGGAGCAATTCGAGTGGGGTTCTTTCTACGCTGCGTGAACCTCTCTTGCTTTTGCCTTTTGTTCCGGCTTACATAGTTGGGAGCACCCGGGACGAATGCGCGCAACCCTTGAGAAAATAGCGGAGCACAATGTTTCCAGAAGGGAAGAACGCGAATAGAAGGGTAAGCTTAGCGAATTAAACAGAGGAAAGTGGAACACGGCTGCGCGACCCTCTGCGGAGGAATTATTAGGAGAGCGGCGTGTAATTGTGGCGGTTTGGGGTAAAATCTCGTCGAAGACACCGATGATCCGAATAATTCGACGAAAAGGGGAACCGGGAGCAACGAACGATTAAAACGGAGTGAATTTTTACGCAGACGTAAGTAACGATTGATGGATAAATTAAAAGTTATCGGAGATCCCTGGGGCAAGATTTATGTCGCGAACTATCTCCTTTCTCATCTTGGTTCTGATCGAGTCTATTCGTCTACGAATGACTTCGTAATCGAGAGAAGAACAAGGTCTCCTCAATAGCCAAAGCTTGGTAGTTACTGGGGATCTCGACATATCGAACTAGTCTTGAATCTAACATCTAATTTGTACCGTGATTCTTGAAAATCGGTATCTCCTCGAGATATTTCTACCGTAAATTTACCTTCATCGATATCTCCTACTCGTATTCCAAATTCGACGTCTACCCACGCGTCACCCACGACCGAGACGAACAATGAAATTTGTTTCCGAACAACGAAAAATCGTCGTCGAATATTTACGAATATTATACGAAACCGTTCGACGGGAATTACGACCCGCTGACGTAAAGAACGGCGGTTGCGATGTATGCGGAAACCGCGACGTTTTATTTATAACCGGTTTTCAGCAGTTAATTCGCGGACGCGGGCGCGCGTGCTTGTCCGTCTGGCCCGGTCTGCCCTACCCGACTCTTTATCTTCATTCAACCCTCCCCTCCGGCGGGATTCTCATTGAATCTAGCTCGTGCTTTATTTCGGCGAGATAGGGCAGCTGCTATGCGCGTTCACGCTATCCGCTTCCGGCTGCGTGTACGTACGTAAACGTTAGCGAGAAAAAACGAGGCCTCTCGGGTAATTTATACCTCCATCCGCAATCTTTATCAGCCGTGGTGGTGCCTCTGGTCTCGTTTTCGCTCGCGAACTTTTCATCAACGAATCCAGCCCTGGTCAAGTTACGAGCGTGTCCTAAGAACGAAACAACGGACCAAGTGTTCCTGGTAATTACCGAAATTGATACCGCCGGGATCGAGCACAGGTGTACCGTATACGAACGCGTATTTATACGACAACGGGACACCGAAGCGAGACAATTTCAACAACCAAGGGACGATAGTGGATTTACGAGCGTTCGCGCGAACTCGTCGCGAACAGAGAAATTAATACGAATTTTCGTTCGTACACTTTCGAGACGGAACAATCGAGCTCCAAAAAATCAGGAACCAACTGCACGCGGAACGTTGAAATATTTCGAGTACTGCGTCCAACGACGATCAACGTCGGATTATAAATCACGGGTTGGTTACATTGTTTACATTAATCGCGTGGATAAGCGCGCGTGTAAGCAGTCAGAACGGCCGCCGGGTAAATTGCTCCGACTCTATGGAAAATAAAATAAAAAAAAGGCGGGGGAATTCAACGGAAATACCTCGTCGGTCGCGGAACGTTATAAACAAAAGCGCTCACCGCCTAATGAAAATTATCACCGGAGAGAGATTGCTGATTCATTTCCGTCGTTCAATTTACGGATACGGTTTACAAATGTTCGATGATTTTCAATCGCGGCGCGAACTCACCGATTAAAGATATTAATCGCCGTTCGCGATAATAAACACCTCTCTGTTTACGTATCGTTCGCGCGAGTTAACGCTGTTCGTACGGCGCGCAAACGGAAACAAGAGAAGTGGCGACCTCTCGAAAGATTTATCTTTCGCGACTTCCTCCGACGATTGCGCATCTTCGAATAAATTATCATCAACGACCGCGGTTGCGAACGTGTTTGCGGTTCGCGCGTGCACGGGAACGAGCAACGGTGGCCCCTGGTATCTTGAAATAAAGCTACGAGTGGCGTCGATAAATGTATGGTCGGACAAAGCGAAGTGGAAGCGAACGTACTGCGAGACTCGAATCAATGCGCGCGAAATACTCCAACAATATATTGCACGGTAGTATTTGTTTTTTGCTTTTTTCCTCCGTGTTTGTTTTTACTCTCGTAGCTATCCACGGACCGGATTCGACTCGTGTAAATATAATGAAACATTATCGATACGATTCGATGGAAAAGAACGCGATCCTTTGAAAATTTCTGTTAACACAGACATTTTTTGTTTTTTTTTTTTACGGCTTGTGTACATCACGATACAGTTACTCTAATATTTGTTAAACACCGGGAAAATTGTATCGCGTACAAATTCATCTCCACCCGAAACGTACAATAGGGACGATTTTATTTGATTTCCGTGCAACGTTTATATTTCAATTTCGTTCCGCATTCGTGTTTCAATTTGTTCACTTTTAACATTTCCGCGTGTATTAATTTGCGATCTATTTTTCGTTAATAACAACGGTGTTTTTTTTTTCTTTTTTTTTTTTTTGTAACGATGAAACCGCAACGTTTCTCGGGGAATTTACTCGATTGTAGCGATTACCGGCAACAACGTCGAAATATGTAGCGTAGGTGTGCGTGTCTACGTGGAATTGAAAAAAAGTTTTTGTTGCATTGTGTTACTCGCCGATCGTTGCAACGGACTCGCTGTGTCTGCTGTCATGCGCATATTGAGAAGGCATTCGATCGAAGCTTAAAGGATCCACGGCATTGTAAAATCGTTTTCTATGCGTCCCCGTTGGCAAAGAGAGTCACGACGAAGCCTGAACGCCATAAATATTCGTTGCGTGTTGCGCGCCATCCCGTAAAAGAATTTCTCCTCTATTCGGGAAACTCGACTGAGATAAGGAGCGATTACGTAATGCGTGTTACGTAAAAAGCGCGTGTGTTTCAGCCCCAGGGATTCGATAATTTCTTTGAAACGAACCCAGTGAGAGGAACAAATTAATTACCGCCACGTTTAGGTGTATTTACAGAGGAAGAGCATTCTTTAATTAACCGACTAAACATCTAACGATTTTTAATTTCACTTTGCTCGGACTTTGAGAAAGAGATCCCTAATTGATTAAAAACAGGGACCAAAGTTTTTTAGATGAAAGTTCAGGGAACTTGGCTCTGATCTAATTTCGATCTAACTCGAACCATAGAAGTCTATTCTATGGTAAATTCTTCTATCGACCGAGGATTGAAACTTAATCTCGACCGTTCAGTGGTTGCACAGTATCCCAATGATGAATCCCAAATATTATTGTCGTGTTTCCGAAAGTTAGCGTTGCAACAAAGAACGTGTGCATCAATTATTCGTCGAATGACAGATGAACTGACCGCGGTCTGTTCCCCAGTAGGGAAATTTCTGACACTCTACGTCCATAAATATCAATCTTCCCTGGGGGTGCAACGTGTGAACCTTTCAGTGTCCCAGCCTAATGGCGTATATATATCAATGTGAATATTTAAAGAAGATGCACGAAAAACGTCAGAAAAGTATGCTTCCGTGCACAGAAAATATTGTAACGCGAAGATTGCAAAAGTAGTCGATGAAATTCTTATACCGGTGCTCGATACTTCGGTCGAGTCTTCGAAAAATATTTTCATCCCTCTCGGGACGAGAATACGACCGAATTCTCGCGTTCTCGAGAGCAAAGCGTTGCGCGAACTCTTCGTTATAATTACGATAATGCTCGCTCCGTTATCGAATCAAAAATGTTTCAGACCTTTCGCGCATTTCAATGTAAATTTTATCACCGACTTTTCTTCATTGTCGTTCCAGCTGTTCTTAGAAACGATTCCAGGGAAAGGGATGCGGAATATTGGCTGATAAATGGGGGACTGTCTTCACTTCCCTCTATAAATTGGAGATCACGTGAACTTTCATTTCCGTCCTTTACCACTGCAATGGTGTCGGATTTTACGAGCACAGTCATCCATGAGCTGCTTTTACCGATGTATCGACTCACGACCGCCCGTTGGCAATGTATTTGTCACCGACATCGCGTAGAACCGTACTCGATACATATTTACAAGCAATATACACAGAACCAAGCATTCTCCTTCCTTCGTTCTTTGAAATTGTTATTCCTTTCTTCCGATACACTGTGCCTCTGAACCTTAACGCGATGTTTTCTTTAACGTACTCATTCGATAACTACGTTTCGCGCTGCTTTCTAAACGAAACATCGATGACACTCGCGACAAAATTTCCAATCCAGAATAGGGGATGTAAATGGTGCTACGGTTTCTAATTTAACGATAAATGAATGTTTACATATCAAAGTTCTCATCGACTCGAAAATGGTTCGAGAAAGTTACTCTTACTTTACTCGACGCGTCTAACAATTTGTCTCCGCCCTTGTTTAATTATTCACCGACACCCACGGTTTCCAAGTCACGCTTTTTACGACGCGAAGGCGTAAATACACCGTGTATTGTTCAAAGAGATCGCAAACTTAGCATCAAGCTCTATTGAAAGTCGCTGAAAACGATACTTAAGAGAATGGTTTCAATAACGCGAGCAACTTTTCTGGGAAAATAAATTAAGGAGCGAGAAGAGAATGGGGTGGGCGAGCGCGATGAAAGGAAAAGGAATTGCTCTTCAGATATTTCTTCCTGAAGTGTTGTCGTCAATTTGGCCCTTTATTAAAAAGTTTTCGAACGCTCGTGGAAGAAGAACAGCCAGCTGGAAAATAGCGGGAAACTAACAGCTGCTTCATCGCAGACACAGTCTTCGCCATATGTCACATTCAATCTGGAAATTTTCGGTAGGTAAAAACACCCTATCGCGCTGCGAGCGTCGTGTTCGGGCGATTGATCACGGAAATAACGTCACCGTGCCACGAAAGCCAGTAAATCTTCAAAGTGAAAACGATCTGAACACTATCGAGTCAAGTATTCCATCTTTGGAGCGCATTCGTAACGAATATTTCTTAAATACTCAAACGGTAACGAAAACTCAACGAAAAGAACAAATTGTACCCGATCCATTGATTCGTCTTCCATAGAAATTTCGAACGCGAGGCGATTCTAAAGTTTAAATCGTACATTCAAACATCTATAATTCTCGTACCGTGAATATTTACTCGCGTTTGTCGCCTAAATTCTCGAAAATAACGAGAAAAAGAGATTCCGATGAATTTAACGAAACGTCGACCGGTTGAATCCCGTCCTCGTGAATATTCAAATCAACCCCTGGCAGACGTTAAATCCGTTGCCTTTATTCAATTTTCGAATTAGGACAACTTTTCCAATTCGTCTGAACTCCGACGCGCGGAGAACCCCTTATCTTCGACGCTTGTTTATTCATTCGGTCGTTTATCCGTTCGAAGATTCTCGGATGGGTAGGAAAAATCCGAACGGTGATGAACGGTACGCCGTTTCGACGACGAAAGAGAGGACTCGTTCCAGGAACGGGGGTGCGGCGGGGAATCGGGGAAAGAATCTCCTGGCGCGTAAGAAAGATCGTTCCCCGAATGAAACGATGGCGATACCACGGCTGACTCTTTGCGCCAGATACGCAAATCGGAAGTCCTTTACGAGTCCCTCCGCTGAATAATTCACCGACGGTTAATGAACAGTCCGGAAAACGAGGCGCCTCTTCTCTCTCGTTCTTTGTCCAGGTAGAGCCATTCTTTCGTAAGTACCGTGAAAAGGACTAGATTCGTTATCGTACCCTCTCTCCCTCTCTTCTGGTTTTATTCCGCCGTACTCCCACCTCCGCGTTCCCCCTAAGACGTTTCCATTGTTTACTCGAGCCTCGGCGATCGTTCTCAATTTTAAGCACCGGTATTGATTCACCTGCCGCGAAAACTTCGATCCATCGTGTCGACTACGGCCGATCCGTTCGATATCCCGCAATACCGTTCATTCCCGAGTCGAATCGATCGACACGTTCGATACACGCGCACGTGTATTATTGCAAAGTCGATTTGAATAACTTCCGCGTACATAACCCGAGCCTGTTTAATTTTTCGCGATCGGTTCGTACGAACGATCGAACGCACTTTGCACTTGTTGCATCGCGAGTTTCGATGCAGTTGGAGAAACGGTGCATGAAAATATTTTGCAATATTTTATATTTTGCGATATCTTCTAATACTCTCTGACGTTCTTTAATTGTTTGTAATATTTTCCGACATTTTCTAATGTTTTATGATATTCTGCGATGTTCGATTATATTTGAAGATACTTTGCAATGTTCTGCAATATTCTGCTCATGATCTGTAATATTATGCAATATTCTGTAATATTCTCTAATATTATGTAATATTCTGTAATGTTCTGTAATATTCCGTAATATTCTGTAATATTCTGTAATATTCTGTAATATTCCGTAATATTATGTAATATTCTGTAATGCACTGCAATAATCTGTAATACTCTAGAATAATCTGTAATAATTTGTAATAATCTATAATATTCTGTAATATTCTGTAATATTTTATGATATTTGAGCTCAGGGGCTCCCCGAAACACGTGTTCGGGAGTCTCGAGCTAGTGGTCTATTACGGTCACACAGAGACCGTCGTTGCTATTTTCGTCGCTCCAGCTTTATGATATATCCTCACGATCGAAGAGGACTCGTTTCTACGTGACTAACAGCGAATTCTTATTTCCAATTGTCCGAAGAACTGCTAACCCCGATCGTAAATCTAACAGATCCTGTACAGCTCAAGGTAAGACACTTCTCAAATACAATTTTACAATGCTTGTAAAATATTACCACTTCTTTACTTCTTCGTCCAAAAGTGGCTCGAGAACAAATTTATTTTATACGTGGCTTTCATCTCGTATAGCCTAACAATTTCCATAAAAGAAGAACCTTCTGAACGAAATACGAACCGACGTAGAAATACGTTAATTTAATTTAGCACGTATACGAATCGTAAACCAGAGAGAAAGAAACTCGTACAATTGACTCGCTACCTCGTGGTTGAGTAATTTATCCCGAAGAGGGACCGTTTCGTTCGCGAAAAATCCCTTCGAACGTCGAAGGGAAACAAAAACCGGCGAAACGAAGTTACACCGGACGCGCGAAATATTCGACAGGAGTAACGTTTCGCTTTGATAGCGTTTTTCGGCCCATTCCCGAAATAACAAAACGCTGGTCATCGCGCGCTATTTAAGGGAAACAGAGCCAACAGATTTCGTCAACGCACGTGTTTTCAATACTGCACAGTTTCACGAGCTGGTTAACGACCCTCCGAGCCGAAAGATTTACAAACACTTCGAACCGTTCCCGGTCATTTTTCCCACTTAACACCTTAATGATCGCTTCGCGCTGGCCCGATACCGAAAGCAGCATAAAACAGAAATTTCTCGCTCTCTGTCCTCTTCCGTTCGGTTTTTCACCGCGTTGGTGAAAAAAGGAGGGCACGAGGTGAGCTCGAAATTATGGTCAACGGACACGACCCGCCTATTTATGATTCATATAAATCGCATTGCACGTAGCCAACGGTGTAGGCGGTTATACGCGTCGGTCCATTATCTCGCGTGTAACGCGAGTACGGGTTCCGTGTGGCGCGTTATAACGGTGCCGGTGCCGCACGGATAAACCGTGCTGTGAATATTTATCTACGACTATTGCAAAATAAACGGGCTCCTCGAAAAGCCCGCGCGCCACGGCTCGAGAACGCGCAACGCGAACTGTATCGTAATTTCTGCTCTTTTTGAAGCTCCTGTACGACACCAGGGGCATCGGTGTACGCCGAGCTTTCGGCGGCCATTATCGATTTGACGTACAGGAACTCGTATTTCGTTCGACCGCTAGCGAGCGTTCGTTTCTTGAAAATGTCCAACGGATTTTTCCCCCTTTTTGTTTATCGTCGTTTCACCCTCTAATATTTCCCCGACCGGTGAAAATATACAGTCGACGAACAGTTCGACACGAAACACGGTCGATGAAAATTTTTGGAGAAATACACTCCTGATCGAGGGGTACCGGGACCGTCTCTATTCGTTCGAGTCACTGCAATAGAAACGAGTTTCGAGATACGTTAATGCCCGCTTTAGTGTCCGTGCTTTCGCACCCTTTGCCGTTCGTCGTTATTCCCGTCAAGTTTTGTAAACCTAACAACGAGCAGGGAATCTCTGTGCCTGGTCAACTCTCGTCCTCTCTCCTTGGTTTATTTGAATTTGCAAATATAACCACCCCGGATAGATGTTTGTACTCGGACTCGTGTGTGACACCAAAGCGTGCACAAGCGTGCTCGTGAAAAACAGAGGATTGTTAAAGTGTTCCACGTCGATTAGAATCGGTCGAGTATCCGTGAAATATACTGATGTTAAATTACACGAACAATCTCGGACGTAATCGATAAAATTCCAACATCTTTCGCTTAAAGGTAACGTCGATACCACGCCGAAATTTATTGAAGATATTGCGTTGGAAACTTTGGGCTTTCGTTATACAACAACCCCGTAAATGGCAAAACCATCGTCTACCCTCGCGCGACAATTCTTGAAAACGGTTTGACGTCCCGCAAAATTACAAACCCGGTCGGTCTTAAACCGAGCCGTGAATTACGCGGATTATAAGCAAATATAACCCCCCTCTGTACTCCGTGAAAGGGCAAGCGCGCCCTAGACGCGCCACGGGAGGGAGAGGAGAAAGGTCGACCGGAGGTATCTAATATCCAGGCTCATAAACCTCCTTTCTTCTTCGTTTTTTCTCTCGTTCCTTTTTTTTCAGCTTCTTTTTATAAAACAAGCGGAACGAAAGTTACGACGAGCAGGGTGGAAAGCTCCTCCGACCGTGGGAGATGATATATGATCGCTACGAGTTAAGCTTTCGACGGGTCGAGATCCCCCCGTAACCCTGTAACGCAAATAAACCATTTTCGGCTACCCACGATCCTAAAATAAATCGGCCCAAAGCGACGTAACATTCTATATTACGCGGACCGCGGTACCATTTTGTCCCACTCCCCTCCCAGACAACGTCCCCCCGTTGATATTATACATAATTGAGGGGAACACCCCCTACGTGAACCGCGATTCGTCGGTTTTACGACCCCCGGTTCAATCTGTCTCCTGTTTTTAATCGCTTCCACGCCGTCTAATTACCGGAATGCTCCGACCCAGAGCGGCGCCATTCGTCGAGGGAAGAGGCGATTAAGACATTTCGAAGGACGGGTTTACTACGGGATCGAATTGCGCAATTTTTCGGGAACATCTGCCGAGGTTAAACGACCATCGATTCATTCGGTGAGAGAGTGTGATATATTTTCCTTCAAATCTGTACCGAAAGTACTCTTAATTTGTTAAATACAAACAAGGAATTTTGTAATAAGATCCCTGTGTCACCAATTTTGTATACTTCTCATGGATTCTATCCCTGTGCAATGGAACTAATTACCACCTAACTGGAAAGATTCCCAATGAGAACCATCTAATCCTCTTGTTCCTCTGTAGTTCACTTTGCAAGGATTTGGCAAGTTCCGATATTCGCGCAGTACTTGTCCCTCTTGCTAAACTTAAGTTGCGAAAAGTGCTCGTGGTTAACAGTTAAAGAGTCCAGGATACATTTATGAGCCAGAATTGTTAGTCACCCCGAAAGTGTCCTTCGAGGAAGCCCCTCGATCGAGGCGGGTAAATATTTACCAATCCCTCGCGTAAGAAGGAATTGAACCGCAAGCCACGGAGTTGGTGTGTTCCCGTAGCGGAACAGGTCGCGATGAGAAATAGCCCGTGATTCGAGTCGAAGATAAATGAAAGCCGAGACTACGTCTGGCGCTGGTTTAGTCATTGACAAGCGCGAGACAACCGTCTGAACCTGACGCTTATTCAGAGAGACTCCCCACCACGGGTAAACTTCCCTGGTAAACACGTCGGGCGAGAAACCTTGAAGGTATTGTTCGTACGGTGTTGGAATTCGGCGAACAAACCACGGTGAAACACACGAATTTCGTGGGTGACGGATGACTCATTGGAAGAAGTCGCGACACCAACGAAACACGCTGGAACGGATTCAGTCGCTTTGTTCCCGAGCGGATAAACAGGGTCTCGTCTCGGAAACGGTCCACCCCGCCGTAGTTTCCGGCTAGGTGAACAGATACCATTCTACGAGGAATCGATAACGAAGATCAGTGTTATCGATGACAGTCCACGACTCAGAACAACTTGTCACCGTTTTTCGAGGCAACAATTGCTTCCAGTCTTCGAGAGAAAATTCAGGGCTTCTAAATTTTTTCATTTTCGAGTCAATGTACTTGAGAAATTATCTGTTACGTACCGCAAAGTTATTTTATTTACCGTTGATGTTACAATAGGTTACCGTAAGTTAGCAACAAACCGTCAAACTCTCGAATATAAAGGAAACAAAAAATGAAAATATACGAATCTCAGAATTGCCTTCAATTTACCGAGAACTTTCTCCAGGTTTTCCCAATTTATCGCCAGAGGACGAGAAAGATCCTCGATTCACACGAATTCTCGCTACGTTCTGTATACTTTTTTATCCGAGTTGCATGAAAAATTGGGTATTCGAGGAGTTATTCGAGGACGATAAATATCCGCTCTTTATGCGAGGAAGAATATGGAAGGAAATGGGTCACTCCGTTCGGGGAAAGCCATTCTGGTCAATTAGATGAATCATCCAGGAAGCGCGAGAGTAGGGTTCTTGCCAAGAACGAATGTGCCCGATATTTCGAGGACAAACGAAGCTGCGTATAGTTTTCGAAATGTATACATATACACGTGTATACGAGCAACGGGGGGCCCCATTGGATGGCCAACGGAACGATGATATACTTGGTCGAAAAAACCTCGACGAATTTGTCGCAGTCGACGCCCGCGAGTCAACGTTGCCTCCTCTACGCTCGTAACACGTATCCGGGAGACGCAACGGGTGTGCAAGAATTTATAACATCTGTCTGGAAAGACATTCGTAAAGGGTTCGTTTGCACGATGATAAGACTGAAGCGTTGTTTCGCCTAACGATGATACATCGTCGGTCGGCGAATATTTTTTGGTAACTTCCAGCTTTCTCGGAGCCGGGTTAACGAGAAGTTTGGATGGATTTCGGTAATGGTAAATACAATCATAATTTAACCGTACCGTACTCTTCGTCACTACCGTCTCTAAATTCTGCTTTCCCGCGTACTGACCGTAATACGACTCGTCTATGGTCAGACACGTAGTATCAGACCGCCATGACTAGACAAGTAGTATTGGGCGGTCTGGGATCAGACCAGAAGTATAAGCCCCGTCTGTGGTCAGATAAGTAGTGTTAGACCGTCTATGGCCAGACAAGTAGTATTAGACCGTCGATGGTCAAAGTATTATGTCACCATGGTCAGACGAATAGTACAGCCTCGGCTATGGCCAGACAAGTAGTATCAGACCGTCGGTGACCAGACAAGTAGTATTAAACCGTCGATGGCCAGACAAGCAGTATAATCCCTGTCCATGGTCGGACAAGTAGCATCAGACCGTCCATGACCAGACAAGTGGTATTAGATCGTCCGTGGCCAGACAGGTAGTATGACTCCGTTCATGGTCAGACGAGTAGTCTGCGCTACTGTAACGGTTGTAAAATCGTTGAAAAACGTTGCACTTTAATGCTCTCGCGCTCGTTCGAAAGGCAAACGACTGCGCTATCCGTCAATCTGACCAATACTTTCCTTTTTCTTTTCAAATCTTGATTCACCGCGCATCTCGCTTACCCACGATGCTCGAGAAACCTTCCGCGCGACATAATCCACGCGATGCGAGTTCGTTCCGTAGTTCGATGGAAAGTAACGACTCGTAACGTCCACCCCTTATTCAAGATCAACTCCGCCGTAAAAATACCGAGGGCGTTCGAACGCAAGATTTTAAATCAACGTCGATTTACCTTTACACGGAATTACTCGTCGCGTTAATCCGGCCGTATGTACCATCGGAACGAAACGAAACGCGGAATGGTAAACTCGTCGAAACGCTCCGCGACTGTAGGTGCACAGGGCGATCTAAATAAAAGAGCGCCGGGGAACGTACCGTGCCGGTGTACTCACGTTTCCTCCATTTGTATATAAACAGACGGTGTAAAGAGCACGCGGGGGAAAGGGAAGCCCGTGAAACACGACAATGATATTTCCCCCAGACTTTTTTCCAGATAGCGAAACAACGGGAGGCGAGAAAGAGTTGATTTAAGAAAGATGAAAGAGCAAGGAATCGCCGAGATGAAAAGTCTCGACGCCGGGCGCCCCGTCCGGAATACAAGGGAGCTTCATAATTTCATCACGTCCGAGAGGTTTCGCGACATACTTTCACTCCGGAGTTGCCAACTTCGGGACGGGAAGAAGTTAAAGACGTGCTTTTTACGTTACTTTGTTACGTAAACGGGGAGATGTCTTTTTCTGCGGATACTCCGAGGGAATCGACCCGGCTGCGGCGGAACCGATGATTTCGAACGTTGCGCGTTTAGCGAGCAATTGGGATCGTTGCACGGAAATTAGGTCGGATTGTGTTCGTTGCGAATAATAAACGACGATCGATGCCGAGATTCTGACGTATCGCGATTATTCGATTGATCTTTGGTGAATTGCATCCGAGGAGGACGCGTACACGCGTGAAATATTTATCAACGAATGGGAAGTACAATGCAAGAGACGTTTGTATATTTCGAATCTGCATTATAGATCCTCCGATCTTCTTCTTCGATAAGGAGACATTCTACGTAACCGTTTCCAACAATTGTTTCCAACAAACGTTCTCAACGAACCTCTTCAACTTCGCAAGCCGTTTTCGATAAGTACTTTTTAATGAATCATAAGGATACATTAAACTTATTAATACCGCGTCGAAAGGTTTCACCGGTTCGCGCGGGCCCGAGATCGATATGCAAATACCAGTTGCGCGTCCATTGTACGCGATGGTCCCTGTTCGAATAAAAATTTTTGTCTACGAGGAATTAAGGTTGGTAATGACCATTGATCGAGTCATCGATCAGACAGCCATCAGCTGCAAAAGTTCGAGTACTTGTCCACCGTATGCTGTGACCGATATGGAATGCGTCAGAATCCAATGGTATTATTCTCGCATCGATTCCGGAACATGAAAATGATACCATCGGACATTCCCATTCGTTGTGCTCGGCCGTGAGATTGACAGTGACGGATGACGGTTATGAGCATTAGTTAATATAGATACTGACAGCCGATAGTTATCGATTAGAGTGGATGCCAAGATGTTTCAAAGAACCGACCATTTGCGAGTAGAATCGTTACCATTGTACACAGTACAGTTGCATTGGAGCAAGATTCATTTATTTGTTCAATCTTGTGTATCGTAATAATAATAACATATCGTGCGCAACATAATATTCCCTTGAAACTGAATTCTATAAATAGATTGTTTTAATATTTAAACATTTTATGGTAGATCAATCAAACTGGCTAGTAGATAATGGACATGAATAATAAATTGTAACTTCATACTCGTGCAATGAGAATATATATCTCGAACCAGTTACGTCGGATAATTAATTCAATTCTTTTACTAATTATTCAACGTTACACGACAGAGGCCAATATACACTCGGTGAGAGAAATCATAATATTCGTTTCTAAAATTGTCACAATGAAAGGTGGGTGTTGTCATTAGAACAGGTAGCTGTGAAAACGCATGTATCACGCTGAAAGCCATGTGAAATTAATTGATAATCTTGTAAATAAAAGCACCGGTAAAAGCGAAACGCTGTTTGGCGGATTACACCGGCTAATGAATATCCGTTCATCTTGGTACGAATGCGTTTTAAAAAGTGATGAAATCCCGTGGAAATGGAACGTGGCCGTTATTAATTTTCGGTACCGTGGCGCTTTTGTCTTTTTCTTTTTTCTTTCACTCGAAACGTAAATAATTGAAGAGGATTGAAATATAGAAGGTATCTGAAATTATTTTCAACGTCGAGCTTCGCAAAACGTTCTATACCCATCGTTATTAAAAACTACAAAGTCGCATTTAAACTCTCGAACGGTCTTTGCAATTATATATTTTAAAATAATATACAAGTACAACGCGTAACGTTGTACAGGAGTTAAACGAGATCACAGCATTGTATATTTTATTGCCGATATTATTAATTTAATCGAGATAAGTGCAAGCATACGTCGATAGAAAATTAACAATCCATACATCCCAGCTGTTATAATTTCGAGTTACCGATTGTAATCTAGTATTTCGATTATCGCGTACCTATAGCGTTAACACGAACACTACAATATAATCCGTGCTATTGAGGTATATTATTACAAATATGATGTATCGATTCTCGTGCCCGGCTATACGGGCAAACAATTGCAGAAGTAACGTAATTCAACGTACGTATTCAATTCGTCTAATAGGTAGAGACCGAACGCGTATTCAACAATAGACTCGTCCGATGCACGCGTGTACGTTCGCGCAGTAAGCTGCTATTGTACGGCTGTTCCCAATCAAATTATATGCAATCGAATGGCGGTAGATTGAGTGCATAAAATACCGAGAGTTATTCGGTCCAGTGTAATCGAATTCACGGTGACAAGGCGTTAATTTTCCTACGAATAACCAAGCCTCGTGTTTCCGATAATTAATTCACTGGTGGATAAACGGGCGATACGTTTCGCGAAGAACACCGGCTATATCGAAACAAGGGAGCGCTATACAGAGAACACGTTGCATGGAAACCTTTCGAACTTGGATCTATAAATATACCGATATAAAAAAATTCGATCGACGTGTTACTCGATTTTAACGCAAACATTCAATTTTAATCGGAACGAACCAACTTCCAACAACCGATTACAAGGCTTCGAGTTCGGTACACGTAACGTCGAAGTTCCAAATCCTTCGAGATCTCGAAAAAATATTTTTAAAAGATTACTTTTCAAATACGAGCGAATGGAAAAGAAACAGAGTCTTTTCGAAATGAACTGTAGCGGTTGGATTACTTCGTCAGCCCCGTCTTTATTACGGTGGGAAAAATTCCCAGGGTGATAAATGTAACGCGCGAACAATGTACGGCCAATATGATTGTTCTTACAAAAATTTATGAATTCTTCGTCCGTTAACGGTGTAGCGTGATACGGGGACCAAGCCGTGAACGGACCTGTAAATCAATGTCTATTGTATCCACGGCGACAAAAGAACGCGAGTCAATTTTTGTAGCTGATCAACGAGAAACAATGCACGCGGGCGAATAATTGTTTCACGTGCAGGCGGTGTAGCCGTTACGAAATTATTCGGTCACCGCGATTCGAATGGATCGTATTTCGGACACGAAACAAGATGGATCTCGACTCGAACGGACCGTGAACTGTACGAAAGATCCACGAGTGTTTGAATTTTTGCGACAGCATCGGTGACGCGAAAACTTTCCTCGCGAAGAATCCGCTAAGTGGTTGAAAACGGGCACTACATCAACGAAAGATAAGCCGCTTAATTTCGAACAAGATTAGTCTGGACGTTCAATCTCCTATATCGCAGCACCCTTTTTGGTACGTAACGCCGCCAGTATTCCTGGCCGAGGTTAATCTCGGGATTAATCCAGAAACGAACTTTCGTAGTACCATTTTTCCGTGGTCGTTCATATTTCCGGTTTATATCACCGATTACACGGTAATTTTTCTACGCGGCTCGAGATTCTTGCCGTTTCTTTCGTGGCGAAAAAATATATATAGATATATAGATACAGATACATTGCCAAACGTAAACCCTGATAAGGCTCTGGTAAATCTACCGAGTTTATGACACGGGTAATAAAAAAAAGGACAATTTGTTTCTCAAACGACTGCACGCTTTTCCGTGCGCCACGGAAAACAATTCGAGCGTAGAGTTGAATAGATAGGTCAACCATTCTCGCGATTTGAAACGAAACGACGATAATTGTGATAAAGCTGGGTATTGATTTCTACCGAACTTTTAAAATTTGACTGACGAAAATTGACCACGGTTTATTCTCGCGCGATGAACACTACGTTTCGCGGTAATATTTCGTTTCGAAGAGCTCGTGTTAATTTTGATACGACCCCGTCTCTTCGCGCGGTACATTTGATGAAAGATCCGCTTTGAGCGCATACTTAGGGTGAGAGAAATACGCGCGAAACGGGAGGGGATAATTTTGAAAAACGGCGAGTCGTAGTAACGCGTCGCGAGGTAAATCTGTACGTAACGATGAATTCTCGTTAGTTTCGCGTGGTCGAGATCGTAAAATGTTACAGCATTCGCGCGAAATGCTGTAACGTTGCAAACGGTCGGGAAGCTAAGTCACGCGGCTTGGAATGTTTCAAAGGAATCGGGGAGCACCGATCGGACCGTGATAACAGTTACGCTACATGCAATTTGATCCTTCGTACTTGAATAATTTCTCGCGCAATTCCGCGCCAGCTTCGATAAGCCGATATCTGCATGGTTTGCCGAGTCCATAAATTAAGCAGAGTTCGATTCGTGGCCTTTGGTAATCCCCTCATTGCCATACGAGAGAGTCGGTCATTATAACTTCGCAGCACTGTCGCGCCTCGTATCGAGCACAAAATAATCCCTCGGTAAAACTGGAGTAGAACGTTTTCCAGGAGGCTTGTTTTCCATACATTAAAGCGGACGCTCGCCAACAAAGTCTTATCCGTTTACTGTCAGAACGTCTGTTTAATTTAACTCGGATCAAGCGATACGTTTAAGCCAGAGTTATATACAAAGTGATTCGTAAATGCATCTTAATACTTCGGGGACCGAATATATGCATCGGGACGAGTAGAAAATGTCATAGGAACCCGGTTCTCGTGTATACCGTAGTTTCTGAACTCCGGTGGATTAAAGGGAATGCTCGAAGTGTTCGGTTCTCGTTTCGTATATAATATGGACGATAAATCCGGTATAATGTTTACAATCTCGCCATTTACGAAGCAAACACGCGTAATTAAATACGATATCGTAGAAAGGGGTCATAATTTCAATTTGTATCAATTTAATCCCCTCTTGTTTAATATTTGGTTTCGCCCGAACATAGTTACAATTTACCGCCAAATTCTCCGTATAAGTGGCTATTTAAAGATTTCGCGTTAGTAACCGACTGAAATTTAAATAACAAGTTGATTTACGTTTATACGATCGTTTCGTTCCAACGAACGGAAATAATCGTATCTCTGCGCATACGGTAACGGTTCTCGTTGTGCTTTTCGAATAGACGAAACGGTTTTACGCGGACGTACGTTTAAGTATTCGAACGAAACATCGATTCCTCCTTCGGGAGAAGTTCCTCCCGTTTTTCAGAACAAACAAGTTACGGAATGACAAATGTTTCCTCGAACGAAGTCAATCCATCCGTATAACCCCATTTTTTTTTTTCGTCAGGTGAGCAATGTCCAAGCACCGAAAACAGAACCGGTTGACAAGCTTCTTCGTCGAGAAAGAACAACGGAAACACCGGTACACGACCATTTTTTTATTTTCTTCCACTCGTCCCGTTACGACCAAATAAATTTCTCACTTTGAATGGAACACGACCCGTCCTCGCTATTGAATACACAAGGGTGTAGCGTGACGCGTTCATTTAACCTACCTCCTTAACTAACTGAAAAATAGAGGGTGAACCTTTTCAGGTTACCGGAAACGAGGCGATCGTCCGAAGAATTTTAAACTCGGAGGAAATTGTTCGCTGCGCTACAGTCACTTACACGAATTTCTCGGATACTCTACATCGGGCTGGAAATTAACGAGAGAAGCATCATTCGCCCAGATATTTGCGCAGCGAGGTTCCCTTAATACAACGGAACGTTTATTTCTTTTTATTCGACATTAATGAAAAATTAGATAAATTACACCGCTACGATCTACCCGGTAATCGACTTCCATTCTGTCCCTAATAATTCTCCCCCTACTGTTAAAACATCCCTCGAACGTTTTAAATACGTAAAATGATTATTAGAATATCGCTAGAATTGAATTCGAAATGTATAGTTCACGTGGCGTGCTAAATTCTGATCCTCCATGGCCTGGATCATTTTAATGTAAACACGGAAAGCGATACACCTTTAAATAACGAACATCACGGTCGTTTATAGTTCGTTGGCGAGCTCAGCGAGAGCAATACTAACGAAGCCGGCGGAGAAACGGACGGTAGTTTCCCCGACGAGATTTTCCACGGATCTTTCGCCTTCCGTTTTTAACCTTTCCATCTTCATTGAAATACGCAATTCAAAAGAGCATAACAAACGAGAACCTCTTCACAGTTTTCACCCGCCGCGTGTTATTTAACAACGCACGCTTCTCTCTTTCGACGACCAGTCACCGTGTAACCCGCGTTAGAAATCACATTTTCATGCGTGCGTGTTCCGTTTCGAGGCGACCATAATACGTCGTCACGGGCGCAGAGAACTAGATTTTCCCTTCAAAAACAAAACCGGAGGAGCGTTGCTCCCGCCGAGAAAACGCGGTTACACCGTTCACAAAGCGAGGGAAAAATGTATATATCCCCTACCCGACCCTGTTGAACGAGTCGCGCGAAGAGCTGAAAGCTATTTCGATAAATTCACGATAAACTATCGACCTCTCGAGCAACGCCCCAACCTCGTTCGTAATTTTTTCGAAAACCGCCGCCAGTATTTTTCCCGTACGTCTTTGCTCCTACGAGAATTTCAAAGCGGACGTGAAACCGTCGCAAGGGTTTGTAGCTCAATAGGGCTGCTTTGTAAATGTAGCGAGGGATATATGGTCCACTAGGGTTGAAAACGGTGACGAGTAAAAGAGAGAAAAGGAATCGTCGTGGTCGATAAGTGGCCATCGTGTCCAGACGACGATGTACGACGATTCGAGACAAATATTTTATCGGGAAAGGTTTCCTATTATTTTGTAGAATTATATTATTTTTTACCGTTTAATCGTAATGCGCAACGCTCTATGAATTCCTAATGTTTGTCGTTCGGTGTGTTCTAAACGAGAAGTTGTATTTTTATTTTTCATACTCAATTGTGATAACTTGTGTAACAATTATTCAGATCCACGAATGATGTATGTTCGCATGGGTCAGAATAATATATCCCGGGAATATAATCGTAAATTATATTAATGCAATCGTAAATAATATTGCAAGATTATAAGATTATATCGCGTTGCCAACATAACGGCCGTTTTATTAATCCCGTGGTAGGTTGCCACTTGGGGCGCAAAGAGTGGAAACAGATTTTAATAAAATAATATCAGATTCCAAATGAAAAATGACGAAGAAAACTGTTGGCTTTCCTCGTATTTTATGTGACGTATAATCCTACGAGACAATCCGGAAGGGGAAATGAAACACGTACGAACAGTTTCTCAATTTCACCCTTTTCTCTTTACTATCGTCCAGGGTACCTCCACTTGGAGCAAATAGAACACGATTTTAGGCACGAAGCTGAGAAGCTAATGACAAAATTATCCGCTTGAAAATATTCTGCACGCGTAACTCACGTAACAAGTCCGAAGGAGATAAAAAAGAAATTGCCATCGCGGTAAAAACATTGGTGGTAATTATATATAAACTTAAAATCAATCTGCGAAGCCAGGATGCAATCTGCAAATATTTATCGTACGTAACAAAATTATTGACTTTAGAATATTCTGTGCTCTCAAGTTATGCATTAACGAAAGTTAAAAGAAAAACTCTGGAAAATATTCTGTGCCCTCGAGTCGTGCATCGATGAGAGTTAAGAAATTGCATCGCGGTATAAATATTAATGTCGATCAACCTGTAAACTCAGAAGTCATTTTCCCCATTCCTAGGTGCAGGTGCATCAACCTGCACACGAGTTTATGATAAAACATGCACGTATGTGAAAATATAGAAATTGTACGTAACAAAGTTATTGACATTAGAATATTCTGTGCTCTCAAATTATGCATTATCGAAAATGAAAAGAAAAACTCTGTAAAATATTCTGTGCTCTCAAGTTATGCATCGGTGAAAGTTAAAAAACAAACTCTGTAAAATATTCTGTGCTCCTAAATTTGGCATCGGTGAAAGTTAAAAGAAAAACTCTGGAAAATATTCTGTGCTCACGAATTGTGCATCGATGAGAGTTAAGAAATTGCATCGCGGTGTAAATATTAGTGTCGATCAACCTGTAAACTCAATGGTTCGTTTCCAAGTCCTAGCTGTAGGTGCATTGACCTGCACGCGAGTTCATATCCAGGGGTAGAGGTGCTGGAAGGAAAGCCAATCGATGGTGAAACTCGTTGCCAATCAACTCTCGGTTGGACACCAGTCCAGGTTACTGGGGCATGGCGTAACAGTACAACACGAGAGAAGCCAAAAGACTTGCGTCTGCTATCACGAAGCTCGGGAACGATGGCGAGGCGCCGTTCCGTGGTCGATGGGAGTTGCACCAGCCAGCTATCCTCGATGCAGTTACGAAACGAAACGTCACGCGGCCGGTTAAAACAATTACACTTTAGTTCCGCAAGTGAAATGGTTTCTTTGATCCGTTTACGTCGCGGACAGCTTTCAAGTTACAAGTCTCTCTGGCCGATACGGTAGACCGGATCGAAACTGTGCTAGTGTCGTTCTACACGGTTATCGATTATTCGCGTTATCGTTCCCTCGAATTTTTCTCGAAAATTAATGGACGACCAAGACCAAAAAAGAAAAAGAAATCGTATCTGCACGTGTGGTTAGCCAATTGATAAAAGCTCTGTATTTAAAGTACCTCCATAGAGAAAATCTGGTTACGTTTAATCCTGTAAACGATAACTCGATTTTCGCTCGAGTTCAAGAGGTATTCCGAATAAAATTGAATTCAATTTCGACGTTAAAATTGTACGCGTCTTGTTCCGCGATTGTTAATTTTGTAGGGGAACAATACGGGAAGAGATCGGAAAGGGTGAGCGTTATTTGAAAAATCTAACAACGAGAGATCGATAATCTACGAACGAACGTGGTTATCGAAATCAACGGAATCGCGAAAAGGAAATGTTAACCGGAGAAAAGGGTACACGAATCCCGAGTTACTTGGATCCTGATCCAACGACAAATTAAACGAAAAATTTTGGAAAATAAACATCGGGAACGAAAGAAAAATGTACTTCGATCGAATCTCTCGTTACGATAAATACTCTATTTTATATATATACGTATCAAGTCCTCCATATTGTCTTTCATCTCGACGGTCACGTGACCTTCGATTCGATATCGGCGTCGTATCGACTTCGTATCGACTTCGTGTCGACTCCGTACAGCGTGCTTTTCCACGCCGCGAGAAAACCATTGTCGAACACGTAATACGAAATTCATCGCGAATTTAACGTAGCCTCTTTTACTTGTACACACCGCTCGTATACGGGCGGAAAGGCCAAGCAATAATAACAAAAATACCGTAGACACGGAATGTCGTGAAACGTAAACAAAGCTCTTACCGTTCGTAGGTGGAAAATTCGCGGGAAAATAACCTCGTCGACGACCTCGCCGCCGCGTCTCGTTCTTAACACATCACGACACCGGACACGTGCACACGCGTACGTAATATCGGCACCGATAGCCGCGGAAAAACAATCACGTCGCGAACACGACACTCGGAAGTATCCGCGGACATTTCGCGTCAGGATTCGCACGACGAGATATCGGCAATGCACGAGGGGACACGCGACGACATACTGATCGTTGCAGCGCGAGACGACGCTCACGAAAGTCGAAAGTAAATCGCGACCGACAACGTTCGATTCGCACGACAATACCCGAACTGTGCTCGGTTTCGACGCGACCGAACCATCTGGCACGCAACAAACGCACAATTTCCGTGGTTTACCAGGGTAATTCGTAAATTCACACGACCGTCGAAACGACCGCCTTTGAAACGCGAAACGTACTGTTCGTCCACGGCGCCTGGCGGCCGTTCGCGGCAACTCGGTTTCGATTCTCGAACGCTATCGATAGTTTTACCGCGAACGACAGTGACGACGCGTCGCGTGGACTACATGGAGGCTGCCTCGTGGCGTTTTTTAGAAGTTAATCGTCGCGTCGCGATTCGAGTTACGTTTGTTTTCGACGCGAGTGTTTTAACGTTTGTGTTCGACACGATGTTCCGGAAGTGGTATTCTGTCGTCGACGAGTTTACACGTCTCGTTTCTGTTCCCTGCTGTTTGTACGCGCTCGTCGCCAATTCTGCGTGGAAATGAAAACCGGAGTGCTGCGCGATGTTAAGTTCCCCCGCTCGGTGCATAGGTTATGATTTTCGTGAAATCAGTGAAAAGGGAGGACGACCGTGGCATTTCTAGTTTCTGTTAAATTTCGTCGATGTTTGGCACGCTTTAACAAATGTTGAAGGTAAAGGATAGAAGGAAAACGAGGGAAAAAGAAAGAATGGTGTGTTTCATCCCGGGCCTGCTAGTGGACTTATCGGTAAGTTAACGATAATTAATCGCTTTTAATTTAGTATATTCAGTTACGCATTTATACATTCTTTGACATTTATTTTATGTAAACGGTTCCGACGTAACATTTCTACAAATGTATCTAGTTTTAAGTATATTCCATTTTACGTTTACCACGTTGTTCTTTTAAATTAAGTTTGCATATTATTATACTTTCGAAGAGAAGTAAATGTTTCAAATGTTTGAAACGTTAAATGACTTTACCAGGTAAGAAAATAAAAATGTACAATACTAGTAATTCGCAAATACGATTCTCTCGTTTTCACTTTTAATTTTTCCTATTAATTTGTTCCGAACTATACGCTCGTCGCTCAATCGATGCAATAATTAAATGAAGTAATTCCTTTCTATTTAATACACGATTTGCTTGAATATTAATTAAAACTATAATAATCGACGTTCACAATCAAATCGCAATTACTTTCGTAATTCAGATTTTTAGGTGTAATATAATGAAAGTAAATGGAATTTGAACTGTGAATTGGATACTCGATGTTTCCATCGAATTAAATATTGGATTTCAATTTGCGCGGAAATCATGATGGACGAAAGGTGAATAATTAACTCGGAATAAAATAACATTGAAATATTTGATTCGTCGATTGAACGATCGCGTTAGCAAATTAAGACTTTGGCTTTAAATTTCTGAAATTGTAACTCTCCGTTGTAATTTGCATTTGTTTTCGCTCGTGCAACGAACACGAGCGAAACTAGCCACGTAAAAAGAAAATTTCGATTTACATAACCGAGCAGACATTAAGTTTAAGGAATGCATTGAACCATCGAGCACACGCATGCATATGCATATATATGTACTTATATATATGCATTTATATATATATATATAATATATACGTGCGTTTGCGCATATCTGAACGCATACACTATCGTAGGCGTGGAGATGGGCATATGCATAACCATAGATATGCATTTCCATGCAGAGCATTTACATAGCTTATTCATGTCACTGGTAAGGGCATTAGTTGCTAGAATTATCAGAGTAATGGCGCCAACGGCATCGCGAATAAAACAAGACAACGTTAGAAATACACAGTACGGGTACGATAAATTTATCGAAAATTCTTGCTTCGTTTTATCGTTGTTTCGCGATCGAGCTATAGATTGTTATCACTGGGTACGTCGTAGGAATCCTAATATCGAGACTGTTGCGGTCTCTGGAGGAATCGATGTCTCAATTCGCACCGCCATCCCCTCTACCCGGCAGTATACATTTCTCGACAAGTGTATACACAATTTATGTGCACATTGGCATAGGTGAAACGGCGCGAACATGACGGAAATAGAGAAACCGTGTACACGTACGAAACCTCGTAATATTGCTAATCAATAGGTGCGCGGTCGTTGCTCCTACGCGAATAAGAAATTCAAAATTCATATCGAAAGCACCGGTCGCGTCGAAAAATTTGACCAACTTCGGTAGAGAGATTGTTAAATGCATAAACTGAGAGCAGTTGACTCGTCTCGGGTTTTATTTACCCTCTATTGGGAAAAATCGATCGTTTGAGAAACATCGCAGGGTTCGTACATCTTGTATTGTTCGTTTCTCTTTTTTCTTCGAAATTTTCACCATTGATGTAAGGGTAATTGCTGCAGAATTTGTAATTCGTTCTCCAATAAATCAGAAAGGAGAAATTGACTTTCCACCAAATCGCAAAAGGAACTCTGGAAAATCGTCAATTATTCCTTTCAATTCTGAACGAATACACGTTGCACTAATATTTCAACGAACGATTCGAAGTAGGAGAAAAATGTTCGTTGAACGCAATGTGTTCTTTCATCTTGTTTCTTCCCTCTGGTCTATACTCGGTGATCTCAATATCCGAAAAATAAATCGAACCGTGGAAACCTGTTTTCGCGAGATCCAACGCTTTTGATACCGTGTATATAATACATTTGTCGCGACAAGTTGCGAGAGGTACTCGTTCAAAGAGATTTCCGGTTATGCTAAAGCAAAGAGAGCCGTATAAACAATTTTCTACTCTTCCGCTCTTTGCGTCGTAGCGAGAGGTCGTTAGCATTCAATTTCTAGCGTTTCGTATTCTGCCGCATAAAGCGACCGCAATTTCTTACCGCTAGAAACATCGCTTCTACAAAGGCCAAGAAAATTCTTACGTCAAACAGATTCGCGTACTTACCTCCATTCGAATATTGCACGTCCCTGCGTTCAAAGTGGTTACGAAACAAAGCGGAATAAATCGTAATCCTGGGAGAAAGCAGAGCCGGGTAAAGGACGAACAAAACGGTTAACAAGGTACAAGGACGGTAAGACACTGTACGCGGCTATCAAAGAAGGAATGCGCAACTTTTGAAAACGTTGTACCGTTGCGAGGAAAACGATCAACGAACGCGGACAGTCGAGGTCGAACGGTGTCCAACTCTGTTACGTACGAACGATCCTCGAAACGATCGAACACACCTTGTGCATCAATGCTACGGTGAATCACGCGACAACGACATCGACGTCGACGACGACGACAACGACGACGACGAGAAGGTCGATGACGATGACGACTACGAGCTGCATGTACCGCCGCGATCCACGATCGTCGTTGTGCGTCAAGCTCTCCTGGTTGATCGACAACACAGACGATCCCCGTAGCAGCTATGGAGCAACTTGCCGTTACTCGATGAAACGTACACAAGGATGCGCTTCCGGATACATATGCGGATGCTGGGTAAACCGAGCGAATACACTGCACAGGTGGTGGTGAACGGTAAGTGCACGCGCTGCGCTGCACGCGTATAGACACGAAAGACCGATCCGGCGATCCGTTTCGGTTACGGCCGGTACATCGGTGGAATTGTGTGCACCGCGTCGATGCGAATCCTCGTGGGAACGCTTAAATGCGCTTAGCGATTACCCGTGCCCCCTCTGACTGCCTCCTCCGCGAATCGCCGAGAATCGCACCTGCAGTCGGAAAATCGTGCCATTGTGCCAACTCGTCCGCTTCGATTAACGCCGAGCTGACTTGTGAATAATGTGGCTCGAATCGAGACAAATGTCTCTGTGTTTCAAGAACCGTTCGATAAACACGCCCGGCGCCGTTTAGTACGTTTCTACGGGAACCACGGCCAGCTTCGTCGAGGATTCGAGGCTACGTGACACCGTAACGATACTCGTTCGTTGTTCGTTTCGATAGCTTGGAAACGTTTACGTCGTCCCGCAAAGTCTCCGTTAACCTTCGTTTGGGCGTTGAGGTCTATCGGACGATCGAATTGTATCACCTCCTTTAATTACGAATCGGAAATATAGTATTCCTCGAAAACGAAATCATTTTTATTTATTTCATTTTCTTTTTTTATCTATCGAAATAATGTTCAGATTCAGAGACGATACACTTCTTCTCTTTATCTCTGAGTCAGAACCGTGTCCTGATCTCTGTATCGGCCAGTAGACAGTGGACAGTAATAAGAGTCCTAGTTATCGCTTAAACACCGTCCGAAGTATCGAACGAACAGACGACCTGTCCAAGTCTCACCCGGAGAAGTCTCGATTCGCGGAAATAACCGTGAAGTGCGGGTAATTGCGAGGAAGAGCTCGAAACGGGTTCGTTTGCGGCAGCGAGGTGCGCGTTCTCGAAAGCGGTGGTAACAATCGGGCGTTTAAAAGTCAACGAAGCTCGGTATAAACGGATCGCGAGAGTCGCGAAACACGGATCGAACTCGTCAGAAATTCAACGCGCCCGTCAAAACTAGGCACCGATGAATATTTAAAGGTATCGCGGTCGAGCCACGCCGTCTCCGTCTCCGAAGACATTGGAGCAACGTTCGCGCGATTCACGGATATAGATAGCTGCAGCAAAACGATGAACACTTCTGTGAAAATCCTCTTTCTATGCCTAGCACGTTCGTCCACTTGTTTGCAGCTTTACCGCTCTCTTGGAACGAGCAGCCGATGCGATACGATTTCGAGTTTTCCTGACTTCCTATTCGAACACGAAGCCGTACGGAGCCGAGGGACCGGGAGGTCGAGCTGGCTGGAGAAAGGATTTGAATAAATTATTTGCCGACGTAAATCTAAGTCCTTGGTGACCTCTTTCCGCGCCTCCCGGCCCGAGTAACCGGGCCGAAGGAACACACTCGATAGGTGGGAAATCGTTCAGCGACTTTTATCAGCTTCCCCTTTCCGGTAGAGAACGACGTGCTTTGTGTCGCTGGGTTTATGATCTCCATTGACGAGGAAATGAAATTGACGAGACGATGCACGAAAGGACGACGTTTCCACGCAAACTGTGGTATATCGTCGATGAACATCCGCGTAGACGTGAGATTCGCGGGGCAAACGAAACGAGAACTTTAGATGGGAGGGGATCGAAATAATACGGAAGGTTTCTTTCGGTTGTCTGCTAAGAAAACCTATCCCATGGTTCGTATCTCCCTTCGCCCGTAGAATCGATATTTCGACTTCAAACGCAAATGCCAGAAATAAAAGTTCGAGGTTCGAAGTTCGTTGCGCTCGGATAGGACGTGAAATAAGAAATTTCGTTCGAATGCTATCGTACTTCACAATCTATACTTTCTAATCGTTTCGAATTAGTATCATCCTCTCTGTTACACTGTGCGAAATCAACGATGAGCGTCAGGAAACAATCGCCAGTCCTTCTATGTTAAAATTCTCCCTCGCCTTTAACGTTCACCGGCGAAAGGACGCACGTTCAACCATGGCGAAAAATTACGGTGCAAAGTAATCTTGGCAAATCTTTCCGCGACAACTGAGTAAATACGCGTCGGAGGAGCGGTCTTTGAACTCACGAAAACTAAGAAAATCTCGGAGAATAACTTCCCTCCGGAAATAAACGACCGTTCTTAAGTAAATCGCGACCAGACTTGGATACCTGGGGCAATCGAAATATAGGTATATATATATACGTATACACACGGGCACGTGTATATAGCGAGCGGAGGAGGTCGTCGATTCATCGATTCCTCGGTTGCTCGATAAGCGACGAGGTAGTTTCCTCCGTCGTAGTGCGCACAGGAAGGCTTCGAACGTAAAGACGTGGATCGGTCGGCTCGCTCTTAACCCACCCCTCGAACCCTTCCGACCACTTTCATCGCTATAAACAACGTAACCTCCATCCTCGCTCCGGGGTTTGGATCCTTCCACCGTACCACAATTAATCGTCCAGTGGTATAGTCAGCGACGAACGATGTAATCCAGCCGGTGAAACCTCTGAGCTCGTTAAATTTAATTCCGTGCCCGTTGGCGAAATATTAAACGCCATATACACGTGGTCATATCGCGTACACGTCCACGGTGACGCGAGCAAAGAGAAGGCGCGATTCCGACTCAATTGGCCAAATGATCGCGGTGCCGGTGGCAGACCAATTACACAGCGACGGTAGCCGTGAATCACTGGCCCCGTTGGGGACACTTAAACGGCCGTACCGAGGTGCACAGAGGTATGTAGGTCGCGTTCAATCGCGGACACCGCGCGCCGACCGCCTAGACGATTGTATATACACCGCGAACCCTAGCAATCCGTTAAATAATTGCCCGATTCAATACCTAATCACGCTACTTCCTGTTCGGTACCCTCCTCGGCCCGTCTTTCATGCACGATCGCCGACTCAACCTCCCAATAGGGACGTAATCCTGTTTAAGCCGGTTATAAGCGTATCCTAGCAGCGAACTTGAGTACATTATGTTCATGGACCTCCGTCTTTGGAGACTAGCGACCTGCGAGGTCGGAGGTCTTTCCAAATTTCCCTCGACAATGACGTTTCGCCGAACGAACGCCCTATTGGCCCGCTGGTACCGTGGCTTAATTCTTCGGTAAATAGACTTGGTCGGAGGTTAGGTACTCTACGCTGCGTTCTTCGAGAAACGGTATAGATGGACCGCGAGAAAGAAAAGCTGGGGGTAAGTTTTCCGGAATTAGCCCCGATTTAACGCAACGAAGTTTCGTCGATCGAGCTTTCTTAGCCACCGGTACCGTGAATTAATTCGTGAATGAATATTGTCGGTCGGAGGACAAAAATTACGCTTTCTATTCTTCGAGAAATGGTACAGTTGGATTCTGAGAAAGAGAACTCGGGTGTACGTCTTCCGGAATTTCTCTCGACTGAACGGAAGCGTTTCGTCGATCGGGTCTCGTCGCACCGTGAATTAACCCGCGAATAAATATTTTCGGTGAGGGGATAGCGATCGAGCTTTATTCTTCGAGAAGTGGTATAGATGGATTCTGAAAAAGAAAGCCCGTTGGTACTTGAAACCGCGCGCGATAAGCCCCTTTAAGCGATGAAAACCCCTCGTGGTTTATTACTCGAGAAGGGGGATTGAAGTTCTTGCTCAAACACTTCCGGGCTTTAATGATATCCCGGTGTGCGCCGCGCAGTGTAAATAAATTCTAAGTCGAGTCGAGTAGTCCTGGACGATGGAATCTAAACGCGATATTCGGCTTAACGCGGACGGGACTTTATTACTCTGTTGGTTGGCCGACACGTTGCACACGCGTGCGGTGCACGTGAACGGAAAATTCGTCGAACAATTTCGTCGTCGAGTTCCCGTGGCTAGGAGTTTATCGCGATACGCGTTACGTTACGCTTTCTTGAACAAAAGCGGGCGTGAATGCTTCGCGGAGACGTTGCTTCGATTATCGATTCCCTCGTCACTTTCCCTTAACGTACGTCGAATAATACGAACGGTTAATCGCGCTAACCGTGACTCGCAGCATTACCCTCCGAGACAGTTTATCACCTGCTCGTTCGGGGCTTCGAACAAATCGCGTTAACATAAATTGAAGCGACCTATGCGAATCGGAGGTCAACGACGAACTGCCCTGCACACGGTTCGTTGACTCGTGACGTTAGGAGAAATTAATTAGCGGTCTTCGGGGATTCAAATGGCCCGTGAGAAATTTAATTTGTTTCGGTGAATCGTCGACTCTGCGGACCGAGAAGAATTTTATCGTTGCACGTGACATAATTTAAGATTGAGTTAGAGATCACCCTGCAATGATATTTACGAAACTGTCGGACCGTATAGTATAACATTTGCGTGCCAAGGGAATCGAAAGATGCTTCCGTAAGGATCGAAAGAGTTTTTTGGACTCCGTTAAAGATTACGGACCGTATGCTTCGAAGTATATAAAGAATATCGTCGTTGCCTGGTAAACGTAACGTAACTTATCATTCGGTTAGAAATCATCTTCAAATGGCATCCATAAAACTGTTAAACGTACAACGCAGCAGTTGTGTGCCAAGAAAGTCGAAAAACGCTTGCATCGCGATCGAAAGAGAATGTTTTGAAGTGTACGAGATATTATGGACTCTACGACCTTAGTACAGGTATCGAAAGAATCTTACTGTAAGCATAACGTAACTTGTGTAAGTTATAATGTTATTTAATCATGATTAGAAATTACCCTGCAATGGTATCCATCGAATTGTTAAACCACTGCATCGGTGGTCCATACAGCACAGCATTCGTGTGCCAAGAGAAGATACTTCCGAGAAGATACTCACGGTCGAGAAAGAGTTACGCGAACGAAAACTCCAATCTCGAAGTCTCCGTGAAAACGACAGTGGAAGAACATCGTAATAAAAACACCAACTATTAAACTATCGCAAAGATACGCCAAGTTGGCACTTGTGCGAATAGTTCGATCGAAGTTGTTTACTTTACGACCTCTCCTGGTTCACGATGTTTCTTAATAACTCTGTTTAACATACGTATATCGTACTTCTTCCACAACTTTCAATCGTGCCCGTTTGGCGTAACATGGATACAGAGATTTAAATCAGGAAGACCCAAAAGATCCAAATAGAAATATTCTAGAATTTGGCTTCTCGTGCTCATAGGCAATTAACGTGCCATAATCTCATCTTCAAGAACGGTCGTAACAGTGCCAGAATTAGTGGGATGGTTTCCTTTAATTAGGATCCGGGTTAGGTGCTTTCGCGCATACCTCTCCGTTCAAGGAAGTAGATTTGTCGGCTAAAAATTCTACTTACGATTCTACGGTTCCATGTCCCCTACTGTCTCAACCCACGGTGATTGTTACGATGGAAGTAATGTTAGGGTAACTTGGAAGTTGTAATTAAGAAGAAAATCCCACAGAAATCGGGTAACGAAACGGAAAGCTGAACTTCTGCGTGTGTTGGACATTTTAAATGTAACGATATCGCGGAGAAAAGATTTAAACAAAGGTACACTTTAAGTTACATCGACCCAAATGCAGTCTTCGTTTTTGCAAATGGAAAATCTGTATTTTCTTCGAAGAACCACATCCTAGGGCTTATCGCAACAATAACGAGAAGTGGTTGTATGTTACAAGCTACCATACTCGCGTTAAATTATAACCGACAAATGGTATGCTACAGGAAAAATCGATTCGAAAACCAGAATCTCTTTTTCGCGAAAATGCCAGTCTCCGGCAACATGGATGAGAAACTGCGATTGTTTACAGCCCTGAGAAACGATCCGGAGATACAGAAGCAAATGCATACAGCGACCACGTATTTGCAGTTTCTGTCTGGAAAATATGTAACCGTAGAATATATAAACGTAGAACACGGTGGCTGTCGTCGAAGAATTAACGATATCGTTTTATCACCAAAAAAGAAAGCGTTGTCAACGGTCGCATACCGTTTCGATTTATCGAGGCCACGACCGCGAACCAACTATATCGATTCGACGGTAAGTCAAAGCGAAATTATACAACGAATCGTTTCGAATTTATATTTACGGAATTATATTCAAAACGGAAAACTCTGAATGGGACGGATCGGCGTCTCAGAAGGGCCTTGTATACGTCCCGCGAATCAATAATACACGGTCGGTCGGAAACATGCAAATGCGGGAACAACTGAACTCCAACTAAATAGTTTGGGTCGGCTGGAAATTCGATTACCGAGATATTTCACGGCATCTGCTTTGGCAAAAACTTTGTTCGGAAACGTGCATCGCCGCTGAGTGATTCATGTTGTGTTAGTGCGGACGAAACCATCGAATTCGTAAAGAAACTTCTACAAACTATTGTCGAAGATACATGTCGATACTTTTATCGATCGAAACGTGTGATCGTTCGATACACTTCGATCGTGAAATGAGTATGTTCGTGTCTTCGTTGAAGAAATTTAAATTCTATCGATTGCATTTTTTAATTAATTTTCAGTACGATTAGAATTGGTAAAGCATCTATCGTATCGTTATTAGCTAACTTGAGTTCGAAATTGATATGAAAAAATATCATCCGGCGACCGTCTCTTCTCTTTTACGATCTTTGTTGTATAACTTAGGACTCCATCAACGATAGCGCTTCTCTCTAACGTCCCTTACAGCGGTTGCGGACTAACAACCGATGCATTCGATTTACAAACAGGCACAACGTACCGTGTTATTGGACACGTTCCTATCTGTACCCATTATTCGTCACGCGCGCACGCGGTGTCCGCGCTGTAAATTATGCCAGCCCGTACAATGTCAGCCCGGATCCCTAAATCGAATCAAAATCTCACGTTCCGACGATTGGTGGATCTCGTCTACAAATATTTGTCTACGCCGACACCTGCGATGCTACACTCTGCAACAAAATTACAGGACCTGTTTTCTAACGTGTGCTGGTGTCGGTGCAATTTTTGCAGATTTTCGATACGGTAAAGGAAATATCAATTTCTTGGTAAAGTGTGGCAAAATCGTCTACGAGTTTACTCCAGAAATTTTTATAGATTCAAAATAGAAGCGGTTACGAAAAATTGCGATTACGTCGTCGGTTGGATCAAGCGTGCATTACTAAAATTATTATTTAGAAAAGGAACGACTTGCACCGTGTTGAATTTACCCACGCTTCCTTCTATTCGATAACTTGCGGACGAATAACTTCTCATTCTCGTATCACGGTTTCGCGTTTCCGTTCGGTAAACGAATATCGAACGAAAGTTCTCCAGCCGGTTAATAATATTCGAGCTTCCGGTCCGTGTCACGTTTCTTCGAGTAACGGAGATTTATTATCGGTTCGATTCGAAACACTTCGACGATTTTTCCCAATGGCGTAATTAATTCCGCGACCATTGCAACGCGGGAGGATTCGTCGTAACGAGGCGCACGGTTAATGGGTCATGATATTTTCGTTTCGTTGCTATCGTTTGATCCGAGGCAATTTCCGTCGAAAGTGGACCTCGACAATAAGCGGGGAGAAGAGTTCGTCGGGAAATCGCGCGCCATTTTCTTACCGAGCACTCCCGCTCCATTAGCCAATAGTTGACTTAATGCTCGATCATTCGATTATAGGGCGTCGGGACTTTTCTGCCGTTTTCGTCGTAAAAGTTTCAAGTTCCGCCTCGCGATTAAGTTAAAATGCAATTTTCCTATCCGGGCTTCGCTACCATCGTCCCATCTCACCTCCCTCCTGTACAGGTGTTCCGTTTATTTCCTCGTCGAAGTCTTCATCAATCTTCGAAACTCTGATTCGACTTCGAGGAGAGGAAAAAGAAGAAGAAAAAAAAATAAATAAAACGAAGAAGAAGAAGAAAAGGAAGAAGAAGAAGAGGAAGAAGAAGAGGCAGAAGAAGAAGAGCAAGAACTTTTATCATGACCGGTTAATCCGCGTCGATGCGACGCTTATTATTCTTTTATCCGGCGGAACGAGGGCACGAGGGGTCTGGTCTCTGTGGCTTCAAGTAGATGAGGACAATCAGGCCTCGTGATCACGGTCGAATGAAGAAGTTGCGTCAGTGGCAACGATGGTGGGGTGGTACTCGGCGAAAATTGCGTGGCTGGCCATGAATATACAAATCCAATTCTCCGCCCGAGGTATTCGTTAACGATTCCATCGGAATACGATTCAGGAGCATCGTTGCGACACGCGTTCGCGTACGAGCTTGCCTATAGTTTTATTTTCTCGCCAACGAACTACCATCTCCCGGTAAATTAACCGCCAAAAGCGAGTTCGCTAGGTCGATCGTCCATGGTACGCGTCGATGGAGATACATATTGGTCGGAACGTGGAGTCGACGATATATTTCAAACGCGCGGGACAAAAAGGATTAATAATGCATATTCTACCACTGTTTGTCGCACTTTCATACCTTTCGTTCTCTTTACACGCTATAGTTTTTCCGAATCCCTCGTACACCCACACAGACCCTTTTCGTGCATTGGAAGGAGTCACAGTACTTGGAAATAAACATTCTTTCGAACGCACCACACTCGATTATCTATCGTCCGGAACAGTTTAAACCCGTAATCACAGTTCGTTGACCACTCTATGAATAGGAATTCTTCGCTGGATGAGTCCTACCGTTGATAAACTAAATTTCAAGCCCAAAGAGTGGGGGAAGTCAAGTTAGCCGATTCGACCTTTCTCTGCGGAATGGGAGAACGTAACGAGTGTGCGCGAGAAGGCCCACCTGTGTTTACATCCTCGCTTCGATTACAGTTCCACGAACTCTCCTAACGTCGCGGACGTTGCTCGTTGTTAACCGAAGACGATAACGCGAAACAAAACTACGGTCACTTCGAGAGAGACGTAACAATCTCCAGTATCGTCGCGGACCTCGATCGGTAGCGCTACCGGTCTCGTAAATAAGAACAACGCGAGATTCAAAGGTGGAAGACCCCGAGCCCTCGAGGCCGGAAAGATGAAATCGTCTCGAAAAGACTCGTCCCGGAGACAGGGGACGAGATAAGAATTTACGAGCCAGGCGTTAATAGACACTCGGTGTTGTCTCGGGCCGAAAATGTAATGGAGACGTAAGAAGTTCGTCCCGTTGAAAGGAAGAACTGGCGTAGAAGAAACGACGGCCACGAAGAATGGCCGCCGAGGGGTGACTTTTTTATTCGAGCCAGTCACTTGAAATAAAATAATGAGCAGCAGAGGAAGAGTAGGGAAAAAAAAATAAAATAAGAGAAGACGGAACGAATGCCTCCCCGAGAGAATGATGAGTTTTCCGCGATGGCCGCGCACCTCGGGACGCGTTACTCCCTTATTGCCCCGGGACAACGGATACCCTGGTATCGTTGTTGTTGTTTTCCGACCACGTGAATACCGGGGTCACGGTTAAATACTCGCTAAAAAGATTTTAAGATTCCCTCGTGAGAGACGGGGGAGGCTAGTCGGACAGGAAAGCGGTAAATAATGTAATATGCAAAGCGGGGTGGAGCGGGGTGCCGCGCGCGTAATTATTTGCACTCGTCGCCGTTGCGAACAATGAATATTCAACGCGGCTCCAGTCAACGACGGGTTTCGATATGTAACGTTAATGAGAGCACGTGGACGACTCGACGCTCGAATGGAGAAAAAGAAAAAGAAAAAGAAGCAAAGAAAAAAGAAAAGAGGAACGAAGCGGCGAGACGCCGAATTGTACCGTGCACGCTCCGGCTGACAAATAGCTTCCCCACGGTTCGTTGAAACAGGAACATCGCGCCCGTAAACAATGTTCGACAAAATTTTGGCGGCAGCCAACGAGATAAATCCGAGTCCGTCGCGATTACCCGAAATTTCAATTAGTGTCCGCGTTTAGCGATCTCGTGGCTGTCCGGTATTGCGTTTAATTTCAATTTCCGATTGGACGCTCGATAAGAGGAACGGAAGGCTAATGGGGTGTGTACGTACGGGAAGAAACTTCAACGACGAAGGTCGCGATCCTGGTAATGGGCCACGAATATAAAACACTCCCGTCGCTGGAAAGAGACATCTGTGAGTAAAATGTGTCCCCGCCGGCCGCGGAACGAAACGAGTCGTTTCGCTTTGTCTTTCGAGCACGGTCGAGGGTAATTACGAGTCACCGAAGCTGCATTCGGTATGGACACGCGATACGTTCATCTTTTTATCGAACGGTTCGGAACGTTTTAAACAATTGCACGGATATACTCCGTATTTACCGACGACAAAGGATCCTTTGCGAGGGGAATACGAATATACGTAAAAACTGAAAAATACGAAAAGAGACGTAAAAAGGGGAAAAAAAAATAAAATACGAACGCGAAGAAACGGCGAAATGTGAAAAGAAAAATATATAAACAGAGAATGGGGTATATATATATATATAAAAAAGAAAGAAAGGCGAATGAAATGCGAACGAATGAACGAGAAAAATATTTCGACGACTCCGGAGTTTGCGTAAGAACGAAAATAAAATAACGCGGCTGTGCTAACGATTCTGGAGTACCGTTCTTAACTTCAAGATGACACCTACGATTTGTAATGACACCTTCAGTAACGTTATACTCCGATCTGGAAGAATGTTTCGATCGAATAACTTCTAGAACACCAATGGTGTATTTGACTTGTTTGAAACTTCTTTTTGAAATTACTCAATTATTGATCTTACAATATTCGTGGACGATTAGCGAAATAGACAACTAAAGGTACTCGTGAATTAATTTGCCCGTTCCCCACCGTACGTATACGGCCCGATACAAACAATGATACGTCCACCGTCGGTAATTCTACCGTTAAAGTGACAATAATCGGTGCACCTACTCTACGCGTATATATTCGTCAGGCCAGGTTCGTGCGCATCGAGGGCCGAAGGTTCGGCGGTTCCGCTCGCGCGTTCGATTGCGCGCGCGTCGCGGCGGAATGGTTAATGGCCATTGAATTTACACCGGTGATAAAAAAGGAAGTACATATTCGTTTCGGCGAATGCAATGCCGATCGTTTTCCCGATCAGCGTTCCGGTGCTCTCGAGCTCGCGCTGTCGTTGCTTATTAACCGCACCCGGCTAACATATGTAACGGTTGCGCCAATTTTTTTCCACCGATCGTCCGCATGCGTTTTCCATCGAAACAAGCCCCTCGCGTGGATGGTCGAAAGACCCGATGGTGGAAGTGGGTCCAAGTGGAAATTCAATATATCGAGTGCTTCGCTTCTGTTCAATTCCTCGCCTCCCGTTTCCCCTCCGCTCCTCCTTCTCCCTTTTTCCCAGTCGGTCCACTTCTATCGGGATGAGTGCCCAGTGTACGTTGTGTACAGTACCTACGCACCGGGCATTGTGCAGAAGTCACGCTTCGCTTTATTGAAAAGCCGCCTTCTCTCTGGCGAATGGGCCGCCCCACAACGGAAATTGCAGGTGAATTCTTTGTGAACAGTTTGCCCGGGACTACGGTTCAGTATTCGGGCGAGAACTTTTTCAGAGACACGTGAAAGGATAAATGAATGGACTTCGAGGCGTGCACGTTGATTGAAACGGGCGTGTGTCGTGTCAGAAACGTTCTACATACACGGTTCGGAGAGAGAGACAGATAGAGAGAGAGAGCGAGAGAGCCATGGTGGACGCGTAGCGAGAACTGACAACTACGGGATGTAATATCAAAGGGATGCGCGTTACGTTTCGAAATTTGGTAGTGTAATGTAATTCCGTTGACAGCCACGGTTGTTCCGGGCACAATCGAGCTGAAAACCGAACAAGTACGAAATATTGACAATTAAATGTTCGCGCGTTTCTCGATTCGTTGATTAGGAAAACGCGTACGTGTTTCAAGAGTCGGTGGATAAAATATGATCACGGGAAGGGAAAATCAATTCGTTAGTGGGAAAAGGAGAGTGTATCGAACCGGGAAGCCAAAGGACAATAAAGAAAAGCAATTGCGAGCGTTTCCGGATGATACCGATAAACGGAAAGGGAATTTGAATAAAAAGCTACTTTTTTAAAGGAGCTGCTTGCCTTTATCAAGGTCCCCAGGTAAAAGGTATAATGTGTTTTCTCGTTCAGGTTCATTTTACATGCAAAACACTTTTTAATTAATCCGCGAAATATGCAGTTTAAAACGTGACCCGTCGTATCGGGCATCGTAGCGTCCCTTTATTGGGAGTACCTAACTGAAATGGAATTTCAATTAGAGTTTGCATTTTTTTCTTTTTCTTTTTCTTTTTTTTTTACCCGATATTACGGAAACGAACGAGTCAGCGACTCGTGCCGGACGTCGAAAGTACGTTAATAGAGATGACTTTTAATTAATTTTGTTCTATCTAAGAATCCACGGAAGGTATATCGCTTCATTCAATACTAGATGGAAATAAAATGAAACTGTAATCTGAATGGAAAATGAAACGCGTGGCTTCAAAGTACCCTGTACTCGATACCGAACGCATAATTTACTCGAATCGATCTCTCCGTGACGGAACCCGAGGGTTTTTCGATAACGTGTATTTCTTTGCAGCGGTAAGAACCATTGTATCGACGTTTCTCCTTCTTTCGAGTACAAGAATTATATTCGAACGATGGTGGAATTATTCCGGGAATTATAGTTCCAAAAGAAATATTAACAACTTCTCGTACGAACCACGGACCAACAATTTGTCTCGTACGTACGAAACAAATGTGTCGAAAATCATAAATGCAATTGCACATCACTTTTGTTTCGAAACGACGGCGAAACAGTAATAGAGTGAACACAATCTATCCTCTTTATAATGGCCGCCCGCTAGATGTCATAATTGCACCGGCAGTAATTTATTCATACACCAAACTGTATTGCCGCCTCATTAAATTTCGAGCAAAATTTGTCTCGAGCTCCCATTCATTAGAAATGTACCACGTATAAATTAATTTTAATGCGATGGTATCTTGAAATCGAAATTAAAAACACGTTCCGTTCGATAATTATTGCCGCACATTTGATTATGTGTTATTCAGTGCCCATTATACGTGAATCGCCCTTTGAATTCGGAGATATGTACGTTCAACGGGACAGAGAATATACGGTGCATAAAGCAAAATCAATATCGTAATATAAAGTTCATTTTGGAATTATGAACAATTCTGCGACCCGGCACGCATATTCAAAGTTTCCCTCGTGGTCGTGTTATTCGCGTTCTGGAAACAATAGTTCGCTTTTGAGAAATGTTCTAAATTCGTAGAAAACACACTGCTGGGAATAATTTAAGTCCCTTTCAAATGCTACAGCCAATACTTTCCAAGCTGTCCTTACCTGGACTACTTACTTTGGTAGTAACCAAAAGTTCAAGGAAGATCTTGGAGCATTAAATATTCGGTATTTCATTCATTCTTGATTCACTAGAGCCCGATGTACTGGAACTCGCAATTAAGTAACCGATAAAGTACTTTCCTTAGAAAAGGAATCAGAAAAATAAAATTGTTTCAATTGGCACAAAGTGGAGAATCGTTCGTAGAACTGAGAATTTACAAACGAATATGGCAATAATTTCTATCGGTACCAAAACGATTAATAATTAGTTTATACTTGGTTCATCGTTTCGATAAAATTGATCGAAGCTGTCGAACACAGCGATGTACATTTTTCCATCGTCATAGGTTTTCCAATCCCTGCTTAAACTACGCGATTGCGGTATAATTATCAACACTAACGGTCACCTGTAACACGCGTAAATATTTGGCACCAAAAATGCAAACGGCTGATCGTTACGCGCGCGTGACATCAAAATTTCGTCAAATTTCGATAATTCGGCGATAATTCCATGCCAATATCAGTGCACCAATCGTGCTATTAATTTACCGGCCGAACGTATAAATTACATATCGATGCGCTGACAATTGTCCCGAATGCTCTTTCATTGGCCGAATCATCGGCACACAATAGTCGATGTTGCGTTACAAAATATAACGAATGTATAATTTCTCAAGGAACTCATCGAATTTGAAACAGACAAAATACAAGATCAATTTTCACAGTGGAAGCTAACGAAGAACGTAAATAGCGATGTATCGATCGCGATATCTTATGATTATATTTGTGCACGAATTGGAATCGATTCTTCAACAACGGATAAACAAGTTCACGAGGCGCGAAGTATAATATATACGTCAAAGAATTTGAAATATGTTACGAGCAGGACAGTTTTCACATTTTTCATCGAAACATATTCACGTTTTTCCAAAGTTCTTTGTGAGCACCACTTGTAATAAATATTTAACAGAGGGGTGTAGCGTCACTGGCAAACGTATGAAACGAACGTCGTGCATTTGGTGGATTAGCTTATGAAAAATTTGGCCGTCGCGGCGCCAGGAAGACGTCGATGACAGTGAATGACAAATTGAAATTGCAACCTGAAAGAGCACACTTTCGGATGCGGACGTTCATCCTCCCCGGTGAGTTGCTTACGAATTCCATATCCATTCGTTGTTGTGCATTTCCTAATCTATCTCGTATGCAGCAGTAGATAAACGTCTCCCCGATGTTAAACGGAACGCAGAGTCTTGCGTTAATGGAATTGCAATCGATCGCTACTTGCAACGATTCAAATTAATCGCAATTGATAACATACATCGTCACTTCGCGCTCGATACAATTTTCGAACCAACGAATCATCCATTGAAATTAATTTTCCGTAAAAAAATTTCCTGTCGCGTATAGTCGAGGCAAGTGGTTGCAGAAATAAAATTCAACATTGTCGAAAGTGGTTCGGGACGGGTGGTAAAATTGGTCAACCGGTGATTCGACGAATAAAAAATAAATCGAAAATGCGGTGTAAAATTTGTCGCATTCGGTTTCCGTTTCTGAGAAAATCGATTTCGAAAATTCGTTCGGTACTCGGTTACCAATGTCTGATTATTGTTCGTTGTTTCTACTTGCGTTGGTATTTACCGGTTCCGATTAATCGAAAGCCAGCGAACCAAACGGAAAATAAATAATTCCATGGTCGTTGTTTAGAAACTGCAACGCGAGTAGAAGCGAGGAACAATGGTCGAACACAACAATTCGACACGTTGCTCGAATCGCATTCAATCGAACGCGTATCCGAGGAATTTCGAAAATCGATTTTCTCAAGAACGAAGCTCCGTAGGAAAAAGTTTTATTCCACATTTTCGATTTATTCCACCGTGTACGATCACCCGTTGCCCAGTTTTACTACCTATCCCGAAACATTCTGTATGTATTGTAAGAAGAAAGAAGGTCAGCCCTGGAAGGAATTGCGAACCGTATTGGGTCAGACGTTTCGTTCGGGCTTTGCAAAAGCAAAAATTACTCGACACTGTTCATACTTTATTTACCCACTGTACCGAATTCCTCTTATCCAACTACCGATTTTTCATTCTCCCGACGATACATTCGCGAACTTTTACTTCAAGGATAAAGAACCATCGACGACGCCGTTATAAATTACCACGATGGTGCTCCTTTCAGGTGCAAAGAGTTAATTCTCAAAAGTATCTGCACGCAATGTCTCCAAACTGCTCGTTCTCTCGTGAAACTTAATGCGTTTCGTTCCCGTTACGTTGTTATGCTCGCGTCGCGTACCCTTGTCCAACAAAACCGCTAACCTTTAAACAATTTCGGTTGTTTCTCCGCGGCGTGTAACGTTCTGGCTCTTTAACCGAAACAACGTGCATCGAATAAAAACATGAGAAAATATGAACACGGAGCAAGCTGTCAAGTAGAAAAATTGCGTTTCACAGTGGCGTTGTACAATCAAGCGACACGGTACAAAAGAGCTACTCCGAAACCCGCTACCTTCTCGCACGGTCGCGCCGATGGTTCGCTTGAAAAAAAAAAAAAAAAAAAAAAATAAACTCCATTCGTTGAGCCGTGCGCGAAACGTTTGAAACGAACAATCAAAATAAATCCCTCGGTGGAAAAAAGAAAGTGGAGGGAACGAACAGGGGTGCGACTAATCGTTTGATCGTTTCGCCTCTGCCCAATTAAAACGATTGCCTGATTTATTTCAAGCGCCTACTACTTCACGTTCGCAAAAATTCAACGACGAGCCCGGCGAGCATTGCCCCGGCTTCGATGCAGAGGGTTGCACTACGGGAGGGGATGGAACTCGCCCTTAATTAGTCGACGTGCTCGGTGCACCGCGTGCACCGGTCAGACAGAGTTTACGAGTCTATTTATTTATGTCTTTGTCCGGTTTAGACAATCAAACGAACCCATTCATTTGCCGCTGATTATTTTCGAGGCGGCGTGGAAGCGCATTTAACAACGCTTTCGCGATCGAACGAAGCGTTGATTACCTCCTATTCCCCCACCCTTAACTCTGTTTGCATCAACGTAGCTCACACATGGTAACACGCAACTACTTTCTTGTGTACGGTTATCGAATTATCGACAAACAAATCGTGTTTAATATTGTTCGTCCGCAATTGAAAACGATACGAATAATAAAGGCGAATTCAATTTCGGTTAGAAATGAATTATAAACGGTAGGGTTTCACCGACCCTAGCGAGCTTTGTCGTCGTTAAAAATTGACATTAAATGATAAATTAACGAGAGTAATTCACATCAGGTTTTCGAACGTAATAAGAGTAATTTCCAATCAGATTTTGTGTTTTAATGTCTACAAATATTTAAATGTACATTTTCTGTGGACCCAATCGTAATATGAAATCACACCCAACGTATCTAACCATCGTACAACAAAACAATCATCGCATCGGTTAAGGGTGAAAGTTTCCCTTGAAGTTTCTGAAATTCGTTAAAATTAATTAATGCAAACGCGAAGAATGCAATGTAAATACACGTAGACCGGAATCGTAACGATTTTTTTACTCGAGTACGCGATATCTGTATCCGTGTTTGTTGTGACCACGTTGGTGTTTACAAATATTCCGTGAAAACGTGTTCCGCGCGTTTTATATCGAGCAACGAACGATCGAGGGTCCGTCGCGAGACACTTTTTCCATCCAGGGACGGTTTCGAGTTCTCCAGCCAACACGGCCAATTTCCGCGCGAAAATTCATCCCGCTCGTGCGTAGTGTCGTGCAATTAAAAAACACCGGGTGCGGAATATTCGTCGGCCGGGTGCAACGTGAAATACTCGCCGAAGTATTCGGTTTTCAACGACAGTTTCGTTGATCGACGAGCCTCATCGACGTAAATGAAAAGGAGTAGCCCCTGAGGGCCAATCGGAGAACATTATCCGTAGTTGCAGGATTTTTCCGCGCCTCGTCGAATCCGCTGCGATGACCACCGTCATCGATTAGTTGACTTTATCAGAGCTTCCCTCCCGGTCCGATTGTCCTCTTTCAATGCGAACTCTGACCCAAGCAGATCTGCATCGCCTCGGTGGTACGCTAACTATGAAAAATGGAACAGCTTCGAAAAACTGGCCGGTGTCGTGCATCCTCGGACAACGTTGTCAGAGATTTACTTTATTTCCAGCAGCAACACTCCGTTGACGGGATATTCCCATCTGCGTTAATCCCTTCCGTAATTATCCGCTTCTTTTGCCCCGACGGGTTTTTAACGAGAATTAATTTCTACGGATTTAAAAACCGTCGTTCCGGAATACGATCTACTTAACCCTCTGTCGTACAATGTGTCCGAATCGGAAACTCCGTTAAAAGCTACCGGAAGATTTTCAAAAATAATGTAAAATATACACCGCGAGTCTCCTTACTCGGGATACGTGACGCAAAACTTTTCACCGCCTTTTGATCTTTAGATTTTTCCATGTTTCTCTGTTGTCCGTTGTTTCTTCGTTTACGAAAGAATGAAATGTTCCAACGTCGTTGCACGAAAGGGCTTCGTTTCCACGAAACTCTAAGGATGTTCCAGAATTTCAAACGGTCCCGTACAACCACGTTCGTTGCCCTCGAATACATTTCTTTGGCCCTCCGCGTAATTGGTTATGCGATACGATCGTTCCCTAAAATTCAACCGGTGTTTAGCACGCAGGCGGCGAGCATGGCGTACACAACCGCTTCGCTACGGTTTCCAGAAACGGGTAAAGCCACGGAGCGAGAATAGTTTCGCATTTTTTTCGCTCGTGTTACGTGCCGCGCGAGTCCTGCGGTCCCATAAATCTCTCGTTCCGCGTCGACTATAGTGCTCGGTGTAATCGTCCATTTCGTACTAGACTCTCGTCGAACGATGGTTCCACTATTCGTTCTCCCGTGAAAGTATATCGAGTATAGCGTGCGGCTAGACGTTTCTTCCTTTCGGGGTTGCGTTCGGTCCGTGATATATATGATCGAAGTTTTTTTCTCGCCGTCAGAATAGCAGTTACTGTGCACCGGTGATAAAGCTGTTTACACGTCGCGACGTATTTCATTTTCTTGCACGGCGCCTTTCGCCGGAATAAAAGATCCCGCCATTAATTAACAGACTGCTTTTCCGCTTTGCGAGCCACGGAGATGGAAACGACCAAGTTTTCTCGACAGGTTCAACGATGAAACGATCATAACGTACGCCAGGAACCGAGATTCACCGTTCAACGAAACCAAAAATAGTCATTTGGAATAATAATTTCGAGCTACTTTCACCGAGCACGTGAGCTCTTAAATAGAATAACCGGTAGTCGTTTCATCGAAGAGGAATTTTAAGAAGCACGACACCGGAGAATATTAATTTTAAATATAATATTTAACGCGTTAACTTACAGCGATTCGTTTATCTATAGCGTATCGAAGCTTTCAACTATTGATCGCTGCTATTACCAAACGCGCTTAATTAATTGCGTGTCCGCATAGAAACAGTTCCGTCGTTGGAAAATTTATTTATAGGCTGTATATTCCCAATTTTAATTGTCACTTTGAACGTTGCAATGATTAAACAACTCCGGAAGTGAACGTACACGTGTACGACACTGTCCCCGAACGAACGGTGCTCGTCTCGATTTGTTGAAAGAACGTGCACCGTTCGGGGCTCGTTGTCGCAAAAAGGTGAAAGAAATTAACGAGCGACAACTCGAGGCATGAAAAGCTGACGGCAAAGCGATGGCCAGACGTCCCCGAACGTTTCGTCAAAAATTTAATCTGCTTGCCCGTTGAGCGGTTAGGTCCGCGTAGAACACCGGGACTACATTAATTAGACCCACAATTACGGTAATGGGAGAGTTCGTGCGTTGCAATTATCGTAGCGCCGCGAAGGCAGTTAATTAAGAGAAATTCAATTAAGCTCTTTCGGCGTGCGCCGTGCTCCGTGGTCGTAAAGGGCAACTAAAGTCGTACTGCACGCACCGGGCCGATTTCGCGATCGATAAAATTCATTCTGACTTCCCCCACTCCTTCGTCCACCCTGCACGTGCACACACACACGCGCACGAGCAGTTTCTCGTCCATCGTTCCCGAATTCCCGAATCTTCGATCGCCACTTTATCCGAGCGCAATCGGGACGGCTAACGGGCAAAAATCCTCACCGAAATTCCTCGGGTTGCGCGTTCGTTACCGGTGCACGGACTTGAAACACTTCGCCCGCGAGATCACCGAAGCTTCGCGTAATCGAAACTGCTTACCCGCGATCCGCGTAACAACGCGTCGCGAGATAATTTGCGGTAACGAGGAAGAAAGGAGATCGTGCATCCCGCGAGAACGGAGGAGTCGAACGGAATTGGCTCAAGACGGAAAATCGATATGTTCGACCGAGTTATGGGATTGGCCTGCCGCTTAAACCACTCGTTCTACGGCCGAACGTTTAATTATCGAAGGATTTAGCTCCAAGACATTCGTTCGACCGGCCGATATAAACGCCGACGTGATACGGGTTCACGAGGAGGCGAACTGGCTTCAAAACTGCCAACGTTGCGCCACTTTCGCGATGCTGGCGAATTGTCGATCCGTCGACAACGCAAACGGGGGAAAGGGGGTATCGATCATCGACGAGGGAGTATTTCGAATTCGAAAGAGATTTTTGCACGTAGACGGGACACGCGTGTGCTACTGACGCGTGTCGGTCGCTGCTCCGCGAGCCGAGAAGTCACCGTTCGAGGGGAAACTTGTCCACTCGCGTCGCTCGTGATACGCCATTGTCGGTGGCTAAATTGTGCACGTGTTTATCGCGTGATGAATGAGAGGCGAAACGTATACGAAAGTCGTTGCGTGTTACTTTGTCGCGTTTCTCGTCACCCTTCGATCGAATATCGAATTTAATGGAAAAAATGTATAGAATATTTCCAGCGAGCTGAGTTTCGAGCAAGGATTCAATTCTTCGAAATAATGTTACTTCGATCGGATGGAATAGCGAATTTATTTGAACAAATATATATATAATCTCAGCGAGTCAGGTTTTGGGAAAGGGCACGAATATTCGTTGAAAATAATTTATTTCGATTCGATGGAACATTAAATTTGTTCGAAAAGTTGATACATCGTTTTTCGTCGACTTATCGCGAATAACACGTACGAAGAGCGTCGTTTAATTGCATCGAATTTATCCGAATAAATATTCCTGTTACTTTGTCCAATACTCGTTCCGCTAACCAAATATTTTCTATTATTGAGATCGAATACGGTGAAGCAAAGTAAATCATGGCCTTTGAGAGGCACGTTTTCTGTTTGCAATCGTATCGAAGAGATCGACGACGGATCGCGAATACCCAGGGGGATGAAAAACATCCCCCTCCCCTGTATCGAGCCGCAACGATGCTAGGAATGCGCCGCTCACCGCGTGTGTTAAACGCGGGGACCCCTGCGGTTGAATAAACAAATTGGTGAATCCCTTTCGAAGAACTAAAATATTGATTACGGGCACGATATTCACGATCCACGTCTCCTCTTTACTTCGAATCAATGCAGCAGAAGTTACCATTTATTCTTGCAATGTGTTTTTAATTCACGACACACATTGCAACGCAAGTCGTAGCTAATCATTGTTACCCTTATACTATGTTTAAACGTCACGTACACGTGAGATTAGCAGCATCTAAATATAATCTACCCTACTGAAAGTATAGTCGTGTTCTAGGTAAACTCGATTTAAATTTTCGCGAGAATTGTCGTTGAAAATTTAGCAAAGAAAAAACATCGATTTCCCTTCCTTAACGATTCGAAATTCCTGGTCGAGCTCTCGTTATGAAAACTAAATTAAGTAATACACACGTGGTCTTCGGTCCACGAATCGTCCAAGAATCTCGAGTGGCCTTGTTTTTCGAACACTGGAATCAATAATCGTTCGCTCGGTTCGAGGAAGGAGCCAGTCGAGCATAAATTATCGAGCTTCCTCGACCGCTAGCTTTCGTTCATCGTAATTCACACGGTTACATCTACTCTGTGACGCATCGTGGGTCAACATCGTGCAAAAACAATTTCCGTGGACAACATCGAGGGAACACGGGACGTCAGCTTATCAGAAATTGGCGGCTGGACCGATGAAATCGAGGAGGGCCGCAAATGGCTTGTTAATATCGCGGGACAAACAGCCTGAAGAGATCGGATCTCTCCGTGTAGTCGCGTGATACGCGCGGGTGGCGTCTATGGGGGGCCGTTGAATTAAACATCACGATGGAATACTAATTTCCCTCGCCGCGCGTCTATAATTTCCATGGCTCGGGTCCGAACTCTTAACTCGCGTCGTACGAAAGAACGGAAAAATTTTCCCCTGATCGCCAATTTTTCTTTTTTTTTTTTTATTTCATTAAACCCAAGTAAAATTTCAATATTTCAAACGTATTACAAATTGAATATTTCGGTGATTTTCAAAGGACGAAAGAAAGAAAATTTATACGCGCGTATGTGTGTGTATATTTTTCTTTCGGTTGGAAAATATGGTCCGCGCAGTTTAGCAACAAATCAGGGAAGTTTCCAAAGTATGGAATGGAAAAGTTTGAAAATGAAATTCGACCGTGTTGAATTTCACAATGTGAAATACACGCTCGATGTACGTTAATATACGTTGCGTACGCTCCGGTGGTAATGATCAAGAAGATCGCGCGCGTATATGCGCTGCTGTACGTTAATTGCATCGACGTTGCGCATCGTCGTTGCTACCGAAGCTTTTTTTTGTTTTTCGCGCGCGAACACGCTGGTTTCCCATTCTGGCTACAAGTTGCCGGACAAGGGGGACGAATCGTGGTTGCCCTTCTCGAAATCAACCCGAAATTACCAAACACGATGGCGACGCGTGAAATTTATCGGCGGCTAGTCGGAGTCGCGTTTGATCCGCGCGGTGCAATGTCGTCGAAATAGTTGCGGTTCCCACCACACGTGCGCATCACAAAATTGATAGTCGAGCACCGTTCGATTCGTCCATCGACTCGAACACTCCTCGGTTCGCACGGTAGCCCGAAACGATAGGTTTTCACCGCTTTAATGGCGCGACGTTTTCGCATGGCGACGAATACTGTTGGGATGCTAGTCGAGCAATTTCCACCGAGCGATAATTTTCCTTGAAAATGAACACCATCGATTTCGTGCGATCGATTCCACCGTGCGATCGGACAAGAAAAAATTTCACGAAGAATTTAATCAGGAACGAATTTATAAGAGTAAAAATTACAGAGCGGTAGAATTTATCGAAACTCCATTGTTCGATCTTTTTGTGGAGTACAGAAGAAGAAGAATTTTTCGAATTATATTTATTTCGACTTTCTAAAGCCCTTGTTGCATCGTCAATAAATGATGCAAAGAACCAATGATGCATTCGTTGAATTTTAGAGGTTTACAACAACGCTCTATTTTACCATACACTGAAATACATACCCTGCACAGTCGATCGTATTAACTATTATTTAATAATTCGTATTACAAACATCGATTGCTGAATTATTAATAGCGAACTGCTACACGCAAAGAATAATAATTGTAACGGATCGAATATTACGCTACATTACAAACATTAATTGATATTTAATACGATCGGTAAATGCATCGTTTTTATTCGGTATATTTTGAATCGCTTAATGGAACAATAGAAATTTCTACGTAAACAGTTCGAATATGACGGTACACGCGTTACGTAAACGGGCCAATGTTCGTTCTTTAATGTCATTAACCCTGGTTTACGGATAACGTTCGTCTATGATATCGATCGATTAATCCGCTCCGCGAGTTCAACGATCCCATCACGCCGATTGCTCGCGTGAAAATTCGCGTAAATTACAAGTTGCTGGTTTTCGAATGTCGTTTCGATAGTAGGCGACAGGTGCCGATAATCGACCGACATTCTTAAAGTATTAAGTAAAGTCGAGAGTGGAAACTGATGTTCGATAAATTGAAAATAGATCATGATAAGTAATTTCTTAAAGTCTGTCTCCACATTATCGAGGGGGGACGTTGAATTAATTATGACGAACTTTATCTCGCAAACTTTGTACTTTCTGGTTATAGAACGCTGACACGAAATGCTCGAGATGCGTTCTATGGCACCTGGAACACTCTAAAACAAACAACAATACATACCGGTACGAAAATTCTTTCTTTGGAAGCAAATGCAGAATTATCGTCGACGACAAAAAATTTATAATCGATAGTAGGTTGTACTTTCCCTCTTCTCGTTTCGAGACATTCTCGACATTTTCAAAGAATCGTTTTTTATTCGAGATATCCTCGAAATAAAATTGTCCACTGGCCAAGAAATTTACGTAATTTCGTAACATATATATATTTAACGACAAATAACGAAACGTTCCCTCGACGAAAATCGATTTTCATCCCCATCTGTTTGACACTTCACACCGTGTTCGACGGCGCGTCCACTTCTAAACTTCGTACACCTTGTACATCGCGTTATTTACACTTTCCCTCGGTAAATATTCCATTTGATAACCACACGGAAACGTTCGCAGGACAAACTTGACCGCGTCAAAGGAACTTCTAGCAAGCGATGAAACTCCCACGAATTTTTCAACCGTCGATCGATACTTGTTGATCGGAAAACACACTCACGGACGAGAAATATGACGAACATGGATCAAACCTCCAACGCGTGTGCAACCGGTGTTGAAAACAATCCGTAGGAAAAAAAATTATAAAAAAGGGATAATTAAGTGCAGGCGTACGCGAAAGTTCCGCGATAACGAATACCAGAAATAATATTTATCGCGTAAGAAACGTTGTAGTTCGATCTAGAAGATCTCGATTATGATCCAAGGAGACAGAATACTTCTTGAATCGTATCCGACAGGTTTTCAGAGTTAGTTTGCGGAAATATACGGTGCGCGGGTCTGGCAATTCCGTGGAAAGCTGGGAGACGAGAAGCAGCGGGACTCAGAAACGGCAGTTGTTTGAGTTCCAATTTGCGTTTAATAATTGCGTTCGATTAATATTCATTGGAATGCAAAACGGTCCTGTAAAACGGTAAAGCCAGCTGCGACGTGCGGTCTACGCGTACACCTATGTATAGGGTATTCGAAAAGGTTCGGAACAAAATTGTACTACGCGATACCGTGGGCAAGTAGATGTACAAAATTTCTGTAAACTTGTATCCGAAAATTGTAAAGCGTTCAAAAATTTACCAGGAAAATTCGCTGTTCAGACTCATACACGTATTATATAATACTTCTCAGCGATACTTATTGTTTACGTGTCCTTTCGTACGATATCAGAGCCTCTGCTATCATCTATCGTTACTATCGTCTATTAAACATTTAATCGTACAGTACACGTTTATATTTTGTATAAGACTTTCACTCGTACAATTCGTGTCCTCGATCGCGATTAAATGTTTGAACGAACACGGCCAAATTTTCTGAATTATGCGACATTCGTCTCGCGTCTAACCAGATTCTATCTAATGGATCCATTGCAAGAAGGTACGCAGAAATTCTCGAACATTTATTACAACTGTCATAACGATTGATGAAGATCCTCGAACGGCTGCATCTGTTCGATAAAGAATGTTCAGAACTTGTGGAAACTTTCTTCATTTATTTCGATAACGCGTAGCGTAAGTTCGGTCCCGATCTGTTTGTACACCTTGCATTTATCGCACCTGACCTTTCCGAATACACTGCGGGTGCATCGCTTGCATTCGCGCGCCTACGTTAGCTTCCCTCCTAAACCGTGATTTTTACCGGCCAGTCTGGAGTCGTTGCTTCGGGGATGGATAATACATCCGATCTCTTTCCGCTTCCGGTAGTTTTTAAGCGAAGACTAATGGGTTTCAACCATCGGGGCATACCCCGCGTGATTTATTCATAGTGGCGCATCGGGGAGCCGCCAGGAAGACGTCGATTCCCAGCGCAACGATAGCCGCCGATCTCTCTGATTTCCTTTCGCCCATTAAAACGAGTTGAATGGGTTATACGGACAGTTTCTATTGCCGAGGATGTCTCGTGTCGGTGTATCGATGTTCGATTAATAGATCCACGTCATCCATCATATTCCCCGGGCCGGGTTTACTTAGCGGGATATAAATGTTCCCCGCTGACAGACTTCTTTGGTAGGTACACACAGAATACGAAAGGCTTTCAACGAAACACGTTCGAAAGGTTATCCCGGCGAGATGTTTACCCGGTTTTTTTACCACCACAGGGAAACACGCGATATACGAGCCGACGATTCGTATCTTAACTGTATTTTTGACGTCTATCGCGTCTTCCCTAAGTAATCGTTCGGACGCTTTCGATGTCGAGAGCCAACGCGACGACTGCCAAATCGATTTCGGGAAATGTTTCTCGGTTAACGCACTAAGGTTTTTTATAGCGTACTCTTTTTATCTGACATCTTTACTTCGATCAATTTTTTAACGAAAGCTTCCACGGAGGACTTTCAAACACGTTGAGAGGTTCCCTCGATGCAACACTTGTAGCAGTTGAGAGGAAAAAATTGTGAAAGTCGTGACTGTCAACTGGATTTCATAAAACGTTTCTGGGTTAACGATTCAAGATTTTTCATAGTGTATATTTTTAACGCGACACGTGTTTTTCATCGATTTTGACGTAAGCTTCTACAGAGACTGCACTTTCGTATATTTTGAAACGGAAAGTTATCTCGGTGCAATATTTGCAGCAGTTAAGAGGGATTGACGTTTAACATCTTGACGTTTATTACCGCTCCTTGTTTTGCGAAAAGATTAATCGGATGCGCTTAAATTTGAGAGGCAACACGGTGACTATCAACACGAATTTATGGAACGTTCCTCGGTTATTGTACTTTACACCTTCCCTTGACAAATTTTACCAAACTTAGAGACTGCACTTTGAAACACTTTGGAAGGTTATCTCGATGCAATATTTGCCTGTTTGAAACAGTTGATGATCGAAAATGTAACGAACGATACAGTCGTTGGTACAATTAAGTCGACGAGTTTTTCATTATTTATACTTTCAACCCAATATTACGAACAAACCCTTCTAAAAGAATTCCCACTTTGAAATACGTTCGAAAGCAATTTCGAGCAATATTTACCAATCAACAATTAAGAGATAAATACACAATCGACGCATCTCGACTACTGTATATTGTTCCTTTGAAAAGAATCAACGCGCCCAAAGTCAACAACAAGTTCAACGCGAGTAAATTTCTTAAAACCAGTTCCAAGTACCGTTCTAAATCCCCTCGTAACTTTCGTTCCGATCGTTCGATTTGCCCAAAACGTTCTCCACGAATCTCTGCGTTCTCAGCCTCGAAAGACAACACCGCATTAATCGTGAACATTGACGCTTCTACGCGGACCCCGGTCAATGTGTACATACTCGAACAGCAGTCACCTCGACGAGGAAAGCATCGAATCGTCCTCGCGATACGAGCCGGTGACGTCTCGGTCGAATCGCAAACACGCCGCAGCGTCCCAAGACGAAAACAATTCGAAGTCGGTGAACGTAATCGCGACCTCGAAGCGCGGTTAGGGAAGTCACTCGTCCATCGACCGTCTTCGAGTCGTCGTGCGTTCATAGACCAGTCGAGACACAAGTGACGAAAGTGTGACACGCGCGTAAACGTCAGTCGCAACGGTGGACACAGGGAATCGTGACGGACACGGGGGTGGGCTAATTTTAAGATGAGAGCTACCTTTCTGGATCGCGTTGATCAGGAACCACCGACGAGCTTCGATTTCTCACGGATTCCGCAGCCGACAGGGGACTTCCCGGATCCCCGATGAAAGGTTCCTGTTCCTCGAAAACGGTTCCTCTTTCTCGAGGGAAAAAAAACGAACTGTTACGTACGTACTCTTTCCACACGGATTATCCACCAGCGCGGTAACGTCTCGCGTACAGGACGATTACGCGCGGATCCATCTATCTCGCGAACGCGTAACAATCAATCGTGAGAACGCGAACGAGAACGAGAACGAGAACGATCCTCCTGTTAGAAGACACGTCGTGCGGCTCGGTCGCGGGTACTGTGCCAAACGAGAGCGGAAGGCAAACTGGACCGAGCGGCGGAGTCTGCCTTTGGCAGCTGCGTGTTCGGTCTGGTGCCGCTTTCGCCGGCAACGAGGACGGCTACGACGACGCCGACGCCGACGCCGACGCCGACGCCGACGCCGACGCCGTCGCCGCTCGTAGCAACGATGGCGCGACGTAGAAAACCGCCGCGGCGGTCGAAGCGCCCTCGTCTACTACGATCCCGCACCAATATTCCCTCGCGACCCGATCCTCTTTTCCTCTCGTTTTCGCGCTCGCACACGTCTAGGTCGTTCCTTCTCCACTTTCGGCCCTCTTCCATCCTCGTTCCCGTTTCCCATCGCCGTCCGACGCGACTGCCAGCCATCGTTAACCGTCTCTCTCGCGCCTCCGGTCGACTCCCCACTACCATATCGATCCTACGGGAAAGGCCCTCTGGTGCGTTCCATTTGCTTCGGCCTCCGAGAGCGGAGGCTACGAATCGTTCTCGCGCGCCAACCTCTCCTCTACTTGTCGCCTGAAAAGAGTCGACCTGTCCCGATGCCCGTTTCAATGCCTACCCAGTATCCCCTGATGGCCAACGAGAACGACCATTCTCGCGCCTCGACGGAATCGGACGGTGAATTTTAATCGTTCCTCGATTCAACCGTCCACCTTCCGACGACGGCCTCTTTCCCGCCGAGAACCACGGGGAAACTTATCCTTTGTCGCATTTTCTTACGGAGCTTTCACTCACGGACCGGTCCCTACCAGCGTACAGAGAATCGGAGTCTCCGGAGAGCACGGATCGGTACGACACCGACGAACAATTTCAACGACGTCGATGGGGTTAGGTCTCGATGAAGAACGAACGGAAGGGGATCGAGAGGGCTGGAGATCTACCCTTCCGGAATAAAAAGATGACTGCTGGCTCGATTTTCCCGATAGGACGCTATTGTTGAAAGAGGCGTCGAAAGTATACACACGGGGCGCAAACTGTTAAGTTTTGGGTTCGAGTTTGCATCTGACGTCTGGAAAAGCTTCCTTCGAGATAACTGGTAAGCACATTGTTTCGGGTTAATGGTTTGTGAAGTATAGAGTGTATCTCTGCTAGGAATCGATGTAACAGAGGTACATTGAGATCGTGGTTTATTGGAAGAGTAATCTGTCGGAGGGATGATTTTCGAAGGCTGGAACGTAACCGAAGGTACGCAGGTTGTATCGCTTGACTCGAGTACCTTAAGTGTCGTCAGTATTTCCGGCGATACCAGGACAATAATGTTCCCTGGAGGAGTACTTCGCTGAAAAGGTTCGGTGCAACGTTCACTGTGACCGAGGCGATGTTTTTATGGATGAGTCCTCTTTTTGGACACCATTTCGTGTTGCGAAAATATATCGATCCAACGTAGGGTCGATCTTTCAACCTCTGCGCTCGTGAACACTCCAGGTCTACGGGGTGTTCCGAAAATCGGTCGTACACTTCGATCGTTCGTCGGTACAATACGACACGGTCGTTTGTTATTTTAAAGTCGCGATACAGGCGCGCGGGAGATTTACCATCAACGTGGACGAAAATATAGTACAGCGACGACAAACATCGTTAACCCCTTGAACGGAAATAACGAGCGCGTACAAATTCTCTGCGTCGAACTTAACTTTTACGGCTGATATCCGTCATAATTTATCGCTCAAAGAGTATAATTTTTATCCATTTGTTGTGTTCATATCGTTGCTCTTTTTTCTTGTTCTTTCTCTTCTCTTCCTGTATTTACGCATTCGTGAATAGTTTGGAGAAACACGCGAAAGGTACGTTTCTTTATCGTTCGATGTTCCAAAGCGCTAACACCGACCAGTCGCATAGATCGCGCGACTCGACGCTTCTCGATTTCTTTATCCAGAGTTTCTCGAAGATGTATGCTAATGAACCTGGAACTCCGGAGCAATTAAAACAGAATACACACGAAGAAATTAGGAACACTTTCCTGGAAACCTTAAGGAATACCGTGCACTCCAAAAAGTTTGAATTTGCATCGCGAACGTATACGTAGCTTTTCATATTTAACTTAACCAAACTTCGACAAATAATGTATGCATACGTGAAAGTCCTAGAAATTACTTAAAAATCAAATGAGATTAAATTTCGAAACACCCTGTACGGTGCTCGTACCGAAGAAAATATCGGATACGTAAAGTTCGTAGCTTTAGCCGACAATTCTGTAAGATTGTTTATTTCTTCGTTTAATTTTTGCACACATTCCTCGGTGTAATTATTACAAAGTAAACTATGAAATTAAGGCCGGAGGCTTTTCCCTCCCGGCACTCGTTAATTCAGCTGTGAAAAGGTTAAACATCCAACGAAGGTTCCGAGTGTTGCTGCAATTCCCACGGCTTCCGTAATTTGTGTTCGCTGGCATTTTAAATACACCACGAACGATGCATTGCTCACGGTATAAACCTGTCCGTTGTGCAAACTTAATCCAGGTTTACGTTTCGAACCGATTAACGATCGTCTTTGTTTTACGTCGCTAGGAATAACGATAAGTACGAGTTCAAAATTATTCCAGATGATCAATTCCACGGAAAATAAATTTCTAAAATTTTAAAAACGATATAAAAAAAACCCTGGAAGAATTAAAAAACGATTTAAAAGATCCCCGAAAAATTGAAAGAAAGATTCGCGAAACTCGTCGAAAATTGGAACGAAAATTTAAAAAGTTCCCTTACAAATTGAGGAAAAAAGATTCACCAGACCCCCGGTGTGCGTATCTGCGCAACCGACGAACAATATAACAAATCCCACCGTGTCGGTCGCGTTTCCCCGTAAGTTACCGTCTCGCGACTGCTTTCGAAACAAGAACGGTGAAAACACGGTACCAGAAGCGTCGCATCGAAAATTGTCGTCAAGAGGGGAACAGGAAAGGTATAGGATTACATTAATTCCGAGTACGATCCAGTTTCAGTAGTTCTTAGCTCCCGGTTGGCCGCGAAACTGCTCCCGTGGATTCGACGTCTGAATCTTAATCGAAGTTCGCTTCGTCGGAGGCGTTCTTACGACAACTCGCGGTGTCGTTTTCACGCGATCGTCGCTGGAATATTGTCTACCGGCCGACGGTGGGGAAAGGTGTCGAAAGTTTTGCACGAAGAAGCGGCACGAACGACGCAAGAATCTGGGAATAAAGTTCCACGGCATCCTCGATACACGTATTTGCTTTCACGTGGCGTTCGAACGCGAAACGATCCGCTCGGGCCCTTCGTTCGAATCGTTCACACCTTCGACTAGACGAGAGGTCGGGAACAATTCGAGCGAAAAATCGTTTCGAAGCGAGGCCCGACGCGTGGCTGAAAAAAAGAAAACAACGAAGATCGATGTTAACGAATCGCGTACACGTTCCACGGCACCGTACGATTATTATCAGTCGGATTATTTTTACGACGAACCTCGTCGGTTACGTAACCTGATTAAAGGATGATACTTTTCGTGCCGCTCGCCATCCCTTTCCCTCTAACGGTGGAATAGCTTGCTCCGTGATACCTCGGTGCACGGATGAAAGGGTACCGAGCAGAAATTTGAGTGCACCGAATGAATCTTTTCTTCCGAGTACCGGGGCCTCGAACGGCTATGTGGAAATATACGAAAGATTTCAAGCATTCCACTTCCCCGCGCGAAAATGAGAAAAATAATCCACGCGGATGAACAGAGGCTGCGAATTGCTTTGGCGCCCGATGCACAAAGCCGAAAGGAGTAGCCGTGCCCGAAACGCAATGCACTTTGCGCGCCTCTATTCTCTCGAGTGCCACGCATCATCGCGCCAACGGAAAGAAGAAACGTTCGTTCGAAGGAGAAATTACGTTTCAGCTTGGTTCGGTCTGTTACGCTCGATGTCCAGTATCGGTCCTCTCGCCCCTGCTACCCAGCAAATAACTAATCGCTACTGCATTGCACTCGAGAAATTCCGTTAGTTACGGTAGTTCTCTCTTCTCGAAAATGCAGAAAGAAAGAAAGGTATTACGGAGGTGGTTCGAACTGTGATCAGTCTATAAAAAGTGGTTCGGTGTTCTTGAGAATATAATACTTGAGTATATCGAACCGTATGCAAAAAGAAAGATATTAGTATGTTAAAAGAAAGGTATCAGTATGCGCAAGGAAATGTACTGTTATCATTCGAAGGTATTTCGAACCGCGATCGGTCTACGAATAGTGTTTTCCCTGTTTTCGAAAATATCGATATGCAGAAAGATAGGTATTATGGTCTTAGGATTAGGATTTTCTAAGAGTTCCTCGAGTTGACTCACACAAGTGCCGGAACGATCGAACGGTTTGGAAGAAATTAACGAGCTCTCTTAAGTTGAATCTCTTCAGCTGGGATCTTTTGACGCGACGCTGTCATGTGTAACCTAACCCAGACCCGACCTCTCAGGGAAGCCCGAGATCTTCGCAGGTAATGCGCAACAGATCCGATGAAAAAGTAATCCTGTCTCGGATCAGTAAAAATCTGAAACACTGGACTATAATTGAAAAGAAAAGAAATTTTTGATACAACCCGACCCAACCTATCGAGGAAGCAGATCATCGCGGGTAATGTGCAACGGATTCGAAGGAAAAGTATTCCGCTCCCCAAGATAGATTTTTCTCGGTACCGTGATGAATCTCAAGCGCTGTATAATTAAAGAAAATAAATTTTCGACGTGAGTCCGATAAAGAACATTGGAAAAAGGATTTACAAGGCCCGTCGTGCATACCCGATTGCTTAAGATAGCAATTTCGCAGATAATATGCAACAAATCCGATGAGGAAATAATCCGCTCCTAAGATAGACCGATCTCGGATCCGTGAGAAACACTAGACTGCAATTACAGAAAATTTCACGACAATTGGTAATAAAAATTGAAAAGAGGATTTCTTAAATCCGACGGAGAACGCAGCTTCGAGACAGATCTGTTTCAGATCCGTGAGAATCCGAGACATTGGGCTGTAATTAAAGAAAGTAAATTTCGATCGCGATATTGGAAGAGGAACAGAAGCGGGAAAAGAATTTATAGGGCTTGAAAGAACACAAAGGGGTGGAACGCGGCGACCGATTCGTTAGACGGTGGAGGCTTCACGGCTACCTTTCGTTAAATCTTTGGAAAAAATCGTGGCAAAGTCGAAGGGACAATTGTCCGAAGATTCCGGAGATCGCGCGTCATAAAGTGAAAAGGGGAGAAGCGATGCATCGGAGGAAAGGGATCTTCGAAGAAAGCCGTGGATCTTCTGTTTCCTCCGAAACGGGATCGGATGCTTCGGTAAGCAACGACCCCAATGAAATTCAACTCTTTCGGGGAATTTCGGGGAAAGAGGGGCGATCGAAAATGTCGAGGAAAGTAAAGCAAATTTAGCAACGTCGGTTGGAAGCTCGGAAATCTAGTTCCCGACGAAACTGTACGACACGTCCGGTAAACAGAGAATCGGAAAATCGTTGCGAGTTCGATGTCTCGCATTGGGAACGAGGATAGATAAAAAAAAAAAAAAGAAATACTTTTGATGGATCGTTTAATGCTAGAGTGTGTCTTCGAGTTGCTCTATCCACGGGTGCAAAACATCCGAAATTTCTTACGTCACGTTGGACCATTAATCAACGGGGTTACACGCTCTAATTATTGCCCTTATATTAACCGGCTCCTCCTATCGATCGATTTTTTTCCAAGTCCGGTGACGTGCAGGAAAAACGCATTGCTCGACGGGAAGGTGAACGTTCGCTGAAAGGGAAAAAGGGCAGCATATCGAGGCCAGCCGACCTTTGTCCTGCGGTCGGACGAAAATTGACAGCGCGTAATTGTCTCGCGTCCCTTGTCCATTTACGACGCGAGTAACGACAAACGAATGGTAAACATGTTTCACGGTGCACAATTTACGGGTAAAATTGGAGCCACGTTCTTGCGAATGCCTTTGTCGACTGCACTCGAACCGATGTATGCAAATTGAAAATGTCTGCGTAAATATTACGCGTCCCGCGATCCAGTGACAGAAATAGAAGAAGTTCGCGCGAACGGTTGTCGAAAAACGAGTATAAGAAATAAGAAGTTCCGGGCTCGAGGATAACCTTTATTCTCTCGTTACTCGGCCCCGTGCTCCTCCTTTTTTATGACAATTATTCTCATTTCCTTCTCTTCCTGTCTCTCCAACCCGATTTACCGTTATAGGTGAGACTTAACAACAGCTCGACTCAGTGTTGCTTCTCACAACACTCTATACGTATATCTTTTTTTTCACAGCTGCACAAAAATATTATTATTATTTTCTTTCTTACCCTCGAGTTCTATTTTGCATTTCCGTCGTTATTTGCCTATATTCGCAGAAACAATTACAAAGTTGCGCGATGAGAAATTCGAACATCCAAACAGAGAGAATTATTTCGGTCGATGAACACAATTGGAAACCTCGGGCGAGATAAATATCTTTCTATCTAACAATATCAAGCTTTGAAATTATGCATTTCGTAAGACACTTCGTACGATACTTTGTTAAGGTTTCTGTAAAATTACGTTTACTTTTCTCGCACTCGACGAACACGAGACTCTCTCTTCGCGGGAAAAACAATCTTAAATTCGATTCAATCGCGCGCGGTTCTTCCTCGACCGAACACGATACGATCGAAGAAGCGAAAAGAATCAAAGAAACGGGAAATGTTCCAAAAATTTCTAACGTTCGGTTCGAAAAGTTTCGATGGAATCGATTCTGCGGGGGGAAAAAGATCGCGAAGATACGATGCACAGCGGTTGGATCGTAGATGGAAAGAGGAAGGATGGAAACCTCGGGGGGTTGACGAGTCGTGGCGCGGGGGATGAGAAAGGAGGACTCATTGGAGGGGTCGAAGTTTCGCGAGAGTGGAAAGTTCGATGATCGTGGCTCGAGAACTACCGTAAGATCGTCAAGAGCTTCGGCCTATTCTCGACAATTTGATTCCGGAAGAGACACTTCTCCGTGGAGTACTCCGGTGTCGGGGTGATTGCACCGCGACGCCCTGGGTATCCGACGTCGATGCCTGGCGACTATTTAATGTCGAAAATTGATCGGATGTGCTAGAAACTCGAAGATCGCCTTCGAGGTGATCGCTTCCCGTCGAGATCGTATTCGCAGCTTTATCCTATGAATTAACTGAACCGGAATCACGACACTTTCCGAAACGTCATTTTAATACCGCTTTAATCGACGAGAATAATTACTCGAACAATATTTCGATAAGTACACGAATTAAAGCATACCAAGAATGATCGAGTACAGAGAAGATACCTTACCGTGATACTCTCTCTGAGATTTATTTAAAAAATTTTAAATACGTCAACGGACGTATTCGAAACGGAAATAAATTGTATGAAATTTGAACCGATTACAGTACTTTGCTCGGCGATAGACGGAAAAATAAAAATGTTCCGCAAGTTCCGGGGTATCCGCTGTGCGATTTCATTTTTAAATTCCCACGGTTCTAATGACGCGCCCTCCACCAGTATTGCTAACAATCACTCGACTTTAATTGGAATCTTAGGCAAACTTACACTGGATCCCCGGCGCCGGTGCGCCGAGATTTCAGAAATCCGTTATTTAACAACGAAATTTAATAACGATCCATCCGTGGTATTTATTCGTTCGGTGGACGTTCCACGAACTATGAAAACACGTCGCGACAAATCGAGCGTGGAGTTTCTCGAATTTCCAAGAGGTGCGGCGCGGTTCGAAGGGAACAGTTAAATATTATACGTAAAATCGAGGGATTTTCGTGTTCAGGGTAGGGACTGGCGGAACTTGGTGGCAGTTTCCGAAGTCACGGTAAACACCGATGTTATCATGCGCGTCGAAAATTCCGGAGGAAAATTGTGTTGCGACAAAGTCCGCGAGCTGGTAACAGGCTGACCCGAAGGACACTCCGGTAACTCCTCCAGAGTTTCGGTGGATCGAAGAACTTGGTCGGTCCTTTGGAAGTTGCCACGGCCCTGAGAATACGACCACTTGCTGCTCAGCTCGGGCTCTCCTAGACGAGAACTTTTGCTTTTCTGCCAACGGCGTTACCTTATCTTCTATCCACTGTCTTCCGTTTATTCGTCCCTGTCTCTTCGCTAACGCGTCGGGACTCGATCTTAATTAGGCGATCGCGCGTAGCAAATTGCGCCTACGCGTGTATACGCGAGCGGATACGTTTCTTTACGTATTAAAAACGGAACGGGAAACGCGAAGAGGAGAATCGGTACTCGCGAAATTATCGCCCGTCGGTTTTTACTTCTTGCGGAACATCGGTGCACTCGTGCTTTTCGAACGACTTTAAATATTGCACCTGCGAAATCTACGATCGTGGAAAATATAATTAAATTCGTGAAAGACAGCGAAAAATTCGCTGGCTCGGTGTTCGATATCGTTTCTTTCGGAATTAATTCTCAAGCAGGAAATTATTTGCTTCGAAAACCTAGGACGTCGATGCGATCTCTCGTGGGAAATTGGTGTACCCGTACTTTTCGAGCAATTTTAAACGTTGTACCTGCGAATTCTACCATCGTGGAAAATATGATTAAATTCGCCGAAGACGTCGTAGAATTTGCGTGGTTGATATTTCATTTCGTTTGTTTCGCGATCGACTCGCAAGTGGAAAATTATTCTCGTTGAAAATCTTGGACGTCTCTGCGATCAATATGTTCGAACCGCGAGCATAATATTTAGTCCGACGGGAAGCAAGCAAAGTGACTCGAGAAAGGCAGGTGTTACGTTACGTTAATGGCTAATTTCCTCTGGTTTGTGCGCGGTGTTGTGTTTGATTAGAAAATCCCCGCGGTCGATTAACCGACTTGTCTGTTGCAACCTCATTAATAGTTAAAGCGAAGCGGTCGGACCTCAGGCGCAGACATCAAACGGAGTTTGAATTCTAGTTCCTTGTAACGGATTGGCTGAGGAGTTATCCCGTCGACTGACGAACTGCAACTGAAAACGGTAATACCGAATCGGGTACACTGCCTCTCGAAAACCTGGAACATCTTTGATCTGTGAGATCAATCGTTTCGGGTTCGCCGAAAATATTCTTACATTTTATTTCCAGTTACTCGAATAGAATTTCGGACGAGAATTATCTCGATTTGAAGTCGATCGGTTTCTTCGAAGAATTAAACATTTCTTTATACGTATTCCGGTACTCGATGATCAACGAAACAGTGTCCAAGTCGAAACAACAGTTGCGGGTAACTTACTTGGATACTTTGCGCTTCCTCGAAAAAGTTTTTCAGTTTTCTAAGTTCTTCTAACGAATATTTACAACGCGCAATTTCTATCCCGTGTAAAATATAATTATATAGCAGAGGTTTCTACATTTCTCGTGTTTTTCAACCGAATACTTACGATACACACTTTTCTACCGTATAGAAAATACAATTGTACATACTTTGTATAAAAGTTTCGTTTCTATAAACACCTAAAGGAGCCCCTAACATTTGAACGGCAGTGTACATTAAACCAAACCGAGCATCCGAATCAGTTCGCTCCAGGCTGCTCAATCACGATCCAGAAAAGACGTACCTGCGTCGTTGGAACCCCGAAACGAAACAAAAATCGTCTCCAACCGATCGTTGGATACCGTGTCGCGCGAAAACCGAAGTGTGACGAGTCCATCGTTGTGTCCTATTAAAAGATTAAATCTCGATTACAACGGTACCCCGGTGTCGCGGCGTTACTCGTTTCGTCGTGGCCTCGGGGGATTACTCGTTCCCTCTATTTACATCGAAATTTTAACGATATTTTCCGTAAAATGATACGCGTTAACGAGCCCGAAACGCGATATCGCGAAAGCTGTGTCCTCGGACGTACCGGAGCGAGAACGATCCTCCGCGCCTTGTGAGTAGACGGTGCGTATCGGTGGAGAAATTGAAAAAAAGAAAAAAAATGAAGGAGAAAAATACGATTCGTTTCACCGTTAGACGAGAATCTCCGGGATATCCGGGTGAATGTATCGTTAGAAACTCGAAACGCCCTAGACGTGCATCTCGACCGCCATCGAGGAATCGATCCGTCCTTCGTTATCAAGTAGACCGACCGATACTTTCGCGTATCTCGTCGACCGAGCCCCTTCGTAATTTCGCTGGAAACTTTTCAACGGCGGCGTCCGCGCTAAATACGCCTCGGCTTAGCTCAATCACGCTAATTAAAGACTTCTTCACGGCGTTCCTATGCAGAAAACCCGGCCCGACGATCCTCACTTTTCCCTCTGGTTTCCGTTGCGTCAAATTGTCAACGCTGATTGCAAGGACGCGAGCCGTGGCACAAAGCCACCCCCGACCGTATCGGACTAAGTGAAAATTAAAACTACGCCTGAGCGTCGATTAACCATCGGACAGCCCGACTAGAATTCCGAAACAGAATAAGACACCCGCTGTACTAACGCTAGATAATTAAAGCCGCGCGGATAAACGCCCGGCATGATTAATCGCTTTAATTAAGACGGTGATAAATCGTATATCGGAGCAGTTCTTCTTCTCTTTCTTCTTCTTCTTCTTTTTGCTTTCTTTTCTTTTTTTTTTTTATTTTCTCGTAATCGTGGACGACGTGATTGGATATTCGACGGAGCACCAACATTCGAATCCTTGGATTAAATCGCTCGGTGAGAGGCGAGGGCTTTAACCTCGTGGCTGCAATCGCACGGGGAGAATATTCTTTTTGCTTTTTTTCTCATGGTACAAGTCGGTTGCAAGTATAACGAGAGAGCGGGAAGAGATATTTATTTTTAAATTTAACGCGTTGAAATATCGTGCCGCGTGTGATTACAAGCACCGCGATAATCCCGGGGAGTAATTTATAGTAGAAGTTCATACAATAACGAGCAATTCTCCGGTATCGATGATCGAACGATTAATACATCCGAAAGATTGTCGGTTGTTTCTCGAATCGTAATTGTCGCGATTTTCGCGTCTAGATTTCCGTCCCGGGTTATTCGTGGCTCTTTATATCCGTATACCCCGCCACGGGATCTTGACTTATCTATACCATTCTTATAGTTCCCAAGAGTTCGAGGAGCCCCAGGACCATCGAAAGTTCCAAGAGTCGAGAAACTTCTGGACTTTCAAGGTTTCGAAGGACACTCGAGCCGTCCCGAAATTCCTGATCGTAAGTACGAAGCACTCGCGCGACGAGAGGACAATTCTTTAAAAATTCTTCGTATTTTTCAAGCGGAAGAAATTCCTCAGTTTTCTTTACTCCTTGATCCAACCGGATTCGGTTATTCGGGGTCCCCTTCCCCGAGAAACTGCCCAGCCAAGTGTTCGTATCTCTTTCGATCTTCTCGATTCGTTCGACGAACTTGGGTGGGGATTAAAAAATCAAAAGGGATGAATCGAAGCGACGACTTCGACCACACCGGAAACACTGCTTCGTCGCGGTGAGAAAAATGTCCGATTCTCGTTCGGAGAATCGCGCGACACCGGGACCATTCCCTCCCCGAACACGGGAATCTCGAAAACCTCGCTCGCGAAGTTCGCGGCGCGAGATTTAAGACGAAAAACGAAAATCCGTTTCTCACCGGGCTCCCTAAATCTACTTCGCTGATTTCACGGAACTGAAACAAACGATCCTGTAATTATGTTTCTTGTTCGGTCCTCCGAGAACGCTGTAACAGCGGCTACTTTTTGGCACAGGGCTACTCCAGACGGCCATTTTGGTACTTCTCGCGTGAAATATGCGGCCGTGAATGGAATCTTAAAGAACGTTTTTTTTTCCCCGCCGATTTACGATCGAACGCGTCGAAAAAATTATTCCAAGCGGAGAATCGATCGCTCGAATCGATCAAGAATTCATAGGAGGAGGGTATATTTTTACAGGTCACGATTCCAGTTCTTTCGTTGAACGAAACGTACCATTTTTTTCGTTCACGATTAGATTCCATCGTGAATGAATTTCGCGCGCGATGTAATTCGCGTAATTCAATGTCTAAAACAATTTGCAAGTACAGCATCTGTAGTCCATTGAAAGTCCGTCCCTTGTTGGCGAATTAAGCCGTAAATCCCATTACGGCACGCAGGATTTTGCCGAGGGTTCACGAAGTCCTTCCATTGGCTCGTTTTATTACAAAGTTGGTCCTCGGCCGGAGGCGGCGTTCAGACTTGCTTGCTTTATCTGTGCGCTTTCACTTCGACGACCACGAGAGAGCAAAACGTTTTAACAGTTTGAAGATACCCGACTTTCTGTCGATACGAGTCGTTTAACAGATGAGAGGGGGTCGTACGCGACACGGAATTCAGTTAGCGCGATAAGGTTAAAGCTTTTCGTGGCGATAAGTCGCGCGCAAAGGTCGTAAAAATTGCAGTCTCGTTCGGGCGACAAAATTTAACAATTTTAACGTCCCGGGCGTGACTTCGATACCGGGTGCTCGTTCGAAAATTAATTTTTCCTCCGTATTTTCAAGCCTAAGAAAAATTTCACGCGCTCCCGCCAGATACGATTTAGGTAATTTTTAGAATCTTGGATGAGTTACGCGGAAGTGCTCGTTGAAAACCAAATGGAGTATATTTAATAACATCGGTAGTTACTTCGTTTGACCCGCGATTCCATCTGCCGAGCGTATCGCAAAAATAACGTACAATAATATATTTATATTTTGTGATAATGTTCCACGGCCGTATTCAACGGATGCAATTGTGCGCATTCATCGAGAAGTTTGCGTTGTGCACCGTTGAAAAATATTCCCAATACTTTTCATTCGAAGGATTTATGGCCGATACCTTGCCTCCTATTCCGCGTATGTGGAACGTAACGGTCGATAAGTATATTAAACTTTTCGCTATTGCCTTATTTGCGCGCTCCAAAAAGGAGCATACTCCCAGGAAAAACGTGGATGAAACTGAAAAAAGGAGTGAAAAAAAAAATTGCACAACGTCTCGCGCTGATCGATAGCCTGGCAATATTTACAAAATTTTCATCGTCTTCGAAAGTCACTTTAGATCAAATGCTCCGTGTTTCTTCCGGTTGAAATTTACAATTTATTTCCTTCCTTATCGATCTAATGTCTCTCCTGTTCGATATCTCCAAACTATACCGTCTGCATAAAAATCTTAAATAGCTCTGAACAAAAAAACTCTTACAAAAACTCTCAACGTGCACCGTCTCTACGTACAGAAGCATCGAGCACGTAAGAACTAATCTCGCAAGCGAAACGCATTTATTTCTTCCGCTGCGTTCGAACCAGATCGTCATCGATCTAACATCTCTCCTGTTCAATATCTGATTGTAGACAAAAATACAAGAAGCTCCGAAGCGAAAGCACTTAGAAAAAGAAAACTCCCAACAAGCATCGAGCTGAAAACGGTCTCGCGAGGGAAACAGGCGCTTCGACTTCGACACTTGACGAAAAGCATCGCGTAACACGTAGCCGGATACGACAAAAGGATTTCTATCGCGGGAATCCAGTGTTCCAGGTCCTCTCCTCGCTGCTGGATGCCGTGGAGGGTTATCACGCTTCATAAATCTTCCCGGGGCGTGGAACCGATGCCGCCGAGGTTCTCTCGACCGACGAAGAGGAGCGTTGCCTCCCCGCGTAAAATCCACACGCGGCGCGGCCTCCAAGTTCAGCTGATTTCCAACGAACTCACCGGTGACACGAATAACTTCCGGGATACGGAGCCCCGGCGCCCCGAGTTATCTCCAGCTGTAAATCCGCGTCGTTACGGCGATATCGAGTCGCGCGGCGGACGAGATTGCGAAAATATAAAGAGGAAAACAGGAACAACCGGAAGAGGGATGTGCAGCTACTAACTATACGGATAGGTTCCACGTAATTTCCAGGCATCTCTACGTATTTGCGTGTACACGTCTATATACGTACGAACGTGTACGTAAGAACAAACTTTGAAGTTTACTTTCCGGAAAACGTTGGTGTCCCGGACGAAAGAATGTCGTATCATATTTTTTCGCATTTTTCACGTAGTATCACTCTCTGCTTGTAATACGAATTCCGGTCCACCCTTTATACATATATATCTGTATATATATATTGGCTCGACGAGCATTATCGGTAACGAGACCGACAAGCCAACGTCTCGTTCGCGCACCGTGCTCGGATTGCCAGGTCTTCGGCGCGAAATTACCATCCTGATCGTGAACGGCGAGCGAGCGAACGAGCGAACGAGCGAACGAGCGAGCGAACGAACGAGTGGGCGCGCGAGCGGAAACACGATGACACCGGCGTTCGCGCGCGAGAAGAAATAAGCGTGCAACCTTTGAGTCGTAACGACCTGTGCCAGTTGGATGCAATTCGCGACACATGGGAAAATACGAGTACCGCGCTGGCGTCGATAACGAGAACCGTAGAAGGGCACGTTCTGTCGCGAATCTTTCAACCAAATTCTCCGCGGTTAATGGAACGTCTTATTTCGAAATTCCTCGAATCGAAGAAATCGCGTACACATGGGAAAGTTGGAGAATTCGCGAGAATTTTGAGCAGACATCTCGATAACGTTTCGCGAAGTCGAATCGAAGTTACGCTTGCGATCGGTTTGTCTCTTTGTAAATGGTTTCGGTCGAGAAAGCGAGATACAGTTGCGCGTTGTTATTAACTCGATCTTGGAAACTATGAAATAGGGACGTAATAAAGGAAAAGGAAAGGGGAATGGAAAGAATAGTGGAAAATGAGACGAAGTATGTAAGATTGTAATAAAGGAACATGGAAACGAGAAGAGAAATATAAAACGAGAAGAAGTATGTAAGATTGTAATAAAGGAACTGGGAAACGAGAAGGGAAATAGAAAACGGAGAGTAGTGTACAAGATTGTAATAAAGGAACGAGAAACGAAATAGAGAGAATGGTAGAGAACGCGAACGAATGTGCGATGCGAACTGAAAATAATTGATGGATAATATCGGGTAGACGGTGTTTAGACGATCGTCGAGACACGCGCTAATGAATTTCGTTTTTGGCAAAGTTTCGACGAAATTACCAAGAGCTGTTGCTCCAACTAGAAACCTGGTATGCTGGATGTAGATTAACTACTAGAAGCATAATATGGTCGATGTAGACCAAGTACAGATGCCCGAAGGTAAACGGTGAACCCGGAGTTATACTGGAAATTAGAAATGCTGATTGAGACGTAGGTTACGGCGCAAATGAGACTCGAACGCTCCGTTTGTAGCATACGATCGCGTTTATCGGCAGAAGTAAGTAATTGTCAAGTGTGCACGAGAGAAAAGAAACTTACCTACTCCGACGATTTCGGATTACACTCGTTTAGGTTACCTTCGGGTGCAGATTGACCCTGATAACAGCTAACAATGGAGCTCCGCCGAGAAGTGAACCTAATAGACCTAGATTTCTTAGCCAATGTGAACAGTGCCGCGTTTTATTCATACGTAGACGAAAGTGGAGTTTGACAAGATTTTTTGCTTCCAGCAGCAAACGACGTTTCTTCTTAGCAGAGCGCTCATTAATATACACAGCCAGCGGTGGCCGAGCTGACATAATTTCCCAGCTACGCGATTCTTTTTACTCCTTTTCCACGTTAACCATGAATAGCGACTTAAGGCCAAAGTACATCAAATTATTAACCCTGGTTCTCCTTTTCTTCGTCGCGATGTATATTGTTACAATGTTTCATCGCTTTCTACTAATGATGTACGGGATACGTCGATAAATGATGATGGGCAGCTGTGAGTCGTCGACGAGCCAACTAAACGAACTTTCTGGCAGTCGTTCTCGAGATTTCAAAAAGATACGCTGCACTACTGTTTGCTAATCTACTCGTATACTCCACAATGTTGCACCGTGGTCGAAATAACGCGTGTCGTTCGGTTACAGTATTATTTTTCTACAATTAAAGCTTGTACCCTTTGTAACAGAAGCTCTGGTATTTTCTTAGTTCTCTCGCCGTATTCTAAAATTATTGTACAGTCACGAATTACGTGCATTTGGCACATTTTTCATCCAAAGACCTCGAACGTTTAATTGGTTCAGAATTCAAGTCGCGAGAGTAACGAACCGTAAAAAGGTGTATCAACGGTGAAAAAGCAACGACGATTGAACCTGTCGATCGTTGGTCGTCGCGCGTGCAAACGATTTTCATGACCTCGCATCGAGCGAGTAAATGAAAAAAAAAAAACGTGACCACCATTAAGGTAGTGTGTTTTACGAACAACGGTACAGCGTTTGGTTAAAACGTATGTGCCCACTTAGGACCGTATAGGCTTTCTGTGTATTTGTGGCAGCGCAACATTTATAACTTCCATAAATCACGGCGCGGGCAATCGTGCGAGGCAGAACTTGGCCAGCTGTTTCGCGTGACGATAAAAATTTTAAACCGCCCGTTAAGATTGGCGTCGGCTACGAGGGGCGGTTTCCGCGATATAAACCCGGAAGCAAACGTTAATTCCGCGACGTAAAAAGCTGTACCGCGCCACGTGCGACTCGCCTTGCGGAATGCGTCCTCGGTGATAAAGCATCGAGGTGAAACGTTGGAAAATATCGATCAATCGCTACCAGACCGAACTTATTGACGAATTTACGAAGCACGGTTCGTAATTCCAGCCCTGGATTCGGTAGAGTTTAACAGTCTCGACGGTTCGGCGGGAGCCACGTCGAAATATTAATACACGTCGCTTGATTAACGATTAATTCGGAACGAAGAGGTCGGAAGAGGCTTCGCGGTTGACAGATTGGGCAAAAGAGCCTTTCAGGATGACAAATCGAGGGAAAGAAGCTCACGGAATGACGAATGGGTCGATCGGGAAAGAAAAGAGAGTTGCTACTGTCGCTGGTTGAGATTATGACCGCTCAAGGTCACTCGCTCGACTATTACGGCCGCGCGTAAAATACTTTTACGGTCGCGTTACACGGTTAAGAGCGTCTCAATCAGCAACACTGATGGATCAATATTTTCTACTTTTAGTTTAGCGTTTAAGGTTACACGAACCTTCTTAAGTCGTTACTGACCACGTTGGAGGAGTGTTTGTATAAAATGATAAAGTTTGGTACCTTTTAAACGATTCACTTTCCACGAGCGAATCGAACGTCTTCGGAACCAGGGGTGGAAAAACTCGAGTGAAAAATGCGTTCGATTTGTTACCGTGCGAATATCTCGTAAACAATGTAAAAACGAAACGTATCGTCCCGTTGGTTCGGTAGTCGCCGAAAACTACTTTCTTCTTAAGGACGCGACGTTCCTTCGAGATGTCACGGAGATTGCACATACATCCTGTTTTCCCCGGTTTCTTTCTTAGGCATTAAGAACCGAACCAACTCGCGGATGCACTCGCCCGACAATGACTAATATGAATGAATAAAGAGTTCGCGAGAAGAAACGCGTCTCGTTGAAAGCTTCAAACAACGTGGAAAGAATATTCTACGCTCGAACGAAGTGAAAATGTAACAAGGGGGAACGTTTTCCCCGGGTACAATTACAAAGACTGGAAAGACGCGCCGGGAGACACACTTTTGCAAAGGAAGCGCGTCAAAGGATGTAAATTTCAGGAACACGTTGCACCAGTGGATGAAAAAGAATCGACATTTAAGATCGCGATAAAGCAATTACGACGAACGGTTGCATTCTTTTCTTGAATCCAATAGCAACGTTTCCGACGAATGCCGATGGAAGTCGATCCGATATATTTATTCAAGGGTTGGCCCCCCCCCACTGGACATCGAAATTTAATTGTTCGAACGCGTATCAACAACATCCCTCGGTGGAGTTCGACTTTGACGTTTCGTTGCAACATCGTAATATTAACTTGTCCAATTTGAGCTGGCAATTAGATTGACAGAAAATTAATTACGCGAGGTATTAGTAATATCGGATAATTTGTTCGCGATTAACGGGCAGGTGTACGGATTTAATTAATCCTTTGATCTCAAGTTTCGTGTCTACCGCGGCGAGTATCCGCAGCGTTGCTAATTTCAACAGAAATTATCCGGATGTTCTAATATGCTGCCTTTCTATGTAAAATAGCAAGATCAGAATCGCTAAGGAACTCGGCAACAGTTTATTGCTTTCGACGTCGCAGTTTATTACATTCCTCGCCCCTCGGAGCGGAAAGAACCTTCCGAGACAGTCGGTCTATCTCTGTAATGTCTAGAGGAATTCCCTCGCGTCAGTATTTTCGTTCGAAAAGTCAGATTTCATTACGCGAGAAACAAACCCTGATATTTCATCTCGATGCAAATATCGCGACGTTGATTTCTCTTGATAAAGTAATCGAGTTTTTATTCAAGGAACGACGGAAATCCGAGATTCCCGCGCTCCTTCGTTTTTAAGCAGCTAAACATTTCTCGAGGCGAAGGATATTTCCTCTGGAGATATTATGTCGCGGTGTTGGTGGCTCTGAACGACACCTGCCATATTTAATCGGTCGTCGTTCGAATTGCGCGCCTTTTGATTTTCGAAGCTAATTCTTCCCGTAACGCAATGAAATCCTTCTGGCTATTTTCGCGTCAAATTATAACCGTTTCCAAAACTGTGTTCCACGGTTAGCGAAAGGGACGCAACGAAACGGAAGTCGTATTTTTTTATCGTTCTCGTGCGCCCCTATTGGAAAACAAATACTCGACGTTCCGTTGACGCGACAACCCAATAATCTCGTCGAGATCGCGCAATGCTTTTCTCCTTGTGATTAATCGAACAGTTGGAATAATTAACCGTTTGAATATTTCTCGAGTGTAAAATAAATCGCTCGAGAACGTATGTATTTTTGCAAACGTTAAGAATACTTTTCTATCGATTCGTTACATTTCGATACGAAGAAATTCGGACACTTTCGTTTCGTATATTTTCAATTTACCTATTACGACTGAGAAAATTCTGAAACGTTCCAAAGCTTCTCACTAGTTTCCTTTCGTAACATTGTAACATTAGTAGATCGCGAAAACTCGATGAAATTGTTAATTAGTCGAACATTGCGCGTTTCGCCTTGCCGAAAAATCAAAACTTTCGAACCCATACAATTTCCTATGTTATCGAATAACGGTGTACAACTTTACAAACTGTTGGTACTATTATTTATCGGAACAATCATTATTTGCTACATATCCGGTTGCACGAAACTCTGCGGCAGCCCCAAGAAATGTTCCAGAAGTCACTCGTAAAGTCCCTCTCTCTCTCGCATACTTTCCAGTTACTTTTATTTCTGTATTCGAAAGAAACTTCCGTGCTTCTTTCAAACTTCCGCCTAGTTGTAAACAATTCATTGCACGCAACGCATTAAACTTCGCTTTATACGGCCGGACGTTTCGTTCTTTCCGGTGGAAATTGTTCAAAAGCTTATTTCCATTCCGAAATTAAAGAAAATTTTCATTCATTTTTCAGGAAAGTCAAATATTCAAGTATCGCGAGAATCGGAGTTCTTCCGGTCTTTGCGAAGCGACAGCGATAATGGAAATGCATTTTTTGTAACTGGAGCAAGATAAACGTAACTTCGCTTGAGCGATAGAAAATATTGCGTTCAACGTTTCGACCGTATGTTTACATTGTAACCGAACAACGCGCGATGCAACATTACCGGGGCATAAACTAACGATTATGAAGTAGAACAACGAAGTATCTCGACGCGTCTCTTTGAAGTCTCGAGAGGAACTGTCAGCAAACGACTCGTTAACTGTCGACGAGATCACGGTTGTCCATCTCGTTAATCGATACAGTCTGTGGAGCATTAATAAAATATGATAAAAGATTATAACAGGTGGATCGATATTATAGATACAGAGAATTGGAAAAAGTCATAAAAGTAAATACGGATCGTGTTAGATCGGACGTTCCAGTCAGCCTTCGTAAAGCCTGCGACTAAGAAAAGTGACACGCGCCATCCACATTCCTCTTGCACACGGACCACATTCCCCTTAACAGAGACCTCGTCTTCTCGTGCGCGTTCTTTAATATTATTTTCTTGCCTCAAAGAGGACCACGTGTACGAAAGTTAAATATAACGTTCTCTTAAATACGGAGACACTTTTCTCGTTCCAATAACCGAGCGAATCTTTTTAACTTTCCATTTTTAACTTTCAATTTACTTTCTTCGATTATACGTCCTAAATATAACCGCGAAAAATCTCCCAAGGACCAAGTGCACTCGAACCAACATCCATCTTCTCGCGTGCGTTCTTTGATATTTCCGAAAGAAACATATTTTTTCATAGAGTCGACCACCGCGAATCGTTCCTCGAATTCGACAACTAATTCACTCGCGTCTGAGGAAATCTTCCCGCGCTGGTTCTTCAATATTACAAAAAAGAAACTGTTCTCCGAAGAGAACCGTATACGCGTAACCGTACCGTAAATCCCACAACTCGCGAGTCGTTCGACCGCGAATCGTTCCTCGAACTGTGTAACCCGTGGACCAGATTATCCGCGGCCTACGAAAAATCCTAGAAACCATTGTATCCGTTTACCAGGTCTGCCGGCGGTTCGTAACTCATGGGATTTACTAAAACTCGCGCGAACCTTGTCCGCGAGGAATGTACGTCACGTGTGCGGGTCGTTGCGTCGCCGGCGTCGGAGACAGCCGTGCAAGGAACTGGTTGGCAGGCAACGAAAGAGAGATAGCGGGGGACCGGCTTTAATATTCGAGTCCTCGCCTCAAGGTAGTTGCAGCAAATTCGGGTAGTTTAGCTTCCGGCCAGGGGAATTTATCGTTCGTACGCAGAAGCGCGAACAGGCCGCCGGCAGCGGGGAACCGACAATGATGGATTCGTCCTGGCTTCCAGGATACGATCGACGATTATTACATTTCGTATCCTGAGCAACCGTCGTTCGAAGCTTGGCTCCCGATTCGCAGACGCCCGAGCTCGTTCGTTTCGCGGTCGCCCGATCTGTACAGGACTGATATTCCTTCGCTTCGCGGTGAGCAGGATACCCGGAGAATTCACGTTGGAACGCGGCCCTTCGAGCCCTCGAACCTGGAGTAGACGTTCGGGATAGTTGCAGAGATTAATCGAACAGCCGATAACACGTATTTTGAGTCCCTTTGTTCGTTAAGACGGGTCTTGGCCGTGATGCTTTTTGTTGTCGTTGGAGTACGCTTCTCTGAAAATTCTTCCACCGTTCGACGATGACCTAACATTCGACGTGCTGAAAATCAAATTCAAAATACTCTCAGCTCGGGTTTTTTTTTTATCGAAAATTATGTAAAATTATGTACAGTGTAGGCTATAGTCCGAGTCTGTAGCATCGATTCGAAATTTTTTTACATTTTCTTAGGGACTCTTTACTAAAAATTGCGCAACGATTCGTATACTCGATTCGGAGATCCAAATTCACTATTCGTTGATAATTTAAATTCGATCGTCTTGCGGTTATCGTTGCCGTAATAGTTGCAGTGGAATTCTTAATGGTGAATAAATTTAACGAGTCGTTCTTACTGAAAAATCATACCGTTGAAACGACACAGTCTTGAAAATCCCCAGAAACGTGTATCGATGTTAGTTGACAACGCTCTTACTAGTAACGCGAGTAGAGCTGAGTGCAACATTAATATTCCTAGCAAAAGAAACTTTGTTGGAGCGTTTCGGTGATTTCCCTCGAAACTAAAATAGCACGGCGGCTTTTATTCCGGACGGTTGCCGCGCCTGTGCAATAACTCAGCGCGCGGCCACTCGAAGGTTGAAAACGGTGAAAAATAATGGCAGTCTTCGTTCAGCGGGCCAGAATCGCGAAGCATCTCGAAGATCAACTGATTGCGAGATCAGAACGAGAGAGAACGATGAATACTCGGAGAGAGAAAGCTCATCGAAGCTTCGATTCGATTTTGAATCGTTCAATGACACGCGTATTCGTCATTTTTCCAACCACTTCTAACGAGAATCTTTTCTACCCTGTTCTACCTTGTTTCGTTTTTCCCAATTGACGTTGTATTCGACGGAGCACGTGAGTACTTTTCGACGATGGAACGCATAACGCGAATTATTACAATATATAAAACAATTTCCCTTTTTATATACATTTCGTTCGCAACAATTCGACTTTTGGTTCGTCCGATTCTAATTTGGATAATCGATCGTATACATGGTTAATTTTATCGTTCGAGCTGATTTCCAAATTTTTCGTACATCTGTGCAACGTACGAGCATTGACTCACTTGGAACGAATTTCGCGCAAATGTCGTGTTACTCGAGTACCGGCCGAATATGCATACTAATGTGACAACATTACCAGTTAAGGGGATTGCGGAACCAGAGAACCCGACGCAGTTTCTGCAATTTTTATTTCCACCAAAATGAGTTACTCGTGAGTTACTTAGAATTTAATCTGCATATCAAACTTTCCGCAAAGTCGGGAACCAACTTAACCGTACTTCGTCCGTTGTCTTGGGAGACTTACTCGGTTGGTTCGATAAAGAATAAACCGCGTATGGTTTCCTCGGAAGTTTCTAATGTTTTTAAAAATATCGTTAGACCCCACTGCCCCCTGCCATTTCCGTGTTTCGTCACCGTTCCTGATTGCAATTTTTAACAAGTTCTGGTGAAAAAACGGTCTGCAAATTAGATTCCACGTTAACTGTAGACTTTTTCGAGTGGAACGAATTGTAGACGGTGCTCACTTACAGCTTGAAAATTCTTTTAAACTTCATTCCCAACTGTGGATTTGTATTTTTACCTCTCTTCGACAAATTGAGGTAATCGTTACGGAGAAAGAAAGTATGTAAATATTCTTTTATTCGCTCGTGATAAAATTGACCTGGGTAAGAAAATTATGCATTTTTTATCTCTGTCAGCTCGATATCATATATTGAAATAATATTTCGTTATAAAATATCACGCGAGGTTATCGTCGTTGCACACGATAGTGAATTATTTCGTAAGTATTCGAAGTACAAGATAGAAAGACACGCTATTTCGTTTCTCTCGGTTCCTACCTTACGAAATTACGAGATAAATACGATAGAATTCCATTAATCGCGTAACGTTGCTCACTATTAGCAGAAACGACGTTTTTAAGCGTCTCTCGCCACATTTAACAGCCTGCCGGCTGCATCGCTGCACCTCGTTATCTGGCGATCTATATTCGCGTCGATACGTGCTACGTATCCACTGAAACGTCTACTGAATTTAAAAGACCACCTGCAGACATTTAAATCGCCTGCAAAATATTGGAGCACGGTTTTATGCACGTCGACTGGCCCATAACGAGAAAGAATAACGCGATTTTAATTCGAAAATGGGGTCAGTCCAATTTCATCGATCGCTACTTAATTTACGCTTCGAACAACACTGCTGCAAATGGAGAAGTCCAGATTGTGGAATTCAAGAAATCGTGAATAATACGACACAGTAGAATCTTATTTTATTCTTTACGTATAAAATAATGCACAAACTGTGCGAGAAAATTAAAGAATAGAATTTAAAGTTAGATATTTATCGTTTCACAGTTTCGAAGGAATTGAATTTACAGATTTGTGTACGATAATATTCTCCGATCGATTTAATAAAGTAGAATGGTCTTTTGAGATACTTCGAGAGATTTTATAGATACGATCGTCGGGGAAGTTTAATTTAACCGTTTATTTTATAGAAGAGCATTGCAACGTATACTAATTCCTTATCGTCTTGTGGTGAACCATGATCCAAAACCTACGCTCGACACAATCGACGCCTATAAATCCATCGTGTTCATTTGCTGCGCGAAGTCGAAAATGGAACGATTTTCCATTTCGCCTTGAGTTCGTGGTAAATTCGTTTCGGCCGACATAAATATAACGACAGAAACGCTCGCGCGTACATACCTATTTTTAAGCGAGAAACGAAGGTCCCGCTGAGAAAAGCAGGAAACCGAAGAACCAACGAAGAATGCGAATCGAAACGAATTATCCGATCTCTAACGTAGAAAGAAAGAAAATATTTGTATTGCCTAAAAAAATCACAGTTTAAATATCTTTTCGAATTGATCTCTTCCAAAAAGCGAGTCGCTAATAACACAGTAGATATTTTCAATAAGACGCGAAAGAAATTTTATTTTCTATTTCTGAATTTCTGGTCAGTGTTTATAATATAGTTATGGTATTAGGATTGTCTGGATATCGACTTCCAAAGAAATGAAAATATTAATATTACGTATCGTTATTCAATAGAACAAATAGAGAAAAAGAACTAACCTCCAGATTCGAAAATAAGAGAGCCACGAAGTGTAAATCAAAATGTGTTGTTTCCCTCTGGCCACTCGTTAATCATAAATTTCCGTATCTATTCGCCACTATTCGCGTCTATTCATTGGGTTGGTGAGACCAAAAACGTTTCAATTTACTTCGGGCCGTATCTCGTTTACGGGTCTGTTAATCATTTAATTGGTAGACGACGCCATGAGCGACGATGCGAAAACTATTAACATCGGCGGGGAAAATCGTTCGATATCCGCGGTTAGAGATTTTTATGGATTTAAATGGCAAACTTTATGGGGGTTCGGTATCGTCCTCTTTTTTTTTCCGTTCTTTTTTCTCGTATTTTTCGTGGCCACATTTTGTTCATTTATCGCACGGCCTCTCGGTCGTTGAATTGCAAAATACCAACGAAATCGGCCGGTTGCTTGCCCGTTTTTATTCTCCCGAAGGTGCGTGAGCCAAATTCTCGCGGCAAAATGTGTGCAAATTAGGGACAGGCGCGATTTCAACGAATAAAAGAATGAATCCTTCGTTCGTTACGAAGAACCGCGAGCGAACTTTTGCGGCCTCGGATTGAAACGATTGAGTCAACCGTCAAACAAAAATGAGAAAGTAAACGAATTATCGAAGAATCCATATTTGAACGACGAAAATAGTTCATCGCCGAGCGGAGAGGAATTCGATTCACGGCACTTAGCATGGAAATTTTTCCGCGTAAAAGGTAATCGCGAGAAATCGCGATTACAGGGAACAAAAATCTCTCGACAAATGGAAAATGCCGTTTACGAGGAATTTTTCGATCGAACGGACAATGAATTACGATCACGGAATTATAGACGATAAAATAACTTCCGATGGACACCGTATCTCTCTAATTAACCAATAAATTTACGTTTCCGTCAACGCGGCCGCGCTATTCGTAGTTACAGGAGATGTTTGTTACAACTGCGAGCAGCCGCGTTAATTGCTTTACGGTTTAGTTCGCTGCACAGAATTATTTTAGCGATAAAATATCGATCGAATCGTCGCAAACAATACGGTTTCCATTGAACGATCGTTTACGATCCGCCGAGCATTCTTGGTTGCAGGTTTCCGTCAATTACGACCAACAATGGCGTCGTTACTATCTGACGACATTAACGTGCTCCGATTTCGCAAATTTTCCTACGTGGAAAACGACGAATCGACGAGAAACGGTTAATTTTATTACAAGTGATTCGATCGTATTTGAAAACTTATTACGATACGAGTGAAAATTAGCAACGATTAAATTCATCGTTTCAGAATATTCAATCGTCTTTATTCCTGTCTAACGACAAACACACGACAGTGTTATCGTTACCATTAGGAGGTATTGAGCTTTTTTTCAATCCCGAGACCAAAAAGTCCACGACGAAACGAAATGAATTCAAGATTCGCGCGAAACTTTATTCGACGAAGTGGAACTCCGAATACGGTGGTCCTTGTATAAATTTCGACTCGGTGAGCTGCGCGTGGGTGCATATATTATTTCACGGGAAACAAAACTATCGCGAAAAAACGCAAACCCAGTTCCGAATGCCAAGAGAATTTAATTAAAGGGAGGAAGCGTATTTTTTTTTTCTTTTGCTTTTTCTCGTTAGTCGACCAGGTTCAAGAATCGGCCGCCTTACGCTCCGTAAATACCTGCGGTAAGGACCCTTCTCGATTCCATTTTACATCCTTCGTGTCCTTTAAAAGCTCTGCCTTCGGTTTATCGTCCGACAGACGCTGTTTTCTCGCGTATTAATTTCATTCGATAAATCCTTCCAGCTGCGATTGAACGATTTATCGGGAAAGAGAAAGAAAGAAACAAATTAGGAGGATAGCGAATAAATAATACTCGCTTTATTTTACTAAACGTTTACCTTGCGCGTTTCTTCGCGTGTTAACTAAAAAAAAAAAAAAAACGAACAAATTAAACGACGCAGTCTCCTCAAAGACGATGTTTTTTTTAATTACTCGATTTCGCTTTAAGATTCTATCGTAATTTTTTTTTTTTCTTTCGAACGTTAGAAAAATATACCAAAACGTTCTTTACCAACGGGATTCTTGAAAGTCGGTATAGTTTTCTTTATCGTTACGTTAGTTCTTATTGTAATATTTGTATTTTAACGTCGATCCTGTTGATCGTTACAAACTTATTAAACGCACCATGGTTACCATTTCACGGCGATCCAAACACTTGTGTTTTCATTTTAGAATCGTTCACTGTTATCGCTCCATACTCTATTTATAACTATCCGAGGCAAACGCGATCACGGTATCGAATGACTCGTTCTCAATCATTCGGACGTAGATACGTATTGTGCACTCTCTGTCAATATCTATTTCGATACAATCTCGACTCATTACCGATACAACTCGATCACCAAGAGTTTTCAGTGACAACTGACACGAATACAAAATCGTACAGGTTTTTCCATAGGTTCTCAATTTTATCGCGAAAATTATTTCACTCGATTTCTTCTTCTTCCCCTTACCAATCGAGATTGGTGATAAAATACATAAAGAAATTTCAAGCTATTCCCAACCGTTATAAAACACATATATCATCAAAAAAAAAGAAAATCTCGAGGTCCTGAGAGGCTCACCTCGATACAAGGGTTAATTACACCACGTTCACGTTATCGAAACAAATTTCTCACCAGACTATTGTTTCGATCGAACTGAAATTTTTCACGACTTTATAACACGCATCAACGTGAGTTTACACCATATAGGATCGAACCTTTGAGCCCGTAATCCACGGGAACTTTTTTTCGACCAACTGTTCGTATTTTCACGCTATTGTTTATTCCGCGGAGCGATCGATTTGTGTACCGGAATATTTCATTCGTTTACAATCGCGTAAATAACACCGATCCAGTACACGCGTGTTACATGGATGTTAACAGCCATCCCCTGGACCAGCCAGCGGAAAACGCCCGCATTGAAAACCGAGCGGAATTCGCGGAGGTTCCTTCAGCACTCACCATGGCGGACGAAATGTTAAACGTTGCTCGACAAATGTCCCGCCGTTTTGTTTCGAATTTCTCGTTAATTCACCGCGGTGTTCCCGTTCCCTTCTTTACTCCCGCGGAAAATTGAGATCCATACATTGCACGCGTCTTCGTGTAACCCCTGTCCCCGGAGAAATTACAGCATTATTGTGCAATTTTTCCGGCAAGACGTTCCACCAGACGCTTAAGACACTTTGCTCGCATCGCGGCGCACGAACGATCGCCGGGAAATTTGTTTGACGCGACGCCACAGCGTTTCCAATGGAAAAAATATAAAAATTCTCAAGCGTACGAACCGTAAATTCTCCTATGTTAACTCTCTGCTGGATAAGGATAGCTTTTAATGGTACGTGAATTTCTTTCAATGTATCGTAGCGTATCCAATGGAAAAAAATATAAATATTTCAAGTCTACGGATCGTAAATTCTTCTATGTTGACACGTTGGTAGATAAGGACAGTTTGTAATAGTATGTACAATTAACTACAGAGATAAGTTAAAGAGTTTACTTTTTTGCACATCGATCGATCTTTCCTCTTTGAGGAAGTATTAAGATACTTAGACGGAAAATGAATCGGTTTAGAAGTTATAATTTTTGTTCCAAACGCCTATAGACGCGAAACACTGTGCGCTGGTGCAAGCTCTCGCAACGAAACGACTTCGAACGAAATACATTGCACGATGCAGTCTCGGCCAAGTGCGTGCACATTTGGCACCGTTCACGAGACGAGCACCAAAAGCTCGCAAGTGCAATATTAGTCGAACGTGTGCATAAACTTTTGAAAGCGGAGAGCTCAGAGTTCGTAAAAATTTCACCTGATCGGTACGCGCTGGTAACCGTACTGTAAAATAGCTCGAGCCATCGTTTGCAAAGTCTAAAACTATTTTTTGGAATCTTGAAGTAGAAATTTATGCGAGAAATTATTATATCGGAATTTAAATTTTAAGGAGGCGTTTACAGTACGAAATAAAATTATATTCGAAGAAAAGTGGTAGACATAATTCCAATTTACCAATTTCGATGAAATATCTACTTTAATAACTTTCAATCGGCTGACCATGGATAACCGATGAAATATTTTAATATCGAAAGTGAATGCAACAGAAGAGATTCTTAACCGTGATTAAATTTTATTCTATAGTTAATCGAGCGAAATTTGTCGTACACGTAGTCGGAAGTCCGAAAATATTTCTAGTCAATGTTAACGGTAGCGACACTTCGAGTTGGACAACCCTCGCGTTAGTCGACGGGTCACGGGAACCATAAATTAGGAGGTGGCTCTCGACTACCCTGAAACCTCGACTACTTTTCTTTCGAATACGTACCTCCCCTTTCTCTTGACTTCTCGCCTCTATTTCTCTTTCTATGGTCTGCCTTACTTTTTTCACCGCTTCTTTCGTGTTCTCGTAACTTCTACAGATTCCGAATAATTAATCTCGTACCGGATACAATCTGTATTACTTAATTGTTAATTCTTTAGACACGATCGGACCTTGAGAAAAATTAGATGCGTACAATCGTTCGCCACGGGCTCAATTTCTTCAAGTTCCCTTCTTCTTTAAAAATATCGAATAACGTCGATGTTCCTTCGTCGGCGGTCGCGCGAGGTTAATACGACGCGTGACGTCTGGAGAATATTTGATCTTCCGCGAAAAGAAATACACCACGAACGAGATTTAATCTAAAAGAAGAAAGGAACGATCGTCGCCTCGGGCCGCGAACGCGAAAATTTCCGCGTTGATCTTTTCATTCCGGACTTTTGATCGACGACCGAGAAGCGTCTCGCGAGCGTTACGCTCGCGACGCGTGCATCAAGAGCAACGATTATTAAAGAACGAAGGAGAACGGGAGCGAAGTACACTCGGGGATATGGAAACGAGGACAGCGGATAGGACGCAGGGTAAACGAAGGTACACGGAAAATGAAGGGACGTGGAAGCGACTCATTGTCCGAACGAAGAAAATGAGAGAAACGCGGGGGATGGGGAAGGATAAGAACGAGTATTAAATGGAACCGTAAAGGAGCACCGTGACCGGCGAAAAGTCGATAGAGACGAAGAAATAAACGCGCGGATGATAATGTAACATCTAGAGAACAGTGATCGTCGCGAATGTAACAGGAAAAATGGAGCGGATACACAAAGCGTGTATCGCACAACTCTGTCAGTGAACAGTCCAACGAGAAAAGGAACAGTGTTGGGACGTTCCGACGAAAAGAGGCAATTTTCACCTACAGTATTTTACGCGAGAATTATACACGGAATATTTCACACTTCGAGCAAAAGTAGATATTGGATAAATGACGAGTGTACGTGGAAACTGTACAAAACGTTGCTATTGTTTGACGTAATATATTTGTTATATGGTGCGTAAAAAGAGTCCTATCGTGGAGGATAAACCGTACTACGGTTCAAAATTAGAAACTCTCCAAAAGACGTGCTACGAGCACTTAAAAATTAAGAAGCTAAAATAGTAATATTATTTCCATGCGTGATTATTTTGACTTCGGATAGCCAGAACGATGTTAATCTTTCACGAAAAATATTGCCGGAATAATCAAATAAAGCTCAAACCTTCCACTTCTTCGGAGCTGCGATCGATTTTATTGTAGTGGACGAATAACTCACGAAATTATAGGAATTTGTTAAAATAATGAAGTATTAAATAAAAAGTAGAAACGTTGAACACATTGCTCAAATTTGTCTCCAAAAATAGATAAGAGTTTTGCGATTACATTGATATATAATTTTTCCATTGTTTTCGCTCCTAAATAATTATAAATTGAGGACTAAATTTAAAAAAGTGGCCATGTGTCTAGTTTCTCTACACTATTCTTGTATTTTTACAAAATGTTCTTTACTTGGAGTGCATTTATTTCATGTAAGTTCTATACATTCTTATGTGTTACAAAATTTTTCAATATCGTAATACAATATTCTATATTCGCAGCCAATTAGCTCGGCATTACTCGCATTGAAGTATTATTCACCGCGAGTAATACCGATTACCAGGTCTCACCACGCGGAGGTTGCTGCGAGCGGAGACCCGGAGAGAGATAGATGGAATCAAAGTTCCATCGATCTCCCTCGATACGCGGTACAAACGAATTTACTAAACTCCAGAGATAGAAGGAAACAATGTTCCTTCGATCTCCTCGTTTAGTTCTGCCGAGCAATTACATTACGGAAAAATTAGGCAAAATTGGGAAAGACGCGACACGAACCGTGCAGTTGGTCCTACTAGGTCTATCCCGTTTCCCCTCCGTGGTTCCGATTACAGAGAAAACGAACGACGCCTACCACTCCCCTAGAGGAGTGCCCCGTTTCTCCATCTTTACGACGAGAGGGTCTTATTTCGGAGGCTTTCGCAGGGACCGGCAAAAATGCCTGCTCCTGTGCTCGCAACATGCCCCCTCTGGAAGCGGACACACCGGAAGAGACGGCGATAGACCGTTCGGACTACTTACACGGCCGGCCACTTGCTTGTACAAGAAGCAGTGGTGACCGGACCGAGGAACGACGAAGCGAGCAAAATTAAGCTAAAGATTGGATAATTGCTTGGCAGATCACACCCTTAAAACTAACTTATTCTAACTGCAGAGATAGAAGGAATCAAAGTTCCTTCGATCTCCTGGTTTAGTTCTGCCGAGCAATTACATTATGGAAAAATTAGGCAAAATTGGGAAATACGCGACGCGAACCGTAGAGTTGTTCCTACTAGGTCGGTCCCGTTTCCCCTCAGTGGGCCAGATTCTCAAGGATATGCGCGACGCCGTCCACTCCTCTAGAGGAGTGCCCCGTTTCTCCCAACTCCGCAGCCAGGAGCCACGCAGAGCGTGGACCTGACTCACGGAGGATGACGAAGAGAGGGTCTTATGATGGATCAAGGGCTTCCGCAGGGACCGGTGCGAACACCTGCCCCTGTGTTCGCAGCATATACTCTCTCAAAGCGGACGCACCAGAAGAGACGGCGATCGAGCGTTCGGTCCACCTCCACGGCCGGTCACTTGCTTATGCAACAAGCAGAGGTGGCCGGACTGAGATACGAGCAAGCGAGCAAAAAGAAGCTAAAGATTGGATAATTGCTCGGCAGATCACAGATATTCGTACATGGTGGCCTTAGAACTAACTTAGTCTAAGCTTAACTAAAGATCCTACGAGTTAGGAGTTCTCCTAAAGATCCCCGGATGCGACGAGAAAAACCTAAGAGAAACCTAAAGTCAAGACATGATAGAAAATAGAAATGAAGTTGGTTAGTGGAAAAAAATATATATTTAAAAACAAGTAGAAATTAAAATCAGAGAACAAATAAAATAAATTAAACAAAGTCAAAAAAAAAAAAGAAAGCATTAAGGGACTGGTCGCCAGTACTGACCGCCCCCTACCAGGGGTCAGTACCGGTTACCAAGAGTGGGGGGGCCCCCTTCCAGGTACCTAAAATCGACACAGTGAGAGATCCGTCCACCTCGGAGGCTCCCTTTGAAGTGAAATTTTCGTTAACCGTGGGCTCCTTATATACCCACATCAAGGTTACTTCCCTCACTCCGATCGTCTTTGTTCGAGGTCACTTAATCACTTACCGTTACTTCGAATGTCATTGTTCGATTTAATCGAATATTTCAACAAATTTATGACTTTTAAGCCATTATTTATACTAGGACATTGTTAATAATTGTTTCAACTATGGTCCTACGACGATTGTTAATAATTGTGATAAATAAACATCAAGATTTTGCAAAATCTGCGAAGGCGAACGGTTTCGGTGAATGTTTGTTCATTTCCGCGATTGTTATTAATATTTACGCATATTCCCAATATTAATCGAACAATGTGCATTTTATTTATGCACTACAAATGATTAAGTAACTTATAGAAATTGATTTTGATCGAGATTCGCAGTAAAAAGTGTTTCGTAAAGTTTTAAATCATGGAAAGTAACAATTGTTCATTAAATACATCAATTTAACATTTGTTTAATTTTTATAATTTACACAATACGCGTAGAAGTTGCATTTTTTACTTGAAAGCGCCGAAATTCAATTAATTGCTTTTTTAGATAGAAAAATCTTCGTGATGAACACTTGTGAATCGATAATCGATACGTATAGCCTTGACAATGTCGGTTGGACCTCAATGACAACAATTCCATTGCGAACAAAGAATATTTAATCGAAATGATATTTTAAGCTATTATTTATACTAGGACATTGTTAATAATTATTTCATCGACGGTCCTACGACGATTGTTAATAATTATGATAAATAAACATCGAGATATTGCAAACTCTGCGAAGGCGAACGGTTTCGTTGAATGATTTTTCCTTTCCGCGATTGTTATTAATATTTATGCATGTTCCCAATATTGATCGAACAATGTGCATCTTATTTATGTATTGCAATTAATTAAGAAACTTATAGAAATTGATTTTGATCGAGACTCGATGTTAAAATGTGTTTCGTAAAGTTTTTAAGCATGGAAAGTAACAATTGTTCATTAAATGCATTAAGTTAACATTTGTTTAATTCTTATAATTTACACAATACGCGTAGAAGTTGTGTTTTTTACATAAAAGTGCCGAAATTCAATTAATCGCTTTTTTAGATAGAAAAATCATCGCGATGAAGACTTGTGAATCGATAATCGATACCTGTAGCCTTGACAATGTCGGTTGGACATCAATGACAACAATTCCTTTGCGAACAAAGAATATTTCAACGAAATGATATTTTAAGCCATTATTTTTACTAGGACATTGTTAATAATTTTCTAAAGTATGGTCCTACGACGGTTGTTAATAAATATGATAAATAAACATCGAGATTTTGCGAAATCTGCGAAGGCGAACGGTTTCGTTGAATGATTTTTCCTTTCCGCGATTGTTATTAATATTTATGCATGTTCCCAATATTGATCGAACAATGTGCATCTTATTTATGTATTGCAATTAATTAAGAAACTTATAGAAATTGATTTTGATCGAGACTCGATGTTAAAACGTGTTTCGTAAAGTTTTTAAGCATGGAAAGTAACAATTGTTCATTAAATGCATTAAGTTAACATTTGTTTAATTCTTATAATTTACACAATACGCGTAGAAGTTGTGTTTTTTACATAAAAGTGCCGAAATTCAATTAATCGCTTTTTTAGATAGAAAAATCATCGCGATGAAGACTTGTGAATCGATAATCGATACCTGTAGCCTTGACAATGTCGGTTGGACATCAATGACAACAATTCCTTTGCGAACAAAGAATATTTCAACGAAATGATATTTTAAGCCATTATTTTTACTAGGACATTGTTAATAATTTTCTAAAGTATGGTCCTACGACGGTTGTTAATAAATATGATAAATAAACATCGAGATTTTGCGAAATCTGCGAAGGCGAACGGTTTCGTTGAATGATTTTTCCTTTCCGCGATTGTTATTAATATTTATGCATGTTCCCAATATTGATCGAACAATGTGCATCTTATTTATGTATTGCAATTAATTAAGAAACTTATAGAAATTGATTTTGATCGAGACTCGATGTTAAAACGTGTTTCGTAAAGTTTTTAAGCATGGAAAGTAACAATTGTTCATTAAATGCATTAAGTTAACATTTGTTTAATTCTTATAATTTACACAATACGCGTAGAAGTTGTGTTTTTTACATAAAAGTGCCGAAATTCAATTAATCGCTTTTTTAGATAGAAAAATCATCGCGATGAAGACTTGTGAATCGATAATCGATACCTGTAGCCTTGACAATGTCGGTTGGACATCAATGACAACAATTCCTTTGCGAACAAAGAATATTTCAACGAAATGATATTTTAAGCCATTATTTTTACTAGGACATTGTTAATAATTTTCTAAAGTATGGTCCTACGACGGTTGTTAATAAATATGATAAATAAACATCGAGATTTTGCAAAATCTGCGAAGGCGAACGGTTTCGTTGAATGATTTTTCCTTTCCGCGATTGTTATTAATATTTATGCATGTTCCCAATATTGATCGAACAATGTGCATCTTATTTATGTATTGCAATTAATTAAGAAACTTATAGAAATTGATTTTGATCGAGACTCGATGTTAAAACGTGTTTCGTAAAGTTTTTAAGCATGGAAAGTAACAATTGTTCATTAAATGCATTAAGTTAACATTTGTTTAATTCTTATAATTTACACAATACGCGTAGAAGTTGTGTTTTTTACATAAAAGTGCCGAAATTCAATTAATCGCTTTTTTAGATAGAAAAATCATCGCGATGAAGACTTGTGAATCGATAATCGATACCTGTAGCCTTGACAATGTCGGTTGGACATCAATGACAACAATTCCTTTGCGAACAAAGAATATTTCAACGAAATGATATTTTAAGCCATTATTTTTACTAGGACATTGTTAATAATTTTCTAAAGTATGGTCCTACGACGGTTGTTAATAAATATGATAAATAAACATCGAGATTTTGCGAAATCTGCGAAGACGAACGGTTTCGGTGAATGTTTGTTCATTTCCGCGATTGTTACTAACATTGATACATGTTCCAAACATTTATCTTACAATATGCATCTTATTTATGCATTAAATATGATTGATTCGCCTACAGTAATTAATTTTGACCGAGATTCGAGGTATAAACGTGTTTCTTAATGTTTCAAAGCATGGAAAGTAACAATTGTTTATTAGATACATTAATTTAATATTTGTTTCGTTCTTATAATTTTCGGATTACGCGTGGAAGCTGTATTCTTGATGTAAAAGCGTCGAAATTCAATTAATCGCTTTTCTAAATAGAAAAATCATCGTGATGGACGTTTGTGAATCGATAAACATTTCCAGCCTTGACAATGTCGGTTTGATCTCAATAACAACAATTCCATCGCGAACAAAGAATATTTCAACGAAATGATATTTTAAGCCATTATTTATACTAGGACATTGTTAATAAATGTTTAAACTATGGTCCTACGACGATTGTTAATAATTATGATAAATAATCGTCAAGGTATTGCGTAATCTGCGAAGGCGAACGGTTTCGGTGAATGTTTGTTCATTTCCGCGATTGTTACTAACATTTACGCATGTTCTCAATATTAATCGAACAATGTGCATCTTATTTATTCATTACAAATTATTAAGTATCATGTAGAAATTGATTTTGATCGAGATTTGAAGTAAAAAGTGTTTCCTAAAGTTTTAAAGCAAGGAAAGGAATAATTGTTTATTTGGTATATTAATTTAACATTTATTTAATTCTTATAATTTACACAATACGCGTAGAAGTTGCATTTTTTACTTGAAAGCGCCGAAATTCAATTAATCGCATTTCTAGATTGAAAAATCTTCGTGATAAACACTTGTGGATCGATAATCGATACGTGTAGCCTTGACAATGTCGGTTGGACCTCAAAGGAAAATTGAGATCGCGAACAAAGAATATTTCAACGAAATGATATTTTTAGCCATTATTTATGCTAGGACATTGTTAATAATTGTTTAAACTGTGGTCCTACGACGGTTGTTGATAATCATGATAAATGTAAATGTTAATAACAATCGCATTTAGGAACGAATATTCACTGAAACTATGCGCCTCTACGAATTCGGCAATATCTTGATGTTTATTTATCACAATTGTTAACAACCGTCGTAGGACCATAGTTTAAACATTTATTAACAATGTTCTAGTATAAATAATGGCTTAAAATATCATTTCGTTGAAATATTCTTTGTTCGCAATGGAATTGTTGTCATTGAGGTCCAACCGACATTGTCAAGGCTATACGTATCGATTATCGATTCACAAGTGTTCATCATGAAGATTTTTCTATCTAAAAAACCAATAAAATGAATTTCGGCGCTTTCAAGTAAAAAATACAACATATACGCGTATTGTGTAAATTATAAGAATTAAACAAATGTTAAATTAATGTACTAAATAGACAATTATTACTTTCCATGCTTAAAAACTTTACGAAACACGTTTTAACATCGAGTCTCGATCAAAATCAATTTCTATAAGTTTCTTAATTAATTGCAATACATAAATAAGATGCACATTGTTCGATCAATATTGGGAACATGCATAAATATTAATAACAATCGCGGAAAGGAAAAATCATTCAACGAAACCGTTCGCCTTCGCAGAGTTTGCAATATCTCGATGTTTATTTATCATAATTATTAACAATCGTCGTAGGACCGTCGATGAAATAATTATTAACAATGTCCTAGTATAAATAATAGCTTAAAATATCATTTCGATTAAATATTCTTTGTTCGCAATGGAATTGTTGTCATTGAGGTCCAACCGACATTGTCAAGGCTATACGTATCGATTATCGATTCACAAGTGTTCATCACGAAGATTTTTCTATCTAAAAAAGCAATTAATTGAATTTCGGCGCTTTCAAGTAAAAAATGCAACTTCTACGCGTATTGTGTAAATTATAAAAATTAAACAAATGTTAAATTGATGTATTTAATGAACAATTGTTACTTTCCATGATTTAAAACTTTACGAAACACTTTTTACTGCGAATCTCGATCAAAATCAATTTCTATAAGTTACTTAATCATTTGTAGTGCATAAATAAAATGCACATTGTTCGATTAATATTGGGAATATGCGTAAATATTAATAACAATCGCGGAAATGAACAAACATTCACCGAAACCGTTCGCCTTCGCAGATTTTGCAAAATCTTGATGTTTATTTATCACAATTATTAACAATCGTCGTAGGACCATAGTTGAAACAATTATTAACAATGTCCTAGTATAAATAATGGCTTAAAAGTCATAAATTTGTTGAAATATTCGATTAAATCGAACAATGACATTCGAAGTAACGGTAAGTGATTAAGTGACCTCGAACAAAGACGATCGGAGTGAGGGAAGTAACCTTGATGTGGGTATATAAGGAGCCCACGGTTAACGAAAATTTCACTTCAAAGGGAGCCTCCGAGGTGGACGGATCTCTCGCTGTGTCGATTTTAGGTACCTGGAAGGGGGCCCCCCCACTCTTGGTAACCGGTACTGACCCCTGGTAGGGGGCGGTCAGTACTGGCGACCAGTCCCTTAATGCTTTCTTTTTTTTTTTTGACTTTGTTTAATTTATTTTATTTGTTCTCTGATTTTAATTTCTACTTGTTTTTAAATATATATTTTTTTCCACTAACCAACTTCATTTCTATTTTCTATCATGTCTTGACTTTAGGTTTCTCTTAGGTTTTTCTCGTCGCATCCGGGGATCTTTAGGAGAACTCCTAACTCGTAGGATCTTTAGTTAAGCTTAGACTAAGTTAGTTCTAAGGCCACCATGTACGAATATCTGTGATCTGCCGAGCAATTATCCAATCTTTAGCTTCTTTTTGCTCGCTTGCTCGTATCTCAGTCCGGCCACCTCTGCTTGTTGCATAAGCAAGTGACCGGCCGTGGAGGTGGACCGAACGCTCGATCGCCGTCTCTTCTGGTGCGTCCGCTTTGAGAGAGTATATGCTGCGAACACAGGGGCAGGTGTTCGCACCGGTCCCTGCGGAAGCCCTTGATCCATCATAAGACCCTCTCTTCGTCATCCTCCGTGAGTCAGGTCCACGCTCTGCGTGGCTCCTGGCTGCGGAGTTGGGAGAAACGGGGCACTCCTCTAGAGGAGTGGACGGCGTCGCGCATATCCTTGAGAATCTGGCCCACTGAGGGGAAACGGGACCGACCTAGTAGGAACAACTCTACGGTTCGCGTCGCGTATTTCCCAATTTTGCCTAATTTTTCCATAATGTAATTGCTCGGCAGAACTAAACCAGGAGATCGAAGGAACTTTGATTCCTTCTATCTCTGCAGTTAGAATAAGTTAGTTTTAAGGGTGTGATCTGCCAAGCAATTATCCAATCTTTAGCTTAATTTTGCTCGCTTCGTCGTTCCTCGGTCCGGTCACCACTGCTTCTTGTACAAGCAAGTGGCCGGCCGTGTAAGTAGTCCGAACGGTCTATCGCCGTCTCTTCCGGTGTGTCCGCTTCCAGAGGGGGCATGTTGCGAGCACAGGAGCAGGCATTTTTGCCGGTCCCTGCGAAAGCCTCCGAAATAAGACCCTCTCGTCGTAAAGATGGAGAAACGGGGCACTCCTCTAGGGGAGTGGTAGGCGTCGTTCGTTTTCTCTGTAATCGGAACCACGGAGGGGAAACGGGATAGACCTAGTAGGACCAACTGCACGGTTCGTGTCGCGTCTTTCCCAATTTTGCCTAATTTTTCCGTAATGTAATTGCTCGGCAGAACTAAACGAGGAGATCGAAGGAACATTGTTTCCTTCTATCTCTGGAGTTTAGTAAATTCGTTTGTACCGCGTATCGAGGGAGATCGATGGAACTTTGATTCCATCTATCTCTCTCCGGGTCTCCGCTCGCAGCAACCTCCGCGTGGTGAGACCTGGTAATCGGTATTACTTCCGACGAACAATAATTATTCGTCGTGGTTAGTACCGAGCTAATTGGCTGCGAATTTAGAATAATAATTGTTACGGTATAAGAACAAGTAGAGTACTTTAAAGCACAATATTTTTGTAATGAGTATAAAAGTGCGAATATGTTAATGGATCGAAGGAATGCGATTGTATCTCCGATGAATTGATGTATTGAAATAAAATCAATTTGATTGACGACGGAAATTTTATTTTTGCCTATTATTTTTTTCCATTTCCTTAACCGGATCCTATCACACTGCTAAAACTGCTTAAAACTATACGTCCTCGACTATCCTGTTCTTCTGATACGAAAACCCAAAATGAGCAAAAAATCTAGCAAAAGTTCCGAAATTCGTTCGAAAATCGCGCTAAATTTCAATTCGCGGAGATTCTTGGAATTTGACGTCATTTCTGATACCAAGGGTCTCACAATCGAACATTTTATAAAATTTATGCCCGAATTTCAAAGTTTGGTATGGGCAGAACATTGTCGCCGAGGAAGTATTCATTTCGATTCCTCGAGTATTAATCAAATGTTACCTTGATGAATCTAATAGACAATTATTCCTTTCCATGTTTTAAAACTTTAAGAAACATCTTTTTACTTCCAAGCATGATCAAAATTAATCGCTTTAGGCAAATCAATCATTTTTAATGCAAAAATAAAGTGCATATTGTAACATAAATGTTCGGAACATGCGTAAATGTTAATAACAATCGCGTAGAGGAACAAAGAATCACTAAAATCATTCGCCTTTACAGATTTCAGAATAGCATAATATTTATTTATCATGATAAATGACAACTGTCATAGGACCATACTTTAAACCATTATTAATAATGATCTGGTATAAATAATGATTTAAAATATCATTTCGTTGAAGTATTCTTCGTGCGCCATAGCATATAGTATTTCATTGTTTCCATTGAGTTCCACCCAGCACTGTCAAGGCAAGATATATCGATTGATGATTTTTCGACTTAGCAAAGTGATTAATTGGATTTCGACGCTTTTAGGTAAAAAATACTACTTTTACGTGTATCGTGTAAATTATAAGAATTGAACAAATGTAAAATTAATGTATCTAATAAACAATTGTAACTGTCCAAGCTTTAAAACTTTCCGAAACACGTTTTACTTTAAATCTCGATCTAAATCAATTTCTATCAGTTACATTATCATTTTTAATGCATAAATAAGATGCATATTGTTCGATTAATATTGGAAACATGCATAAATGTTAGTAACAATCGCGGAAATGAACAAACATTCACCGAAACCGTTCGCCTTCGCAGATTTCGCAATACCTTGACGTTTATTTATCATAATTGTTAAAAACCGTCGTAGAACACTAGTTTAAACAATTGTTAACAATGTCCTGGTATAAATAATGGCTTAAAACCCATCAATATCTTCATATATTCTTTGTTCGCGAAGAAATTTTTTGTTGAGGTTCAACCGACATTGTCAAAGCTACATATATCGATTATCGATTCGCAGGTGATTATCACGATGATTTTTCTATGTAGAAAAGCGATTAATTAAATTTCAGGGCTTTTAAGTAAAGAATACAACTTCTGGGCGTATTGTATAATTATCAGAATTAAATAAATGTTTAATTAATGTACCAAATAGACAATTATTAGTTTCCATGCTTTGGAACGTTACGAAACACGTTTTTACTTCGAATCTCGATCAAAATTAATTTCTATAAGTTACTTAATCATTTGTAGTGCATAAATAAAATGCACATTGTTCGATTAATATTGGGGACATGCGTAAACGTTAATAACAATCACGGAAATGAACAAACATTCACCGAAATCGGTCGCCTTTGCAGATTTCGTCATATCTTGATGTTTATTTATCATAATTATTAACAACCATCGTAGGACCATAGTTTAAACAATTCTTAACAATGTTCCTAGTATGAATAATAGCTTAAAAGCCATAAATTTCTTGAAATATTCGCTTAAATCGAACAAATAAAGAAAGTCGAAGTAATGGTAAGTCATCTTCTCGAGGGTATAAATAGAACCGCCGGCTGCCGAAAATTTCATTCACCCGGGAGCCTCCGCGGCGGACGGAGCTCCTCCCTTGGGGGACCTCGAGCCCCAGGGCCAGGGTGGCCCGCCGCGGAGAAGGGTGGACCCGCGGCGTACTCCCAGCGGGCGGAGCTCCTCCTGTGGAGGACCCGGACCCTCCGGACCAGGGTGGCCCGAGTCGTACTCGCGGCGGACGGAGCTCCCACTCTGGGGGACCCGGACCCTTCGGCCAGGGTGGCGCGACGCGAAGAGGGGCCGTACCGCCGCTCTTCCATTTCTGACTTTATTTCCACTTCCTCTACTGAAAGAATTTCTAACTTTGTTAAAATTTTTCAAAAAATTCTCAGAAATGACGTCATTTTCGCAAAATTCCGAAAATTCTCAGAAATGACGTCATTTCCATGAAGTGGCACGATAGGAATACCTCCTCGCACCTCATGTTCTCCTGATACCAAAGTCTCGAAAACTGTGAAAAATTCCAGTTAAAGTACAGAAATTCGTTTAAAATTCGCGCCTCGGGGAAATTCTCAGAAATGACGTCATTTCCAAGAAGTGGCACGATAGGAATACCTCCTCGCACATCATGTTCTCCTGATACCAAAGTCTCGAAAACAGTACAGAAATTCGTTTAAAATTCGCGCCTCGGGGAAATTCTTGGAAATGACGTCATTTCCAAGAAGTGGCACGATTGGAATACCTCCTCGCACATCATGTTCTCCTGATACCAAAGTCCCGAAATTGGCAAAGTACAGAAATTTTCTAAAATTTTGGTACGAAATTCAGACTTTGGTATCAGGAGAACATGATATGCGAGGAGGTATTCCTATCGTGCCACTTCTTGGAAATGACGTCATTTCCAAGAATTTCCCCGAGGCGCGAATTTTAAACGAATTTCGAGACTTTGGTATCAGGAGAACATGAAGTGCGAGGAGGTATTCCTATCGTGCCACTTCTTGGAAATGACGTCATTTCTGAGAATTTTCGGAATTTCGCGGAAATGACGTCATTTCTGAGAATTTTTTGAAAAATTTTAGCAAAGTGAGAAATTCTTGGAGTAGAGAAAGTGGGAAAAGAAAGAGCGACGGTACGGCCCCTCTCCGCGTCGGGCCACCCTGGCCCATGAGTCCGGTTCCCCCCGAGGAGGAGCTCCGTCCGCCGCGGGTACGACTCGGGCCACCCTGGTCCGGGTCCTCCACAGGAGGAGCTCCGCCCGCCGAGTGTACGCCGCGGGTCCACCCTTCTCCGCGGCGGGCCACCCTGGCCCTGAGGGTCGACGTCCCCGAGAGGAGGAGCTCCGTCCGCCGCGGGTCCGCGTCGGGCCACCCTTCCCCTGAGGGTCGAGGTCCCCCAGAGGAGGAGCTCCGTCCGCCGCGGGTCCGCGCCTGGCCACCCTGCCCCGGAGGATCCGGATCCCCCAGAAGGGGAGCTCCGTCCGCCGCGGAGGCTCCCGGGCGAATGAAATTTTCGGCAGCCGGCGGTTCTATTTATACCCTCGAGAAGGTGACTTACCATTACTTCGACTTTATTTATTTGTTCGATTTAAGCGGATATTTCAAAAAATTGATGGCTTTTAAGCTATTATTCATACTAGGAACATTGTTAATAATTGTTTAAACTATGGTCCTACGATTGTTCTTAATAATTATGATAAATAAACATCAAAATATGACGAAATCTGCAAAGGCAATCGGTTTCGATGAATGTTTGTTCATTTCTGCGATTGTTATTAACATTTACAATGTTCTGAATATTAATCGAACAATGTGTATCTTATTTATGCACTAAAAATGATTAAGTAACTTATAGAAATTGAGTTTGATTAAGATTCGAAGTAAAAACGTGTTTCGTAAAGTTCCAAAGCATGGAAAGTAATAATTGTCTATTTGGTACATTAATTTAACATTTGTTTAATTCTTCTAATTATACTATACGTCTAGAAGTTGTATTCTTTACTTAAAAGCGCCGAAATGCAATTAATCGCTTTTCTAGTTAGAAAAATCATCGTGATAAACACCTGTGAATCGATAATCGATATATGTAGCCTAAAGTTTTTCAGTTGGACCTCAATGAAAAATTTCTTTGCGAACAAAGAATACTTCAACAAAATGATATTTTAAGCTATTATGTATTCTAGGACATTGTTAATAATTGTTTGAACTACGGTCCTACGACGGTTGTTAATAATTATGATAAATGAACATCAAGGTATTGCGAAATCAGCGAAGACGTACGGTTTCGGTGACTGTTTTCTCCCTTCCGCGATTGTTATTAACATTTATGCATGTTCCTAATATTGATTGAAGAATGTGCATCTTATTTATGAATTACAAATGATTAAGTAACTTATAGAAATTGATTTTGATCGAGATTCGAAGTAAAATGTGTTTCGCAAAGTTTTAAAGCATGGAAAGTAATAATTGTTTATTTGGTACATTAATTTAACATTTGTTTATTTCTTATAATTTACACAATACGCGTAGAAGTTGTATTTTTTACTTAAAAGCGCCGAAATTTAATTAATCGCTTTTCTGGATAGGAAAATCATTATGATGACCATTTGTGAATCGATAATCGGTTTGTGTGGTCTTGACAGTGTCGGTTCGACTTCAATGACAACAATTCCATCGCGAATGAAAAATACTTCAACGAAATGGTATTTTAAGTCATTATTTATAATGGGACAATACAATGAACTCGGACGACCTTACGTGAACTTCAGATGTCCTCTAGGTGTCCTCCAGATGTCCTCTCGTGTCCTCACTTGACCTCCAGATGATCTCTCGTGATCACTTGGGATCACCTGGAGGTCACCTGGAGGTCACGAGAGGTCATCTGGAGGACACCTAGAGGTCAGCTGGAGTTCACGTGAGGTCACTGGAGGCAACGGGAGGTCACGTGAGTTCACGTAAAGTGGCTTGAGTTCACTGGATTTTTCCATTATAAATAATGGCTTAACGTACCATTTCGTTGAATTATTCTTCATTCGCGATGGAATTATTGTCATTGAAGTCAAACCGACGCTGTCAAAGCTACACATACCGATTATCGATTCACAAGTGTTCATTACGATGATTTTTCTATCTAGATAAGGGATTAATTGATTTTCAAAACTTACATGTAAAAAATACAACTCTTACGCGCATTGTCTATGATATTCTATTTATCTGTTCGTCTGTTTATCTGGTTATCGGTTTATTTAAAATATCTGTTTATCAGTTATACATTATCTGCCTATCCATTAATCCGTTAATCCGGATAATTCCCGGATAATCCGCCGGGTAATCCGGATACTCCCCGTGTAATCCTCCGGATAATCCGGATAATCCCCAGATAATTCCCGGATAATCCGCATAATCCCCGGATAATCCGGATAATTCCCAGATAATTCCCCGGATAATCCGGATAATCTCCAGATAATCCCCTGGATAATCCGGATAATCCTCGGATAATCGCCCGGTTAATCCGGATAATCCCCCGGATAATCCGGATAATCCCCCGGATAATTTGTCATTTGCAACGAATAATAATGTTTGGTCCCGAGTAGTACCAAGCTAATTGGCTGCGAATGTAGAATAGTTATTTAAGCTGGAACAGCAAGTAGAGTAATGTAAATTGCATTTTTGAAACGCCTGTAAAAATTTAAACATGTTAATGAATCGAAAGAATGCGATTGTAACTCGATGTATTGATTTACTTCGATAAATTAATTATGAGTAACACACAAGCTTCTCTCTTCTTTGTTTGCTTTCACTACCTCGAGCCGGTCCTATTCCATTGCTAAAACTATTCCACGATTTCTTAAATCATGAGATGACTAGCAAAGGCATCCAGCGGAAATTATATTATCTCCTGGTCTATGATATTCCTGTGATAATAAAGTTCGAAAATCCGCAAAATTACACTTGAAACTCCTGCTAATTGTCAATTTGTAGAATTCCTAAGTATTGACGTCGTTTCCAATAATTCGCGAAATAGGAATACCTTCTCAACGATCGTGTTCTTCTGATACCAAAGGGAAAAAATTTTGGGAAATGTCCGATTTTTGAGCATTTAATGCTCAAATCCGACCCGCGAATAACGAGAATCCGCACAGAGACAGAAATTGAAATAAGAAAGAAAGAACGAAGAAGACGAGAGAGAAGAAGCTGTAAAGCCTCGCCGCGGGAATTTCATATTCTCCTTGTTGGACGCGGTTCCTCGTGGCAGAGTAGAGGGCTGGTAGCGAGAGTAAGGATCTTAAACTCGAAAGTTTACCCGCTGAAGTGGTTAGCCAGTCGCGATCTATGCCCTTGCCCAGAATTTACAAGTCCTTAAATCGTGCCGCGGCCGAGAGGTTTGTTCGAGGGTGTTAAATTCTTCGCGGATCCCCGCTATCCGTTTCGCGCGACGTCGATGACTCTGTTCCGCCACTTGTCCCGAAGTCCTTCAGGATTTAACGCGCGTGACGATAATTAACGAGAATCTCGTTATTTCGCGGAGACATTTTCGCTGTAAATTGAGCGATCCGCTCGACGAGTTCCGCGATAAAAACCGAAACTTGCACGGGAACTCGAAACCCCGGTCGTTATACCGATATTCTTTTTTCGCGTTCGAAGGAACCCCTTTACCGATAGCAGAACGAAAACATCGTTCCACGTTTATTTAGCCGTATACATTCCACCGCATTGCAGTTATTTTTTTCAAGAAATGTTTTTTCCGTATCGCAACTTTACTTCGGTGGTACGTACTCTAAGAATACATTCTTCCATGAAACTCGGCACACAGATATTAATAAAAAACGAACCGATTAGGCTAGCGTAACAGCAGCTACGCGTCAGTGAAATTTTTATCGCGTTCTCGTAAATGCTCGTTGAAAATAAAAATATGCAACGATCTTGTCGGATGAAAATAAAGGGACAATCGGTATCCATCGAATTCGTGGAATTTTTTCGCTTTTCATAATTTTGGTCCCGAATCGCTGGTTCGAAAATCTATAGCCGACCGTTGCAATTTCCAACGGCGTTGCGCCAACGGTGATAGAGATCCTGACCTCTGATCGATCGCGACGTATGGGAGGTTCGACCGTTAAACGACTTCGAAGAAACGCGCGACGATGATTGATAGTCAAAAATGCGGACGTGCTCGCACGTGCTGGAACCATTAGGGCGAGCACTTTAACGGGCCTGCGCTGCTCTACCGAGAAACAAAAAGGACTCGGCAGCTTCGGCCATCAATAAGACGTTACGTCCAATATGCGAGCCGTTTTTCGCCGGTACGCTCAAAATTATTTCGACGCCCCTATCGTGCAAGATGGACGAAACGAGACAACGAATAACCCTCCGTGGGGCTAGCTTTCGCCCTCGAAATTAACAATCGCGAGAAAAACGAGAAAAAATTCTCCGCGAAACGTTCCCGGCATCGTCGCGAAGCGATTCCTCCCGCGTTCCTTCGAATTGCTAACACCTCGGCCACCGAGATTAAGAAACGAAAACTATTCTTTGTACTTAAATAACTTACCTGAAAAATGATACAGTGTGCGACAGATTTCGAAGCAGTCGTCTGTACACGGACTGAGTCACCATTTTCGCACTAGTATCTTCCTTTGGCCATTTCTCTTTCGCAAATTTCATTTTTTCACCTTCTATTGCCTCGTCGTGTCTTTCTTAATTTCTACGGACGATGCGAAAGTCTCTCCAGGTCGCGATTAAATTTTTCTAACACACGATTTGGAGTTTCTCGATTAATACGATCGCGATAATTAAATACCCGTTTCCGTGTTCGTTCCGGCGCGAGCTCGTGCATCTTCCCGGAGCGGATCGGGTAACGCGGCAACGCGAGTCGACGAAACGTAATTTCTATTTTCAAGTGCGGGAGTGGCTGCGGAAAATTTAATTTCCATTGCGTGCATCCTCCGTATAAAGGAGTAAACCACCCTTTGGTGGATCCGGCACTTTTAACGCCGAGTCGTGAATCTTCTTCTTCGCGAGTGGAAACCAACCGATGTAGGACATCCGTGATTCACAACACTCGGTTTAAAACAGCTTGTATCTACGTTAAGATTTATGTTTCGACCCCACGTGAGCCCTTTTTTTGCACGCCCCGGAGACATCAACGATAAATCGTACATCCTTATTCGTCGAGAACCGATCGAGTTGCGCGCGATAAGCCCTTTACAGATCATTGGCAAAAAATCCTCCCGATTGAGCCGACCAGCGACGACAGCTTTTTATCCCGCTCGATGCGAAGCCACCAAACACGATACAGATAATTGGCAATTGGATTAACGCTGCGTCCAATTGAATATTCACGCGCCCGCGTCGGCTTCGTTCGTTTTCCAACGACGATTATTAACCAATTACTTCTCTCGGGCTATTTAGCGAACACCGTTCGAAACTCGTTGCTCTCGCTATGAAACGTGTTTCACGAGGGAGAAAAACGAAGTGACTTATTTTTATGCTCGTTTCGGAGCACGCATTTTTCATCGCTCGAAGGTAACCGTGTTACTCGCTCGCGTACATAAATATTGTGTACTTCGTCATCTTAAAATTGTCGGTATCGTGGCTTTGTTTCGAAAATGGTCCGGTACGATCCACCTCACCATCTCGAAACGATCCGCTCCGAAAGGGTGAATTTCAATTTTGAAAATAAATGACAGTCGCTCGAAGCTAAATTCGGTCTCTAAGCCGAGATACTTAACCCGATAAATTCGAGGTTTCAAAAAATCGTAGCCATTACTTTTTCCACGGATTGACCGACTTCGTCTTTCTTTGGGGGAGTCTCGCTAGGTCGGCGCTATTCCAGGGACCCTCGTTCCGAAAGAGGATCGTAATAAAGGAGCAAGGTTTCATCCAGGATCGCGATCGACTCTAAAATTTCAGTTTCCAATTTTCCCAGACCTTCGAAAACTCTTTAACGCGATCGACCGGTCGCGTCTTTCTAAGGGTAGAAAGAACTCTCGCGCTGTATTATCGACACGATACTAAAAACGAACGCAACTAATCGCAAGAATGGGTGTACATAACGCGATGCAACGGTGTCTCGGTTATCGACCAAATTTGTTGCTCGGATTCCCGTCATCCCCCATCGTTGTATCGCTTCCATTCGAGCGACCTTTGTGTCCGAAACGAAAACAAATCCTGGCATTAGAAAAATTCTAGCTTAAAATAAGTCTAGCGTAAAAAAAACCCTTGCGTGAAAAAATTGGAGCGAAAAAAATCCTGTATAAAAACAAAGCGTACATTGTTCTTCCAACACGTTAAACGCTCCGTTGATTATCGGTGATCAACGGTATGAAACGCAAGAATTAATATCGCCGTATTAAAACTAAAACATTCCAAGTTCCCGGAAAAAAGAAACTGTACGGTCGTATATTACTCTCATCGGTACTGATAAATACGATCGTACGACTGAACTTTATCTGAACGTGTCTAACGAAGCTTTCCCATCCGAAGCGTCGCAAAATCTTGCAACTTTCGCGGTGCAATTTCTATCGCCGGTCTTCGTAACATTTCTGGCGAAATTTTGCAAATTTCGAGGACTCTTCGGCAATTTCCGACGTAACGTTCCATCCATTCGAATCCACGCTGTCGTAAACAAGAAGACGAACATCGCGCGTCGGTGTTCTTTGGATCAGTTCCCGCCAAAAGTTTCTCCACACGTTGAAAAAAACGTAAAGGAAAAGATAGATCGCTCTATCGTCGAATATCCGCGGTTGTGTCGAGTCGGGGAATTTTCGGAGCTTGGGCGATTCCTCGGCCGCGCATTTAATTGTCCAGCCTCTTTTCCGTTCTTCCGGTTTCCATTCGTCCCCTTCTGTCCCATAGCGCGCGGAATTATGCGCGTCTGTGGCAAACTTCTCGCGGCTTTACGCAATCTTCCGCGAAACACCGCGAGAACTTTCGGCCAAGAATCCCGAGTTACCGCCGGTGATGTAGTGCAGCGGGCTTTAATTTTCCGGCGGCACCGTTCAAAATTTCTATCCAAGTTTTACAATTCAACCGAGGCCCTCCTTCGGGCGGTAACCAATGCGAATCGCAGTGAAACAATCGGAAAGTTAGCGCCGGTAACTGCCCAAGACGAGAAAATTACAGCCGGAAGAAAAACTCGAACGAGGGTGTGGCGAGCCAGGGAGAACTAAGAAGAAAAGAGGGGAGTGGGGATCGTGTTCTTGGCGCAAATTGGACGTTGTTGCGACAACGCGGCGTAGATCACGCGAAGTTACGTTTAATCGATTCATGAGAATGCCCTTCGGCCGAGTGGGAAATTCAACGAGAAATTCTACACGCTCGTGTGACCCAACGTCGCGCGAAACGGTCCCACTGTTCCCTGGAAAATTCAGAAAACGGCCAAACTTTCGACTTTCCTCGTTTGCCTATCGACCGACGCGAGTTTTGCTATTCCAGGAGGGTAGATTGTTGCAAATTTTCGTTACTTGTACATTTCTAGCTCCGAAACGATCGATCGTGCACCGAAAAGTAAAATTAAGGATGGAATTTTATACACGTTTGTGCACGAAATGTACAAGGATTGTGTCTAGCGTAATATCTGTCTCGAGTACAGAGAGAGAGACATTTTTCTGGAAGGTATGCTCAAAGTGTAACGAAACGTTGCAAAGAAAGCTCTCTATAGTTGGCACAAAGTAAAGAAAATTGATTCATCGTTACGCACGTGTATGAAGATAGCCGAAAGATGAGGTCTGCTAGTCGAAGTATCAAACAAACCGATCGTTTTTACGATCGTAAACGATGAAACGGTTCCGGTGGTATTTTAAGGGGATTCGTATCGCGAAGAGTTGCAAGGAAAACGTACTCCATAAATTGCGTTTACTCGATGGCGATGGTCATCGACCATCAGCGAAACACCGTTGTCGGAAAACTCCTCTCGTTGAATTTCAAATCCGGGCAGCGTCTTCGTATCCTCTGCGCGCTGGTCTCGTTCAACGCGCGGACGCATCAACCGAGAAAAATAATTTACATCGTCCACGGACGAGTGTCTTTGAGAATGTTTCCTTAGCTTTTCCTGGCTCGTGGAAGTTTCTGCTTAGCGGCGTCACGTGGCTAGGTTACCTTTGTTCAAGGGCTCGAATTTCCCGGAGTCGCGCGGCGCAGCTTTTAAAAAACTGTAATCCTCATTAAATTTCATTCTGCACAAGGTTCGCGCGGTCCTATTAAAGCGTCAAAGTTACCTTAACTTTGACACAGACGGTATCAGAGCCAGCCGGCTCGAGCAATTATAGAATAGTCGACGATGCAATTAACTTGAAACTGCATCGGTAACGCGTAACGCGTTACAATCGTACGGTACACGTTTGTTTTTGCAATTAGCCAATTAACGCGCGTCGTGCGCCAACCGTGACCGGGGGAAACAATGAAATTACAATTAACTACTGCATAACTAAATAATTCCGGAATCCCTTTTTAATCGCGCGGAAAATACGCGCGATCAATTGTTTTCGCGCCACGCCCCGGCTCGCGATCTGGAAACGCTGAAAAGTGTAATGCGTTTAAGCCGCTGTAGCTCGGAAACGAATGGTTTTCGAACGCGTGTTTTTGTTCGAGCCCTTTTGTTCGTTTCAAGGCATAGAACCGGACCAGTAAATTTCGCGATAGGACTACGAACCTCACCTGGTGCGGTGAAACCTGACCAAGTATCCGGAAAACGTACAATAGAAAACACGGTTAAGAAGTAGCGAGTATATAATAAAAAGAAGGAACGAAAAAAAGAACGTGGAATAATTTCAAAGCGAATGAGCCAAAATCTATTCGATGTTACAATAGGACATAAATTACACGGAGCCTCGCGAAGTTCTGATTCAAAGTTTTATTTCGGTTGGGAAAAAAATTAAACCCCGCGTCGCGAACCAGAAAAATTCACCAACGAATGTATAAATTTGGGTTACGCTCCGTATTGCACGAATGTATAAAATGTAATATCGCGACAAAAGGAAACACTTGTTACGTAAAATAACAGTTTCGCGAATAATCTGTACAACTATGGTTCAACGATCTTACGTGTTTACACCCCAGGGTACAGTGGATAATCTAAAAAAAGAAATATTAGTAACGGGGACCGTACCAAGAATGATAGGGATAACGATTGTAAGTACAATTAACAAACAGAAAATTAAACGATGGAATTTTCGTTTAAAGAGCTACAGTACGAATGGTACGGCAAAGTTGTGCCTTGGTCTTCCTTTTTCGATGAACGTTGGGTACTTTTTCTTTTTACCAATATTGGATTTTTCTTTTCTTTCCCTAGTATTAACTTTATCGTAGTAAAATATTTGCACGTAGTTTAACTACGGTCAATAGGTCGAACGAGTAGGTTCATCGTGCGTATAATCTAGAATTTAACGAAAATTCTCTCTACCTATCGAACTGATCGATTGGTTTAAGTAATCTGGAGGTGTGCCTCGAGCTTCGAAGTAAACGACCTATTTGTAAATAAGGCTTCGTTAAAAATTTCCGTAACAATTTTTTCTTTAAGAAGACGTTCCATTAAGGCTACCTTTCTGGACGAAATTCTTTGCCTTCGAGACATCTTCGAACCATTTATTACGGTTGAAAAATGTGTTAGAATACAACAAATATTCTTCGAATTCGAGAGAAAAGAAACACGCAAGTGAAACACAAAAAGTTATAATTATAATCGTCTCAAATTCCCGAGGAAACACGATAATCGACTTCCCAAACAAGTTTTCCTCACTTTCTCGCGATTAATGCCAAATCTCCAACATCGCGGAACTCTCACGATTACGAATTAATAATAAACGAGTTCCCTTAACCACGATTCGCTCGTATATTCCGACGAAATGCTAAAATATGTATCTTAATTAAAATTTCATTCCGATTTGGAATTTACTTCGACAACTTTCAGCTTTTACGTACGAAAAATTACGCGACAGAAAATCATTTTACTTATTGTTTTAGCAAATTTCTGAAAACTGTAAGACAATTTTTGCCGTTTGTCAGGTTAGGTTGTAATCGACAGTGAATGAAAATTCCGTTAAAATGCCGCACGACTATGAAGACTGAATCTATTTATAAATTAAATATACACAGAAACAAGTATCTACGAGTATTTGCCAGGGTGAAATATTTTCACATGTGCAACCGAGCAGGACAAAATAAACGTTCGAATCGTTGTGCAACAGATGCACATGATAAACCAGAGGCGTGGGTCGATACGAAGGATAGATTCGTATTGGTTTCCTCCGTAACGCGAATATCTCGAAACACGAACAACGTCGTAACCTTCCAAGACCTAAATTTCCCAAATGCATAATTATGCAATTTTTGTGCACTGCTCGCCCCCTCCTGTGCACCGTATCGAACGAACCAATTAGTATCCCCTTACTCTTCGGTTCGTTCCGTTTCTACAGGTTCGCAAAAAGGACGGCCCTCTCTCCCCACTCCCCGAGCAACGTAATTTATAATTCAATGACTTCATAATTTTGCGTTCAACAACTAAAAGCACTTCGACCGCATAATAGTTTCATAATTGGAGCCCGACCGCGGAGGAATTTTTAATCGAGTTTCGCGATTCGCCCTGCAATTCGGGTCCACCCTCCTCTCGCTCGCTCACTCTCTCTCTCTTTCTCTCGTTGTTAATTCGATCGAGAACGCGCGTCCTCCAACTTCGTGGATCTCTGGATCCGACGAGACGCGTTCGAGACGCGGAAAGAAAAAATCGTACGCGAGGAACGAACCGAGAGAATCGTTACGCTTCGAGGAGGATATTCAACGAGGTGGGCGACGAAGTCGAGCGGCGCGTATTTAGGCTGGTCCGGGCTATATTTAAATCAGTTCGTGGTGGGGCCAGCGAACGCGAAACTACGAGGAGACACACGTCCGCGTCGACTCCGACGCTTCGTTGTTCGACGTCCAGACGTTCGAGAAGGTTCTCGGGGTTCCATACTCCCAACGCGTTCCATATTTCCATAGATTTCGTTCCATCGGTGTGCACCGCGAGCCCACGAAATGGTTGGATAAAGTTTCACGATCGAGCGTTCGAGGAATCGTCGAGGTGAGTGTTAACCCTTTCCTCCTATCGTTTAAAATTCGACAACGCGTGTTAATCGACGGCAAGATCGTTCGCAACTCTCACCGTCCTCGTGAACGTTAAGTTTTCTTTGTTAAGATAGTATACAGAAGTATTTCTCTAAGATTTTTAAGAGAATGTATTTCAAGGTACGAGTATGGCCAACCCTCGCTTGTAGTACTTATGTCTGATTCGATTTCTTTACCACGATATTGTAGGCAAAAGGGTTAAAGGGAGCAGACTCTGTCGAAAGTGATTATTTGCAATTTTTTCTAACGTATGAACATCACGCATTGTAAAACCCGTTCTAGTTCTGGAATTTCTCTCGAATTTCCACAGAAAGGAACAGAAAGGGAAGACAAAGGTCCATGGAGGAGAATATTTATTACTTGGGAAAAAAGCCATAAGTTGTAACTGAAAAAGAATATTTTTATCTTGAAACGTTAGAGAATATACTCGAAAAGTGACGAGAAGTTTCATCGAGATTTTACGTTAAAAAAAAATGATCAAAAATCACCCTATTTTATCATTTCCACTACATTAGATACCGGTAATCAAAATTTTAGACAACTCGACGTTCGACAGCACACACGTAACACAAATCAGAACAGATGTTCAACCAGAATACACATCCATGAAAATAGCTTAGTCTACGCTTCTTTAATTCCAAATACAAATACTACCACCTATCGGTCCATTCTTAATACACAAATTGAAATACGTGTGCGAGGGATTAGTTTCTTTAAAACATTTTTCTTTACAGTCTGTAAGTTCTCGATTGTTTCTAGAAGTTTGGAAAAAACGTGTGCACCGGTATCGTCGTCGAGTGAAAATGAAATTTCCAACGTTGCATTCCATTTTTTACGCGTTTCACGATGTAGATACTCTGAACGTTGACGTTACCGCGGATTAAACGAACAGATTGCACGATTCGTGTTCGATCGCTGGAAAAAAGTTGGCGATTCGTAAATCAAAAATTGAAACCGGAAGGACCGGAAACGCGCCTACCGGATACCGCGCGGGGTTTAAAAAATACAAAACGTCATTCGACGAATTTGAATTCGTGATTTTCTTCAAAGATCGATATTGGCGAGCACCGAGCGTGTTGTAGAGCTTCGAGCAACGAAAACAACGACGCGTAAAATTATGAATTATTTTTTCTCGACGTAATTACTATTTTAATTGTTACTCTCCTTTTCGTTGATTTATATTTCTGTAATTTTCCATGGACGTTTTTAATCGTTTAATAAATACAGATATTATTCGACGCGTTCCACGTTGCAAACTCGGTGGAGCTGCTTCTCCACTTCCTTCCTTCGACTAGGCAATCATGTCGGTTTCAGGTTGCAATTAAGCTCCAGTTCAGCCCATAAGTGGCGCATCTAGAGCTACTATTACCGATCAATTTATAGCCTATCGATGTCTTATAAGTAGGCCAGTTACCGATCGAATAAATGTGAATTGTCGATGAAGGAATCGAACGTAACATTAATGCGCCTATTGACCGGAGCGCGAAGTTAAAATGAAAGAAAGTAAAAAAGCTGAAAGTACGAGTGTAGAATCCCTTTCAAAAATTGAAGAACTTTAACATTTTTCAATGTTTCCAAATTTTTCGAAATCCTCATTGTATAAATGAATCTTCAGTGACCATCCAACCAAGTCGATGAGAAAAAAAAAGCTTGAAATATATTTTAGGTTAATTAAATCGGTTAACATTCCCCCGAATTTTCTCAACGATTGCACAATTTTCCTCGCACGTCGTTCCAAGCCTTCCACGTAAACATTCTCCCAAATTCTCGCGAATTTCCCCCGGAATTTGATTTTCCCAGAAGCGAGAAATGCTTTTCCCTCCGCCGTGGCGGTGATTATTCTCAACTTAAATCGAGCAACATTCCCCCGAATTTTTCAACGATTGCCTAATTTTCCTTGCGCGACGTTCGAAGCCATCGTTGTACTCCAACGTCCTCCGATATTCTCCCGTTTCCGGCGAAATTTGATTTTTCCCAGCGCGATAAAGATTTCGAAAGCTTCCAACGCTGCCGACGCGCTAATTATTTTCAAGTTCGCACGGCCGTGGGTTTTCACACGTGGCACGCGCCCATTGCACAGAGCTAATTGGGCAAACATTCCCGTTTCCGTTCCCCTTGTCCCGGGTCCGGGCTGACAGCGCTAATTCCAATTTCCTCGAGCGCAACAATTTACTCGCCTATAACCGCGATAACCGTAAGAAACGCCCGATGGAAATTCACCGGCTGAAACACGTGCATAAGCTGCGGGAACCGGTAGCATCCTCTCTATTCTCGCTCTTTCGATTCGAGTGGCGTTCTTTGAAAAGCCACCGGTACCGTTACCAGCTTCTCGCTACGCTCTGTCCATTCTCCTCGCAATTTTTCCAACCACGAGATATCACGATATTCATAATCTCGGGGCCACTCGTGACCCGTCAAGGACCAGCTTGAAATTCCATGGAGGCCTAGACCCGATATTCAATTTCTGTAGGTAGCCGCGAGTGGTCGGAGTGCCGTTTCCCCGAATCGAGACCACCGACGTCCCGGTAGGCAAACTCGCTCTTCTCGTGTTTGAATCGAGTCCAATCCGACGCGAGTATTTCGTGGCAGGAAAGCGGTCTGGCCCTGAGCGACGTAAAAAGGAAAGAATCGGTTCTGGTACGGTCTCGTACGCATCGGCCACCTGTTTTTAACCGAGAATTTCTGCTGCAATCGCGGGTGCCACTTCGTCTTCTCCGAGGGGCGTTCATCTCGTGCGAGATGGTAATACATTAGTAGTCGCTAGGAAAATTTACAACGACCTCTGGTAGTAATTGAAGACATTCTCGAAATCTTTTCAGTGTTCTGCGTTTCGTCGAGTAATTGGTCATTCGTGCGTAAAATATTTGGTACAATTGGAACGGGAGTTTTAGGGGTACGGTTAAATGTGAAAGGGTTGGATACAGAAAGGTAAATATTGAACGTTTGCAACGCGACTTCATTTAGTACCGTTGTTTTTCGAGTGCAATATTTGTAACATTTTCTAACGATTTTTTAGCCAATAATAACATCGAAGATAAAGTAATAGGATATTAGTTGTTCAGAAAAGGTGCCTCGAGTATTCTAGGGAGAAAGAAATATCGGTGTTCGATTAAGGGGAATGTGGTACCGTCGAGAAGTAGAATGTGGACGTCTGACCATGAAGACTCGTGATTCCTTCTTGCGACTGATTTTCCCGACTTTTTATAATGCACGCCAGAAATATAAGAAACAGCAATTGTTTCTTACTTAGTAGAGTATAAATTAATTTTGTTCCATATTTTCGATACATTTTCTCGTTTGGAACGAACATTTCGAGGCTTGTGCCACCGATTATCGGACATTTCGTACAAGAGTATTTGAATTAAGCGTTGAACTTGTGCTCTCGAGTATAAGCTCGTACAAAAATTAACGAAACTCGAGTTATTCGCGAGGCATGGAAGGAAGGTACTCTTTCGAAAAACCTTCATCTCCTGTTCGCGTGGAGAAACCTCCTTATTGCGAGACAAACGATTTCAACGCAAAGCTTCGACCGTTCGCTCGACTTATCCTACGAAAAACGTTCCAAGCTTCTTTGATTTCAACGTGCACACACGTCCCTGTGCTCGACCAAACATAGAATAAAACAACTCGTTTTAAAAAACCTCGTCGCGATTGATTTTTCTCGCACCGAGACTCTGTCCCCTTTTATAAAAACGACACCCACTCTTTTATAGGTTCCGCTAAATTATAAATATTTCTCGTAACGGTGAATCGAATTCCACTGGAAAAATACATTCGTAACCATAAAATTTAAATTGCGCGAAAAAAATTGATTTACGGGTTAAAAATTGTCGAATAGCTATTGGACCGGAGGGGAAAAGGGTAGAAAAGTTTCGTTGTTCCCGAAGTGAAAATACAGCTTACATAACGCACATTTTACCGAAAATTGACGACAGTTATTACACGTTATTCGCGAAAGTTGTGCCAAGAACAATTTCATAAATTTTTCCCAAAATAGCGTACGCGATGCACCGGAACCGACGATATATTATCGGTACACGCGCGCGCGCACGCAAAAAAAAAAATAAAAAAAAAAGGGACAAAGATTATCGGCGATACGATGATAATCATCGGGGCAAAGTTGTTTCGGGACTTTTAATATCGTAAATTTCTACCCTTGCGGCCAGCCAGTCGTTGTTTACACGGTTGGCTCGTTTCGAAAACAACGGATAAGATCAAATATCGGATCGCGCGGCGAATAGCTGGAAAGTTCGGCAAAGCAACAGTTTTTTAAGCGGAGACTTTGTCGGAATGAAAATATCGCGAGTAACATTGTCGAGGTGTACTCGTTGGAAAGGGTGGGTACTGGTTTCAACGTTTCGAGTGTCCGAAATGGAGGAAACGTATGTGAAAACCAACTATCGTTTACCAGGAATTCGTACGAATCTCAAATTGGCTCTGTGCTTATTGGTGTATTGTCATCGACGACGAAAAAGTATCGTTGTGCGTTTCGTGTACAGCGATGGAAATATCGGTAGTATTCGATGCGGGCGTATCGATTTCCTCCGCCCGCGTTGTAACCTCGTCCCTGTCTCTCTGTGTATTTTTTCCGACAAACAAATACCTGCGACAATTCTATGAAAAATGTCCAGGCAACCGTTACGCGCGATTCTTCGCGCGCGTTCACCAGCGACGATCACATTTTTTCCCGCGCCCACTCGATATCGAAATACCCGAGTGAATTTTATTACGCGCTTAAGCTATCGCGATAATCCATAATTATTACTTACAAAGTGATCATTCCGGTCGAAGCAACGTTACCGACGCTCTTCACAAAGGGATCCATTCGCTGGGACACAAAGCGTTGCGCTCCACTGGCTGCGCAAATTAATAATGTAAGTCCGTCGAAATGAAATATTGCGTTTTCTGCTATTTTTCGTCCAAACGGTTCGCGGTTATCGCGTTGCGTTAAATCGAATAAACAATATAGTAATTAGCGGAACGATGCGCGTAATAGGTCTTTAGTTAGGCTGCGTTCCGATCGAACGTCGTACAGCAACACGATTGTCTCGATGAACAAGATACGATAGATAATATGATCGTACTCAGATTGCACAGAATTCGATATTTCTTTTTATCTTTTGTTTATTTTTTATTCGGTCGAAATGTGATCTTCTTTTTATTCTTTGATTCTTTCTCGTTTGGACAAAATTTGATACTTTTCTTTACTCTTCGTTTCTTTTTTGTATAGACAAAATTGGATATCTTTTTTCCTTCTGTTTGTTTGGACGAAATCTGACACCTTTCGTTTATTCTTCGTTTCGTATAATTTTGGAAAAAATTCAACGTCTTCTTCTATCTTTCGTTCCTGTTGTTCGGACACGTTGTTTTCATTATCCTGTGTTCCTTTTTCGTCTCGTTGATCGACCGGTCGGATTTGTCGTCCGATGACGATGCAATCTCAGTCGCTCGGATTAACGAACGATTTTATCGCTGCACGATACCAGTTAAGACGTAACGCGTTAGTGATGATCGAAGCGTTAAACGAGGAGAAAATCGGTGGAAGTCGAGGCGACAGAACGTGACCTGATACGCCAATGTCAATTTTCAAAAGTTCCCAGTCATCTGCGCGCCATTTCTCGACGACTGTCAGGCGGCAAAGTACACAACGCGGACGGAGTATGAAAATAGTCCTTTGACGTCAACCACAGTCACTATGACCGGGTTTACTGTGCTTTGTACTCCTAAAACGGACGTGGCTGGTTCAGTCTTTCGGATTTGTTTACAAGCGAAATTCACCGCTCACCTTCTTTCTCGCGTTGCATCGTCACTCCGTAACGCTGCACTTCGATTCGCGCAAAAATAAACGCGATCGAACGTTCGAGGAAAATTTTCCACGATGTTTCGTTTAATTAGAATTTTACGACTTCTCGGGCAATCTTCTTTTAACGATGAACTTCAATTTAAAACCGACAGACGTTAGATAGGATCAATTTGACGTCGATCGAGGGATTAGTTTTAATTCGTTGGAATTGCAAATGAGCGTCGAAAAATCATCAACGAGAAACGAATTCCACTTACCGTTTCCGTCGATACGGTCTCCCGGCATTTCGTCAGAAATTTAGTAGCTTGGAAATGAAATGCACATCGTTTCGGGTAGACTACAGTCCCTGAGAAAAGTACGAGTCGATTTAAACCTCGCTCCGTTTACTATGGAGGTTGCACTTTTATGTAAATACAAAAGGAATCTGTGTCGATAGTAGGAACAATCGATGCGACAGGAAAATAAGTTTTCCTCGTACTTGAATCGTTTGGACCTCTTCGACATATAAAGAAAATTCAACGAATAACTAACAACTGAAAATTGTACGATCGAAATAGCAAGAAGAACGTACCTTTCGTTCTCATAACCAAAAAGAAGTTTTTATTTTCGACACCAGAATTACATTCCCTCAAACCATGTCTAACATCATAATTAAACGACCACTGTACCGTAAAATTGTACAAATAATTAAAACTACGGAAGAAAAAATATTTTTCGCTCCCATAGTCGATGCAATTATTATATAAACGGGAAACGAACCACGAAAAGCAGTCAGTCCCCGAAACACGATTTTTGGGGTGGTGTTGGGGGGACAAGTACCAACCCTCGTTTCACTCGAACGCCCTACACTTGTTACCATCGTCATTACCGGCATTACTATCGCTATCATTACCGCGACATACCCCATTGTCGGGTTCCCCCTAATCTGCGCGATGGCAAGACGAGTCTCCAGACAATGACAACGAGGCGATCGATGAGCTGCTCGTGTTCTCGCGAACGACGTCGTCGGTACGTTTCACGGACACGCATAATCATCGTACAAAGGCAACGAGCGAAATGGTGGGGAAATTTTGGCCGAGTTCCATGGAAACGTAAAAGCTCGATCGCTAATTTATTAAATCGCTGAACCAAGCGTGGCACAGGAAGCAAATGCTCGAGGTTCGAGCGTGTCCATTGACGGGCTGCAGATTTTTCCGGTCGAGCTCCAAAATGCGATTTTTTTCCCCCAGATACCTACCAACTGCGCCCGTAGTTTACCAACGCAACGCGGATGAACTTTCGCGTCCCGGAGTTAACATCGAATCGGAATTTTTCATCGAATTTTTCCGCGGAATATTCGAAAACCATACCTCGTGACGAATAACGCTGTCGAAAGTTTCTTCGTTTCCTTTTTCACGGCGAGCACGTGAATCGATTCGTTCCCTCGTCCATCGTGTGACTTATTATAGCGTTGTATGCAAACACTTCCCGATAAACGTCCATCTTCGGCTGGAAGCGAGTGAAACGTTGAAATAAGAGCGATCTTCGATATAATTTTTTCGCAGCGTAACATCTCGATGATCATTACTTTCCGTATATATTCTTCAACGTTTCAAAATATACATTGTTCCTTTCTCGATTAGAATTTATCGACTTTTTGCGAAGTAATAAATGTTATTCGATGGCGCGTAGCCTGGTAGCTTTGTATTTCGATCTAGAATAAAAAATCAAACGAGGCTTTCTTCGTGATAGAATTCACACGTATCGTACGAACGATCCTGTTTAATAAGTGTAAAAGTAACGATAATGCGCGATTCTGGAATTTTTCTCGAATTTCCAGAGATATTCTCCATTACAAAGAAGCCCTCGAAGTCGTTCCAACTTGCAAGAAATATTGTATTCTTTTCTTTCGTATTGCTGGTAATAACAATGCAATATTAAAAGGCACGTTCGTAAGGTTGAACCCACGAGAAAGGAAAAATTAAACGCCACCAACAGTGGATGCGGTTCAAGTGCTCAATATGAAATCGAGAGTCCTTTTCGCGAACCTTGGAACTTTACGGTGAAGAAAAGTGAACTCCGAGCCGCGCGAAACGTTCCCGCAAATAACATCGCAATTAAATTCGAATCTCTCGAATATGTCGGCGAAGTACGAAGAACGCGTTATGCACAATGCAGGGGCAATAGGTAGCCGTCAATCTAAACTTTCGAGAGTTCACCGAGTTGCTCGAGCAGCAATTACCCGAAAGAATTTTAAAGAAAAAGGAAATTTCGGACCGGTCGAATCTCGAAACTCGGTTCTATTCGAGAACCCTTAATAACAAATTAATCCTACACCGTATGAATTTTTGTATTTTATAAAAAGGATCGGAAATGTGGTAAAAAAAAATCAAAAACGTAAAAGATACGAAGAGATTTTCTTGTAGAGGGTGTCCCAATCATCACCGGTCGATTTACCTTTTTCCCCCGAATCGTTAGCGTTAAAGATTGCGATTTTTTGCAATACGCCTGAATAATTCACACGCGTTCTTTCACCGTGTATTTTTCCACGATTAATTTCCCATCTGTCTAGATTACACGTGACAAGTTTCAGGTTGATCGGTTCGACGTTTTAAAAATAGCAGGAAATGCAAATCAACCGGTGATGATTGAAACACCCTGTACAACAGCGTGTCGCAACGGTAAATACGAACGAGTTGTGCGCAATGGGATGTTATTTGCCGATAAATACAATAACCATTATTGCTAAAATTGAATGTCTCTTTTTTTTTGTAAAAAATTCGAAACCTACGAATAATTTTCGTCCGGTATTATTTTCACCCATACCGAAACGAGTTTACGATACAAAAATAAGTCGATCGTTGCAACGAAACTTTCTTTTTAAGGGTCTAAGATCGACAAAGTGCACACGAGTAAATACTCGCGGAGAGTTGTTGTTTGGGGAAAATAATTCTATATCGCTGTAAAGCCTAGGATTAAAGAGAAGGAACAAATCCGGACTCTATTTATCGACACCAATGACCCATTATTATAATTCGTGCATATTTCGCTGTGTCGATCGCTTACGATGCCGAATGGAAATCGTAATTATTCACAAATATCGAACGGACAACATACGGTTTCTATGGCGTAGATCGGCAAACGAGTGTCGGAAAATTCACGCATCGACGCTTAGCGACAAGCGCTAAAATGATTATTACACGTATCTGCTGGATCGGTGAATATCGAAATGAATGACATTAATTTACCCCGATTGCGAAGGTTTTCCTTTGTTTCTCCGATAATCCGACCGAATTACTATCTTTCTCTCTCGTGGCTTTTAATCAAATTAATACTGTTCTACCTCTAATAATTGAAGTGCGACTCGATCGAAAAGTGAACGAAAAAATTCTCGCGCCAAGTACACGAATGAATATTCAGAGAGGTCATTAAGAGCAATTATTCCGTATCACAAAAATCCGTAATTACGGTTAGAAAGACGCGATCACAGAGGGTTTATTCGTGTAGATATTCCAATGGGGGAAAAAAAAAGTCAGGAAAAAAAAGAGCCACGTTTTAAAGAATTTATCGCAGAAAATTGTTGTCAATGGCGGAACAATTTCCAGTGATGCGTCGCGTGGAATTGTAATACGGTTCGAGAATAAATTGTACGGATATACGTGTCACTTTGAATAGAAATCTGTACAGTTTCGAAAAAAACGCTCTGGAAATATTTAATTTCGCGTTCCGAGTCTTATTTGTAACAACACGCTTTGAAATTCGTTGATTCGACTTTACCTTTTTTAATTCCCCGATTCTCCGGTTCCGATTTCGCAATACCGTGTGTTCGACGCTGATATTGACCTATCAATGTTCTGACTCCGAGTGTGACCCTAACTTTGATCTCTGCAGACTTCGCCTCGGTCTCTGATATTGGCTCCTGAACGTTCCGACTGTAATCGTAACTTTGATCTTTCAAAGACTTTGACTCCGACTGTGATACTTCGACGAAGTCACTTTGACCGCTCTTCGATTTTTCATTAACTTTATATAAAATCAACGCGCACACGCTCACCGAACGAAGTTATGCAACCGGGTTGCGTATAAAAGAGAGAGATTTCATCAGTCGTAAACCGTGGGAAATGTAAATCTGTTTATCGAATTATTCAATCGATTAATTAAAACTTCCAGCGGTGAGTAACTTAACGAAATTTGCAATTCTTATTTTAACGAAGAATTTTGCATAAAATGCGATACGGCCTTCTAGGAAAACACGTTTCTCGCTCGATAGAATTGCTACGTGTCTGTTGCAAAAAGATTAATAATATTGAATACTATTCGTGGAAAATTAATTCAGAAAATTCGATAGTAAAAGGTAGTGAAAGAGATTCGTGTAAACATTTATTTCACTTTGGTTGTTACTTGCATGCGTTTACGGGGTTTCCGTTACTTTCATTGCGAAGTGAGTTAATGCAACTAGTTCTCTTCAAACGTTTGCACTAATGCTTGGTACATTATCTTGCTGACTATATGCGAAGACTTTTACGATATCTCGTGAATCATTTTAGTCCATTTCCTTGGAAACGATTTTCACCGAACATTTACGCCAGCTACTTCTATGAAGATACGTGAGCTACTAGCGCGCCATAAAAGCAACCATAACTGGAAAACAAGCTCTGATATCACAATCGTTCGAACGAACCTTTTTTTATTAGTTTCACGGGTTGCGTGTACGTTTGAAATAGATAGAGAGGGATTCTACTTACGAAGATAAATCGAAAATGAAGAATAAACTTCTTTGAAGTTTCACTTTCGATCGAAACAAAAGTCTGTCTCTTACTCGCTGTTTCTACTTCGTATTTGCCGCGTTACGAATATGGAAAATTATTTTTCATTTATGATCAAAGTCTCTTTGGACAATTGGAAGGAAGAATTCGCTCTTAGTCACGTAGACACAAGTCCTCGTTAAATCAATCGCAACAATAAATCGCAAAGTTGGAGCGACGAAAATAGAGCACTTTCGAGTGTACCTCCGTGACCGTAACGAGCAAACTGTAAAAATTGTTTAATGTATTTTCGCTAGCGACATTCAGGTACCGAGTTCAAAATTGGAAAAACCTCGAAGTCATCGAGCGTACGATAACTTTTAAGACGCGAAAACATCGCACAGATACACCCTCGCCAAAGATTTCCAAGTAGAGGCTAGGTAGAAGTTTTCAAACCAATACTATAGAAGAATTTGAATAATTTGTACCAATCAAAACTAAAAATTCATACGTAAACGTACTACGTTTACAAATTGTTACTTGGTTCAGATTCACTCTTCCCGTTCAGATGGAATAAACTTTTAAATATAGCGCAAAGAATGCTCGCTGGTCGGATCCGATCGCGTAAATTTAAGTAATTCGCGCGATATACACTCGGTTATTTAAATCGAGCGGGCGATAAATCGCGCGCACCGCGGTATTTATAAACATTAACGTATGATATTATCCGTTTTCGATAAATCGTCCAACTAATTAGAACAAGTTAAAACAGATAATACCGTATCACCATCGATCGTTCCACACATCGTTGCGAGTAGAATCGGCGCGCAGCGGTCAGACACGAGTCTCGATTGCAGCGCAGACCGTAATATTCGAAATCGATTTCGTCGAAAACGAAGAGCAACGTAGGGAAAAAATTCCCTCCACGTTTTCCATTCGTTTCGGAACGAGGAACCACCACCGTTTCGTATTATCAATTCCTTACCGGTCGTGTACATTTCTCGATATTAACGCCTCGTTGAATTCCTCTTGTATCGCGACCTAGCCCACCGACAAGTACAATCGGTTTTATATTATATACCCGCGGATATTGCTCACCAAGGTTCGCGATAATTACGAAAAAGTATAAAAGAAATCACTTCCGTGCGTTCATTGACGTACTTAATATGGCCCAGGGCGTTGCGACGACCCAACGAAAGAAGAAACTCGCGGGGATGGTGAAAGAGTCAATTGAATGAATTTCACCGGTCGCGGATCATTACGGTTTCCGTACCCTCCCCCGAGAACACCGCCTTTAATGAAGGTTGACACAGATTTTCAACGAGCCGAAGGGCGACCGAGGGTGTTCTGTATCCGATAAAAATCATGCGCCGTCGAAACGCCTGTCGGTGTTTCTTCATCTTGACCTTCTTTCTCGAGCTCGAATCAATCCTCTCGGTATTTTTCTCCCGAGTGTAGGAAACTTCGAGACGGCCAACTTTTCTGTTAAATAAACGCCAGCTGTTCCGTTGCTCGAAAAGAAGAAGAAAAAAAAGGAAAGAACTTCGTCCCAGGGTATCGGCCTTCGTCGAACAAATATTTCGCCGAGAACTTCGGCATTAACTTTTATTTGGAATCGTCCACCGCGGCTTCCACTCGTTCCGCTACGAAGTACAAAGGACACGAGTAGTATCTTTACTTTGAGCAGTGTGCTTTACGGTTGGCGAGATGGCCGCGCGCGTTTATGGTATCGAGTCGAGTTCTAAGTAGCTTCCGTGTTCCACCTTCGTGATATTATTGTCCGATTTCGCAACCGACCCGAACCTAGTAACTTCGGTTTCGTTTCAAATCTGGTAATAAAACTGATTTCAATCTCTCGTACAGTATTTTCATCTGAATTAATTTATACAACGTGAAAAGATACTTTAGGTTCGTATCGGTTTCTTCTTTCGTACGTGCAGGATACTGTGCAGTTTTTTTTTTTTAATAAATATTTATCACCGAATGCGACACTGTGATCGAAAACTACATAACATTACGGAGGAATACGATCCATATCGTAATCAATCATCGACGGATTCACTTTTGAGCGGGTGCCAAGATATCGAAGAGATGTATTTTTATAAATCGAGTTTCGTGTATAGATTTCAAGATCATTTTTCTTCATTTCTCCGCATAATTTCGTAACCGATTCGAAGCGACGTTCGATCGATTTGCGACGATACGATATTAAAATTACTTTCGCCGTGAAAAGATTCGAACATTCCCCATCGAATCCGACACATCGGTTGGGTAGACGAACGAACGCGAATCGAGCACTGACGATGGTTTCGTTACTAATAGAATTGCATTCGTTCGAAATACGCCTCGTTATAGGTTGCAGGTTGCACGAAACAACGAGCAAAGGTGCAGTAACGGTTCATTCGGTCTTAACCGTTCCCCTCGAAACGAAATTTCGATCCGCGCGGAGAAACTCGATCTCGATCCGGCGATCGAAACGATTTCGATAGGTTTCGGAACCCATTGGCCCCTAACCGCGTAAAACGCGAGCTTCACTCCGCGAGAATAAAATTTGGACAGGTTCGTCGCTTCGTTTAACTTTTTTGACGCGTTTCACGTGGAGTTTCGATAATCGACGATGCAAACTTTCGAGTTTCCTCTCGCGTCGTAATTTCTCGTTACGTTTCACGCGCGGCGGCGTTTCCGGTATAGAAGCTCGACGCTCGAAAACCATCGCGAACAGTATCACGGCCAACTTTCCACTCTTACACCGAAGAAATCGAAAATTTCTTTGGGTTCCGGGAAATACTCGGTTCCCGGGGAAATTTCGAGAAAGTTTCGCTTCCATTAGACGATGAACCTCCATCATGTTGCGGCTTATTGTGTTCGTTAAAAACTCAGATTCGAAACGAGCGAACTTTCGTATAACTCGTTATTTCCTCCTGGTTTCCATTCAATTTAGAGAGAAAACCGCGTTCGCCCCTTATTTACAGCCTGTTCCGAATTTATGGCGGACGAAAGTCGGCGTAATTTATTTAATTTCGCTTTACGACCGAAGAGAGAGAAAGAGAGAGAGAAAGGTATTCCGGAGGATCGAAATTCCAAAACTTCGCTGCAACGACCCGCTGGATGAATTTTCGTAGTTTCTCGTTCTCGGCGAGACCACGGGCAATCTGACTCGCGACGAAACGGTTTAATGATTGTCTACGGTTTTATTAAACCGTTTTACGGCTTTGTTTACAATCGATTGCTTTCTCATCGATAGCATTTATACCGAGAGACTGGAAAACAACGAGCGCTCCCCGAAGACCGTTTGAAACTTTCGTTCTCCACCACCTTCTCCGTTATTACGACTTGTGTACGAGCTGAAACGTTACGACGTATAATCTAAGATCTCGCCTAAGAACCGTAAGAACGATACCAGCCGCTAAAAGGCTCGTGTCGAGACTAACTCGCTAATTTTCTGAAACAGTCTCTGCCCGTTAACGCGTTGCGAACTAGTAATTCCGTACAGTACGATATCGAGCTTGAAAAATGCTACGTCCCTAAAGGATTAACGCAATAACCCAGCCCATAACGCTTTAATGGTAAATTTCATTATTAAATTAGATGCGTGTCAAACAGTCACAAGTAGAACGTGTCTCGGTGTTACTTCGTACACGATCCCCATTAAGAGTATGAATTACCTGTTAGGTAACTTAGCCACGATATGCGTAACGAGATGTGATCGTTGGAATCCAATAACACCGTGGTATCGTCGTTACGTAATAACGATTTCAACAATTTTGCCGAACCAAATTCCGATACTTTTTCTACTTATCTTCTTTTGTGACGTTTACGAAGACAAGAGCGGAAAGAAATTTTACCGATATTATTATTAGAACATTCGACGAGAAATTGATGAAAATGATCCGAATTATTGAATTCAGCGTGAAAGTATATCTGTAGAAACTGGTACCTCAAAGTTTAAAGGACCTGGAGGACGACTATAGTGCAATTCAATTAAAGTATTAAATGCTAAAGCTTCGAGACCGGTAACCTCGATGCCACTCTAAACCCTTCCTTAATTACTTATGTTTTTCCTGATATTTTAACCGATGATCTTTTCCAAGAAATATCCTACTACCTTGCTCCACGTAACCTAGAGAACCGCCCCCTAACCAATCGGGTACAAGAATGTTTCGCGTCCCATTTACTCCGACCCACATCGTGGACTTAAGTCACGAGCACTTTTTAAAGTCGGAGTCAGTCTTGCGCGAACCTATCAGGAATTTGTTCGAAACCTGTCGAAGTGTTTCGCCACCTATCTCCGATTAATTCAATCCGTTGGATGTTCGTCGATATAAATTGTCACCAAAGTGAACAACCGCGAACAAACTGGTCGATGCACTTCCCAGTTCAAAGGCGACGAATTTCATACCTTTCCACGAAATTAGAGATAATGCGAACAACTTTTTAAACGCAAAACTTTTCAATCGTAACCAAGTACTATCTACTGTGTCCTGTGTTGTGAAATATCGATCGATGACACCCCTTTGAAACTTCCAAAATCAAATTAAATTCAATTCATAGGTAAATTAAAAAGAAAGTGTTCCAGTACATGAGAATTGAAAAGCAATGATGTTTAAGAAAAACTTGGAGAAAATCGAGATGCACAGTTTCCCTTGAAAAGGGAGTCCAGTGATGGTCAAAGGGCAAACAAACGAGGACAATGTGCGGTCACGTAATTGCCCGAAATCCTCTCCCATCATTTTCAACGATCAAAGCGTTTTCGTGATTTCATTCTAGTAAGATCGCAAAGCGAACGTGACGAGTGTCGTTTAAATTCGACGATCAAAACAATCCACGAACAGAAAAATCACGTAGCGTGTGTCCACAAAGCTCCTCTCCATCTGTGTGTCCGCTTCGGAGCCACACGATGATCGAAATCGACACAGATCATTGAAACCTTAAATAAGCGATCATCCGGGGTAAGAAAAAATTTGCAAACGAGCGTCGTTAAGTTGTACATCTTCGTTTTGTTTGCCTGTCCAAACGAAACTTTCGAATATCAGTGTTGTGCGAGTTACTTACAGCTTGCAGGGTGTTACATTAGAAATGGGGTGCTAGCTAGAAATTTAGAAAAAATTCTACGGTATTATACAGTGTGTTTCTAAACTAGGCCATTGTACAATATTAACTCCGTTACGAGCAAACGGGAATAAAAGTAATTTCGCGTGGAAAAATTAAAGTGCTTCGGAGTTAAAAACTTCACCTTTTCGCTGTGCAAAATAGCCAGAAACTTACTTGCCCAAATGAAACTTTCACGCATCGATATTTTGCAACTTTTTTTTACAAGTGCCGCGTAAAGTAAAAAAGATTCAGGGAAAAAATTCTATGCTATTGTGCAGAATATTTCTGCGCTAAAATACTAGTCGATGAGGATCTGGGTTATTGCACAATATTAACTAGCTCGCGAGCAAACCAGGAATAGAAGTAATTTCGTGCGGGAAAATGAAAGCACTTTACATCGTAAATCTACAAAGGCTCCAAAATCGGGGAACCGATTTAATCGAAAATCACATCGAATTTGAATAGAAGTTAACATTCGAAGAATTTGAACAATATTGTGGATATTGTTCGAAACGGAATATTCTACGGAGGAAATGAAAATACCTGTCGAAGTGTACGGAATTTTTTGCCACTCGAGGAGCAACAATTTTTCTCCGTATAAATTGGGAGGAAAAATTTTCTCCGGAAAAAAGAAACTAGAAACGAGCTTTCTCGAAATCACCCACGAACGAGACTCGTGGATTTCGATTTTATTTTTAACATCCACCGACGCTGTGTAGACACCGTGGACAATTAAAACAAAGATCGCTATTGGTTCGATGCACTCTGGGGGATTGCGTGCCGGGTAACATTAAACAACGAAACGTTGCAAGGGTGGATGGTGGGATATCAATTGCGAAATTTCGATTGTTCGCGACACGGTACCTCCGCGCGCGCATCCTTTCGTGGCGAAAAGCGATTCAATCGCAGGAACGAGTTTACGCCAAACAAACCATAACTTTCGCGACGACTCTGCTCGGTTATCTGCGAAACACGCATTTGTCGCTCGTGGTTGCGTTGTAAAATGTTTACTGTTGCTTTATCAGACACGATGCGCCGATAGACGTCCCTGCGTAAACTATTTGCCGCGACTTTATCATCGAACAATTGCCGTTTCTTGATAAGAATATCGCGAACGGTTAAAAGGAATCTTTTTGTTTTTTTTTTTCATTTTTTTTTTTGGCAAATTAAGTCTGAAATTACAAATGATACAAGTAAGACGATAAATAAACGATACCAGTAAGAGTATTACTGTATATCGAACTATAAAAATACCTTACAACATTATTTCTGGCATTAATCGACCGATATTTTCTTCCAGATTACTCTCTGGTTCTTAATATGGATCGAAGTTCGGTCATTTTCTTCGTCGTGGTCGGTTTGTCGATGATTCTGCCTAGCAGTCACGGAGCTGCGCGATTGGTCAAGATAGGTGAGTACCAATCGTATTTAATATCGAATGAAACTCTGAATGGAAACGTTAACCGAGGAAATTCCAATCACCGAATATATATACACGTCTCTAATGATTCGTTATTCGAACGAACGGGGAAGCATTATTGCTTCTCGAAAAAATAAAAAATTACTGTAACAATGGCTTCCAGGAATATACACTTTTGCTATAAAAAAAAAAAACTCGCGACAATCGTTTCTTTCGTTCGGAATCCGGATAAATTTAAGCACGCGGGTGCCCTCTTATGAAATTCCGATCGTCCAAGATCGTGTTACCGATATACGTTCCGCGAGGAGTCCGATACCTTCTCGATTTCCAAAGTCCCGGGGCAAAAAGTACACTCGGTGGTGAAAAATACTCGATGAAAGGCCACGGGACCGGATCGTCGCGGAAAAACGGGTCAAGTGTGTCACGAAGTAAATCGAATATCTCCCGCGTTTCCGTCCGTGGATATTAATAAAACAAGGGGGGTCAGAGTTTTCATAACGGTGAAAGAACAATGCGACTTTTCGAGACAGACGTCCAGATACGAATACGCTTTTACGATAACCATTCCCCCGGCGGTTGGAGCACGCGTCTACCCGACGGAAAGAAACGAACTCGCGATGGTTTTTCAACGAGGAAGCTCGAGGATATTCCGTTCTGTGTTTCAAATTTTTTTTTCTTTCTCTTTCTTTTTCTTCTCTCGTCGAATCGAGGTAATTCGTCGAACGAAATACACCCGATAGTACGTGTAAATTCCGCGTGTATCTCGAGGTTGGCTACGCACCAGGCCCGCGTTGAACACCAGCAGTGTTTGGCAGCACTTCGCAGTGTAGTATTACACGAACTGCTCTCACCAAGTCGCGTACGCGGCCGTGGGTTACCGAAGAAGTACACGTTTGTCATAGCCCCGGCTTAGCAGGGACTACCCTTATGAAAATGCCCAAATATTTAGAGAAGAACGGATGGGTTTCATAAGAGGTCTGTTCCAGCGTATGCGGTGCCTGCATTTACCATGATATGTACACACTGGCTGCACACATTCGTACGTATTCCCCCGGACCTGAATGCGACGCAGACTGGATATTCCGTTGAGTAGCCTCGCTGAAAATCCCGCGAAATACTGGGTGTTCCTAAAACGTTTGTCCGAGGCATTCGACCTCCACCTACGTATTCGCTAATCGTGCACGATGTTGCATCAATGGTTGCTGTCTTGGAGAGTGACTGTCTGGAAAGTTGGACGTCTGACGGGATGGAGATTTCGTGGTTTGTTTGACTTTGAGGGAATGATTTGTTTGATAGAGAGAAGGTATATTTTTGTTCGTATCGAGAGAAACTGGGAGATTGATTAAACGAATGCACGATTTCGTCCTTCGTTCGACTTTGAGGGAATGATTTGTTTGGTAAGGAAAAGGTGTACTTTTGTTTACATCGAGGGAGGCTGGAGAATTGATCAAATTTTTCGTCGCGACCTTTCGATGATAATACAACGGTGAACCCTTGTAATAAATTAAGAGCGAACGATAAGCCCAACGTCGCGTAATAAAATCTGAAGTTTACCATTGTAGCTGGATAGGATCGTACTATCGTATCATTTTGTACACTTTCGTGGGAAAACTGGAGAACGAAATAATCTTCCCTAAGTTATTTCCTTTTTTTTTGGTTTACTTCCTTATTAGAGCAAGGTAAACACACGTACAAGGTAAACATTCGTTTACCGTGAGAAATGAAACGCGAAAAGACAAAGCTTGCAAAGCAGGTCAGCTGCAGTCACAGGTAAAAATTTCGGAGGAATTAAATCCACGTAACGTTGTACTTCAATTTTTTAAAGCAATTCTTCCCAACACCGTGACAAATTTTCCATCTGCACGCTGGAAAACCCACGATTCCGTAACTTCGTCCGGTCGTGTTTGAAAACGTTTGCGAAAATTATTCTACCGACCTAATTGTATATTATTCGTCTTCGAGGTTTATCTCGAAGTACATAACAACACGATCGAATGTTCACCGCGTGTATTCATTTTTCCAAAGTTTAATTACAATTTTCACAATTAATTTATCCACGAATCGATATTTATACCTCCGTGACGGTACAGCTTCTCGCTTTGCGCCGCGCAGAATTTATAATCCTTGACTATCAGCTTTTTAGAAGCTCTCGGATTGTAATGAACGCGTCAAACATAATTACGCTTTGAAAGATGCTTCAAGATGGTAGATAATGAAAAGTTATCCAGCCATTTATCACTGTCTCCTTGAAATTGCGACAGCGTCTCAAACGTGTTTGATACAACGTCCCCTTAAATTATCATTTGCATCGTGACTCCCGCGCTTCGGTAATTAATTTCCACATTTTTCAACTATTTAACCGTAACGCGTAAATGCTAAGATAAATAGTCCGTGCTCGGGGCACGGATTCGAGAAACCGTTTCATCCCTTTGCACTCGCGAGCGAGCATTCCGTATGGCTGACTATGAATGGACCATTCTACTGCACCAAGTCGAATCCTATTCATCGATACACCGCTACCGAACGACTTCGGTACAAATAATGAAATATTCTCCGGTGGTGTATGAATCGTGGTAACAATTTATTCTGCGATACCAACGCGCGTAAACAGACCAGAGAAAAGGGGTAGCTTTAACGCGCAATGTGTACACGAGTTTTTTTTACATCACGACCCCGAACTCCGAGACTACGTCTCGTGGAAAGGTTTATCGTTTTTACGGATCTAGAAAATTGAACAAACACGTTCACAGAAGAATCGCGTCCAGACCGGCATTAATAATAATTTAAAAAGCATTGGATGTGTCGGATACAAGGATACGAAAAATGATTTACCGCTTGATACCTTCTTCTTTGCACACGGTGGAGAAATAATAAGTTCGAAGATAGTTCGAGACAATGGAAACGTAGAAACGAATCTTAACATTCCTATAGAAATGATCACGATTGCTTTTATTACGAAGGAAAGTTTATATAATTGATTCGTGTCTGCATTCGTGAGCGATATAATTTCAACGTTATACCAAACCGTCGATTTGGTATAACGAATGTCTCTAATGTCGAAACGATCTAAACGTTTCGATTCACAAAAGGGCTTAAACGTTCGTATGATAATGAACGTACGAGAAACTGAAGAAATGAAAACGAATCTTGATATTTTTGTAGGAATGACCAGCGGTCGTGTCTGTTATGAAAATAGGATGTTTGTGTAATACTTTGGAGCTGCAATCGTGTCCGTTATAATTCCAGCATTATTCTAGACCATTAGTCGGTTAGGGAGTAACGTCAAAATAATCTCGACACTCGAACAATGCGACGCACAAGGGACGGTAAACTGCAAGCGAATGAGACACATAAACGTCCATACAAGGCCTGTTTCCGCGATTTTATGAGCTCGAGCCGGGCAACACGCGACTCGCCCCTTCCGGTAAAGCCGTTGTTGTTCACGAGAATTCCTGGTCATTCGAAGGGTTTAAGCAACCCTCGTAGGCGATCTGCTAAAATTTCCAACATACCAGCCCGTCGCGACTGTAAATAAGGATCATATTCACATACGGCGCGTACCCGGTATAAAATTATGTACGCTGTGTCCGCTATTCGATCAGGCAGCTTTACCACCCGAGCCATAATCTGTGTCGAATGGAACGAACAACCTCGGCTAGGAACCACATCGATATCGTTTAAGAGGTTTAATCGTTTCGATTCTTGCCAAATCCGATGAATTGCGTCGACACGAGTTTCGAAACTTGCCCTCGAACTACCTCCAACCACGAAACATTCCTCGGAAACGGGTAAGTTTGTTTATTAACGTTTTTAAAATACGTAGGTATCTCGGTTACACGGAGAATTAATTTTCAAGATTTACAAATGATGAATTTCTCTTTAAGAGAAATCTTATATTCGTCTTATATTCTCTATTAATTCGTATTTGTCGACTAGTCTATTTTTTATTCGTCTACATCTTGATACAAGTTGTCCTTTAAATATCTCACATTTATCGATGCATCGTTGTTACCGTTTGTCTCTTACGTTACGTTCGGTTGTCCCTTAAATATACTTATCGATTCATCGTTCTCTCTGGCAGTCTCTTACTGTACAGATTTCTCTGTTTCACAGATCTGTATAACGGGAAAGTTGCCCTTTAAATAAACATATCTAAAGAGCATTAGGTATAAGATACTTATCGACTCGTCGTTCCTTCGGTCAGTCTCTTGCTACGCGAATTTGTTTGTTTCGTAACGTCCACATATCGGAAAAAGACCTCGAGTCCGCATCGAAATGTTCATCTATCTCTATATAATTACATTACCCCTGTACCGACCATTTCGAGACTATTTTGTTAATCTCGTCCAGCTGTACAATCGATACTTTCATTTTTACTTACCTATGAAATAAAGAAATTACTTAATTCAAGAATTACTTATTTAAATCATCGATGTAAAAAACAAATATCACTCACAATTAAGATGCATCAAATGTTAGCTACCGAAAATCATGGTCGAAACGTTTACAGGTTCTTGTATAAATATATTACTTGTAGATCGAGTATTTCGATGATAAATATTCGCACAACGATGATACACGGAACGTCGATGACCGGGAAGAAAATTTCGAAGGGAACGACCCCCGGCGAAAGAATCATGTGGGTCAGCCACCAAAAGGATCGTAGATTGCCAACGCTCGAGCAGCTTCGCGGCTCCCCACGACCGGAAGAGAGGCGCATCGCGAACAGGTACCGACTTCCTTTGCCCCTCCGTCCTACCACGAAGCCAGCTACTCTTTTCAAGCGTGGCATGCCATCGCGAAAATGCCCTCCTCCGAGTAAGTGATTACTTCCCTTTCAGACGCGTAACCGGATCGGGTATGCGTGTGCGTCCATTCACTCGGAACGGGACCGGGAGACGCCTTTTCATCGCCGTTTTCCCTGGAAAACCGTCTCCTCACCCCCGACACGAACTTCTGATAACGTTATTAGAAGTTATCCCGCTCGATCGAA